>NW_024884253.1:1331536-1351060 GCF_019232065.1 Centrocercus urophasianus
TGGATGGATGGATGGATGGATGGATGGATGGATGGATGGATGGATGGAAGGATGGATGAAGCACAAGAGCCAGAAAAAGCCGAAGCGCGTTGGCAACCGGGCAACGCAGCCTCCCCGGGACAACTTAGCCCTAAGCAGGGAGACAGGAGGTGAAAAGGGAGCTGCGGTCGGTGGTGATGGGTTTGGGGCTGGGGGAGGGGGGCAGTGGGGCTCTGCCTCCTCTCTTTCCCAAACTTGCAGGAGAGAGGTGCTCACAGACGGATGCGTAGGGTCAGGGAGGGGAAACGGGATGGGGCTCTCTTGGTCCCCATCCACCGCTAAAAAGTCAGGACGCTGGGGGGCAGCGATCCACTCCTTCCCCCCTCCTCCCCAACACCGCTTCCAACCCTGCAGGCGGAAAGGGGGGGTTGGATCTACCCATGCACACCTACCCCCCCTCTGTACGTTCCACCCCCCCCCTCCCTCCGTGCTCATGGATTCCCACCACGGTTATGCCAGTGAACAGCAACAGCCATTAACCCTTTCCTATTTATGTATGCGCATTTATTTATTTATGTATTTAACCTCTTTCCTAGCATTCCTCCCAGCTTCATCAAGGCACGGCTATTGCTAGTGTGTGTGGGGGGGTCTCTCATCCCAGTGCAATACCCCCAGGGTGTTTTTCAGGCTTGAGCAGATGGAGGAAGGTGGGGGGGGGGGAGGAAAAGTCCGTGCTGTATCCTGGCAGCTTTTGGGTGAAGGTGCTGCTTCTTGAGTTTGAAGCCTGGGGAAGGTGCCCCCCGGTAATGAGGAACTTAATGAAGGAGGTGGGTAGGAAGGGAAAGGGAGAAAGGAAGAGAGCAAGGGGACTCCAGCATCCTGCCAGACTCCAGGACCTGCCCCTTGCCTTTAACCCTTCCTGCTCCAGGAGCAGCTCCTTTCCCTTCAGAAGCAGCCTCCATCCTTGCTGGAAAGGCACAGACCTGCCTTGTGGGGAGGATATAATCATAAAATCGTAGAATGTTGCTGGTTACCCTCACCTGTGCACCCTCTGTTCCAGGGAGAGTTATGAGCACCCTGGTCTCCTCCCCATGGACACCCCAGAGGCACTTTTGTTCTCCTTCTTGCCTCCATTCCTTGTCCTTGGCTTTTCTCCCTTCCCTTCTCCACATCCAGCCCTTTCATCCTCTTCTCCACATCACCAAACCCTTTGTATCCCCCCAAAACTTCTAGGTCCAAAAAAAAAAAAAAAAAAAAAAAAAGGAAATTTTTCATCAGGAGGAGCTGAACAGTAAACTCTGGCAATCCAGCCTTCCCTCGTCCCCAGCCAGCGCTGCAGCACTGCTGGCCAAAGATATCTCCAGTCTCAAAGCAGGGACTGGAGCAATAGGGCAGATGGAGCCTGAAATGCATATTTTCAGCCGACAGGCGGCTATGCTGGATTAACAGGGTGCATGCTCAGAATGGGAATCCCTCCTTTTCTCTTCCCAGCATCTCAAGAATTTATTTGGTTGGCTTCTTTTTTTCTTTGAGAGATGCATCTCCAAGTCACACAAAGATTTATTCTTTTTTTTTTTTTTTTTTTTTCCCAGTGTATTTGAGGGGGAAGCAGAAGGGGCTGGCAGAAAGCTCCCACGTAAAGCATTTGTAAACCCGTGGGGTATCTTGGCCATGACTTCGGGTAGTGGAACAGATGGGGGGCATTCCCTTTCCTTGCACTGGGGCTCGGGCAGAGCAGGGTACAGTTTGGATCTCTCCTATGTTACAGGGTAAAGAAGCTCAGCAAAAGGAAAAAGCATCAAAAAGTACTGCAGAAAAAAAAATAAATAAATAAAAATGCCTGCTTACAGCCTCCACTGCTGCCATAGGGCATGTTGGAAATCTCAAGCATCTCAATGTAAAGAAAAAATCACCGATGCTCATTTCTTGAAGCCGTACTTGGGGAGGTCCATGAACCTTCAGTCTCCTCGTTGAACTGGTGAAAGAACACGACCCCAGATTTAAATACACAGATAAGAGAGTGTTTATATCCCTGTTTGTCTCTGTGTACCCTCCAGGGAGGATTGGGGTTGAGCAGGCGCTTGTGAGAAGCCGGTGCTTGCCGGAACTAAAGGCAATGGACACACTTAGTTCCTTCTGTTTTGCACACTTGTGAAGGGATTAAGAAGAAATAGCTCTACCATTGTGTACCAGGATCTGTGAAACTCATTGCTGCAGGATGCTCTTGAGGGCAGACAAGTCCATTAGCAGAACAAAAGATGTTCTCAGCTCCTGAGGTCTCTTAAAAGTCGAACTTGTGAACCCCTTCCTCCCATCCTACAAACATGACTCGGACATAATCCTTACAGTGTGCGGCCTATTTTGTTCCCAGTCTTCCTCCAAAAAATAGTGGGAAGAATATCAAGTGGAAAATTATTACAGCGTTTCTTTATACTAAGAACTGTGGGGTCAAATTTAAACTCGTTAGGGTCAGATTCACATTTGGTAGGGTCGAATTCACACTTGGTATGAATAGATTGAAATTAAACATATTGCACCACACAGAGATATCTTCTCACTGCAGAACTCTGGGTTTCAGCCTTACCAGTTCAACACAGCCTGACATACTGGTGAGACTTGAGAAAGCATGGAGAGGGCAGGGAAGAACCATCTCTCAGGAAAATTCTACTTCAGTGGGGAGTTACTTCCCAAGGTTGTGCCATCAGGTGTATTCTTTTGAACTGTTTTTGCTTCAAAGGTTGGGGAGTGGGCCTGAATGAGCAGCCATGCCATGAAGGGGATGGAGAAGTTGCATTAGCAGTGCTTTCCACCTGGAAATTCTCCACAGTTCCCATAAGTGTTTCTGAAGGGAATCGCTGAGACTACAGCACTAAGATGCTGTAGATTAAAATACAACTTTGCATTGGTAGTTATCCCTTCTGTTTCTTATGTAGGGGTGTTGTTCATAGAATTATGGAATCGTTAAGGTTGGAAAAGACCACCAGGAACATCTAGTCCAACCATCAAAACATCACCACCATGCCCACTAAACCACGTCCCACAGTGCAGAAGGACCTGAGTCCATGCAGGGTCTGGGAGTCACAAACTCGAGTATAAAAGCAGGAAAGAAGAAAAAAAAAAAAAAAAAAAAAAAAAGGATAGATAGAAATTATTCTAACAAATGGGAAGCTGCTAAAACATGGAAGATATTTATCCTAGAGGGAACTGCATTTTATCTACTATCTGACTGCATTACTGCAGAGAGCAGAATGACACTACTGCTGGTGAAGTCAGAACGGGAGTGTCCCAGATGGACACATAAAGGGAATCTTTCTAACAAGTTTTCAACTCTTCTTTATGTCTTTCTGGAAATTGTATTCGCAAAGGGGGAAGTGCTGAACACCTTCTAAAGATAGGAATGGCAATAATAATTATAGAGCCTTTACCCACAGTAAACTGCTGCTGGAAACTGATAGCCTCGGTTTTAAAACTGCGGTTAACACAATAGGTTCATTTGATGGTGGGAAAAGCAGTTTCATGCGCAGAGCTTGCCTTGGGAATGTGTTTCCCAAGCAGAACCATAGATGGCAGTACGTAGTATTTACGGAGTTGTTTCCCCAAGTAAATCTTATTCTAGCAGAGAGCAAAAGCATTTCATTTCCTTGTAGTCACAACGCACTATGATTGAGAACTAAATCAAAGGAAAAAAGTGGAAATACCCAGCAAGAGGAGCTTTCTTACCTGGATACCAGCAAGCAGAGCATGAATATAAAATGTCTTAGTGCTGCATAGGATTGTATGTCCCTTTTCACAGAATGATACCCGGACTGTGGAACAGGAAATGAACTTTCCATACTGGGAAAAGTTTAAGAAGTCTAAACTGTAACAAAAATCTGAGAAAAACTTTCACAAATCTCTTTCACAACTTGGCAGTTCAGCACAGTGCGTGAATTTCATTCAGGCCGCTCAAAGTACTTCAATTTCAACTTACATCACTACTTTTTTGTTTGTTTGTTCTACTATCATGAGGTTACCTTTCAAAATTCAAAATAATTTCAAAGTAATAACTTGTTTTTGTTTTTGTTTTTGTTTTTTTTCAAAAGTGCTGACATTCCTTCTGTTTTGCTGATCACAGAAAAAACACTCCCTTTCCACAAATTGAAGTTAATTTCAGTGAACTAGCATTTCGAGCCAAAAGAGAAAGATAAGAACCCTACCGAAGAGAGTTTCTTCTTTTTTGTGTTTGGTTTTGGTGTATACAAAATACAGAGTGAAGGAATATTATCCATTGAAGCT
The DNA here is from genome assembly GCF_019232065.1 of Centrocercus urophasianus. Lineage (NCBI taxonomy): Eukaryota > Metazoa > Chordata > Aves > Galliformes > Phasianidae > Centrocercus > Centrocercus urophasianus. Next base: position 1,335,791 of record NW_024884253.1, read on the forward strand.
GCTTGTAAGTACACTTGTAAGCTTCTTGACTACAGGGCATAAACTTAGTTTTGCATCAGATCAGCAGCTGACATACATGCAGATTTGCATCCAACAGAGTTGGGGCAAATTCAGCTCTCTGTCCTTGCACTTAAAGTTAAATAAAACATTTGAAAAGGAGAAAATACTCTCCTGTGGGTATACATTTTAAATTCCAGATATCAATGGAACTCATAGCTGACATAATGACATCTTTACCAGTTATTTCTAAACAATCCCAGCTCACATCCAAAGCTGTAGGTCAACTTCTTGCCCACCATGTCCACAACACTCAGTGAATATATTTCAGTTAGTTTACATACAAGGATCCAAGTCAGCTTTTCAATGATATCAAAAAAGAAACATAACCAAGAAAAATGGAGGAAAAGATCTTCCAAAACAGCATTTCTTGCAGCCCAAGACTCAAGTAATTCAATACAGCTCCAAAATCTAATTCTTCCCAGGAGAAGTGCTTCCAGGATTCCACAGAATGCAACAGAACTGGGGAGTGCTCAGCACCTTTCCAGGTCTGCTCCTTTGATGCTTTCCTGGATGAACATGTGTGATCTTCACATCATATATGTATTTGATCCAAGCGTATCTTCTATATGCTGAAGTATGAAGTACGATCTCATAATGTGTAGCTCATTGATTTACTTCAGAAATCCTTCATGTTAAGGTTGAATTTTTCTTGAATAAGGAAATAAATATAATGACCGTAAATCTGAACAGAGTACTCACCCAAACTGAGATCCATAACATTTGTGTTTTCTCAGATGCAATTATAATGTATGATGGAAAGCATCCGGTTTATCATTATGGAGAAGCCATTTATCAGACTGCTTGTCACTGTATCCTGCCATAAATCAATGAGTTGGAACAAACTTGGCTGTTAAACTGTTTGGTACTGGTGTACAATTCATTCCTTGTGTTTGTAAATACTCTGCAGTGAGGCCCTGTAGGCCACCGTGAGGCCTCCCCTCAAAAAAACCAGTGGGGAGAGACATACAACTCATACACCTTGCCCTCCATACCCTTTACCATCTTTTTAGCCCTCCTTTGAGTGCTCTCTGATAATTTTATGTTCTTCTTATATTATGGCACCCAAAACTGCACACAGCACCTAATGTGAGGCCACATCAGATAGAGCACAGGATGTCCCAGCTTACAGGGGAAGACCTTGTCAGAGGAGTTGGTTAAACCCATACCTTTCCAGTTTCAATTTCACCATAAACATTTCTGAGAATTATTGCACTGGTTGAATGTACTCTCCTCTTGCTCAGAAACATATCATGACACTGCACTGCAATGCATATCATTTCTCTGCTTTCTCAGTATTTCCATCACTAAGTTTTAAGACAGTTTCCTTTGAATTCCCTCTCACCTAAGGAAGGGCAACTTATGTCATGGAATCATAGAATCATAGAACTGCCTGGGTTGAAAAGACCACAATGATCATCGAGTTTCAACCACTGGCTATGTGCAGGGTCACCAACCAGCAGACCAGGCTGCCCAGAGCCACATCCAGCCTGGCCTTGAATGCCTCCAGGGATGGGGCATCCACAACCTCCTTGGGCAACCTGTTCCAGTATGTCATCACCCTCTGTGGGAAAAATTCCCTCCTAATACCTAACCTAAACTTCTCCTGTCTCAGTTTAAAACCATCCCCCCTTGTCCTATCACTATCCACCCTTCCTGTTCCCTTTCCTGTTTATATGCTCCCTTCAAATTTTGGAAGGCCACAGTGAGGTCTCCCTGGAGCCTTCTCTTTTCCAGGCTAAACAAACCCAGTTCCCTCAACCTTTCTTCATAGGAGAGGTGCTCCTTCTCCCTTCTTACAACTGTTTCCTTTAATCTGAAAATAATACACTTAAAACATATAGAATGCCTTTTTCCCTCTGAGTTATGAACAGTACATCATGACTTGTGTATAAAGCCTTTTTCAATTTTGGGCAACTTTCTTCTGCCCTGTTGAACTTAAACCTCTATGAAACCCATGTGTACTCAGGGACAGAATAAGAGAACAAAATTAAATGTTTAAATAAGCTTAAGGGACACGGTCAAATCATATTAACCTCAATTCAACTCCTATGTAGGGTTTGTTTTCTGGGGTTGTTTTCACCTTTTTTTTTTTTTTTTTTTTTTTTTTTTTTTTTTTTTTTGTATTTGTATGACTCGCTAAATGTGTGGCCCACTGGATTTCCATAAATTAGCATAAATGTTGCAGTTCAAGTGAAACCCGTCTCATTATTTTCATTATGGAATTCGGTGGGAATCAAGACTACCAGCTCTGAAGGACTTTCATCCTCTTCCCAGCATTTCCCACTCCTGTCAGGGAAAGCCACAGATTCTGAAAATCATCTTCCTTTCTGGTTAGAGAGCTGTCTGAGAACTGGATGCAGAGCTTAGAGACCAGGGGAATTTGGAGGGCAGTCAGAGAAAAATAAAAACCCTTATGTCATTTATGCAGGGAAAAGTTCCTTATCTGCTTTGTGAAGCATGGCCCTAAGAAAACTAAGAGAGAGAGAAACCAACACTCCATCCCAGATTCCATCCCACTGACCAGTGTGTTGCATTCCCCTTTACCCACCAAAGTCTTCTCCCTGGTGTCAAATGTTCCAGTGATAAAGAACTCAAGTGTCCTTGTGTAGCCATTCCATCCTAGATCCCATGCCATTGATCCACATCCACTCAGCTGTTTCATCACTTCCCTCTCCCTGGTATCACTCAAATATCCCAATGATGAAGAACCCAAATGTTGTGGCTCCATCCCATTTCATCCCAGGCTTTATCCCATTGGCCCACTTGCCGATTGCCCTTTTCTCTACTCATTCCTCTTCCTGCTGTCACTCAAACGTCCTACTGGGGAAGAATCCAAGTGCCATGATGTTCCCACTCCATCCTAAATCCATGACTGTGAGGTCACTTCCAGATTTAGCTGTACCCCCAGTTCTACCTTGTTCAGACTGGGCATCACGACCTAAAATGCCTATTTGCAAATCGCATTTGTCCTTTCCCTCTTCTCAAGTGATATCTTCTCAAGTGCATTTCTTTCAAAGAAGACTTTGTTATTCAGATGTTCATTTAATATATAATGAACCATGTTTATTTATTTAGTGTTTTTTTTTTCTTTTTTTACTTTTCTTCTTTTTAATAGTAACTCATTTATTTTCTGCATCAAATCCCACATGTATAATCAGACACTACTAATTTCATTCCAGTCTTCCCTTTCCTCACCACATAAATGTCTTGCAGGACTACAGAGAGTGCCTGAAGACGAGGAGTAGATCAATTGATGGAAATCAGCAGAACAGGTTGAAGCAAGCACACTTGTGTCTGGAAGTTTTGTCCCTAGCATCAGCCACGTTTTCCTTCAACTTCTCCACACTTTGTCACTGACTCCAAAACAGCTTTCCCTAGGAGCTTGGCAAACAATTGGTGAAATGGGAATAAGGATCTCTAGAGAAGGCAAAGGCACAAAATCAGCAAATATCCAGGAGTGTAGGATTGCCTTGAAATATTGGAAGAGACTGAGAAAATCCTACTCTGTACGGTTGATTATTCCTTCCCTAAATCTAGTTTCCTTTTGTTTACTGAGTTGATTTACTTCAAGCTGCATGAAAAACTCTTGCAAGTCATCATTTCTGCTCTGTTCTTGATAAATATTAAGTTTAATGGTACAATTGCCACATTTGTTCAGGCATGACAAACAGTGGAAGCTAGTCAACACTGATTTTGTAGATGTTTTGAGGCAGAGATCTTCCTTTTTCCCTCACCTTCCCTGAATCTGTTCTGAAGAGGTGTATGTATAAGCATGACAGAAATTCAGATACTAATTCAGGACCTTATTAACAGGTAACTGTTCTCACAGAATCATAGAATCGTAGAACCATAGAATCACAGATTGGCTTGGGTTGGAACAGACCTCAGAGATCATCAAGCTACAACCCCCTGCCACAGGCAAGGCCACCAACCTCCACATTTAATACCAGACCAGGCTGCCCAGGGCCCCATCCAATCTGGCCTTGAACACCTCCAGGGATGGGGCATCCACAACCTCTCTGGGCAGACTGTTCCAGTACCTCACCACTCTCATAGTAAAGAACTTCCCCCTGATATCGAACCTAAATCTTCCCTCCTTCAACTTAAAACCATTTCCCCCTGTCCTGCTGTTACCTGCCCTCTCAAAGAGTTGACTCCCCTCTTTATACTGGAGTATACTCTTTATGCTTCTTTATACTTCCAGTACCTTTAAGTACTGGAAGTCTCCTTGATTTGCCGTCTTCTCCAAGGAGGACTTAGAACCTATACAATTTTGGCTATATCCTTTTGGTCACTGATGACAGTACTGATGAAACCAGAAAAGCAGAGATTTTGTCTTCAGAGCAGATGTATTTCCACCCTTTAGCAGTGCAATTTTGATTGTTGATACTGCACAGCTACAAAATAATAATCACAAAAAAAAAAAAAATCTGCCAAAAGCCTGCAAATACTTTCCATAGTCTTGCAGTAGCAATAACACAATAACTGTGACCCCAGCTTCGAGCAAATTTGCTTGTGTTGGAATATGAGTCCTAGACAGCTGAGAGGTGATGGGTTTAGTCTCAGAGTTATGTAACTCCCCCATATGTCAGAGTGGGTGTCTCTCTTCCTTGGCACAGGTTTAGACAAACTCTAGAAGAATAAATTCCCCAGTACTTATTAAAAAGTGATCCACATGGGACTTTAAACATAGAAAGAGTGAAGCCTTCTGGCTACAGAAATCTCAGATCTTGCACAGCCCATCTTATGCAGGGAAGAAATAGTTAGCACTAGAATTTACTTACAAAAGCTTGTCTTTTAAAAAGGAGGGTTGATCACTGAACCAGGCGGCAGCCCAAATCAGCCTGAGCTCAAATGAAATTTTAAGACAATCACAATGCTATGCCACAAAGCACATTTTTAAAAATATTTTTTTTAATATCTAAAAGTATGTCTTCATTATTTTTTGTCACGATAGTAGATATCTGCAAAGGGAAATCTTTCTTACCTATTGAGTCAGATATTTTTACACTAAATATAACTATGAAGCAGATGCAGAATACTGGGCTCCCAGTGTAAATACCTCCAGCACAGAAAAGCATGGGGTAAATGCCAAACTAGTTGGAGACTAAGACTATGAGGGAGAGACAGTGAAAAGCTGATTCAAACCCATGCTGGTAAGGTCACAGGTGGTTCATTCTTCCACTCTGAGAACACCAGCACAAGGATGACAGGAAAAGTCTATACAGAAGCGTGATGTTGTATCAAAAAGATTACTGATGAGATGGCAGATGAGTAATTAGCTGTTGCAAATGGGAGTAAGTTGCTGGTAGAAGCCAGTCTTCTGGTCCTAAGTCTCTCTAGCTGCTTTTTCAAAGAAAAGAAGCGCAAAAATAGAAAGCAAATCAAAGCCATATCAAAATAAGCCAGTATATCTCCTGCCTACAGGGAAGGAAGAAAAAGAGATTGTTACTTCTCTTAAACTCCCTTGTTATTCTCATTGTGGGGGTGCATGCATAAATACTGTGATGGATTCTGTTTTTTAGTGAAGTAGAAATGTTGTTGTTTGTCTGGCATTGTAGCACAGACAAACAAAGGTGCAGAAGGTGCTGCCATACCCCTGTGGGCACCATTCCAGGAGAATCATTTTCAGAGTACCAAACTTCTCAGTTTCAGATCAAAACTCGGACTCTAGCATCTATCTAGTCTAATCATACAATCATAAAATCGTTTATGTTGGAAGGGATAAATTAAGGGTCACCTAGTCCCACTCCTTTGCAATGAACAGGGTCACCCACAGCTAAATCAGGTTGCACATTGCCCCACCCAGCCTGACCTTGCATGTCTCCAGGGTTGGGGCAGCCACCATCTCTCTGGGCAAACTGTTTCAGTGCTTCAAATGTATTTGCAACATCAGTTTCAACAAGCGAGTTCCAAATATTCCTATTCCCAAAAATCAGAATAAAAAAAGTTTTTATTCAGATCTATCTGAATGATTTTTGAGGATGTTTGTCTTACACTGTACTGTAGCAGAAATGGAAGTTCAGACCTCCTTCTTAGCTGACTTTATTGGTACTAAGCTGGCATGGCAGAGCTGAGCAGAGGGCAAAAAATTACTCTGGCTGAATGACAGAGGTTCAGTTCACTTGAAAATGCTGTCAATTCAAGGCTGTGATGCAGCAGAAGCCCAAGAAATAGTTCATTCCCTCTCTGCAAGATTTACAGGCTCACAGCATAACTTCTGTCTTCATGCCAATGGATGAAACTCAACACCAGGACCACCTCCATCTCATGCACTCTTGTTCTGGCCACTGCAATGCACTAAGAACTGCACAGGGTTGAACTTAGAAGTCATCTGCAGTCATGTACAAGGGAATGTTACCCCTCAGCTGAGAAAAGCCAGCAGCAGCTGCTCCTTGCTTGAATTAAAGAATCATGGAGGCACAAAATATCCCACTGGAAAGGACTTATAAGAATCATAGACTCCAAATCCTGGCTTCACAGAAGACATCCAAAAATCAGACCATTGACTAGAAAAGCAGCTTCTTCCTGGCTTCCCTGGGCAAGCAGACTCTTATGATCTCCACTTCATACCTAGGGACGTAAGTGACATCAGAGACCAACTACTGTACACTCCATAGCCAATTGCTGCTATGTCTGAAAGGCACAGGGCTAGAATCATTAAAGCAGGAAAACACCACAAAGATAATCTAGTCCAACAATAATAATAATAAGGGGGGAACAGTGACTTATATTCAAACAAAGTTAGGAATTTTCTTAGAAGACATAGTCTGAAAAAGGCATTGGTTTGGGGCTTCAGTCATTCAAAAACTGTGTGGAAAACACAGTGATCATCATTAATCCAAAACTGCTTAAATCTGTCCTTAAATCATTACTATTACTCTGTTGTTATTTCTACTATATGTTGCTTATTCTCAATTACATTAAAACGTTATCTGGAGATCTAGAGCAATTTCGGGACACCCCTGGGCACAGATAGTGACAAACTGTTTGCTAAACAGAGATGTGGGAATAACTGTTTTTTCATTTTGTTGCCAATTCTGCAAGGTAAGTCAATAAATAAATAAATTGGTGGCATATCTGAAATGAACAACAACAAAAAAATAGTTGGCTAACTGAAAATGGAAAACAAACAAACAGGCTAACAAGAGCAGCGTGTCTGTGTTTGAAAGAATGTTGTCTTCCACCCACCATAAATTTCTTCGTGTTGCTTTCAAGGTTTGAAACATGTTTTCTCAGCACTGTAGAAGAAAATCTAAATGGAACATCAGTTCAAATTAAAAAAAAAAAAAGAATAAAAAGGAAGCATCTTGTTAGGAAGCAAATCAAAGTGAAACATTTTGATTTCGTTTGCTTGGGTGTTTTCTTTTTCTGCAATGAAAAAAAAAAGACATCGACCTCCTTGTCAAAAATTCATGTTAGTTTGGATTCTACCTATGTCAATACGTTTATTTCAGCTGAAAATTTTTGACAGACTTAAAACAAGTCTCAAAACACGGAACTTTGGGCCTCAGGAGCTGGAAATGGAGATCTGTACTTCCGAGTAACAGTCCCTTTATCGTAGTCATGACTTAAAGTTTTAAGCCATTAGCAGAGCAAGATGGTGTGCAATAAAGAAACCACATCCTCTGAAATTGCCTAAAATCACAGAGAAAAATAACTTCCAGTGGGTCGCAAAATGCACCCAGTCAGAAATTCACTGCTAACTTCTACACTTCAATGAATATTACATGTTTCTGTAATTGTCAAATACATTAGAACTTTAGGGGTATGCATTATTATAGTGTGAATCCATGAATCCAGAGGTATCCATTATTAAACGGAGATTAATGAGCAGTGGATGTAGTCTACCTTGATTTCAGGGAGGCATTTGATACTGTCTTCCATGACATCCTTATAACAAAGCTGAAGAAGTGTGGGGTGGATGAGTGGACAGTGAGGTGGGTTGAGAACTGGCTGACTGGTAGAATGCAGAGGGTCGTTGTTGGCAGTGTGGAGTCCGGTTGGACACCTGTAGCCAGCAGTGCTCCTCAGGGATCTGTGCTGGGTCTGGTCTTGTTCAACATCTTCATCAATGACCTTGATGAGGGGATAGTGACCACCCTCAGCAAGTCTGCTGATGATACGAAGTTGGGAGGATTGGCTGACACACCTGAAGGCCGTGCTGCCACTCAGCAAGACCTGGACAGGCTGGAGAGCTGGGCAGAAAAAAAACGGATGAGGTTTAACAAAAGCAAGTGTAGAGTCTTGCATCTGGGGAGGAATAATTGCATGCACCAGTACAGGTTAGGGGATGACCTGCTGGAGAGGAGCTCTGTGGAGAGGGACCTGGGTGTCCTGGTGGACGACAGGTTGGCCATGAGCCAGCAGTGTGCCCTTGTGGCCAAAAAGGCCAATGGCATCCTGGGATGCATTAAAAAGAGCGTGTCCAGCAGGTCGAGGGAGGTGATCCTCCCCCTCTACTCTGCCCTGGTGAGGCCTCATCTGGAGTACTGTGTCCAGTTCTGGGCTTCCCAGTACAAAAAAGACAGGGATCTCTTGACAAGAGTCCAGCGGAGGGCCACAAAGATGATGGAGGGCCTGGAGCATCTCTCCTATGAAGAAAGGCTGAGTGAACTGGGTCTATTTAGCCTTGAGAAAAGACGACTGAGAGGGGACCTGATCCAGGTCTTAAATATCTAAGGTATGGGGGGCTGAGTGGTGAGGCCAGACTCTTTTCAGCAGTGTGTGGAGACAGGGCAAGGGGAAACGGCCAGAAACTGCAGCATAGGAAGTTCTGCACAAATGTGCGCAAGAACTTCTTTAGGTGAGGGTGATGGAGCACTGGAACAGGCTGCCCAGGGAGGTCTTGGAGTCTCCTTCTCTGGAGATACTCAAGACCTGTCTGGACACCTACCTGTGCAACCTGGTGTAGGGAACCTGCTTTGGCAGGGGGTTGGACACAATGATCTCTGGAGGTTCCTTCCAACCCCTACAGTTCTATGATTCTGTGATTCTGTAATAATTAACTATTAAAGAATCTCTTATAGACAAATCATTGTCTGAAGTAGAAAATTAATCTTGTCAGAACTCTACTTTAAAACTTTCTGTGAAAGGATATTGATGCACCCTTCTCATAAACATCTGTTCAGTGATGGGCACTGGAGGATAGAAAACTTTCATGTCAACAACCAAGCGGTAACACATGACAGTGAGAGAAAGCTTTGATTTTTCTTATGCAACACGAACTTCAGAGCCAAAGTTTCAGACAAATCAACAACAATGGAATTCTTTATTGAACGGTTTATTGAGTATCTGAAGATCTAAATATCACATGAAAAATTACTAGTAAGGTGACTGTCCCAACCAATTCTCCTAATATGTGGGAGGAACTGATTTCTTCACATAACTTAGATCAAGCACCTGACTGTATGGAACTAGAGAATCATTAAGGTTGAAAAAGACCTCTCAGATCATCTAGTCTATCCCCTCATCAGCCTATCCCCTCAATTCCCACTAAGCCTTGTCCCTCAGTGCCACGTCTCCCAGGGACAGTGACTCTACCACCTCTCTGGGCAGCCTGTTCCAATGCCTCACCACTCTTTCTAAGAAGAAAGTCTTCCTAATATCTAACTTGAACCTTCTCAGGTGCAACTTAAGGTAATTCCCTCTCATCCTATCACTAGTTAGCCCACCTTGCCATACCTTCCTTTCAGAGAGTTGTAGAGAGCAATAACACATAACGCATCTGGCTGACCTTGTTTCCCTCTGTGGGGTGTTTGTCACCCTTTCTCCTTTCTGTTTGTTGTGTAGCCTTACCAAATAGCAGCAAATGTGAGTTCCCATTTTGAATTTCCCAATATCCCTTTCTAGCTTAGGCTGGGCCCATGGTGGCAGGTTAGGTGGAGTTGGTAAATGAAAGGCAAACTGGATTGAAGAAAACTTCTTAAGATCATCTGTTTCAACTGTAGAAATCATATGTTCCACCTCATATCAAATCACATCAGTGTTTTAGATTATGCATAAATTTTAAAATAAGAACCTAAAGAGTATCCTTTTAAATTTTTTTTTAATTATTTTTTTAGTCAAGACACAATAGGATCCTGCTTGAACTGTGAGAGCAGCAGACCTCAAATCACATCTCCTCACTGATCTATTGCCCAGATACCCCTCTAACGTCTTTCACGGTCTCAGGGATCTTCAGCAGCTGAAGAGAACAGGATAAAATAAGGATGTGGCTGCCCACTGCACGTCATGCTACCATTGTTGTTGTCCAAAACCAACACAAGACCAAGAAAAACAACCTCAAAGATTTTTCCATCTCTGCCTAAAGCCATCAGCTGTGACCCTCTGGTCAGTAGTAAAAAGTAAAAATGTCAAAAGTCTCCAAAATTTTGCTGCCAAGATGTCAAATTTCTCCAGAAAATACATATGCACAAAATTCCACTGACGATCTCAGGGAAGAGGATCATCCTCTCCTAAGCACTAATTGAAAGCAGACAGGTTACTGCTGCTATCACAGCAGCTCTGTTATTGATTTTCTAATGGGAACGCTTGTCTCCTGAGCAAAGCTCTTGTAGAGATAATAAGGCTGCTTAAAAAATACAAAAATAAAAAATAATAATTGCCTCTCTGAGCCCTCATTTTATTTCACATTCAAAATCCAATTGCAGATCTCTCTGATAGCTAATAATTTAACGGTCATTTATGTACAGTTTAGGGTCCATTGTTAGCAACTTTGGAGAGAATAAGCCAATTAGATTAGCTGAATCTTGCATTCATGTAAAACAAATATATATCAAAGCAATTAAATGTGCAATTTAATCGCTCCCAACCTATGAAGGAGACAGTTGCCTGAAGGTCCCAGTTCTTTTCGTGCCTCCCACTTCCCGTTGCTGACATCGATGTAGCAAGAGCCATTTGCTTTGGGATTTTGGAAGCACTTATTTAACATGGCAAGATATGCAAGTGAATTATTGACCTCAGTATTTCCCAAGCAGAGAGGCTGCAGCCCTGAGGGTAGAGAGGTCCCTGCAAGACAGTGCAGGCAGTAGCAAGACAGGGACCAATTTTAATTTCCAGCTAAGGAAAAGCAAAGCCCTCGTTTCCCACCTGCACTTCTGCCCCACAAGATTTGGTGCTCCTTCCAGCTTTCTCCCACACAGATGATTTATTACTGCTTAGCACAGCTGAGGGCTGGCATGTTTGTACACTGGCAGGCACAGCATGGGAGACTGCAAATATATGAATTTTGAATCAGCAGTTGCTACTCTAAGAAATGAGGGGGTGATCTGGCCCACCTTCTGGTAGAGACCCTGAAGGGACATGAGTCCTATGGATTTTACCTATTGCTTTTTGCTGACACATGGGATATATGGAAAGATTTGAGGTCCTTCCATCCAGAGCTGTTCACGGCCCAGAGAGGTCACCAACCTCCTGAGCAAAGCCTTCCTGCAAGGTAGGCAGCTCTGCATTACTTGGCACAGATTATTTTTGAAGCTTTCTCTAATATGCATCCACCCTCAGTTTAATATTTCCCCTGCTGTGCCTTGGGCATCCATTTCCACACTCATTACATGGCCAGAGGAATTGATCTGGGTCAGCATTATAACATCCTTTATGCAAGGGTAGGTCATTAGCCTCACTGCTTGCTGATGTCCTAGCTCTTGGATGAATGCACACCAGCTCTAAGGGTTTCTTACTCAAAAGTTTCATCACTTTTTTTGCTTCTTCAGTATCACCAATCTCCAGTCACTTTTTGATGCTTCTTTCTCAGCCTTGCCTGAACCGATACCAAAGCTTCCCATGGAGCTTGCAGTGTTGCGGGATTTGGTTTGGAAAAGAGCAATTGAACACTTCAGAAGTCTTTCCTGGTTCTGACTTCCAGCTCAGTACACATCCAACCACAGCTATCTTCTCATCTTCATTGACAGTAAAAGAAACTTCTAAATTCCCCTTCAAAATTCTTGCTGTCTGGAGAGAAACACATATATGATAATTAAGAACAAAGCAAACATACAAACAAAAAAAGAATACTGCAAGCTTCCTTGAAGGAAATGCCCCTGAATACTTGCCTTTGCATCTGTCATAAATGCTATAGGTTATACCAGATAAAGAACAAAGTATTCGTGCAAAACAATCCATTTTCTGTGGATTCTTATTTTCAAGAATCACTCACATCACCACCTGTATTCTGCAGTAGCGTTGACTGGTGGCTCTTGATGAATATGATAAGAAATGATGTTTGGAGAGCTTCAGAGCTCGGAATAAACATCAACAGTATTGCAGAAACATAGCATCAGGTAGGATCTCACATTCAGGACCAGGTTGGATGGAGCCCTGGGCAGCCTGATCTAGTGGCTGACAAGCTTGCTCATGGCAGGGGATTGGAACTGGATATCAGTTTTAGGTCCCTTTCAACCCAAGCCACTCTATGATTCTATGATCCTGTGATTCTATGTTTGTGGTTTTTACTGACAACATCTGACCAGCTTTGCTCAGGACACTAAACCCAGACTTGTCAACTCCAACCACCTTTTGCAGCAAAACCAGCAGCTTCTTGCATGTTTTACAATTCAAGTTCAGGTGACTGATTTCGGAACAGCATTATGTCAAGCACTGTCCTATTTGCACAAAGCTTTTAAAGAGCTGTCAAATTTTTTCGTTCTCTTTCACACTGTCTTTCCAACATCGTCAGTTTAGCTGAGCCTGGAAGCATGAAAATGCCAGGTAGCAGCATTAACAATTATATCACTGTGAGTGCAAAGCTAGCAGAGCTTTCATTGCTACACCAACAGTAGGGAGTATAGCTATGACACTGTCAGCAAATTTCAGTTTGGGAAAAATATATATATATAAAAAAAAAAAGCGAGAGAGAAGAAAAACATATTTTGAGTCAGTATTTTTGGTCGTGCTATCTTGCACTTATGCAGATTATCTTAACTATCTGAAGCAGTTGAAATGCTTTTTTAACTTTTCAGATCACATCTTCAGTGTCAAGTCCCCTGAATGTACCTGTTAACCAACTGTAATAGCTTTTTCATCATGAAGGGAACCTTCTAATCTCAGACAGTCTGTGAATCTGATTCGGTGTCTCACTTGTTCTTTAAGATAAGTGGGTTTAATGTCCTGTGTGATATATGTACCAAGACAAGAGTGTAGCTCAGCTCACCACAACTGATTTTGCTCTGATGAGCTCAGGTATGCAGTAAAACTACTCCTTACCACCATCACAGTGAAGAATTCCTGATTCCTAATCTAAACCTTCTTTTAGTTTAAGGTCATTACCTTTTGTTCAGTCATTACACACAATCCCTGTTAAAATCATTCCCTCTTCACCTTCTCTTTCCCTTTTTTCCTTCCTTCCTCCATTCCTTCCCTTCCTTCTTGCTTTCTTGTTCCCTTTCCCTACCACCTTTCTTTTTCCTTTTATTTTTTCATCCCTCCCCCTTTTTTTCCTATTTTCCCCTCTTTCCCTCTTTTTCTTCGTTCTTTGAGCTTATGTACAGGCATAAATCAGGGGTAGTTCAGTTTTATTATCAAATGCCATCTCACAGTGCTCAGCATTAGGAAGGAGCATTACCCGTGGGTTTTCTTTACTCTGAGAATCATGTAATAAGTCAAAATACAGGTCAGCTAAAAACGATGTGAAACTTGCCAAATGCTCTATTAACTTACTGTCTGGGTTCAAGATGACTTAGGGATTTGGTAAGTGGGTTAAGGAGTTTTACCATCAAGGTCAGTGGCAGGAATCTGGTGCAAAGTGGTAATAACTACAAGGCATTTTCATTTTCCGGTTTCCAGGAAGTCAGTCTAGCTCCTGATAGCAACATTACAAGAAGCCTTTAACAGCAAGGTTGGAATTTCTTATTTATTTATTTTATATATTTACAAGGAGAAAAATGCATGAATGAATGCAAGCAAGATTGTTTTCTCTAAGGTATGCTATAGAAAATATATGAGAGGACTGATGCCATCCTGCTGGCATGTTATTTGCATAGTGTCTAGCACTATGGGACAGTGGACTCTGAATATGGGCCTTCATCTTTTCAAAGTCCCTGTGACTATGAACGTCTCTGAAGTCCAGAAAATGTGCCTTAATAACTGTCTGAATTTCAATTCTTGAGGGACCTAGCTGGATCCTTTTCCTACCTGAGAATCTGGGAAGAAAGGGTCCCAGAACCGAACATGGAGGTTTTAGCATCCTTAGTGAGAAGAAATACTTTGCCAAACACAGATGTGTAGTGATACATGGAATCATAGCATACCCCAAGTTGGAAGAGACCCATAAGGATCACCAAGTTCAACTCCCAGATATGTTTCAGGACCCTGCTCATATCAACTAACCTTTATTGTATGAGATTTAGCCATCTAAACAATACTAAAACTCTTAATAGTTCCTCACTTTATTTAGACATTTTATCCTGGGAATGGATTAATCACACTCTAGAATGCATGTTTGGGCAAACTATTTGCGAGTTTCCCATTAGATGACTCTTAGGGAACTTGAATGGGATTCACTCTTCTAATTTTTGCTGTCTACAATATAATATCACCAGGAGGTCCCAACTGTAGTAATAGAGAATTAGTCAAGACATTCAGTAGGGGTAGGAATATGATTCACTGGACCTGAGAGAAGTGCTTTTTTAGGATAAAACAAATCTTGTCCTAAACTTTGTCAGTACTACTGACTCACTCTCCTCTGAGTAAACAGAGAATCTGGGATCAATTTTCCAGTACTCACCTCCCTTGTGAAAGTAGAAATTAGTAGGACAGATCTCAACACAAAATGTGTCCACCAACCTGAATATATGAGATGTGGACAGTCTTCACTGCCTAGCCAGAGAGATGCTAGCAATCTGAAATCTGGAGATGCTGAAGCACTTGTCCTTCTGCTATTCTTATGAAGCATTTTTGTTATAGAGGCAAAAATGTCACTGATGGTGAGAGCTGTACTCACTGCTGTTGAATACAGACATGGAGAAGATGGTAGGAAAGCTATATAAGGGCTTGTCCGTATCAGACCTCTCAGATTTTTTGAATGGAATGGAATAGGATAGGATAGGATAGGATAGGATAGGATAGGATAGGATAGGATAGGATGGAATAGGATGGGAAGGGACGGGACAGGACATAGAATAGGCCAGGAAAAGGGAAAGAGAAAGGGAAAGGGAAAGGGAAAGGGAAAGGGAAAGGGAAAGGGAAAGGGAAAGGGAAAGGGAAAGGGAAAGG
>NW_024884253.1:1351070-1365502 GCF_019232065.1 Centrocercus urophasianus
AAAGGGAAAGGGAAAGGGAAAGGGAAAGGGAAAGGGAAAGGGAAAGGAAAAGGAAAAGGAAAAGGAAAAGGAAAAGGAAAAGGAAAAGGAAAAGGAAAAGAAAGGAAAAGATGGTTCCTTTGTAAGGGATACTCAGAGAACATCAGGGCTAACCAAAAGCTAAAGCATTAATGAGGGCATTATCCAAATGCCTCTTGAACACAGTTACAAACACAGAAATTAGGCTAGGACCTATCCAGTACCAGTCTTCTTCTACACTGACTTCTGGAGAGAACTGAGAAATTTCGTATGACTTGTAAGTCCTAAACATTACAGTTTCCTACAACTTCGTATGTTCTTCTTGTGTCTATCACCAGAAGGGAGAGAAGAACATGGGTCTAAGTACCTGCCAGAATGAAAGAGGAAAAATGTTGGTATGAAAGATCCTCTTCCATGCACAACATTTTTATGGCCTAAGTTATCTTGTATCTATGGATCTGTCAGACCTGCTGCAAATCTCATCAGCTTGACATGTATTGCCACATCAGCAAGGCATGGAGCTCTAATGTCTTCCTCTAATCTTCTTTCTCTAATTCACTCCAAGTTTATATACAGTTTTACTAAATGCTGGGTTTTATTTCTGTCTGAAGATCCAAATACATTAATATTAATTGATTTTTTTTTTCAGTGTTTGGCTACTCTTCTTTATTAGAAAAAAACATAACTCAGTCTGTGATGAATTTGTGGTTCATGCCCACAAAAACAAGCTTGTGAACTCTGCTCTGGATTATTACTGTTTGCTTACACACGATCAGTTGAAAAGATGGAAAAGCACTCAAGTACTGCTGCCAGAAATATGCTGATGAGTTCTGCTGCCTGGCAGTGACATTTCGAACCTCACATGTAGTCTGCCAGCATCTGGCTCAACCTCAGCCTCACAAGACTGAACATATCCTGGGGGAAAAAAAACAAAACAAAACATAAAAATACATAACTTCTGAGAAACTCCCTTTGTCATTGTATATCAAGGATTTACTTGCATCTGTTCAATTCTTAACTTAACCTCTTCTAAATCCACTTCATCATGGTGGACACACACTGACTTCCTTCAGTGAGTAAAGAGGAAAAGAATGAATCAATACAAACAAGGTATTGGGGAGGAAATGAATACAATGATAAGCATGGATTAAAAAGCATAAACCAGATTTTTTGAGGTCAATTCTGTAACATTCCGCGTTTGAGTTAATATCTGACGTGCATTCCTTTCACCAGAAGTGATAAAATTCAGCCTTTTCCCCCCTTTCTCCTTTTATCTTCCTCTCCTCTCTAAAGTAAAATAGTAGCTCAGACTGTGGAAAAGCATAGAATCATAGAATCATAGAATCATAGAATCATAGAATCACTGAATCATAGAATGGACTGGGTTGAAAAGACCACAATGATCATCTAGTTTCAACCCCCCTGTTATGTGCAGGGTCGCCAACCACCAGACCGGGCTGCCCAGAGCCACATCCAGCCTGGCCTTGAATGCCTTAAGGGATGGGGCATCCACAACCTCCTTGGGCAACCTGTCTATATTTAAGTCATTCAGTGATTTTTTTTGACAAGTTTATTATTCAATTAGAAGAAAGGAGGGTGGATATTACTGCATGCTTTACTTCCCCAAAATCTGTGATGAATTTCTTGTGCTGAAGGACTTTGCCTTTTGCACCAAACCCAGCAGCATTTTCGCTATGGAAACACAGTGACAATTTGTGGAATTAATTATTGAAGCACCAAATGAATCTTGTTTTTTTTCTGTGTGCCCCACCTTCCCACATCTTCTGCTGAAGTTGGAGCTCAGGCATGCTCAGCTTATTCAAAATCCTACAAAGGCAAAGGCATATTCTCCTTTGATCCCCACAGTCTGCAGGAGTCTATACTCCTTTTATGTCCTCCTACTTTACTTCCCTCTGTGTGATGCTGTTCCTGTGCATGAATGCCTGTGAAACACAAGGATTCAGGATAAAGGTAGGAACATAAAAATATATAAAAAAATGTTGGGGATATGTTACTGTTTAACTCCAGTTTCCTTTAAGGCCATAAAATAGTTTTGCTCATTCACAGACCCATCAAGATAACTTTCTAAATACTCATAAAAACATGACCTTTACTCTCTGTGATTCAAATTCAAAGAATTTCAAAGCCACTCTCTCATCTATCTGATTCAAGAAACATGGTTTGTTGAAGGAGTCAAATGTCAGTTTCTTGACATTGTTGATGGAAAGTGTTTTTACACAGACTCAATACACATCAAAGGCATCCTGTTCAAAGTACATCGGGTCCACACAACTGGGGCAATGCTTGAGAAGTGTCTTCCTAGGGCATTTTTGTATGTAGCTGATCTTCTGTTTTTCCATGTTGCTGGTAGGGAAGGCAAAATAAAAATATAAAATATAAATATAATAAAAATAAAATATATATTATGATTCCCGTACTGTGCCTCAGATTTAGTGGGGTATATCAAAGGGACATGGTTTAGTGGGTGTGCTCGTGATGACTGTGGGACTAGATGATCGTAGAGGTCTAAAAAGATCTAGAGGATCTTAGAGGATCTAAAAAAAGTTCCTTTTCAATTCTATAGTTCTAAGACAAGTCAAGTCTCTATGATCTTTTCAGTTCTTGTTTTTAAATCTGGAGGCTGACAAATGGGAATTCAGGTGTCACACTTCTCTGGAGAAGAATCAGTAGCAGGAGCCAAATCATATACTATAAATGCATGGATACTATCTTAGCTGAATGCTATGCACTATATGATCACACACCATGTCAGCTGCTGTCAGTACTCAGTTGGAAATTACATGGAATCATTGTTGATCAAAGGTTGGGTTTGAACAAGGAACAAAAAACATGTAAGTCAACAACAAGAGACAGTTGACTGCATAAAAAACAATAACTGGATATTTTTTGTTAATTTCTCAGTAGACAAAACTGTGGAGAGCATCTTTTTTCAGTGATTTCTCAACAAGTCATAACAATTTTTAGTATTCTTTGTGGAATTACTACCAAAGTTAATTTGGTGTCACAAGCCTAGATCCCCCAAGTGTGTTCTTTTGGAAACAGAAAAATGCAAAAGAAGTGAAGAAACAGACAAAATTAAAAAACACTTGAAGATTCATTACACCTCTCTGTCTCATACTTATTATCATTGGAACAACCCAAGAGTATTAAGGCAAGAGGAATATAATTTGAAATTATTAATATAAATCAGTCTTTACCTGTGCAGAGATGAATGCACGCTCATGTACCTAAGTACAAGAATTTGTTTCAATTCTTTGCTGAATTAAGTGTATGAAGTCAAGTGAATGCACAAATTAGAAAAACGCTTTTACATCATTTGTCCATTCTGTTACTTACTTATTAACTAATTTCAGAGGAAAGGAGAAAACATGGAGTGTTGATCAGACAGCTCCAGAAATACTTCATTAAGAAGTATTTAAAGGTAAGACACGTTTTTCTAGCTTTCAGCTATCAAGAAGTTAGAGAAACTATCAGATAATATCACCTGGCATGCTCCATTAGTTGGAGAAAAGACTGAAATGCTTTTTACCATGTTAACAGCAGTATGGGAAAGGATTAATTAATATGGCTTGTTTTCTGATGTTTCAGCCTGACAACATCTTCAACTTTTGCTCGTGCCTTTCATTACATCTAGCTTTCATCTCTTCCCTAGCCTCAAGATGAAGGTCCAATCCCTAGGTCATGTTGCCAAGTCCTTTTCACTAGATGAAAAATGAGACAAGGAACAGATGGATATAAACAGATTATGCTGCACAAAGAAGTCATGAGACAATCTGGTGCAACCATGCTCAAGATATTCTCACTGCAGTTTTCTGCAGGCAGAAATTTCTTTAGTTTACTGCTTGGGAAGAGTTTGCAGAGGAAGGTATACCATAAGACCACAGCTTGGGAATCTCTGGGCTGGGGAGAAATACATATATTTTTCCCCATATGTTCTAGAAAACAGCAAGGCCCTACATCCTACACAGCATACATTCTCAGCTCTACTGAGATGCCTTTCAACACCCCCTCTGCAGTTTTCCCTCCAGCTCCACTACTGGAAATGTAAGTTGGAAATCACACTAGAGGATTTAGTGGGCATGGTGGGGATGGGTTAATGGTTGAATTAGATGATCTTAGATCTCCATGATTATGTGGCTGTAAAATTCTATAATTCTACCTATCTGACTTGGTTAAACTACCTGTAAATGCAATCACACTATAAAATGCATCTACTTGAAACCACCTGACAAAGATGAAATGCTCTCCCATTGGCTGAGTTAAGGGAGTTTACACCGAGGTCTTAGGAAAAGAAGAAACATTGCAACTATTTCCTTCAGCCAAAACATGGTTAGTATTTGTTTGTAGGAAAATTTTACAGATTTCTCCACAGCTCAGCACCATTCCAGACAGTTCTGCATCCAGATAGAACATGCATACCACCACAAATTCACAGAAGGAAGTATTCCTTCCCAGCATCAGGGATCTTGGCCTAATTGCCATTAAATTGCAAATCTAGCAAAAAAGAAGAAACAAACAAGCCAAAACCAAAGCACCGTTTTCATAGAAAGTGTTAGAGTGCTTTTAGGTTGAGGAAGATAGATCATAGAATCATAGAAACATAGAATCATAGAATGACCTGGGTTAAAAAGGACCACAATGATCACCTAGTTTTAACCCTCCTGCTATGTGCAGAGTTGCCAATCACCAGACCAGGCTGCCCAGAACCACATCCAACCTGGCCTTGAATGCCTCCAGGGATCCATTAGCCTCCTTGGGCAACCTGTTCCAGTGCATCACCACCCTCTGTGTGAAAAACTTCCTCCAGATGGCTAACATTCATGAGACCAAGGGATACCAACATATCAGGATATGTGAATTCACAAACATTCATCGGAGATCTGCCTGCACATACCTCTTTGTGAACAAGTGGCCAGATTGGAATGTATAGGAGCTGTAATGCAACAGCAACTCAATGCATCATCAAAGTACATTTGCAGAAGTGATCAATGCTTACTGCATTTATTTTCTGTTTTCCCAAAACTTTCACTTACGACATTTTTTTCATTCATTCCCGTACTAAAAAGTTGTCACTCCATTTGATTTGTGCACAAAACCTAAGATTTTTCTACTCAGTCCATTCCCTCTAAGAGATGATGCAGAGAAGAACAAGAAGGAAAGAGCTTTCTGTGCTACTTCTTTTTCTGTTTTCTTAACCTAACACCTTTCTGACAGCTGTAAAACCCTACAGGGTTTCAAGATTAAGTTGAAAGACTTCCTAAAGGGTTGCAGAGGTGCTTATGTGAGAGGAACCACTGCTAAATTTGCCACACACTGTATTCAATTTTCACCACTGATAACCACTGTTTTGCTCTCAAAACAGCATCAGAAGTTTAAATTTTTCATTCAAAGGGTGTAAAGGTTTCACCGAAGACTTAAGTAAATGGGAATGGCAAAAGTAATCTAAAAACTTATAGACGTTAAAGGGAGTTACACTGTTTGCTGTAGAGGTAAAGCCTTTAGCAGAAACCATGAAAGGTGATGCTGGGAGAAGCTAAAAATTATGTTGTTGCTTAAAAACTTTGAGCTCATTTATGAAACATGTGTCAAGCCTTCAGGATCTGTTGAGTTTTTCACTGAAGAGAGGCAGGCAGAATTCAAGTTTAGAGTGGCCTCTTCCCACTTCCAGATGAATTGCAAAGCTGGATCTTCCAAGAAGAAAAGCAAATGAAACAAAATAAAACAAAGATAAAGGAGAGGTTCAAGTCCAGAAAACAAGAGTTTCCTAAGATGTCATGACTCTCTTTCCTGGGAAAGAATCTAAGATGTGTTTTTTGCCTTGGTTAGTCAGTGGAGCAAGGTATCCTTATCAGCTAAATTAAGCCCTGAAATCATGAATCTTGTCTTCCATCATAAAAATATATAAGCACGGCACAGAGAAGAAGAAAAAGGAGCAAAATCTTCTTGAGAAACAGATTTCCCTGTTGCCCCACTGACTGCAGGTGATCCTGGAATAATCTGAGATATGTCCCGTGTTGAATATATCTAGGTCACAGTAACTGCACTTTTACTACTGATTTAATGGTTACTCAGATTCCACAATGACAGAACTATAAAGTGTAAAGAAGCAGAGACAGAAACAGAAACAGCATGCTTCATACTGAACATCTGCATGGCACATCAGAACAACTCAAGGTCACTAATATTTTAAAAGTTTTTTTGGATAACAATGCTAAATTCCCTCTCTTTCTTACACAGTGGGCAGCTTGCCTGCCTTTGACCTTCAAAGTTAAATCAGGACTTGATGATCTTTGGGGTTGGGGTCACTTACCAACCCAAGCCATTCTATGAGTCTATGATTCTATGATTCTATGATTAACTCCATCAAAATATTCAGGAAAGCCTTTTCAATTGATTTGGGGAAAGATTTTTAAACATCATTTGCCTTGAGTGAAACTGCAGGATAATGTTCTATAATATCTGAAAGGATCTTATGAGCCTTTAGGTTTGCTTCCTGTAGGACGCATCACAAGTGAGCAATGATACAAATCCTGCTTAGAGAAGTGGATGTCAAAGAAACACTACCAAGGGTATTTCATCCTGAGTTCCAAGCACAGACCAGAAGCTGGAGAACTTCAAGATAAGCTTGAAGTTGCAAAGATGATAACAAGAGACAACAAAATTACTTTAAAGTATAATTACAAAGAATCAGAATTAGAGGAAAGAAGCCAAAGGGTAATAAAGATTAATTATTTTTCACCTTACCTCAAAGCTTTGGAGATCCACTAGTCAGGTTGAAATTCTGCTCCTCTGAAATACAACTTTCTGAGGACTGGCTGGGTAAGAAATGACTGGCACAAGCCTACTGTGGGGAACAATAGAAAACAGCAGAAGGTTTTTTTTTTTTTTTTAACAACCCAGAGAAGAACAGGAATTATTTCTGACAATAACTAGTTTCCAGATTCAACGTGAAATATCAATAGGGGATGTGATATCGGCAGGACTTTGGCTTATGAGAACATTTCATAATTGATGTCTTTCTTGTGTTTCATTGTGCACCCTCGTTCATTCCAGCTGTTACTTCATTAGACCAAATGGTGGTGCAAATCTCTGTGGATAGGTTACATCTGGTGTATGAATATGCAATTATATTTCTCTGTAGGCACCATATGAATGCACAGGTAACATTAGGTATCCAAGAAGATGTGTTATCTAGGTCAAAAAAAAAAAAAAAAAGCTTTTAAGTTCTTCAAGTATTAAAATTAGTGCAAGCTGAGATCATCAACAGTTTTAAGATGCATTTTCATTACCCAAACTTATTCAATCTTCTGTTGGGACTGAATAAGAATGAAGGTAGTATAAAAGAATGAAGAATGTTCTCAGAACTGTTCCATACACAACCATTTTTTTGTGTGTGTTCATGAGAATCATATATTTACATTGCCTTCCCAACTCTGCTATGTTTTTCAGTTTCAAAGCAGATTTGAAACTCTTACTTGCATAAGCATGCACCAAAATAATAAAAACATAAATCCAACTTTAAAGAAGTTTAGATGTCAAGTGTCAAAATGATGATTAACACGTAGAAACATAGAATCTCCAAGGTTGGAAAAGACCTCTAAGATCTTCCAGTCCAACTGTCCACCTATCACCAATATTTCCTACTAAACCACGTCCCTCAGTACAACATCTAAACATGTTTTTCAATACCTTAAAAGGTGAACAATATCCAAATAGACATCAGTTTAGAAGCAAGCAGAAAATTAAGCCAAGAATTCCAAACTCAAGCACTCAGAGATTTTAGAAGAATTCAGCTCTAGGTCTGACAGTTACAATTCTGACCTAGGTCTGCATTTGTTCAAAAAAAAGCATGATCTGAATTTTATGCTCGCAACAAAGCCCCAAGCAAGCTGGATTTCATTCCAAAAGGTTCTGCTCTCTGCTATGCAAGAAAAAGTATTTCAGGTGAATCAAGATCAAGCCTAAACCCCTGGTCTGAAATTCAGTCTTACTTTGCTTGAGGTTCACTCTCATTTCCCTCCTGAATACATATGAATTTTTAATTTGACAAGGAAGGGTGCCTGCACTGCTGAGATCTGGAATAGAATTAGATGAACTGACACAGAATGAGGCTTGTTTTTCTGTACAATCAAATTGCCTGTTCAGGTTGCCACATTCTTGCTGTCTGCCTCTCTGGTGAGTATATTATATTCACAACCATCCCTTTAATGACGTGTAAAGACTCATTGTCAAAGCCTTTGGAGGGAGGACCGCTGTTTTTCCTCTGAAGTACAAACTCTGGGTGTGTTCTACCAACTTCCCCTCTACAGCAACATGGTGAGGATGGATGCTTGCATGATACTTGTCCTTTCCAGGGATTTCAACAGTTGTGGCATCCTCTTGTGTTAGAAGTTTCACATTCTCCTTTCCTATCCGACTCTCACTTGGCTTTGTCATGGCTTTTATTGTCCCAGAAATCACTGCAAAGGAGTCAGCAACCCCAGACCTGGGTAAGTGTTTTGTTTGTTAAGGACTTGAGAACTCACAGCTATTGCACCTTTTAAGTATTATTGATCTCTATCAGAAGCTCAGCATCTCCCCTTAAGGGTGTTACGTGGGTGAACGCACACAAATGATATTTCCAGAAATAGGAGGGACAAAAGGAGACTATTTTTAACTGTTTCATAGGTAAAAATTACCACAAAGTCAGGACTCCGTGTCTCTCGTTACTGTCTCTTAGTCTCTTCGTGCCCCTTTTGGGAGCTGATCAGCTGGTGGTTTAAGAACAGAGCTTTGCTGGTGTTTAAGTGCCCAGAGATGCACATTGAAGCCTAGAGGAAATTTCAGGCATGTTTTCTCTTATCTAACGGAGCTAACAAAAGCATTTAAGATCTGATCTTTGAAGACACATCTGGAGAAGTTTTTGGGAGGAACCACATCACCTTTAGCTTCTACTGTTTTCCATAAAGAGAGAAGATGGACATGGGAAGTGACTCAGATCTAAGCTGGTCTGAGTGACCCTGGAAAGATTCTGAGATTTTACTGAAAATCTCAAATCTCTATCACTAAAATGGTAATAAAAGGATAATACATTTCCCATCCTTGCT
This sequence comes from Centrocercus urophasianus, assembly GCF_019232065.1. NCBI lineage: Eukaryota > Metazoa > Chordata > Aves > Galliformes > Phasianidae > Centrocercus > Centrocercus urophasianus. The sequence continues at coordinate 1,360,196 of NW_024884253.1, forward strand.
AATTGCCTTCCTCTTGTACGTGTTCATCCTGTCTCCTCAGATCGCAGTTTGCCCAGGAAAGAGTTACCTATAAATATTTTAAGATGACATAAAGCATAACCTAGTCAGAGATTGTTCAATAATATAAATTAGAAAAACAGGAACAAACTACCTGGAAGTTTAACAGGTGTTTTTGTCTTGAAAAAGCTGCCCAGAAAACCTGCCTTGGTATAGGTATGCATTCACCCCACCCTATACCCAGTAGAAACACCAACCTCCAAAGCATGACTATCACTACATTTTAGTAACTCTTACAGCAAAGTAACAGAGAGTAATTTAGCTGGGTTTATCTGAGATAGAGGTGTAGAAGAAAAGATATATTGTAAGGTAACAAAGGGACAACTAGCTGAAGGAATAAACTGAAAAGAAATCAATGCAGATCCACCCCTGAGCTGCGCTGGTAAGCCACTCAATGACAGATCCTGCTATTGTCATGGTGTCACTGATACCCACTGGAGCATGATGTTATTCAGCCTGCTGTCTTCAACAAGCAAGGTTAGATAAGCTATATCCTAGAACAGTTTAATAGACGATGGAATAAAAATCCCATTTGTCTTTCATATAAGTATATACAGAGAATTTTGCATTAGAATCTTCCTCCTGCTCTCAGTAAGCTAGCAGTTACAGAAATCAGTAATTTAAGAGAATTATCAATTGTGTCTTAATTTCTATTCTGTATAAAAAAAAGCAAATCAATACACAATTAACTAAAAATATACTATAGTAGAAGTACCCCTGTCAGTGCTAGAACAGCTTGAAGTATACATTTTCCTTTAGAACACAGACCAAAATATATTTCAAGGCCTCTTAGCATCCAGCAAAGAGCTTTCCCATGGAGGGTCAAGTGTTTGCTCCTCCTCACCCATTTCCACTGTAAATCCTGCAGTCCTTAAACCCTTGTTTCATTCCAGTATAGCTACTGCAGTGCATATCATTTTATTGTTCCCTTCTTCCTTGTGGTTACTTCCCCAAGCAATCCTTGCTGCTTTCTGCACAGGCTCCACTGCTGTCTCCTCTATTCATACTGCCTTCTCTCTATCAATATTTTTAGAGTCATCTTATCAAGAAACTGGGCTCATGCTGCTGAGATTGTGATTGCTTCTGCTTATTATTCTGCTTTGACAGACTCAAACTAATTTCAGACAAACGTGAACAAGCACATGGAATTGGGGGACACAGAGCCTCTATGTGTTCCTAATCAAAGAAATGGCTGTTGCATGGCAGCTTGTACTATATAGTGAAGACTCCAGAATGGAGACCCATTATCAGAAACAGTATGAACAGTCACAACAGAAAGAAAACTTCGGGTATGCCCTAACCAATAATTTAGACCCATAAAAGAGGTATTGACGTGCAGTCTCTTCCTCTAATATTTCAACATTACTCACTAAGCCAGTTTGTTAATTGCTAAAGTAAACTAAATTAAACTTGCTAAACTAAATTTGCTGCCTGCTGAAGCCAATCAAAGACTGTTTTCATCTGCCACAAAGAGAGAAAATCTCAATTGCTCTTGTTGCCTTGGTGGCATGATGGCACAGTATCCATGAACTTTGGCAGATGGGCTTCAGCACAGCAACTCCTCCCCACTCATGAATCCAGCAGAAAATCAACCTAAAAAAACACAGTAGCTTTCAAGGAGGAGAAATGTCAGAAGGAGGAAAAGCTCATCTCTGCTAATGTCTCTGGGAAGAACGGTGTGCTTTTGGAAGCCACACAGCAAGATGGCAGCTTAAGTCATCTGTGAAGTCAGAAATACAGCTTCTGGAGAGCTCTGGATAATGATTGTCCTCTTGTTTCCTAAAAACCTGTGAAGTTTTTTACACAGTAATTTAGGATGAGTGGTGATGGCCTCAAATTGTGCCAAAGGAGGATCGGGTTGAATATATGGAAAAAATTTCTTCCCTGAAAGAGTGATGAGGTACTGAAACAGGCTGCCTAGGGCGGTGATGGAGTCACCATCCCTGGAGGTGTGCAAGAAATTTAGAGAAGTGTTACACAGGGACATGGTTTATTGGACACGGTGGTGATGGGTCGACAGTCGGACTGGACGATTTTAGTGATCTTTTACAATTTTCCATTTTCTCAATGATTCTGTGATTCTATGTGCACACACACAGGCGAAGTAGTAGGACAGTATACAGAAGAATAAGCATTATTGCAGTACCAAAGCCAGAGCCATTGTTTCTTTCATATTTGACACATCACTATATGTGATGTTCCACCTTTACCCTAATTGACTTCCTCTCTACCCAGTTTCCATATGCTGACTCCTGCAGGGATTATATAATTCCATAATTCTATGATTTTATGATACTATGATTCCATGAACAAGGCAATGGTCATTCATATGACTTTCAGATACAAAAATACAGGGAGACCAACACCAACATAAGGAGATACATCTTTATGTATTAGAAGTTGTGCTATGCTGTGGAGTCTCTTTGCTGAATGCTGCTGCTGGTGCTTGGAAGGATTTAAAAAGTGTTTGAATGAATTCAGAGGAGAAATAAAGCACATGGCACTGCCTGATCCCATCACACCAGCTCTTGTCCTGGATGTTTCTAAGTCCTAGTGGGGTCAGAGCACTCCGGGGATGTATTCTAATGTGTTTGCTCTGCTCTTGCCTTCCCTTTGGATTTTTATTTATTTATTTATTTTTTATTTTAATTGCCTCTTGAGGACTGCACCATCCTTTGTGCCAGTTCACCACTGCTGTTCAGCTGTCTGACTTTCTGCCATCCCCTAAAATCCTTTGGGCTGTCTCTTTCCCTTTGGCACTGCCTTTGGCTCCTTCCCCTTAGCCTAAGGCTCTCTTTCACTTCCCTTTACCAACAGCACAACTCCCACTCCCCTGCACCCTGCCTTGTCCCCCCCTGCACTTCCCTCCTTCCCTTGCTCCTTTTATTTCTGCTGTCATGTTTTCCACAGCATGCAGCCCACTTCAGCACAGAGACACCAAACAAAGGGGCTGACATTATACTCGTTGCCCGCTAGTTTCTCCAAGTGCTCCTAGGACTTCAGCAGTACAGCTGCTATGATTTTTAAATTTGCATCTCCCTCCCCCCCTCCCCAACAACTGTCCTTGAAGGGAAAGGATCTTGCTCTCCTTCTAAAAGCTGAATCAGAAAAGATTGTGTAAAAATTCAGAGCAGGGCCATCTCCCCTTTTCCCTTCATTCCCCCCCTTGTCCATATTTTAGCGTAGCTGATGGGGTTTTCTCAACCAAAACAGAGAAGAAATGCAAGAGCCATTCAAGGATGCACCAGCACCACCAGTACCAGCTCCCCCTCCGTGCAACAAAATGACAACAGAGCCTTGATAATGACTCACCACGCTAGCCAAATGAGAAGGCAAAAAGAAAAAAAAAGAAAAAACAAATCGAAATAAAAAACATATTGCATTCACTTATAATAGTGGGCTTTGAGTCTGCTGGGAGATTGGCTGGCATTTCGCAGCTGAGGGGGCTGCCCTGTGTCTGAGCTGTCACATTGACTCACCTGCCACAGCAGCAGCTCTGAAAGGAACCTCAGGCAGAGCGGGAGAGGGAGGAATGGAGGAAGACACACACTCCATAGACACAGTGTGTTTCCCTCCCACTGTGATCCCCTGCAATGTCCTACAGATGCACACATTTCTGGTGTCACGTGTCACTCACACTACTCCTGCTTCCACCCCTTTTTTTTTTTCTCAGCTTGCCAGCACCTCCCAGTTCTCCATCCGTATTTGCTGTACGATAATACAATAAAAGAAAGCTCTAAGTGAGGACGACAACTGCCCTATCCAGCCTATTTGCCTTATTTCACTAAAACACCAATTTCTAGAGGGAGAGAACCTGAGCAGGAACTTACAAGATGGTATTTCCGAACCCAGAACTGAGTACTGGACCCAGATCTGTGACTTGAGCATTTTGTCTTCACCAAGTCATGACTGTGATTGTAAGAGCAGTGAAGCACAGGCTAACCAGAAAAGTGGTGCATGTCCTATCACTGGAGACATTAAAGGTCAGGCTGGACATGGCTGTAAGCAGCATGATCTAGCTGTAGATATTCCTGTTCGTTGCAGGGCGGTTAATCCCTTCCAACTCAAATGATTCTGTGATTCAATGTTGAAGTAAATCAATTATACCACCAAGAACCTTTTCCTCTTGGAAAGTGCCCCATTCTTTCATGACCCTAGCAAACCAGGTAGCAGAGTATCACATTTTGCATTCTACATTGTGTGCTGCTTTGTTTTGTTCTCATCCTCTGCCTCTTTCCTTCTCATTTTATTTCTGACCCCATGTCTAGCTACTTTTCATTTAGTCCTTTTCTATACGTTATTCTCTCCATCCTTGCTGCTTCCTCCTTCAAGGCCCTCACAAGCAAACAGGTAGTCGAGTATCTGCTCTTCACATGAAATAAAATGAACTCTCTGAAAATAAACAGGGAGAGTATGTATTTGTTTAATTCCTATCATTTTTCTTCATGAGCAGGTAACTTCTGCAATAACCCTCTTCCCACTGTCAGAGACTCACCAATTCCCATTATTGTTAACAGCACCTTCAAAGTATTCAGCTATGAAGGCATGCAAAAGCAGCACTGAGTGGAAGGAGGGGCTTTAATAAAGGATTGTCAAGAAAATAATAGAGAAGGATGAGGTAAAAAGGGACTGCAGCCTCATAGCTATTTTCCTGCTTTGGGGTCCTACACTGTCTGCATCTCCTAAATGTTATCAGGTTAATAAGGTTTATGAATGGTAATTGATGATTCTTATACACTGTAATAAACCTTTCATTCCCAGTCTTCATATAATTCAGAATACATCAGAATTCCAAAGACATTATTCTAAAGGATGCTAAAAACCAAAAGAAGAGGTCTGGTGGTATACAAGCTAAAAACCACAGGATCCCCATCCGACACAAAAGCAATGAGAAAGAAGTAAAAGAAACCACTAATTCTGGTAAATGTTATTTCCCCTTCCAAAATGGAACACATGTTGAAGCTGTTTTCTTTCTCTCTGCATAGTGGACTTCAGTGTTTGATTTATACCCTGAGGCCTCGTTTGCTGCCTTGCTTCTGAATTTGACTTGAATGCCTCAATACTGACTGCTAGAAGCTTGCAGTTGTTTCACTCCTAGCAAAAGGAAAATAAAATTGAAAGAAAGAGGAGAGAGGAAGAGAACTGAAGGAAGAGAGGGAAGGAGGGAGGGAGGGAAGGAGGCAGGGAGGGAGAGAGGAAGGAAGGAAGGAAGGAAGGAAGGAAGGAAGGAAGGAAGGAAGGAAGGAAGGA
>NW_024884253.1:1365602-1384336 GCF_019232065.1 Centrocercus urophasianus
GAGAGGAGAGGAGAGGAGAGGAGAGGAGAGGAGAGGAGAGGAAATACGAAGCATACGTTCAAAAGCATGGAGAAATGTTTGAAGTTTTAAATTTTTGTTCATTTCCAAGGGCTGCCCCTTTTAACTTCTAATCAATGCTGAACTGGGAATAAACCCTCAAGACTGATGTGCACACTCTCATGAGTTATTTCATTTTAGCTTGTACTGAAAACGGTGCTTTCTGGAGGCTTATACTATTCCTTCCATCTATGATACTCTGAAGATCTACATAGAGGAGAGGAACACTTGGATAAAAGTAAAAGTAAGGAGCATGCCTTTGAGAAGAGGGAGAAGGAAAAGTAGAATAGGCAGTGTGGCAAAAGGAGAAGACAGCTTCATGCTGGGAAAGAGTGGATGGAGTTCAGCAGACTTTCTCTTTGATATGCTTTTCCCTGGCTGATATATTCTACAGGTGGCTGTCTCTGGATTGCTGGGTGATGGTTTGAACTCTTTCCTCTCCTAGCCCCATTTTCATCTCTCTGGGTAAGGATAAGAGCTGTCCATACTCTACTGCATTAAGCCCAGGAGTTGTTCCTGGAGGCCAGTAACTCTATGACAACATTTTAAACCTTTCTTTAAACTGAAAATGTAGGGGGTTTTTTGTTTGTTTGTTTGTTTTTTTTGTTTTGTTTTGTTTTGTTTTGGAGGGAAGATGGCTTTGATTAGCCCTTCCTGTGAACAATTACATTTGCAGTGAGAAAGGAGCTGGCTGTGGATGGAAGTGAAAAACTGTTTCTGAAATTCATGGGTTTATCTCCACTACCTGGTTAAGTGTGCAACCTCTTATGACCTTTTATGACAGCTTACACCTTCTGCCTCTGCAGCAATGTGCTCTTCAGCACAGGATTCTGGTTAACCACTCTGCACACCATTCTCTGCATTCGCTTTGCAGTGCACAGTATTGACCTGAGCACTTTTTTCAATAACATGTTAAGTGCTCTGGCAATATGAACTCACTCACCGCTGATTTTCCAAGGAACATTGCAAACAAAAAGTCATTGGGTTGGCAATGAACTGAAAGGGCCTTTCCCTTACTTTTCTTCCCCTTGATGCAAGTCCTAAGTTTTGAGACCATATTCCTATCTACTTTGCTGTCCATCCTTATTTAATGCTCTTTTTTTGCATGGTTGCTTTTTAAATTCTCCTTTCCTCTTCATAGATGTATTTGAACTTATTCCACTCTACTGCCTCATGTACAAGTACAGTTTGGTCTTTTCTGCCACCAGTTCTAATTTTGAGCCTTCTGATTTTTTTGTCCTCCTTGGCTGATTGGTTCAATCCATCCTGCTTCAGGCACCTTGAAAAAAAGAAATCATGAATATGCTATGAGTTCATTTTATAACCAAGATAATTAAAGCCTCTACGGGTCCCGTTTTCATTCCATTTGCTTTCTTGCAGTCTTTACCTGGTCTCCAGACCCTATACCAGTGGAAATAAATACAGATATCTTTGAATTAATACTCTGATGAAATTTCATGAGAGTCTTGTTGTAAGTTTTGTTATTCTTTCAGATTTTGACCTTACTCTACAGGAAGACCAAGGTATGATGGAAGAATCAATCAGCTTCCCCACAAAGCTGGCTTCTACATGGACAAAACTTTAGCCAAGTGCAACTACTTAATGATGTCCTGAACAAACACCCCAGCAGAAAGCCTGCCAAGTCACTGACCCTCTAACCAGTACCTCAGCAAATCATTAAATCTGGTATTATCCACCATGGTAGCACCTACAAACTGCTATACAGGGATACAAGAAGCTGACCCTCTTGCCTCTGCTGGTGTCAGAAGCAACACAAGAAGTTTCTCTCCCACACACAGTATTCAACTCTCCAGTTCTTATCCTACTGGGAATGCAGGCACAGCACACACCCCCACATGCACTGCAGTCAGTAAAACACACCAGGCAAAATGTTGTTACCTAGGCAATGGTTATCACAAGTCCCTGGAAAGGAATGGAGGGGGAGAGGTACAGGACAATACAGGCTTGGGGAAGGAGAAAATGAAGCCATCAGAAGAGATCGAAGTGAAATACAGGATACTAGCAGCTTCAGGTGCTGGGAAATTGGGTGTTAGACTTTTTTGAAGGTAAACACAGTTATGTGACAGGGAGACTTTGGATGTTTGCTTTTTACCAGCATGAGAAATGCTTCCTTCTCATAAGTTTATTCTCTAAACTTGAAGATGATTTACTAGTGATAGGATGAGAGGTAATGGCCTCAAGTAGCACCAGGGGAGATTAAGGTTGAATATTAGGAAAAAATTCTTCTCTGAAACTGATCAGGTTGGAACAGTTGGAACAGATTGCCCAAGAGAAATGATAGAGTCACCACCCCTGCAGACTTGCAAGAAATATGTATAGATGTGGCATAGAGGTACATGTTTTAGTGGGCATGGTGGTGATGAGTTGATGATTAGACTTGGTGATCTTAGAGGATTTTTCTAGCTTCAGTGATTCAGTGACTCTATGTCCAGGGCAGGCTCTTGGTCAAAGCCCTGAAGGGCTGAGGAAGGTCCATTAGGAGATGTTCAGCACAGATTATGGTCTCCCCCAGTAGAAGTATCTGGTGACTTGGATTAACAACAGCTTTTGCTTCTTTTGCCTCCCACTGAGCTTTTTAAAGGGGTGCCTGACTCCTGAACCTCAATACAATCCTAGTAGTCTTTCGCTCTGAACAGGATGTCTTTTGAGACTCAAAAGCATGTTTTGTAGCACAGCAACTTCTCAATTGGTCACATCACTTATCTAGAAGTAAACCCAGGGTCTGCAGGCTGTCACCTCCACACTACCCAGTGCTAAATGTTTTCAGTTTGAGCTTTTTTCTCAAGCTTCTGATGCCAGGAGTAATGCTTGAAAAGTTGAGCCCAGATGCGTCAGTACAAGGCCCACATTGAGATAACTCAAGAGCACAACTGCTAATGAGCATTTCTGCAGAGACTCAAAGCCTTTCAGTGGTAAGATCTGAACTATTTTACAGTGTGTTCTCATACATGTGAATGGCATTCTGAGTTGATATCAGAGTGAAACAATCCCTCTCCATCTAAACTGTGTGCCCAAAAATAATGAGCTGCAAACACGACTTCTGTGAGATAGCCTGTTTCCTGATTCAATTTAATTCACTTTCTTTGTGCCTGTGATTTTTTAAAATTATTATTATTATTATTTGTAACAGATAATCTGGGAAGAAAAAGATAGACATATCTGGGTAAAGATCTTGAACAGCAAAATCTGGTGGACATAACTTTCTGACTAAACTATGACACAGTCATGAGAAATATAAAGGTTTGCTAGAACTTTCCAAGACTTGGAATGTACCATGCTTTTTAGATAATGATGATTTAAGAGTTTTGATGTTCTGTCATGAGTCACTTTGCAAATACTCTGATATAATGGTAGATTACTGTGTTATCAGCACTCCTATAATCTGAAGAAGTGACTATCTCATCACTGAAGATTCTTTGGCACAAGCTCCTGTGTCAAGTCAAGGTATCTGTGGGGCAGTGTGGGCACTAACTTACTTATCCCTTGATCTGGAGGGACTTTCACACTTAGTGGTGAAATACATTATGAATGAATGTGTCTTCCACAGGTAAAAATCTGTTGATTACTGATTTCATTCTATTCCACTTGTCAAGTTAAGCATTTTCCAGTACTTGTAAATTTCCCATTACTTCCATAAAGCACAGGTTGCTGACTTAAAGGCTAGGATTGTCTACATGTCACACACAGAGAAGTGACAGGTTGCATCTCTGAGAGCTTGTAAGGGCCCTAGATGTTTTTCTATGTAGAAATTAAGTCAGGATGGGGATAAATAAGCTTAAATATCCTGTGTAATTTTTGGGAACCATAAATCATGTCACCAGTTTCTGGCTGCCTCTCCTGAAGTCTTCTGTAACCCTACATCATATTCAGTAGCCACGTGGAGGTGCCTCACACACCCTATAGTATTTCACATAGAGTAGGCACAGTGTTTAGGCAACAATTCAAGGTGACAATCCAGCATTTAGACACCTAGTGCACATGGAAACATAACACAGTGTTCCTGAATTTTCATTCTAAGTTTGGAGCCCAAATGTCTATCTCCTTCTGCAGTCCATGGAAGATAAATCTTCTTTATGAGGAGGATTCAGATGACTAATCTTGTTTAGGCAGCAGCGTTGTGTTTGTAAGTGGGAAGCATTGTAGACCTGGTTTGTTCATATCAGAACATGAAACCACCTCTGTATTTAGCATGTATATTGTCAATATCAAATGAACTGAGGCATGGCCACTCCAGTAGATTATTCATTGTTTTACCATTGATTCATTTGTGTAATGCAGTATGAAGTACCCAATACGGGGAAGGAGAATCAGGTGCTCTAGTAACAGCAGTGCTCTTAACCTTGGCATATTTGAGCTGTCTTGACAAATCCTTGTATGCAGCTATTTGTCATGCTGAGGGAACACAGAAGTTGCCACCCCACTATTAGCCCTGAACTCTGTGTTCTTTGCTTGTGGAATCTCTGAAGAATAAGAAGATGCTACATCTTTTCAAATATCTCAGAGAAGCACTGTGAATAAGCAGCCTTTGCTCCTTGCAGAGGATTTCGAGAGAAAGAGTATTTAAAAGCTTCGTTGATGGAGAGGGCTTTTGTGTCATCACTCTGTCAGTCATATATAATCATCGAATAAAAGAATCAGCAGAGTTGCTACCCACCAGATCAAACTGTCCAGGGCTACATCCAGCCTGGCCATGAATGCCTCCAAGGATGGGGCATCCACAACTTCTCTGGGTAACCTGTGCCAGTGCCTCATTTCCCTCTGAGTAAAGAATTTCCTCCTAACATCTAACCTAATTCTCCCCTCTTTTAGTTTAAAGCCATTTTCCCTTGTTCTATCACTGTCAGATCATGTAAAAAGTCGTTCTCCCCACTGTTTAAAAACTCTTCTCAAGTACTGGAAGGCTATAATGAAGTCTCCACAGAACCTTCTCGATGCTAAATAAGCCCAACTCCCACAGCCTATCTACACAGGAGAGGCACTCCACCCCTTTGATCATCTTCATAATCCTGCCCTGGACTCGCTCCAACAGTTACACATCCTTTCTTAGCTGGGGACCCCAGGCCTGAATGCAGTACTCCAGATGGGTCCTCACAAGGGCACCTCTCTTTTGATGCAGATCAGCACACTGTTGGCCTTCTAGGCTGCAAGAGCTCAGTGCTGGCTCACATCCAGCTTTTTGTCTACCTGAATCTCCAGTCACCTGGGATTTTACCTGACAGTCACAATTTTTTCAGATATAATGGAAAGGAACTTGGCAACCACATTAGCCAGCTCCTTCAGAACCCTAGGATGCATCTTGTCCAGTCTCATAAACTTACACATATTCAGCCTTGTGAGCTGGTCTCAGACTTTCTTCACTCTTACACCGGTAGGGATTTCAGTCCCACGACTCCTGCCTTGTTTCAGGGACATAAGAGGTGTGAAAAGCCTGGCTTCCAGGGAAGACTGAGTCAAAGAACTTGTTGAATACCTCAGCTTTCTCCATTGTCAGCATTCTCATTTGTTAAACTCTCCTTTGCCTGTCTCTTATGACCAATGTATCAATAGAATACCTTGTTATTTTTCACATCCCTCACCAAGTTTAGTTCCATCTGCACCTTGGCTTTTGTGATTCCACCTCTGCATGTCCAGACAGCATCCTTGTATTCTTCCCATGCCCCTCATCCTTACTTCCACTGCCTGTACATGTACTTCTTATCCCTCAGTTTGACCAGCAAGCCCTTGCTTAGTCATGTCAGTCCTTTGCCTTCTCTGCTTGATTGCTTATGCAGGGGGATGGAGTGCTCTTGTGGTCTCAGAAAGGTGTCCATAAAGTGCTGCCAGCTCTGTTTTATTTGTACGTCCCTAAGGACAGTTTCCCAGTTTCCCAGGGGATTACATCCAATGAATCCTTAAACAGATGAAAGTTTGCTCAGGATCCTGATTCCACTCTTTTCCAGGCCCATATTCCTAGCACTAAGAGACATGGTTTAGTGGACCTGGCAGCGATGTGTTGACAGTTGGACTTGATGATCTCAGTTGTCTTTTCCAAACCTAATGATTCTTTGACTCTATGATAATTTGATGAGACCATGGTCACTACAGTCCAGACTGCCTCCAATATTAACATCTTAAATGATCACCTTTACATTGGTGAGCATCAGGTCCAATAATGGTTTGCCACTGGTTGGTCTGTCCAATACCTAGTCCAAGAGGTTATCCTCAAAAGACTCCAGGAGTCTCCTGAATTGCTTACATCTAGCTGTGTTGCTTTCTCAGCAGATATCTAGGTGGTTGGAAATCCTCTATCAGAATGAAGGCACGTGAGTGTGACACCTCCTGTAGTTGAAGCAATAACATCTGCCAGGTTCTCCTAGAGTAGTTATAAAGGCAACACACATAGTGCCATACCTTTACGACAAGTAGGCCAAACTTAGATACCAAGATGTTAGGCAGACATAACAGATTATCTATACCAGTAACACTTATCATAATTAGCTGTAGAGTGTTAGTAGTCCTCCAGGAGGAACAGGAAAATATCAAAAGAATGATGCTTTCCATTTCTTAAGGATTTCCAGGAAACCATCTGCTAACAAAAGACAACACACCTAGACAGACAAAGCCACAAAAAAAACAAAGAATCTCTAAGATAAGATACAAGGATGAGCTCCAAGCCTACTATGAAAGGAAGGCAGGAAGGCAGGAAGGCAGGAGGGAAGGCAGGAGGGAATGAAGGCAGGAAGGAAGGCAGGAAGGCAGGAAGGCAGGAGGGAAGGCAGGAAGGCAAGAAGGCAGGAAGGCAGGAAGGTAGGAAGGCAAGAAGGAAGGAAGGAAGGAAGGAAGGAAGGAAGGCAAGAAGGCAGGAAGGTAGGAAGGCAAGAAGGAAGGAAGGAAGGAAGGAAGGAAGGAAGGCAAGAAGGCAGGAAGGTAGGAAGGCAAGAAGGAAGGAAGGAAGGAAGGAAGGAAGGAAGGAAGGAAGGAAGGAAGGAAGGAAGGAAGGAAGGAAGGAAGGAAGGAAGGAAGGAAGGAAGGAAGGAAGGAAGGAAGGAAGGAAGAGTAAAAGTCTTAAAACCAAGGAGATTGCTGTTTAACAGAAAGTCTCAACTATCTCCATGGCCAAGATTGAAAACCACGCCTTTTAGCCTGAGCCTATCTGGACATGGGATTAATCTGTTAATACTTTGTGAAAACTTCTTATTCCTTTTCATTTTTAATTAAAAAAATAATAATAATAAAATCAGACAAACTGAAAATATAGTTCTTATTTTTGTCTTTCTTTTTAAATATATTTCCCTTCTAAATAGGCACAAACAACAACAAAAAAAATACCCTAAGTGAAAAAAGATTTGTCTGGAGCTACTGGACCATTGAATTATTAGAGGTGCTTCAGTCTTTGCATCTATTTGGTGACGCTGAAATATAATTCTTTTTTTTAATCTATCACAGACAAGTCACATCTCACTACCAAGAAGACCACACCTTATGTATCTGGAGTCTCCCAACTTCTGCTCTTATCTCACTGGCTGCAATCTCAGCTCACTAAGAGGATTGCTTGAATGTACACATCTTTTCTGCTGATGTTGTCTTATCCCTTGTCTCTAGTGGGATGTATTATCTTTATCTCTTCTCAGAGCACTTGAAATGAGGGGAAAGCTGTTGAAAATAAATTAGACAAAAATAAACTCCAATTGGAAATGCTAAGTACTGCATGTTCCTTCTTTAGAGAGAAGAAATATTTCCTTCACATTCCTGAAACAGGACTTGGGATCGTTTCAAGTGTTGTGACTTTTTAAAAATCATCCAAAAATAGTAAGTGGTATATAAATTCTTAGTTTTCTCATATGATAAGGAATGTGTTCATTACTAATATAATATTTTCCATTCTAACTATCATTTTAATCAGATCTGGTTTAATCATTAGCTCACATATCTGCGTATTACATGCATTTTTTGTCAATTACATTTTTGACTGGTTAGTACTGACTACCTGAGCACATCCCAGCCTTACTTGATAACAATATGCTTGATATGTTGGTACACCTTTCAAAAATTTAATGAGGACTTTTGTCCTCTTTTTAGTGCCAGAAATCTTTTGTCATGGTACTTACAAGTCACTCCCATCTCATATTTTGGTAAGTGACAAGCTGTGACCTTTGAGATTCTGATAAGTCCTGCTCATTTCATTGATGTCCAGGCACACATACCTCATTTTTCACTTTGGACCAGCTGGCAGATCTCCTTCAGACTGTAGCTGGGGAGCACTCCAGGTTCTCAGACCTGTCAACTTACATATTGAATAAGAGAGTCAGTCTGCCAACTCTCACCTCACATCACCCAGCAGCCCAGCCAGCAGCCTGCTCACTTCCAGCAGTGTCCTGCTTCTGCACCTCAACCATCGTGAGGCCTCAAACAGAAATGACCTATAACTGGTAGGTGGTCAATGAATACACTTTCTTTCCTTTGACAGAACCATGGAAAACAACTGTGGCTGTTGCTGAGTGAGCATCCAGCAGGCTGGTCAAAGATTTTCACCTTTTAGCTTCTCTATTCACTATCTCTTGTGCTCCCACTTCTGATTACCCCAAATAGTAGAGATGAGCATAGACATTCAGGGCCTCCCTTCAACTCTCTGTACTATTGTGTTTCTCTCAACTTTATTTTTTCTCTTGAAAGCCTCTCTTCAGCCCTTCCTTCATCATCATTCAAAATAACAAGCCTTCGTTTTGCTTACTGTACTGAGACAATTTGAGCTGCCTTTATCTTCCCTCCAGTGACGTAACCACTGTTTCTAAAGAGAAATTCTGACTGCCAGAGTATGGCTCAGCTCCTAACCATGGGCAGGAACTCCTCCTTCCTACTGGCTTTTTTCCCTGGGGAATGCATTGCCTTAGGTCATGGGAATAGCCTCACTTCCTTTCAGTGCAAATCCTGAATTCTGCTATTCATTTTTAATTGATCTTTATTCGAGAGGAATCATAGAAGCATAGAATCATTTGAGATAGAAGAGATCTTTAAAGGTCGTCTAGTCAAACTCCACTGTAATGAACAGAAACATCTACAGCTAGATCAGGTTGCTCAGAGAAGACTGTATGGTCTATTTACAAGAAACATGAGAAAGCATCTTCTAAACTCTGGATCATGCACTCCATTAGAAGAAGTGCAAATTAGGAATAAAAAACAGACAACAAGAACAAGATTTCTATTTCCAAAGTAGCACTCAGCACATTTAAGCAAATTCATACAGGCAGCTTCAAAACAAATGGTTGATTAAATTAAATCAAATTAAATAAACAAAAGAAACAAAGGGAAAGCACAGCTATGAATTTGGCTCTGTATCTGGTACTACTGCGCAGGGAGGAGAGAATAATTTAAATTTTAAAAAGGACACTATTTGTCAGGGTGGTTCCATTTGAACAGATCTATTCTGTAGATGATACATTGCCAGATCTCTTCTTCGTGAAGCCAACAGGGAAACTCAGTGCTGTTTTACCAGTTCTTTGCTATGGTGAGGCTGAGACATACTGACATGAATCATGGAATCATAGACTCATAGATTCGTTAAAGTTGGAAAATACCTCTAATATCATCTAGTCCAATCATCAACCTGTCACCAACACGCCCCCTAAACCATGTCCCTAAGTACCACATCAACATGTTTCTTGAACATATTCAGGGACATGAACTCCACCAACTTCCCGGGCAGCCTGTTCCAGTGCCCAACTACTCTTTGAGAGAAGTTTTTCCTAATATCCAATCTGAATTGTGTGAATTCACCCAGCCTTATGACTCCTGTCTATCTCAGCTTCCCTCATTGCTTAATCAATTTTCTCCATCATTACATAATGTCTGTGGAACAATTCTCCTTCCTTAATGAAAATAAGTGTCCATCTGAGGTTCTTCATTATGTTATGACCCTTCTAGGATGATTTCTGTTCTCCTGCCCTTTTCTCCTCAAAGATTCAGTCATAGTAAAATGTTGCTGGTGGCCCAAACTATTCTTGATCCAACTCATCAATATTAATTAGAGAGGAATCCATCAGCATTGACGAGAAAAACACATTAGCACACAAATGAACACAAAATGAAAATCAAAGTGGACAACCCTGTGAACCAGGATGTAACAATCACCTTTTCAAGTCTGAACACTTCTGAAAAGGAAAAAATGAATGTTTTGATTATAAGACTCCCAAATAATATTCATAAGCTGCAGAATTTAATGGAGATATATTTCCTACAGAATTATGTGTGCTATGTTTTGTAAACAAGCCTACCACAATAGTCTCAGTTTTCCTCCAACGTACAGAATTATCTCCACCTACATGCAGGTCCTCTCCAAGCCCCAAGCTTGGCAATACATCCACAGAATCATGGAATCACAGAATGGCCAGGGCTGAGAGGGATCTCAAAGACCATGAATCTCCAACCCCCCTGCCACATGTAGGGCCACCAACCTCCACATTTAATACTAGATCAGGCTGCCCAGGGCCCCATCCAATCTGGCCTTGAATACTTGAACACTCTCTGGGCAGCCTGTTCCAGTACCTCACCACTCTCTCTGTAAATTTCCCCCTGACATCCAACCTAAATCTCCATTCCCTCAACTTAAAACCATTTCCCCTTGTCCTGCAGTTATCAACCCTTTCAAAGAGTTGATTCCCCTCCTGTTTGTAGGCTCCCTTTAGGTACTGAAAGGCTGCATTGAGGTCACCCCACAGGCTTCTTTTCTCCAGGCTGAACAAGCCCAGCTCCCTCCGCCTGTCCTCATAGGGGAAGTGCTCCAGTCCCCTGATCATCTTCATGGCTGTCCTCCAGTTGGACACCCTCCAATAGCTCCCTGTCCTTGTACTGGGGGCTCCACATTTGGACGCAGTATTCCAGATGGGGCCTCATAAAAGCAGAGTAGAGAGGGGCAATCACTTCCCTGTCCCTGCTGGCCACCCCTCTTCTGATGGAGCCCAGGATACCATTTGCCTTCTGAGCCGCAAGGGCACACTGATGGATCATGTTAAGATTTTAATTCATCAAGACCCCCAGGTCCTTCTCCACAGGGCTGCTCTCAAGGACCGCTCCTTCCAGTCTGTATGGATGCCTAGGATTCCTCTGGCCCAAGTACAAAACTCTTCACTTTGCTGTGTTGAACCTCATCAGCTTCATCGGGGCCGACCTTTGCAGCCTGTTGAGGTCCCTCTGAATGGCATCCCTTCCTTCTACCATGTCACAGAACCATAGAATCACCTCCAGGCCATTCCAGTGCCTGACCACTGAGAGAAAAAGTTTCTCCTCATGATTTGTTTTGTTTTTTTTGTTTGTTTGTTTGTTTTTTAACGACAAAAGGGTTTTGTTTTCAGTATCATGTCTGTGTATATATCTTTACTTCTAACTTGACTCAGATTTAGATGTATAAGCTCTCAATGAAGAAAGCTGGCATCTCTTAGCAATCTGCTCCTGGCGTTTTTCCTCGGCCTCCTTCATCCTCTTCGCCAAGAGCTTAGTATAATCTGCTGCCTTCTCCTTGTTCTTCTGAGTTCGCTGCTTCTTCAGGGCAATACGTCTGCACTGATGTTGCAGAACTCGAGGAGTCACTAGTTGCTGGATCTTAGGAGCCTTGGTCCTGTTTTTTTTTGCCTTCTTTATTCAGAAATTTCCTCACAACATACTGGCAAACATCATCTTCCTTAGAGAGATTGAAGAGCTTGCGGATCCTGCTAGCTCTCTTGGGACCAAGACGATGAGGCACAGTTGTGTCTGTCAGTCCTGGAATATTCTTTTCACCCTTTTTCACAATGACCAAGTTCAGAACTCTCAAGTTGGTGTCGACAATGCAACCCCGAACAGATTTGCGTTTTCTCCCTGTAGTTCTCCTGGGGCAGTAGCAGGAGTGGCCCTTGCTGAGCAGAAGGTGGACACATCCATGAGTAAGGACACCTTGCTTCATACGGAAGCCTTGTTTGTCATTGCCACTGCTGATCTGGACAACATAGCCCTTCCACTCCTCACCAAGAGAATCAGCCACAACCCCTGTGGCCATTCGCTTCTCACAGAATGTTCTCAGCTTGTGCTCATCATCTACTTCAATAAGATTCTGGCAGCCAATGGCTGGGAAAGAGATGCTGAGCTTCATCCTCGCCGAGCTGCACAAAAACCGCACCACTTCTCAGATAACAACACCTACAACCCCCTACATCTCTGAAACACCCCTAATTTCTCCAGTTTTTCCTGGTAACCCCTGATCTATCATCCAAACCATTTCTAAGTCTTCTAATGTTCCCTCATTAAAGCATAAGAGGCAGCAATACCATTATGTCACCACCATACCCAAGGCCAATCCTGATTTCGTGATGACACTCTGCCCTCCGTAGGCTTACGTATGTATTCTTTCTCTTCCAGTACATTTCTAAGAACAAATTCTTGGAACTCTGAGTCATTCTTTCAGTCACATTGAAACTGGCAAGCTGATGGATACAATACGAGGAGGGAGAAGTGGGATTGACAGTCAGATTAAACAGATGGACAGTTACAGTGGAATGGCACTAAAAATGACAATCAAGGTAAAGAATCATTACTGAAATGTATCCAAAGCTTTAGTTACCTGCCAGTCTATGTTTAAGTGCAGCTAGATGATTTTGAATTGGTGTAACTTCCAGCAAGGTCATAAACTGTGATATCTGCAGCTGTGGGCAAAGAAATATAGACTCTTCTGTAGCTCTCCCCAGTCTGTTCCCCAAAGAACGATGCATCTCTGCAGGTCTCAAAGCTAATCAGGGATGTAACAAAAAGCAACTTCTGAAGGCCTGACATCTTGCAAGTGGCTATCAGTTGTAGTTGTTCAAGGATTAGTATTTTGCATGGTGACATGTAAAAGAGGTCATCTCAAGAGGTCATGTGTTGACTGCTGTGGAGATGCTCATGGTTGAACTCTCTGTGGTTCCAGATTCAGAAAAGCATCTCATCATCACTCCAGCAGACAGCAGAGTGCAACTTGTCTCCCTGTATATCAGCGTCAAATACTTAGGGTATTAGGAAAAGCAGGTCGAGGAAGGTGATTCTCCCCTCCTAATCCACCCTAGTGAGATCTCATGTGGAGTCTTGTCTCCCATTCTGGGCTCCTCAGTAAAAGAGAGACTTGAATATACTGGACAGAGTCTAGCATGATCTCCAAAGATCCCGTCCAGCCTCAACTATTCTGTGATTCCCTGATTACATAACACAGGATTTAGTTGCCTAAACACAGGAATATAATACCAATTAAAACAGAAATCTCACCTGGCAACAGATGACAGATTGGAGAATGAGGGTCTCCCTGCCAGGCCTGTGTTGGGTACCCTGGGAACCTCAATATCATACAAGTCTTCAGTGTACTGGCAACTGAACTCCATATCTAAATTAACAATGTCATATTGGCACCTAACAGTAATGGGTGGAAGACTTCTCTCATAGTGAGAAAATCTTCCATTCTTTTCACAGTGCTAAGAACAGTAGGCTAAAATTTGGCAGTCCAGATTCAGTCACAGTCATTTTAGTAGTGATAATAATAATAATTACAAAAACTCAGATGTTCAAGTTCTGCCCTTGAGAGACTGTGACCACAGAAGTCTAACAGCAAGAAACAGCCCCATCTGCTTCCCCATCTGAAATCAGATGGAAATAGTCTTGTTATCCATGTGGCCCAAGCATGTCATCTGAAACTGCTTCTTGACATACGTTTTTCAAAATGTATTAGCTTTGTTTACAGGGCTTTGGCATAATATTTCTGCATCACAATTTGCGAAGTCATCATAATCTCATTTTTCTTCAAGAATGCACTGATTTCAGTGCAGCTTAAAAAATATTTTACACAGTGCATTTTAGCATTTAAAGCTATTCCATTTAAAATATATTTTAGGATATATTGTTTATTCTGATTTATTTTCTACTATATTCTTATTATGTTATGTTTTATTCTGCATTTATGTTCATATTTAATTTTATATTCAACTTATTATTTTAATTCCATACTCAACAGTTTTATGTAGTAAAAATTAAATATTGTATGTCAAAAAAAGAACTGTTGAAATAATTTAGTGATATTGACCAAAAACTCAATGCTTTTTTTAAATGCACATGGGAGGCAATAATCAAAATTCAGCATTATTTTGCAGATTGCAATGGCAGAAAGCATCAAAGCTACTGTATTTCCCATAAAGCTGAGACTTAAGAGCTGCATCAGCTCAGCTATACCTGCTGATATAGTTAGTTCATCACTCAAATACAAATGTTTTATTTTCTAACACCGGCATTTGTTATGTCATTAAAAATTCATTTACAAATATTTTTTTCCTTTGTGAATAAATGCTCCACTTTCCTGTGAATTTTTGAATTGCATCATCATTATGCCTGAGTATATGATACTAGATGCTTGTACTTACTGGCTTCATATCCTCTTCAGCTTCATTCTAGATACATCCTATTTCTTTTTAGAACTAAAGAGCACACAGACACTGCACAAGCATATGTGGCATTTGCTATTCCTTATCCTCAGGCTGAAAACATTGATTTCCTCAATAAGGGGGAAGAAGCAGAACAATGCAAATTTTGCTAATTAACTATACTTTGCAAATTCAGAAGAAGAAATAAAAAAAGTCTGAGAACAACCACATACCAAAAAATTGTGTGAGATCTTTGCTTTGCTTATAACAATTCTGCAAATACTAAGTTGACAAATGTATTTGATGGTGGCCAGGATTCATGCATCAATAGTGATTCAACCAAAATATGTGTAATAAACCTAACTCCAGTTTATGTTTCCTTGCTCTGCTGGCACTGACAAAACCTTTAAAGTACAGTAATCTGCCTTCCTATATCCCAGTGAACAGAGCATTAGGTAAAGATCTGCTTTTGTTTATGATTGCTTTTTAATGTCTTTTCACTACAGCAGATAGACCTGACGTCATTAAGCTTGTTGTTATTATATTTTGAGAGGATTACCAAGCACATAATTGATACCAGTTTTTCTTCCATTATAGATTATGCACATTGGAGGTTTTTTTTTTTTAGGAAAGGCTGGTGGTGTTTATATAAGCACATTTTCAAAATATTCTATGAGACAATAAACTAAAACTGTCTTATTTCATTACCTTAGTCAATGCTGATGTGTGCTGTAGTTTGTTTTTGTTTTCCTTCTCTGGATATGGAATGTTGTTTCATGAAACACTAAACTTTATGCAGATATTGAAAAACCAATAAAGTTGAATGCTGAAATCAATCCAGGATTGATGTCAAGGAAATCCACTTCCTGCCTGCCTATCACAAGTGTTCTTATGGTCTCACTCCTTTTTCTCAGGCATTAAATTATATTTTCTTCCTTTAAATCACCATTAAAATTTTCACTTTCTCAAAAGGCTGCCAATCAGTAATGAGATTGCATCCAGTCAATCCTACAACACTGTGACAAGGATTTAAGACATAGACGAACAGGCAACCACTGCAGATATTTTATATTTGCTCATGCTGGAGTTACATGGCCTGTTCCATCCGACATGAAATCATAGAATCTTTAAGGTTGGAAAAGACCTCTAAGATTATCAAGTCCAACCGTCAACCCATCCCCACTATGCCCACTGAATCGTATCACTCAGTGCCACATTTAATCTTTTCTTGAAAATCTGCATGAACAGTGACTTCACAGACTCCCTGGGTATCCTGTTCCAATGCATTAGCACTATCTCTGAAGATTCCCCATAATATTCAACCTAATACAAAACATAGGCGAGAAATAGCACACAGATCTCGTCCTGCTTAATCACATCATTTGCACCATGATTCTTAGATCATGGGGAAAGGGGCTTAAGCTACTTCAGAGTACAGATTTGTGAAAGAGTTGAAATAGGTAGGGTGAAAGGGGAAGGAAAGAGGCTCTGTTGGACGCACATTTGATATGTCCAACTGCATATACAGGGGTGATTTTTAATCTCTTCCCAAGCAAAGCCCAGATTTCCACATGATTATGGAATAGAACCACGGAATAGTTTGTGTGCTGGAAGAGGTCTTTAATATCATCTAGTTCCATCACCTCTGCTGTAGGCAGGAACACCTCCCACTAGACCAAGCTGGTCAAAGTCCCATCCAGCCTGGCCTTGAATGCCTCCAGGGAGGAGGCATCCACAACCTCTCTACAACCTATTGATTATGACATATCTTAGAATCACAGAATCTTTTGAGTTGGAAGGGACCCTTAAAGTCCATCTAGTCCAACTCTCCTGCAATGAATAGGAGCACCTACAGCTAGATCAGGTTGCTCAGAGCCCTGTTCAGGCTGACCTTAAATATTTCCAGGGATGAGGCATCCACCACCTTACTGGGCAACCCATGCCAGTGCTTCACTAAACTTGTAATTAAAAGCTGGTTGTGAAGAGACAGCAATGCATACAGCAAATCCCACTGTGGAAACCACCATGCTCCTCTAGATCTCTCTTTAAGTCACTTAGAAAGGTGCACCACTTCGTATTACGTGTAGATAAAGTGGGGAAAAAGAGCAAAAATCACAAAAACAAGATCTGAGCCTTCAATGCAGGTGGGATATTGGACTGAAAAAGTCATTCCTGCTGCAAAAACATATTTCCACTGCTCAGAGTCTTAGCTAAGGCTGTCTAATGGAAGCAGCAGGGGCTTCCAGAAGAAGTGAGGACAGTTTAACGCAAAGGTTATTTGTGTCTCCTCTTTCAATCTCATTTTCTAGCCCAGGGAGTGAACTCCCAAACTGGGAGGACACAAACTGTTGGACACATTTTCATTTCCATTTCTCAAAGCCAAGTTTTTCACGCCAGCTGCTCTTTGCTTCGTCTGATCCGCTGGCAATATTTCCTCAGGACAAACTGGAGTCACCTGCCCACAGTACCCCAGGAGGAGTCTTCACAAAAGGCATCCAACCATGTGTTAATTTGTGGGGACTGTTCACTTTAGTCCCAAGCTCGTGCAAGCCAGTGCCCTGAACTGTGAAAGACCAGATCTATTAATGCTGATTTACACCCTGCATTGCCTGCCTAGCGGAGCTGCATATTTGTAATCACTTCAGCACAATGGAAATGCCTTACGTGCTCTGAATCACAGGCAACTATTTCTGCAAGAGTACTGAGCTTGTTTTTAATTTTACCACAGTGATAATTTCCCATTTTCTTGGCTTTGGTAGGGGAAGGCTGTTCATTAGTGCTTCTACTGAACTGAGTATGTATGCATTCGTTTGGTCTCCCTCAGATGTCATATTATTTGGGCTATTGAGGATACCAAGCAATCCCAAAGGATGGATGCATATGGTCAAGAAACTTAGCTTGTAGCTGGCTTTCCAGTCCTGGTCTTTTAGGTGCAATTTGGATGCAGTATCCTCCAAATTAGATGGTTTCTTTTGTAGTGAACAAGGTGCCACACTGAAGTCCTAATACAGTCTCAAACAAGTTGACAACAAGTTGTTCTTTTCCAGTCTTAGCGATTTTATGATTCTAAGTGTCTACTGGTGGAGAAAACCCCTACCACATTCAGCATCTTATAGGAAAGGTGGAAATTAGAATTCACTGAAATGCTGTGCATGTTGAATATTAAATTCTATGAGACTGGGACTTTCGCAGTGCATGTCATCTTCTAATAAAGAACCTCACATCATCCATTCAGTGCAAGAGATTTTCATTCCCTGGGTTGTGAAGTTACTGGTAAATCATCTGCTGAACCAAGGGAGGCTGACCACTAGGAAATGGCTACAAATCCTTTGACTTGAAATCTGAAAGTGATTTCAGATATGTGCAGCAGAAAAGGGGAAAGATGAACTTTTAAGAAACTGCTCATTTGTATCCAGAACCAGCCAAGACAGACAGTAAAGGAAGAAACATAGTTTCTTGAAGAGTCATAGAATCATTAGAGTTGGTAGGAACCCTTAACAATCAAAGTCAATGAGCAGGAAGGCAGTTGTTGTTTGTTGTTGAGGACTCCACATAGGTGTCTTTGCACTGCCTCAGTGGTTACATCCTCACTTCCAAATTCACTCGTCCCAAGATCCACGCTGCAGCCTCATCTTTGGAAGAAATCCATGGAGAAGGGTAATGCCCTGACTACAACAGGTCTTATTTATGGTAGCAGCTGAGGGTGATCTGCTTAGGAGAATGTTCAGGAGTAGGATTCAGGGATCATAGAATCATTGGAGTTGGAAGGGACCTTTAAAGGTCATCTAGTCCAACTTCCCTGCAATAAACAGAGACAACTACAGCTAGATCAGGTTGCTCAGAACGCAGTCCAGTCTGATCTTGAATGTCTCAAGTGATGGAGCATCCACCACCTCTCTGGGCAACTTGTTCTAGTGCCTCAACACTCTTAACAAACTTTTTCCTTATATCCAATCTAAAGTTCTCCTCTATATCCTTGTGGATATTAGGACCTGGGAATAAAAAGGGAAGGTCAGACATTTCACAGGACAGAAAGCATGTTATGATCCCAAATTATTTGCTTATTTGGCCAGGAACAAACATGTCTCAGAGGTGCTACCAGTATTTGGTTGAAAGGAGGCAGATGAATATGGGGTGCATATAGGTAATCAAGAGCTTATCTCTGTCTTTGTTGTCTTGCTGTAAAAAGGTTTTGCCTTATAGAACAAGAAAACTATAAAATTCAAACATTTTTACATTCTTTACTGGTTTTCTGTATGTGTGTATGTGTTT
>NW_024884253.1:1384436-1410881 GCF_019232065.1 Centrocercus urophasianus
TACTTTCTGGTTTTGTGCATTACCCGCCGCTCTTCCGTTTTTTTTTTTTTCTTATTCAGAGAGATGTAAAGCAACTAAAAGACGTAAAACAAAACTGCTTTTATTATTTTTTTGTTGTACAACACTGTCTGGTCCCCTGTAAGGGAGGACTAAAGAAGATCAAAGCAAGAGCAAATTGAAATCTCCAGGTGTCTAACAGTCATTTCAGCTTCTCCGTGTGGTCCTTTGCATGACTGGAGTGTCTGCATTCAGGCTGGGAAACCATTCTGTCATTTCAGTAGTTTTCTCTAATCATTTTGATTTTTTAGGCAAAACCACCATGGAGACACCCAGCTCTGCACCTAAAGGCTGCCACGCTGCAGTGGAATGACAGAAGGGTCAGTTTGGGCAGCATTTTATAGAAAAGAAAGAAAAATACTAACAAAACATTCCTTTGGTGTCATTTCTTTTAACAAATCTCAATTTTCTGGCCCTACTACTTCTGCGTAAGAAAATAAGAAAATGAACAGGAACTTCTTGTTCATGCGTTACCACCAACTAGTGGGTAGCTTCTGTGTTCAGAATCTACCTACTCACATGATGTCTGAATCTATGTCTATTATTCCCCTTAAGCTCCAGGAATGTTCCTACATATCTAAATTCAGCTCAGAATTTGCTGTGATTTGTGTAGTGATTAATGGGAGGTCTGAGCTTATTTTGTGCTGCCAGCATCATAATCTGTTTTGCTGGGGATTCTCTTCTGGGATTAAAACTCCACAAAAAAAAAAAAAAAAAAAAAAAAAAAAAAAAAAAAAAAAAAAAAAAGCCCCATTGCGTCAGAAGCACTTCCCAGGGGTACAAATGCCTTTTCTGACATGATTAACTGAGGAAAGTTGCAATTATAAATAGATATACATGAGTCTGGTAGGAGCTAAGAAGTTATACTGCAAAGGTATGCTCAAAATCCATTTTTACTCTAACTGACAGACAGTTTCTTTCATTTGTTTCACAGTTATGGCCGTGACGTTTCTTGGATAGTCCCCATAACTCAATGAAGCTCCTAGGGCCAGGTTCTTTGATAGTGTAAATTAAAATCCATGCCCACTTTGCATTTGAAAATGAAGTTGATGTCTTCACACCAAAATATTGCATGCTGCATTGCAAATTGCCTTACAGTTTAAGATGAACTACAACTTATTCAGTTGCTGTTACACCCACTTTCATGTGGTGTGAAATGCAGCAGATTTCAGGATATTTCATTTTAGAGGACTGAATCTTAATGAGAGTATCTGTTAACCTCTAGAGTCCCATCTGTACCAGACACAATATAATTCAGTACAAACTCACCCTGACAGTGATCAGGTTTCACCAAACAAATCTCTGCCTATTGTGAGGTCTAGGAGGACTTTAATCTCTCCTGAATTTTGACTCAAATACCACGACTCAGCGGAGCAAAGCAGCCTGGTGTTCCCCAGAGATCAGTGCTGGGTCCAGTCTTGTTCAACATCTCCATCAGTAGCCTGGAAGACTGGATAGAGTCCATTCTCAGCAAGTTGGCTGATGACACAAAGCTGGGAGGAGTGGCTGACACACCTGAAGGCTGTGCTGGCATTCAGCAAGACCTGGACAGAATGGAGAGTTGGGCAGAGAGGAACCTAATGTGGTTTAACAAGAGTAAGTGTAAAGTCCAGCGTGGACCTGGGGAGGAATAGCCACATGCATCAGCATAGGTTAGAGATGATCTGCTGGTAAGAAGTTCTGCAGTGAAGGACCTGGGGATCCTGGTGGGCAATAGGTTGGCCATGAGCCAGCAGTGTGCCCTAGTGGCCAAGAAAGGCTACATTAAAAAAAGCATGGCCAGGAGGTTGAGGGAAATGATCCTCCCCCTCTACTCTGCCCTGGAGAGGCCACATTTAGAATACTGTGTCCAGTTCTGAGCTCTTCATGTCAAAAAAAGACAGAGACCTCCTAGAAGGAGTCTGGTGGAGGACCAGTGAGATGATTAAGGGTCTGGAGCATCTCTTAAATGAGGAAGGTCTTAGTAACATGCATCTGTTCAATCTGGGCAAAAGAAGACTGAGAGGGAGATCTGATTAATGTTTGTACATATCTAAAGGGAGGCAGGAGGCAAGTGGATGAGGCTCTTCTCAGTGCTGAATAGCGATAGGACAAGGAGCAGCAGCCTAAAACATGAACAAAGGAAGTTCCATAAAAACATACAGACAAACTTCTTTACAGTAAAGGTGATGGAGCACTGGAACAGGTTGCCCAGAGAGGTTGTGAAGTCTCCTTCTGTAGAGATATTCAAGACCTGTCTGGATATCTACCTGTGCAACCTATTGTAGGGAGCCTGCTTTAGCAGAGGGATTGGACTCAATGATCTCGAGGTCCCTTCCTGCAATTTCGTGATTCTGTGATAAGAAGACATCTTTGCATGCTGCTTTCTGGATGATTCTGAGCCTCCAGGACTTATCAAAAGACACTCTGAACTTCCTTGAGTAGATGGCATTTCTCTAGCCTCAGTTACTTTGAAATAATTTTATCTTGTTGAAACTATGAAGTCCATCTCCCTTCCTGGGACTGCCGGTCAGCCCATGTATTTCAGATGCACATATGCTAAGTGAGCCATTGGAGTTTCTCTTCTTTCTCCGCTCACTGTGGAGGAAACATAGAGAACAAGTTCCAATATTTATAAAAATGGATCATAGACTATGGAGTATGGAGAATGGAGTATGAAAAAAGTTCAGTTAGAATGGCATGAAATAGAGTACAGAATCATAGAATAACCCAGGTTTTGGAAGGGACCTATGAGGATCGTGGAGTCCAACTTCTTGCTTCACACAGGACCACCCAAGAATCAGACCATACATCTGAGAGAATTGTCCAGCAACATACAGTCGAATAGAGTAGAAAAGAGTAGAATAGTTCAATTTGAAAGGTGTTATAAAATCAAGTCCAACTTTCTGATCGTTTCAGGGCTAACTAAAAATTTAAAACCAGATAAACCAAGTGTCCTCAGTGGAAATGCCTCTCTCTCAACATTCAGTATATTCAGTACCACATGGTCCCTTGGCACCTCTCACAGCTGAGCCCAGCACGCCCTTTGATTGCAACTACCTTGGTTTGGAATATCTGGGAGAACGACCAAAGTCCCACCTGTTCAATGCACGGCTGGAATGATTTCCGTGTCCTCCCCAAATCTGTATGGAGGGACAACTTTATATCAAGTCATTTTTGGCTGCTGTGTCTGTATTTGAAAATGCCTGCTGTCATTCATTCATGAAATGTATAGCATAAGGTACTCGAATGACAGATGAGCTCCTGTGCCCTTCTGCAAACATAAATAAGAACATCTTACAAAGTAAAAAGGATATGTAGGAGTAAAAAAAAAAAAGATGTTCATCCCATGATCAAGGTACAATTTCATCGTCTTTTTTTCCTGCTCTTTCACTTGCAGGTCACTTCTCGAAACTTTCTGGCCACCAGCTTTCATTTCAGTCGCAGAAAAATATGTACAAAAAAAACTCAATGGTCAGGGTGATGCAGTCAGGCAGAGGCTGCCCTGCCAACTTGCTATTTCTGTCTGGATCCTTTTAAACTTGTGGATGGCTCTGCAAGACTTATTTACACTTATTTACTAGACTCCATCTGACAGAAAACACAGCAGCTTTCCTCCTCTCCTCTCTGTCACCCTGCAGAAGGTCTCATGCAGACAGCACCACAGGGCCCACTGAATGGCAGAAAATGTGATGGGAATGGGTGTGAATCCTTACTGCTGGAGGAACAGAAGAGAAAAAGAAGCAATATATGTTCAAGGAAAAAATACATTTTCAAGGAGAGATGTGTGAGAGACCCTTGCAAACTCAAATGAGGATAGCAAAGCTTCACACTAAACACACACATCACTCTCTTCTGATTTGGGATTTTTCTGAGTGGAGGATAGCATATTTTGAGGTGGAACAGATCAGCTGTTTAGCAGCATAGAGCAATGCCAAGAAAACAAATCCAAGAAGGTAAGAGAAGTTCTGCATGAAAAAGAGATGGCTGGAAAAGCAAGTGGGTAGGATACAACTTCTCATTTGAGTGCAGGAATGCCATGAATACAATAAAGCAGATCACATGCTTCAATGAACTCAAGGATGGGCTGAGCACCTTGATGCCTCACAGGCATTCTGCTGTAGAAATAAGAGAAAGATGGTGAACCATTGGACAGATCCTAGAACAGCACTCTAAAACTTTGGGGTTTCTTTTAGAGGAATTCCTCACATGTGACTTCTTTTCCAACCTAAGCCATTCTGTGGATGACTTCATGCACGTTAATCAATATGCTTTTATGCAAGATCAAATGAATCACAGATTCATTAAAGCTGAAAAAGACCTCAAAGATCACCTAGTCCAACCACCACCTACCACCAATATTGCTCACTAAACCATGTTCTTATGTACTACATCTACCCTTTCCTTAAACATCTCAAAGGATGATGATTCCACCACCTCCCTGGGCATCATGTTTCAGTGTGTTGCAACTCTTTCTGAGAAGAAATTCTTCCTAATATCCAATCTGAACCTTTCCGATGCAAATTAAGGCCATTACCTCTCATCCTATCACTGTTAACTGGGAGAAGAGGCCGATCCCTACCTTGCAAACCTCCTTTCAGGTAGTTGTAGAGAGTGATAATGTCTTCCTCAAGCCTCAACTTAGCCAGACTAAACCATTCCAATTCTCTCAGCTACTCCTCATACAATTCCCTCAGCCACTCCTCATATGTTCTTACATTCCATAGCAAAGACTTTATGCTTCTTTTGGCTGTGAGGACAAAATTAAATGGGCACAATCCAAGCAAAACAATAGAGAAAAAAGCAATGTGTAATTTCATTATGTTTGCAACAGCCATAAAGATATCCACAGTTCACCAACAGATTTCCTTACCATAATTTCTTAGGTCTTCTTAAAAGGAAAAAATCTCCTACTACATAAATATCTCCTGTAAGGACTTTCAGTCTCCTTGCTATTTCCAGTGTAAATCCATGGAAAATATAACCAAGGTGAAGGCAAATCACACGAAGGCTACTAAAGGTCTTCTGAAGAGTTATTCTCTCTTTCTAAGATCACTTTAAATTCAATCCAAGGGTGAAGTAGATCTGCAGAGCACAGAAATACAGTTTCAGCAGGCACTTTTCCAACATAGGCCATATTGCCATACCCCAAAAGTAGCATTTAAACGTGGGGAAAGTGTTCGGCATATAGATTTCACAGATACAAACCACACCCACAACTTACCTTCAATTAAATGTTAATTAGCTACAAAACACAGCAGCCCTCCTGCTATTCAGAAACAGACAGTAATGAAACACCTGAGAACCATAAGATTTATGCACACAAATGCACTTAGTGATCCTCACTGGTGCTTATGTTTGCACAGAATAAAATGACTACCATGCTGCTGATCGTGGTCCCAATTTCTGATTGAATATCTCCTTCAGTGATGCAAGAACAAAGTAATTCATAGCTAAAATACAACTGTTTTCCTCCAAGCTGTTTTTTTAATTCCATCCCAGAGGTTGATCAAGCTAAAATTTAAAGACATATCTAGATTCTTTGCTGCCCACTTAAAGTGATTTCTCTAGCCAACTACAGAGCTACCTGTAATCTTGAAAATATCAAAACTACTATTGTGATTTCCTTCTATTTTCCTCCCCCTTGTTCCTTGATACTCCCGATCACTGGAATTTCAGCCAAAAGTGGTACTTCTCTGTATTTGAAAAACATGATTATTTTATATGTTTTGGAAGCTCTGGTGCAGTTTTTGAAATTGCAAATACATTCTTACCCTCATAGTACATTGCAAAACAGTGGCTGGTGGATTTTGGAACAACTCCATAACAGTATGCAACACCACATCACTCCTACAATACAGTGATAATTTAACCAACACAGAGAATGCTGAAGAGGATTGAAAATCAATCATCTGCACCACTTATTCACTGCAACAGACCTGGCATGGCTTTTGCCCTTTAAAAACGACCAGTGTCCCATGAAGGTTATTCTTTGCATGAGGTGCTTCTTCTAGGAGACTTTGTGACAGCAGAATGTGAACAGTAAGGAGGTACCTATGCTCTTCTGATCTGAATCCATTTGGCCAAGCTGTATGAGTTCATGTACATGTTACAGGTCACATTCCTGGGCAGATCTCTAAGGGCAGCAGACGATGGATTAACTTTGAAAATACCTCTGTACAAAATTTTAGTAACTAATAACTAATGGAAGATGCACTGGCCGGAGTGATTATGAAGATATAGAAATCACTGGAAAAAAGAAATAAATAAAATGCCCAATTTTTCTGGAAGTATTTCTATAGTGTAACCAACTGCAAAGAGAGACGCAAAATAATTTTGCCAGTAATGGATAACATTTATCATATTCACAAATTCACCGAGCCATTCTACACACCTGAGCCAGCTAACACTGTAGGGGATGGGGAAGTCACACTAAAGGCATACATATGGCAGTAAATCTGGAATAGCTAAACACCATGATAAAGTCACAGTAATAATTCAGAATGCTTCTAGCAGAATTTGGGGCTATGTCTTCCCAGTTGCTCTACAAAGAACATCAAGGTAGGGAGTTAAAAGCATCTTACAAGTGATCATTTACACACAAAACCATTATTGCATACTGCTTGCTCATGTCCAGGACCTATCTTGAGGTCCATCCGCTAGGACCACCAAGTCCTTCTCCACAGGCTGCTCTCAATGAGTTCTTTTCCCAGTCTGTTCACATCCCTGGGATTGCCCCAACCACGCGCTTGGCCTTGTTGAACTTTATTAGGTTCACATGGGCTCACTTTTCAAACCTGTTCAGGTCCTTCTGGATGGCTTCCCTTCCTTCTACTTTGTCAGCTGCACCTCTCAGCAAGATGTCATCAGCAAAATTTGAGGATATACTTGAACCCACTATCTACGTAATTGATAAAGATGTTGGAGAGCATTGGTTCCAAGACAGACCCTTGAGGGACATCACTTGTGACCAACCTCTACCTGAATATAGATAAATCAGCCATAGCCCTCTGGATCCATCCAACTAATTCTTTATCTACCAAATAGTCCAGCTTTCAAATCCATATCTCTCCAATTTAGAGGTAAGGATGTGTTGTGAGACCATGTCAAAGGCCTTGCAGAAGCCCAGGGAGATGGCATCAGTTGCTCTTCCTTTGTCCATTGTTGCAGTTACTCCTTCATAGAAAGTCACCATATGGGTCAGACATGATCTACTCTTTGTGAAGACATGCTGGCTGTCCATCACCTCCTCATCTGCTGGTTCTAAAAATTAGGTATCTATGGTAAGGTAGATTCCTGCAGCAGTCAGAATGGGACAGATAGTCGCTTCCAGACACCGCTTCTGAGAACTGGTGCAAATAGAGTCATGAATAATCCATACAGAATGGAGAGGACAAAAGGAAGTGGCTTTTAAAGAATACAGGTGGAAATCCATTCCCCAGAAAGAGACCACATATTGCAAGTGAACAAGTAATTCTACCCTCTTACCCTCTTCCAAGCTGGTTTTCTCTCTCTCTCTTTTTTTTTTTTTTTTTTTTTTTTTGATAGTTTCCAAACTTACTTTTGTTGGGAAAAGGCTATGTTAGCTCACTAGCTGCCTGCCCACATGGTTGAATGCCTGCTTATTTGCCTTCTCCTCCCACTCGTGGAATGGCTCTTGCTGTCCAGCTGCCTGCCTGCAGGCAAAACTATAAGGTCATGGGGGCTGATTAGCAAGGACCATCACTTTAGTTTTTCCTGACAGACAAATCACAGTTTTGGTGCAAAAAAACCCAAAACATAATAAATAGTCCCAGAAAAATATCAACGTTGCAAAAAAAAACGCAAAACTTTTTCACTTAGAAAATCAAATTATCTAAGTTTTTCTGATGACTATGTGAATTGAATGCTCCTGTGGACAGAAATGATTGTAAGACTTGCTGAGATTGGATTTAGAGACAAGTTATGCAGGAGTCATATCTGAATACAGGCAACTGTGTGACTGTATATTCAGTCCTACTGTCAGTGGTGTCAACTGTGTCTTCCTACTTTTTGGCACATCTTATGAGAATATTTATGTTTAAAGATTCTCATGCTGTGGTCTTGAATATGTCTGATCCACTGGAACATATTAGGAATTCTGTATCATATTCATGGAAATACAGTGAAAAAGGAAGTATATCTCATAAGTGTTGATGCTCTGATGGTAAGCTCTGTGGTGCTGCTAGAGCAATATCAGTATGTGGCACAGACCTGCTGATTTGAAAAGTGACCATGCAGTAAACAGTAAAAAGTCTCTCCTTCTGCCTTCTCAATCCTACACAATGTTTCCTTGAGAGATTTGATATTTTGCTAGTGAATGTGATGATATCTAAAACTAGAGAAAGAAGATACTGTTGAAGGTGAATGTTCCTCAGATGCCACCTATGTCTTCATATTCCTTGCATTCTCAGAATCATATAGAATGATAAAGTCATTACAGTTGGAAAAGACCTCTAAGATCATGAAGTCCAACCGTCAACCCATCACCACTAATCCCACTAAATCATATTCCTCAGTTCTACATCTCCACATTTCTTGAACATCTCCAGAGACTGTGACTCCACCACTTCCCTGCATAACCTGTTCCACTTCTCCCCCTGCCTGTAGGTGAAACATTCATATAAAGCAATGAAGAGAGAGATCACTATCTACTAATCTGAAGAGCTAACTAGGAGCAACAAAAACAATAAAATATTTGTAGTGCTCACTTCAAAATGGGAGACAACTTTAGTTCCTTTGAAAGATCACCAGATGATTCTCGTATCTGGGAATTTTCTCATAGGTTGTGGCCAAAAGAAATCTGAAGTGAGGAGGAAGGCACCTAAAATAAACTAATACTTTGAAAGTTCAATGTGCACAAGGTCTGAAAGGATGAAGACATCTATGACTGAGGGGCTCAGCTTGAAGCCTTTCTGGAGATTGATGGAAGCAATCTTCTTTAACATATGAGAAAAGTACTTGGATTTGATCAGTGGCAACTTAGAAATCTCCAAACTGAATCAAACTCTTGCTGTCTTCTTGATTTTCAACTCCTCCTCCCCTTTCTGATTCCCATGAGAAGCCCAGTGGTAGAAAATAAGGTAGAGCTTAAACTGTTGCTGGTATAGCTTATCTTTACTCCATGGACGTGGGGAAAAGCTGACCTGAATTGCCCT
Source organism: Centrocercus urophasianus (assembly GCF_019232065.1). Classification (NCBI taxonomy): domain Eukaryota; kingdom Metazoa; phylum Chordata; class Aves; order Galliformes; family Phasianidae; genus Centrocercus; species Centrocercus urophasianus. Next base: position 1,393,649 of record NW_024884253.1, read on the forward strand.
CATGAGATTGAGTCACACAAATGGAGGCGAACAAAGAGGAGGTGAAGGCTCAGGCAGTCTGCTGCAATTTACACCCTCAGAGGAAGGAAAAGGCTTGACGAAGGGGATGAGAGGTTATTACTACTCACAGCTTTCTGTACACTCCTGCCAGATACATCTATTTCTTCACCTCACTGAACTGCATCATTTAGAAACCCTTCAATTCAGTGGTCTTATATTCCATATGGGATGTAATTTAGCATTTGACTTCCATTAACTTCAAGGGAAGTACACAAATTGTGCTAGCAGAGATCTGGCCTTCAATAGTCCATTAAACCCAGTAACCCAAGTAAGAAACTACTCAGCCTGCCTTGACTACACTCCTTCCTCTCTACCCTTCTTTTACACAGCATCATCTCCACTTTACTGGAGTTGTGCTGGACTTATGCTGTCATGGCAAAGAATTAGTATTCAGCTCTTCATCTGAAAAGTAAGATTTGTTTTCTCTTATGCTTTTCTTTCCTTAGAAGGTCCAATACAACCCTGCCATCCTGGGTGGCTGCCACTGAACTAGAGATGAAACATAAACAATTAGGGAATGGAATAAGCAAGGGAAAACTAGCCAACCTGCAGAGGATCAGAGAGATCATTTCTCACACAAGCATCTATGGAAATGAGGAGTAATGAGCTGAGCCCTCCTCACCAGCTTTTCATAATACAAAGCATTGGGCAGCCAGTCAGGTGGAGAAACAAAAACAAACTCCTTCTTTCTTCTTCTCTTTCATTTTTAGCCAGAAAGTACATTCAGTTCAGGAAGAGGAAATCTGTCATGTTGGTTATATTCTCCTTAACCCAGCAACACTCTCAAAAGGACAGCTACTCCAAATGGGTCACTTTTTCCATCAACCACAGGGTGAGCACAGCAGTATCTGAATAACAGCATGGGGCAAAAGCCATATAGTACAAGGATGAGGCGAAACCTTGCACAGAAATGAAGCTGTGAGAGAAATGAAAGAAGTTAGCTGTAATTTTCTAGGAGTCTGCAGTCACATCAGAGCAATAAGGCCATGAGTCCACAACTCTGTGCTGTGTCTTTGTTGTATTTGTAACACTGGTCACATCTGCGCTATAAGATAGTTCAGATTAGGGTCACATTTATGTTCAGTCAGTCTGTGAGGGTGGCAGAGGAGTTAGATCAGAAACCCAAATCAGCCTGCATAAGAGTATACCCACGTAATGGTCACCACTGCACATGAGGTAATTTGATCTTTGTCATGATAGCTAAGAGAAGCATATTCTTATTCCCTGGCTTATAGTATATTAACTGACTCGGCTGATCTCCCCAGGCTTCCTCTATAGTTGATGGGGAAGCACTGTAGGTGGGATTCATTTCATCTGCCTTCAGGTGCCTACCACCACCCAGATGTCTACCTCTACATTAGTGGTCTGGCTTCCTGTAATAATGGAGAACAGTAGAGTTAATGCCACAGGTAAGTACTTACCTACAGCTGGATAAATCTGAACTTGGCTCAACAAAGAGAACCTGGGATGACTTGCTCCACTCAGGTGAAGACAACTATAGAGCAGATACCTGCCCTAGGTCAGACGAGAGTAAGTTGGAGATGTCCACTCTGAGCCAACTATATCTCTCTGAAGAAGACTTAGCTGTCTCCAGTGACTCCAAAGAAGACTCTGGGTGATCAACTAGTTCTGTGCAAGTAGAAGGTAACAAGCCTAACAACACGTCACTGAAGCACGTTTTCTATTTTGAACACAACTGTGCATCAGTTTAAGATCAGAGTTCAGCCCTCTGGCATCTGATCTAACACAGTTAGTCTGTAGCACATCAACTGGGCTGAATTAACTCCTCTCGTGGAAATAGCAGTGCTACCTGAACTCTTGGGTGTCTGCCACAGAGTCTTAAAATCTTCCAGACCTACCAAACTGACAGAGGAGAGTTCTCTTCTTGAAACAATACATAATTTCTCCAACAGGACGTACACTTTATTTCAGCATGACTTAACCATTCATTACCTAATTGGATAAAAGGTAAGTAATTATAATCACAGAATCACAGAATGGCCTGGGTTGGAAGGGATCATCAAGCTCCAGCCCCCCTGCCATAGGCAGGGCCACCAACCTCCACATTCAATACTAGATCAGGCTGCCCAGGACCCCATCCAACCTGGTCTTGAGCATTTCCAGTGATGGGGCATCCACAGTCTCTCTGGCAGCCTGTTCCAGCACCTTACCACTCTCTCTGTAAAGAACTTCCCTCTGATGTCCAACCTAAATTTTCCCTCCCTCAACTTAAAACCATTTCCCCTTGTCCTGCTGTTATCTATTCTTTCAAAGAGTTGACTCCCCTCCTGTTTATAGGCTCCCTTTAGGTACCGAGTACAAAATTAAAATCTGTGAAATTTGAAGTCAAATATGAATCTTAAGTTATCCTGGGATTAGATCTCCTGAGTTTGAAAGGATGGTATAAACACGCAGCCTTTATTTACAAGAACTTCACAGTAATGTCCAGTGAGCAACACGTGGATTCATGCTTACAAGCTGCCTGGCAGATACTTATGTACCTCCCACAAAAACCCTCTAATTAAATGTTAATTAAATGCAACACATTAGGCTTAGCAGACACTCTGCTGCTGAGTTATATACGTAGAGTGCAGACACTCTAATGAAATACTTGACTTTGATTTACGAACATGAATGCAGCTAGAACGGAGTTGCGCGCTGGTATCTAATTTTGCGCAAAACAAAGGAGGCTGCCGTGTGTCTGCTAATGGCTCCAGCTTTTTAATGAATACTTCCCGTGATTATGTAATTACACAGTAACTTGCAGGCAGGAAAGCGACACGCGCAGAGAAATGCCTTGAATGAAGGGAACCTCCTCTCCTGGCAGTGGAAAAAAGATTCTGTAAGCTCTCCAGCAGCAAACGCCCTTCGTCCACTGCCGCAATCTCATTTCAGTTCCGACTGCTTTTGCTGCCATCACAAGACCTATATTTAATCTAAAGAGAAAGAAATAGTTGTGATGGCCTGCATTATGTCATACCAGTTACAGTCAAGATGATGAAGAGCCACAGGTGAAAATCATCAAGAGAAAATTAGAGGTGTCATACTTCAAGAATGAACCCATTTATGCAGATGACTCCTGATAGAGCTTCTCAATGCCATATTCACTCATTACACATACAAAATCATTAACACATCATTAACCTTTATTCATCTTGAAAGTAAGGGAATACACCTAATTCTGGCCCAAGAGTAGAGTAATTGAGATCGTCTACTCTGTTTTTTCCAAAGTTTGACCCCTTTAGACTTCTAGCACAGAATATTATCATAAAAGAAACTCTGGAGTATATCCCAGGCATTATGTAGCCTGCTGCATGGAACAATTCTGAAACTCTACAGCATGTATTATATTATTCATCTCCTTCTGGTCTTTTCTATGAAATTTTATTTTAGTATCTGGAAAGAAAGATAGATCCTGTAGTGCTATGTCTTACAACTCCTAAATGATAATCTAACATAGAGTATGCAACCTTGTGGTATCCACTATCACAACAAAATGTATCAGCAGAGCAACAGACTTTTTTTTTCATATTTCCCATAAAAATCCCTCCAAAGCTCTGAGGCTAATGTCAGGTATACATTTGCCAGGGCCACTCCAGGTTCTCTCCAAGGACTGTTGCTATTCCTGTGCAATGAACCATCCAACAAAAATGCCCCATGCTAAATCTCTGAGGCTTCTTTCACAGGAATAGCAAGCCCAGGTAGAGTTTGTGCTACTGCACTGCTGTCAGAATCTGCACTGGCACATTTAATCTTAGCTCAGGTGACTTCTCCTTACACTGTGGCAATTCACTTTTTCAAGCATAAATCTTTTTCTCTCTAAAAATATACAGCTTATTCCTCACGATGGAGAAGAGGACTGTTCTTCAAGCAAGCCCTACCAGAAAAATGTGAAAATAGCTGAAGTTGTAGGAGGCTGAAGTCACTCATGTTGTCATGGTACTTTGAGAGCCTGAGGATGGAAGACGTGGCTGAAACGCACATTACTGTCTCAGGGACCAAGAGGAGAGATCAGATGAAATAATGATAAGGAGAGGCAAAATAAATGAGTTTCTTGCCTCCCTGAGGGTAGGCTGTGCTTATTTTATGAATGTGAGAACCTATTCTTGGCCTTACACAGGCATCTGTGAAAAATGTGTCACTGCTGCATCTCTCTATGTGTATCCTGTCAAAAAGAGTGAGCGTGGGGAAATTTAGTACACCTGACAGATTCTGCAGGAAGGCTTGTGGATCCAACCATGTCTTTCTGGAGGGCTCTACGTACACTGTGGATAACTAAAGAGCCAGCAAGGTCAGAGACTGCCTTGGAAGTAGTCCTAGAAAACCATCCAGGCGCACTAAATAAAACAGAAGCCAGTAAGCATCTAGGGGGAAGTGATCTTAATGTATTCAGATCAGAGATGTCACCAGCAGAAGGCTCAAGCAGCAATGCTTGGAACATAAGATCATAGGAAGCTTTACCTTAAATAGAGGTCCTTACCTGTGAGTTAAAAATACTGGTAATGAAAACACATAATTCTTCTTAATATTGTTGAGTGGGAGAGGGAGTCTTCCTTTGGAAATCTCCTGAAGACATTTCATGAGAAGGTGGGAAAATGCAAACTGATAAATACTGTATTAACAATACTCTAACAACTTCTTCATGGACATACAGAAAGCTTATTAATTATCACGGAGTTGTGAGGCAACAGCTCACAAATTTTGCCCAGTTAGCTAGCGATCAATCCACTCAATACCAATAGAGATAAGCTAGTATTTTTATGGTGTCAGGAGACCTGTTGTAGACATCTCCTCCAGGATGAGAAGATTCACATCAACTAGTGCCTATACCTCTGCACTGTAAACAAATACCTGTAAACACAATACCTGTAAGCAACCCACTTTCCTTTTGTCAGGATTGGAGACAATGTAAAAGATTTGTAACCTCAATGGAAACCATACCCAAGTTTTGTCTCCAGAAGAAGTTTAGCACCTAGGGGCTCGTTCTCTCTAAAGACACCTTTATTGGTTATAGTCATCCAGGAGTGGAACACAGCATTGAATACCATTCATGAGCTTCATAGGCCAGTTAACATATTTAACTGGTAATTTAGACAGTTGAGAAAGCTCTTATCTCCAGCTGCCCATTGTGGGTTTACCTCTTCCCCAGCCACAGATAATAAAAGGCAGAATGAGTGAGGGTGAAATACTGTTTAATAACTATAACTATTCCGAAGTCACACCTTTTTCAAACTGTTCCTTGATTTTTGTGACTTAAGAACTGAATATTAAACAACTGCGTGAGTCAAGGTCACTTTTTTTCCGCTTGAAATGAATAATTCTTCTTTCCTTCTCTAAAGGGAGTGACTTCTTTAACTTCCATTCCTCCCTCACCCCTCACCCCTCTCACATTCAATCACAACATGCTTACATCAGATTTTCCTTACGTAGATTTCCAGATAGGGAAATCAGAATCAGCAGCTTAAAAAGCCAATTGGTCCACCTACTGCTCAGACTAATCTATTGTTAAGATAGAAAGAACTGAAAGAAGCAATAAAGGGTCGTACCAGCTAAATTAACCCCAGTCAGGTTAAAATGCTAAACTGAAGTATAAAAATAAAGCTGCTCATCACCTACGTTGAACTAGCAGATATGCTAACAACTCAGTGGACACCCAAGACTTCAGACTAGATAATTCGAAGTTATTCTCCATTTCACAGCAACAGTAGGAAGTCAAATTTACAGATATTGTGTCCAAGGGTGATAAATAGAGGATAAGGCTACCAATGTTGTTATGAAAGTACAAAAAATGTATTCTCTCTAGTATTTTACAGTCTATGATACAGTGATCTTCCTCAAAACAGTAAAAAGGAATTCATCAATTACCAAGTTCAAAACACTGTATAAAGAGAAAATCTCTGTTTTCATCAACATGAGAAATGCTGAAGCCTAGTTTCCTGTGAAACCAGAACTCATGGTGCATAAAATGCTTCTGGTAAAACTGTAGTCAGAAGGTTTTGATGTCAGAAGCACAGCTTCTGAATGCCTAGTTTGTGGGAAAATATTTAACTGGAATTCATGCACCATTAGACACCAGGCTGAAGCACGATAAAAAATGTAGTCCATTGAAACCTAGTGCGTTCCCTAGCCTTTCCAGAAGTGGAACCCCTTGTTATGCTGATCTTCTCTACCGGAAAGTTCATCCACTGTACTTTTATCAGATTTGTCTTTAGTTGGAAAATGAACTCAAAAGTCACAAGAAACGAACTACTGACCATCTTAACAAAAGTCTGCACCCTTAGATGACTAAGTCTAGCTATGCAGAACCCATCATAGAATCAGAGAATTATAGAATGGCCTGGGTTGAAAAGGACCACAATGATCATGTAGTTTCAACCCTCCTGCTACGTGCAGGGCCGCCAACCATGAGACCAGGCTGCCCAGAGCCACATCCAGCCTGGCCTTGAATGCCTCCAGGGATGGGGCATCCACAGCCTCCTTGGGCAACCTGTTCCAGTGTGTCACCACCCTCTGAGTGAAAAACTTCCTCCTAATATCTAACCTAAACCTCCCGTCTCAGTTTAAAACCATTCTCCCTTCTCCTATCACTATCGACTTGTAAACAGCCATTCCCCCTCCTGTTCATATGCTCCTTCCAAGTACTGGAAGACCACAATGAGGTCTCCCTGAAGCCTTCTCTTTTCCAGGCCAAACAAGCCCAGTTCCCTCAATCTTTCTTCATAGCAGAGGTGCTCCAGCCCTCTGATCATCTCAGTGCCCTCCTCTGGACCCACTCCAAGAGCTCCACATCTTTCCTGTACTGGGGACCCCAGGCCTAGACGCAGTGCTGCAGATGGGGCCTCACAAGAGCTGAGCAGAGGGGGACAATCACCTCCCTCTCCCTGCTGTCCGTCCCTTTTTTCATGCAGCCCGGAACACAGTTGGCCTTCAGGGCTGCAAGCACACACTGCTGGCTCATGTCCAGCTTCTCGTCCACCAAAACCCTCAAGTCCTTCTCTGCAGGGCTGTTCTCAAGGATATCTTCTTCCAATTTATATAAATACCTGGGATTGCCCCCACCCAAGTGCAGCACCCTGCACTTGGCCTTATTGAACCTCAGTAAGTTTCCCTGGGCCCACTTCTCCAGTCTGTCCATATCCCTCTGGATGGCTGCTCTTCCTTCCAGTGTACCGACTGTACCACTCAACTTGGTGTCATCTGCAGACTTGCTGAGGATGCACTCAGTGTCATCATCTATGTCACTGATGAAGATGCTGAAGAGCACCGGTCCCAAGACTAACCCCTGAGGGACATCGCTTGTGACCAGCCTCCACCCTGACACAAAACCATTGATCCCAACACTCTGGCTGCATCCAGCCAATTCCTAATCCATCAAACAGTCCATCCTTCAAATCCATACCTCCCCAATTTAGAGAGAAGGATGTGGTGAGGGATCACGTCAAAGGCTTTGCAGAAGTCCAGATATGACATCTCCGTAATGATATTTGTGAGAGTAAAGGAGGTAGCCAGTGAGGAGGAAAATGGCCGCACTGATTTCCAGAAAAGGGACAGGGTGAAGGCAACAGAGCATAACAGGAAAGTCTGTGTTAGGCAGCTCTGTGTGAGGTGGTTTGCTAACACTGGGCAATTGATTTTGTCAGCCTTTCTCTGTCATGCAACTGTATGGAATGAAATTCACACTGAAGAAATAAAATAAGTTCCCAAAAATCATAAGGGAGAAAAAAAAAATTCTGGGATGGAAATAATTTCACACACAGCATAACTATTCAAAAAATAGAAATAAAAATCACAAAGAAGACATGTAATGACAAGAAAGACATGGGAATTTCTGTGGGTGTTAACATTTTCTTTTTTTTTTCCTTTTAAGGGAGTAACTGGTGGCCAGCTCTAACAATAGCACAATGAATCTTTCATGCTGCCCACAATCAATTATGTCCAGGAGCTGGGTGTGGTGTGACCAATTTAATAACAGTGGTGTCAGATAGCTGCAGACAACCCATGATTAGGCTTTACTTCATCACACCTACCTAAGAAGTGGGCATCCACTATGCTAGTTGGTCTTGGCTCCTTCCTTGCTCAGCAGAACAAGATCAGCACCTATAGACGTGATTCATCTTCCTCGCCCCCAACTTCTGATCCCACCTATCTTTTTGATGAGATGAATCACTCTCTGGAGATATCATTCAACCTCTAATAAATATTGAGGGAGCACTATGCGGCTCTTGTAAAAAATGGTATAACTCCGATTTACCTAAATAAATCCAGCCAACCTGATAATTTGGGTACCATGATGACCTCTCTGCATCTGAAGAATTCATTTTATGGATTCACGATGTGGAGATTGCTCCATCATCATACTTTTCCAGATGACAGGAGGATCTTCCATCTCCAGTATATGGCTCAGATTCCTTGATATTATAACATCTCACTGCAAGAAAGATATTGAGGCCCTGGAGTGGGTTCAAAGAAGGGCAACAAAGCTGGTGAGGGGTCTGGAGCACAGGCCTTACAAAGAGCAGCTGAAGGAGCTGGGATTGTTCAGTCTGGAGAAGACGGGGCTCAGGGGAGACCTTATTGCTCCCTATAACTGCCTGAAGGGAGGTTGTAGTGAGCTGGGTGTCAGCCTCTTCTCTCGTGTAACTAGTGATAGAACTAGAGGGAATGGCTTCAAGCTGCGCCAGGGGAGATCTAGGCTGGATGCTAGGAAATACTACTTCTCTGAAAGAGTGGTGAGACACTGGAATGGCTGCCCAAGGAGGTGGTGGAGTCACCAACCCCGGAGGTGTTCAAGGACTGTTTGGATGTTGTGTTGAGGCATATGGTTTAGTGAGAACTATTGGTGATGGGTGGATGTTTGGACTGGGTGATCTTGTGGGTCTTTTCCAACTTTGGTGATTCTATGATTCTATGATTCTGTGATTGCTAAGATATCATTTAGAGCTATAAAAAGGCAAAGGCCTATGAGATATTAGAAAGCGAAAGTGAAAGGGTTGCTTGTTTTTCCAGTGGTCATTGGTGTGTGCTGCGTGGCTGTCAAGTTTTGGGGTATGAGAGGAGCCACAAAAAGCTTCAGAGACTCTTCTTTGCTGCAAATTGCACATACAGCTGCACGAGTAACTTTCATGCAAATGATCTTGAAGAAAGTATTAATAATTTGATAATTTGCATATACTGCTGAGCATGCTGTCAGTTCAAACAAGAGATTTTGTCCAGAGCTCTTCATCAGCAAACAGAGCTATGGAACAAGCTCCACAACAAACTCTCACATTAAAAATCACAACCTGACGCTTGAAAATGTTGGCAACAATTTGACTTCTATGCAAGGTGTTTTGAATGCCAGATTGGAATGAGTGGCACTGGGACTTGGGCACTGTAAATACATCACTTGGTATTCAGAGATTAATTTCACTCTATATTAACCTTTTCTCTCTTAATGATAATGATTCCTTATGTGCTGCAGCATTTCCTAAACATTAGGCAAGAAGATTTCCTGATTTTGAGAATCTGAGCATGACAAATACATTCCAGTTGTGCTTCCCTTAAGACCCACTAAAATCCAAAGTTGTTTTCGGAACTGGGAGCACAAAAGAGTGCAAAACACCATACTAGACTTGTCCATACCATTTAGGTATTTAACTGTGTGCTATCTCTCCCTGCAATGATAATTCCTTCTAGGTGATTTAGAAACTTCTGAAAATGCTAACAAAAATAATCACAGAAATAAAACAAAACAAAACAAAACAAAACAACTGTGTAGTCATAGTTTTCTTCTCCCTTCCTAGTATTACTTTCCCTCTGGTGATTACATTTATTGTGGGCATAGAAAGGACAGTCTAAAATATGAAATATGTGCTTTGTATGCTAGAAGGGCTAATTTCTCAAAGCTGAGAAAAATTTTGAGAGAAATTGACATAAGTGTAGACAGGAAATTGTGAATAAAAATTGAGTCCTTTTGGAATAATTTATTAGATGGCCAAAAGCCAAGCATCCGCAATCAAGGCAGAAGATAACTTTGACTAAAAAGCTATTATGGTTTTCTGACAAAGTGAAAACATCAAGTAGAAATATCTATATATAGGCATGTTATCTTCATGTTGGTGTGAATTTATTATATCTAATTTCTTCCTTACCTCTTCTGTGTACACATGCATTTTTCATGCATATGAAAAAGTACGCATTTATGTACACTTTTCAATGCATTTAGTGTATTTCATTTCTTATGACTCTCAGAACACAGAAGACAAGCATAAACAGGTGATTAAAGTTTTAAGAAATAAAAGGTAAGGTAGAGAAATCCCAAGCTGGCAGGACTTCAGGATTGTGGAAAGATCATATTTTTTTTTTAATCTTACAGTAAGATTACAACAAGGAATGGTAAAAGCCAAGAATCTGAACATCTCTTTATAATATCACTATAGAAGAAGGAAAAGCACTGAACAAACAATTCTATTCTTTAACAGGAAATGCAATAACCTTGTAACGATGACAAAGCATTGCACACTTCCCTGGTAACTGAAGGGAATGGTGAATAGGCATTTTTGATTCACCTAGTCTGGTTACTGGTATTCAAATCCAAAAGAGAGTTTCTGAGATTTCCAATCTTGGAAGTCAATGTTAAGTTTTAATACAACTTTGAATCAAAGATATTTCAGAATGTTCAGTAGGAGTTGCTGCTACTCTCAAGATGTAAAAAGGCAACCCTACATCTATGCACTTCATAACCTGACACAAGTCCCATACAAAGCATTAATTAGTAAATAATGGAACAGGCATGTAACTTATAGAAATTAACATGGTTTTGATGGAAAGATGCAATGCAAATAACTCAGTCTAATTTTACTCTTTCAGGGCATTTGCTAGCAGAGATTTGGAAGACATTACATACATTTTAAAAGAATTTGACTTAGTCATCACAGAACCACGAAATCATTGATTTTGGAAGGAACTTCCCAAGATCATCTAGTCCTACCACCCACTCCAATAGAGTAAGCTAGAGCTAAACTAGGTTACCCAGGATCATCTCCCATCAGATTTTGAATATCTCCGTTGATGCCAATGAAATAAAGCTGAGAGGAGTGGCTGACATACCAGACGGCTGTGCTGCCATTCAGCAAGACCTGGAGAGACTGGGAGTTGGCCAGATATGAATCTGAGGAAGTTTAACAAAGACAAGTATAGAGTGCTATCTCTGGGGAGGTATAACTGCATGTATCTGTACAGATTAGGAGCTGACCTGTTGGAAAGGATCTCTGTGGAGAAGGACCTGGGTGTCTGGTGGACAACAGATCAATCATGAGCCAGCAGTGTGCCCTTGTGTCCAAGAAGACCAATGGTATCCTGGGGTACATTAAAAAGAGTATGGCCAGCAGGCCAACAGAAGCGATCCTCTCTCTCTACTTTGCTCTGTTAAGGCCACATCTGGAGCACTGTGTCCAGTTCTGGGCTTCTCATTTCAAGACATACAGGGAACTGCTGGAGAGATTACAAAGAAGATGACAAGTTTGGAGCATCTCCTCTTTGAGGAAAAGCTGATAGACCTCGGACTCTTCAGCATAGAGAAGACTGAGAGGGGGGATTTTACCAATGCTTCTAAATATCTAAAGGATGAGAGAAAAGTAGATGGAACTAGGCTCTTTTTAGAGGCGCCCAATGACTGAACAAAGGGCAACAGGCACAAACTGGAATACAGGAAGTTCCATACAAATATGAGGAAGAACTTCTTTACTTTGATGGTGATGGAGCGCTGGAACTGCCCAGGCTGCCCAGAGAGTTCATTGAGTCTCCTTCTCTGCAGAAACTCAAAAGCTCCCTGGATGCTTTCCTGTGTAACCCACTTGGGGCTATCTGCTTTAGCAGGGATTTGGGCTAGGTGATCTCCAGAAGTCCCTTTCAACCCTTGTGATCCTGTGATTCAAGGGATGGCAGGCATTCGTATCAAAACCAGACCCAAATCACATCAGGAGCATGTTAAGTAGATTATAATATTGTTGACTGAGAGTGGGAATCATTGACAAATGTGCTTCTAACAAGATTATGCAAGGATCATCCTCAGGACTGACCTCAGCCTGTCTTTTCATCAGCAGTCTGAAAATAAATATAAAATTAATTATGATCAAATATACAGCCAACATTAAGCTGGGAAACAGTGACTGGCACTAGGGCAAAGGCTCTCTTATACAGCAGCCTGGACCAGGTGCTCAGCTGTGCACAGTCCAGCAAAATGCAGCTGCATCCAATCAAATGCCAAAAACAAGGAGCACAGGCCATGCTTCCAGAGAGGAGATGGTTTTCTAGTTCACAGGGGCTCCAAGCACAATTTAGGGAAATTAGTGGCACTCAGCCATGACCTCGCAACACAATTTCGTGGAAAGTAAAGCCTTTGGCCGGGTGGCCAAGGGAAAAGTGAGTGGGAGAGGAAAGCAACGATAAATTTGCAGATCGAGTTGGTTGGACTGGTATTGCTGGATTTGCAACACTTTGTTCTCCATCCTTTTCAAAAGGGCATCAGAGGTTATGAAAAGTACTGAACTGTAAATTAAGATGCAGAAAAAGATTTTTTACTAAATCAGACATAAAGAAATCACACTGTGCAAAAGATGCAGTGCCTGGGCTATGGCCTTCATCAGAGGAAATTGTAGGTGCTCATGGTTCTTTAATCTAGCAGAGAACAGTAAAACGAATACAGAAAGCTGAAAGCTGATGGCAAAGAAATCCAAATTAGGGGAAAAGCACATATTATTAATAGTGATTAATCACTGAAACAAACTACCCAGGGAAGAGGCAGAATTTCATCTCGTGGTGTTCTCAGAGCAAATGGATTTGCTTTGTCAGACAGGGTGCTTTTCGTAAACATATATTATTCAGCTTGTTCCAGGACAAACCAATAAAATTTAATAAAACGTCATAAAAAAATGACCTACAGGCACTCTTATTCTTTCTTACAAAGTTTGTCTAAGTGCATGAGTCGTTACCTAATTAGTTATATTCAGTCATTACAGAGATAATGAGAACATTATAGGTATAATGAGAATCAAGAAACATCGCATAAGACACCTCCAAACAAGCACAGATATTTTTCAGAAAACAAGAAAATGTTATTAATTGACAACTGAAGGAAAAATAAGGCATATGGAAAAGAAATAAAATCATATTTCTATATTTTATGAATTTTTTGTCATTTTTTTTCAGGAAGTTTGTTTTGACTTGGACTTCTTTGATGATATACATACTTCTTCACCTATTATTTTGCTTACAACCCTTTTAAAAATGTGTGATATTCATTCAAGTGTAATTAAGATCCTTCCAGCTTGCACAGAAATGAAATGCAATGCCTAATTGTTTTTAGAGTGAGTGCTCAAAATTGCTGTGAAACACTCCTTTGAAAATGTTCCAAATGGTCACCCAAAATCAGTGGCTATGATCAGATGCCGGGGTGAAGACAGTCAGATATGTTGCCACTTCTGATAGCAACACAAATATTGAGGGCTGTCATACAATATTGGTGCATGAGTTGGTTTATGTGAACATGATACCAGAGAAAATTATATAAAGCTGGAATCATAGCATCATTATTATTATTAAGGCATTATTAAATAATGCCAAAATTAGCATTTTATGCTTCTTTCTTCTGTAACTAGGTATTCTGCACTCAGAGCCTTGCTTTGTAACAATATATAATGCTAAGGCTGGCAGGCTGGGAACAGAATGATTCTGGGGGCTGGAGCATTAATTACAAAAAACTGAGTTCTTATTTATTCCATTCTCATTCATCAACTCTGTTGAAGTGTTACCTTTCTTATTTGGTTCCTGCCTTTACCTGAATTTCTTTGTCTTGCTAGCTGGGCATCCGGAATTTCTAGGCAGTCTCCCACTTAAATGCTAGCCAGGCCTGGGATGGGTTCGTTTCCAAGAACAGATGAAAGCATCTCAGTTATTCCAAAATGGGCATAGGCCAAAACATTCAATACTCACAAACAACTGCTCATGAAATGTCTGCAAACCAAGAGTTATTGGCAGGCAGCGTATGGCAAATATGTTGCTCTTCAGAAAACTGTGATCACTTTGTGGGCCACTTTTAAGTAGATAAACAGACCAAATGGTTTGCTGCGAATTAAATACACCATTTCCATAAGTCAGAAGATGTGTCAGTGTAAAATCAGCATCTTCCCCTCTGGTTCATAATGATTAGTTACCAAGCTGGATATGAGGACAGCTTGGACAGGCATTTCCAGCTACCTAGTTTTTAAAGCTTGCCAAGATAAATCAGATTATGTCCAGATATCAAACTGTGCCTAATAAGCATCAGTGCTGACAATGAGCACCTGTATTTTTCACTGTTCTTTCTCAGCGTTTCACCAAAGATTGATCATGAAGAATAATTATTTTGAATGAGCATAAAACTGGCTGTAGCAATTTCTCTAGCAACTGCCAGACATCACAACACCACTGATAACAAGTCGGATGAGTTCTAAATGTGTTAAATACAGATCTGGACTGATATCATCCTTTTCCCTGCTATTCAGGTATTCTCTTTCTTATTTATTGACTCCAAAACGAAGACTCTGAAAATTTTTTGCCCCCTTTTGCACTGTTGATTTTACATCATCTCAGTAAGGTTTTGGTACATTTGTTCTAGGTTTACACACTTATTTTCACTTCAGACCAACTTTTGGCTCTGGACTCATCAATTCAGTGAATTGTCTTCCTGTTCAGGGGCATGGAAAGACATCACATATGCTTTGGGTTCCTGTCAACCTTTTTATGTAGTTGTATCTCAGTAACAAAACAAGTACTTAGAAATGACTTAGAGGGGTTTAAGCGTAGTCAAAAGCTTGCATTCTAGATCCATACTAAGGATTAACTGAATAAGAACAAATTTCCTGAGAAGCACAAAGGCCTTAAGAATACCTGCAATAATTAGAAAGCTAGGGAAAGAAAGAAAAGGGGGCTTACGCATCCAACAGCCCAGAACACCATTCTGATCAATTCTGCTCTCTAAAAAAGGTAGCAACACATTGTCCAGAAAACTCCCCATCATTTCAGACTGTTTATCAAGAAAAACTTTTCATTGCCTGGATGCAGAGGCATAAAACTGAGCATATTTTGAAAGGATTGTGCTACCACCATCAGACAGCAGTGGGCATGGAGCCACCTCCCCAGGACAGTGATCACAGCCTCAAGCTGCTGGAGAACAAGAAGAATTTGCAAAGTGAATTTTGGGTAGTTCTATGTGGAGCCAGGAGCTGGACTCAATGATCCTTGTGGGTCAATTTCAACTCGGGATATTCTCTTGATACTCTTCTCTCAGACGTTCATTCTCTACTGGAATAGCTGATTGATTGATGATGGGATGTTCACCCAGGCTGGAACATGAACCTTCTTTTCATGCTTACAGAGTCTGATTTTAATTTAAGGTTTCCCTTCTCCCCTGGTGTGTTCCTCTCCCTGCCCAGCTCTGTGAATTCACTGGATTTTATGAGTTACACTAATCAATCCTTCAAGTGTGTGTTAATCCATCATTTGGATTCTAGTGGGTGGATGAAGTTGGACAGCTTGCTCCCCTCCTTGTACCCCGCAGTCTCCAGCAATCCAAAAGAACTGAGTGTCAGGTAGGGATAGACCTGCTGGACAGAGGTGAGGAGGTACTACTTGTTAGAAAAGAAAAAAGGAAGCTCATTTTTCTCCCACATCTGGGAAGTGAATGTCCTCTTTACACCCAACATTTCCTTAAGACACAACAGTTCTCTGGGAGTCTATTTTGAGGATGGGGTGCTGGGGAGCAGCTGAGATCAGACTCGGTGTCAATAAGCTGTCAGGAACTAGCCTTATTCATCATGGCTGTTGGGTAAGTGCCAAGGACCCTACAGTAATTCAGTTGAGTTTCTTCTCTGCTAAATGAGTTTACAGTGATGAATAGTGTTTGCTGGGTAATTTAATAATATTAATGGGATCTCATTAGCTTTGGTATTCATTTACATTCTTGAAGGTGTATCCCCTGCTGGCAGTCTTGGGAAAGACTGGAGCAGGCAGGAAAACCAATATCCTAATTCATTCATATCTCTAAATACTTCCAATAAGGTACAGGTTTTAAAGCACTTTATTGGTTTGGTTTATTTAATTTATATTGCTCTTTGTGTGCTGTGCCTTTATTTCCTCTACAGGCAGTAAAACCAATATTGTTTAGTCGAAAATGCCCTGAAGAAAGGTGATATTTGAGTTAGAAATATCAAAATGTCCAGAATTATTGTTATTATTATTATCCAAGAATCACACGATGGAAATGCAATAATTCACTTAAAATAACTCCATCTACCAAAGTACAGGTAGCCTGTCTTTCTAAGATAAGCATCACTGATAGGACTGGTAGCTATCATCTCGATCATTGCTACAGCTGTTGAAAATGGGACTGGCAGAAAGAAGGCATTCATACTGCTTGCTTTGATCTCTCTGAACAAGAACCTTTTTATAGAATTTCATTAAATTTTATATCTCCTGTGTGAAATACTCTCCCTCTTTCTGCCTCACAGGAAACATGAAGGTAAGAATCATCATACGGCATTATCAACAGGAATAATGTTATCAAGAATCCTTCAAGAAGTGAAAGTGTTATCAGGAACCAGGAAACTCCAAAAGATTCACCATGGCAAAATGAATGGGAAAATTAATTAAAAAACAACAACAACAACAATATTTTTAAAAAGAAAATACCTCCATATAGCTTCATATTCCCATTGCCATGTAGATGAAAGCAGCCAGATCATAACATGGAGTACAACTTAATTTTCTGGGCAAATGAGAATTTTTCACAGAATTTTCATTTGGAAGCTAGTGCAAAAGATATTGGTTTTCACTCATACTCTCCCTGATTTTTTCCTGTGAACGCAATCTCTCAGTATCTTTAGAATAATTTACTCCTTGGAGCTCATAATAAAGACAACCATAGAGTTCTAGATTTTGCCAGGAAATTTTCCTTTCCAGTAAATATTTATGTTCCTTTTTGAAAATAAAAGCCTTAATAGAATTTGAAGTTGCAACTTTTTGATCTTTTAAAATTCTTTTTATATCATGTGGTGCTGAATATAATCTTGTATGGGAAAGACTTTAAAACTATTTTTCTGTCGAAATGTAAACAAAAAAAAAAAAAAAAAAAAAAAAAAAAAATAAAAAAAAAAAA
>NW_024884253.1:1410981-1412129 GCF_019232065.1 Centrocercus urophasianus
GTGTAGACAAAAGAATGGATATTTTTAATAAAATGTGCTGTTTGTTCAAAAAAAAAAAAAAAAAAAAAAAAACAACCAAAATTTAAAAAAAAAAATTAAAAAAAAAAATTTTTTTAATAAAAATGTTTTTTTTTAAAAAAATAAAAAAATTATAAAAAAAAAAAAAAAAAAAAAAAAAAACCTCCCACATTTTTCATCACAAATTTCAGATGAAAATGTTTTTGGTCCAGATGTAGTTTACCTCTAATCCCAGAATAATATCTGTATCATGCTAAAGACCTCCAATTCCTCAGAGCTCATATTTCATGCCATTTTTGCACCAGAAGAGTGAATAATTCAGCAGATTGGAGTAATGAATCATTTTCTCATCCTTAGGTGGCTGTTGCTCATGATGATTAATACTGATTTATTTATTACTTGTGACAGTCTCAACCAGGTCAGGGCCTCACAGTGTGACATACTGTATGAGATAAAAGGAATAAACAGTTCCTGCCCCAAAGAGCCTGCAGTGCAGATTTCTGTTCCAGTCCTTCACACTGGCTAACTGCCCTTAGTGAACAACTAATCCTTACCCACACCAGCCACAGAAAACAGTGATGGGTGAAGTGGAGAAGATAATCTCATCAAGGATCCGAGAAAGCTATTTCTAGGTTTCCTTGAGGTGTTGTCAGGAGTTGCAGTTACATTATTTAGCTACCCATGCCTGACGTGTTTAGTCTTTTTGACAGGTGGTAGTTCCTGACCAACACAGAACACAAACCTGAAACACACATCATGTTCAAGCCTGTTTCCACACATTTATAAATTGTGGTTCCTTTTAAAGATCAGTATAATTCAAATATAAAAGCCCATTGATCCATGCAAATGCTACCGATGATGGTCTTTATAGGGAGGATACATTTTGCACAAAGTTGGTTCCATACAGAAGGAAAAACAAGCAATGGACAACTGTGAGACAACCAAAATAGCTTGATGGACCACACTTTCCAACAATGGGCTGTCTAGCAAAAAAGAGAAAGAAAGAAGAGAAGGAGAAGGAGAAGGAGAAGGAGAAGGAGAAGGAGAAGGAGAAGGAGAAGGAGAAGGAGAAGGAGAAGGAGAAGGAGAAGGAGAAGGAGAAGGAGAAGGAGAAGGAGAAGGAGAAGGAG
>NW_024884253.1:1412229-1415856 GCF_019232065.1 Centrocercus urophasianus
AGGAAGGAAGGAAGGAAGGAAGGAAGGAAGGAAGGAAGGAAGGAAGGAAGGAAGGAAGGAAGACCCTCTTTCCATACCAAAAAAGGGGTTGGCTATATCTCTTATCTCACCCAGCCTCATACATGACACTTATTACCTCTGTTAATTAGATACTTATTAGTCTGCAATACCACTGTGCCCAGAGTCCCATCCATTCTTGATGGGTACCTTTATCTATTCATCTTTTAAAAATAGTTCTGCTATGTTAGCAATCTTTACTCACAATTCTCCTTCTCATCCTCATCATTCCATAGGAAGGAATGGGATTTCTTTCCAGAAATACTTGGTGAATTTGCCTCTGAGGGAGGTAATTCTTTAAAGGGAGCCTGACTCGCACTTGTTCAGCTCATTCGTAAGTGAAGTAGTACCTTTAAACCAGGATCAAGCCTTATCTTCAAAATAAAATGGATTAGGTGTGGAAGGAAGTTTTCCTGTGAGTGATGTCCTTGCAAAGCATTGCCCTGGAGGAAAATAATAACTTTATAATTCAAGAGTATGTGTCAAAAAATATTTAGTAGTCATAACTACAGAGCTACATCAGTGATGCAGAAATGTTGTCAAAGTGTATTTTCTCCAGTGTTTCCTGCTCAAAAAAATATTGTCTATCGTGTTGACCTGCACATAGGGGGATGATTCAGTACCACAAATGCCTTTAGTCAGTGGTGATACTAACAGGAACATTATTTCTCGAAGAAAACCATTTCAACATAAATTTTCTTCTAGAGAGCCCAAATAGCAGATGCATCAAATTATCCTGGTCAATAATTTATACCTAAAGTAGTATAAAAAAGTAAAGTGGTGAAGAAGTATTGTTCCAAACTTATGTTCATATTCACAACTTGTGGTGTCCTGTACCTTTAGGAAACCGACAGATCTAGAACTAGTTGTTTATCATTCTTCATCTCTTCCATCTCTTTTCTGTAATATTAACTAGAAAGGGATGAAGTTTTTTTTCTGTTTTTAAGACTTTTTTTATTCTCAATTTTCAGATTCTGATCTTATAGGATTTTGTGGAATGTTCCTAGGCCTCTTCTCACCATTTTTTCTCTGGAAAACCCGATCTACCAGGTTTTTATGATGCAAGGGCATCATAAAAAAAACCTATCAGCTACATTTGCCTCTGCCCAAACATGTCTTATTCTTTCTATTTGACATCAAATAATATATTATCTAATGCCTGATCAAATAAAGCTAATATTTAGCTTGATTCCTTTCTCTCACAACCCCTTCAGGTGTAAATCTAAAATGCCAGCAAAATGACACAATCTTTTCTACTGTCTCCTTTTTAAACACAGTGATAAATGCTATTTTCTCCACTGTAAAATACATAATCTTACCTTTCTGTCCCCTATCACCAAATCAGTGGATGAAGATCTCTCTACACATCTTCCTTATGGCATCAGCTTTTACTGGACTTTACATGTGCTCCCATCACATTACTGTTTCAGGATGCTTTAGCATATTTCTTTTGACTGCAATAGTTCCCCTTCTCTACTTAATACTCACTGCATGATGTTTTAAACAACATCCTGTTCCTCACCTCCCTAATCATACTTTTTCCACTATCGTAGAATCATAGATTTGAATTGGAAGGGACCTTTAAATGTCATCTAGTCCAATTTCCCTGCAATGAACAGGGACACCTACTGCTAGATCTGGTTGCTCAGAGTCCCATCCAGCCTGACCTTGAATATTCATCTCCAAGAACAGTGCAACTACCACATCTCTTTGTCAAGGTACAAACTTGCTTCCCCAGCACTGTTTCCTATCTATTAGCCCTGTGCCCCTCTCTAATGTGAGCATCAGTCTAAAATCCTAGGAGTTTTTATTCCAGGTGTGTAGGGCAGGACTCTTCTCACCCAGCTTATGAAGACAACCATCTAACCATCTACCTAACCTCATTGCTTAAGGTTCCATTCATCACCAGAGGTAAAAAATAGATACTCTGGGGTCCGACTGACCTACTTTATTTTGCAAGATCTTTTCTTAACAGCAGGAGGGATTACACCAGGCAGTACAACGCTCCACTGACAATATTGAGTAGTTAGAGTAGAGCTGAGCGTAACTGTTTCCCAAGAAGGCATCACACATAGATGAAACCTGCTTATTTTACCAAGTGCAAAAAGAATTTGTTGCTGTCAAGTGAACAACTATTTTTTCCGTGGTGAGGTGAAAGCATTTAACTTCCTTGCAGGAAGAAGCCATTGGCAAAGTGCAAGCTCTGAATACCAATCCAGAAATAACACTTGAAGAACTGACTGCTTCCTTGGGATTGAAAATGCAGACAGAAAATTTATGTGCATTCAGCCTGGGCCTTTTATCCAGTGTCCACAACAATTTCCACACAGGACATTTCGGGTTAATTAGGTCAGCTCAGATTAGTCACAGCTCTCTTAAGGAACGTTTTTAAAATAGGTTTCTCTTCTTAGGGCCATATGGAATCAGTAAGAGTCTAGTCAAAATACATGCACTTAACAGCCTTTTCTGGGCTGGGGCTTTAGAAAGTTTATTTAGAGAAAGCCATTTAAAAAGCTAAGATCTAGTTCAGCTCCCCCTGAGCATGAGGAAATAAATAGTGTCCCTGTAGTGCTAAGATGTGTCTCTGGAAGTAAACAAAACAAGGGATACTTGCCCTCTATGCCCTTTGATTTCCACCTCTAGACCAGACCGATGGCTGCATGCCCATTCACTCAATAAAATGTGTCCATTATTGCAGTCTGTAAAACAGAGCACTAAGGTCATACTGCCCTACAGAAAATATTTAGAGTGGATGGAAGAAAGTCTATTTAGTTCTTTCATTTGCCTGACTGCTGTTTTGTGTACCCACGTCAGCCTAGACTCTCTTCCTTTTGTCCTCAACCATCACCACCGTGACCACTAAACTGTGCCCCTCAGTGCTGCATTTACATGTTTCTTATACACTTCCAGGGATGGGGACTCCACCACTACCATGGACATGTATCTTAACTCATATCCATCACTAGTAAATAGACATGATGCACTAGGCCATTTTAAATATTTGTTTTGTCAAACCATGAACACCCCATGTAGGAGGAGAAGGATTGAAGAAATGGGTCTGGAAATGCTAACATGAAGCTCAGATCACAGTTTAATCCACTGATCGGTGACCCAGAAACTGGTCCACCAGTGTTTTGTCCCAATCCCTTGGGAATTACTGATGAACTCACAAGCACAATGGCACAGGGAATTTTATTTTTCTGCTTTACTTCTATTGGGTCTCTCAGAGCACAAAGTAGAAGCACTCCCGAGGTGAGCATGGAAGAAATCATTTTAAAGGGTGATATCTGGAACTGCATAGCTGCATAGCTCTCATCTGACCAATACAGTGAACACTATTGACCACCATCCATTCCGTATCCACCTGCAGGCATTTACCAAACTCTGAACATTTCTGAGTCCTGGCAAAGAGTTTAGTCCCTCTCCCAAAGCAATTCACAGCAGAGTGGGCAAGCTACCAAGACATATCTACACCCCCAAATGGGTGCAAAAGAGTAGAGCTCAGCACTCTTAAAACATATGGAAAATAAAATAAAATAAAATAAAATAAAATAAAATAAAATAAAATAA
>NW_024884253.1:1415866-1419666 GCF_019232065.1 Centrocercus urophasianus
AAATAAAATAAAATAAAATAAAATAAAATAAAATAAAATAAAATAAAGGGGGGGTGGGTGGGAGGGAGGGAAGAGGACTTGAAAAAACAACATTAGGGAAAAAAAAATTGCTTTTTAAAATAGTCTTTTCAGTTTGACTGATTGCAATAGGGAGAGTAGCTATCGGTCCGGAAACAACATTCCTCCCAAACCCACTACATACTTTGAGAGTCATTTTCACAGGAGGGAGTCAAAGAGCTTAGTTACCTTCATACTTGCCTTTTGCAACTTCTACAAGAACACTCAACATAACAAAATATCATCACATGCAAGCAGAAGGCAAAATACCTACAAGACACAAATAATATATGTCAAGATCTGATGTTGCAAAAAGGTACAGCATAATTGATGGCATCCTAGA
This sequence comes from Centrocercus urophasianus, assembly GCF_019232065.1. NCBI lineage: Eukaryota > Metazoa > Chordata > Aves > Galliformes > Phasianidae > Centrocercus > Centrocercus urophasianus. The sequence continues at coordinate 1,416,267 of NW_024884253.1, forward strand.
AATGAAAGTCACTATTACCATGAACTGAAAGTAGATTCCTGAGCTCACTTCTACATCTGTAGAATTCAGCTCTGTATCTGTGGAGTTCAGTATTACATTCACCATGGTTAATAGTAGCTATTCTTACTGGTTTCTGCTACTCGTGGCAATGGCTCAAAGTCCACAGTGCCACCATAAAACATATAGGGAGGGAGCACGAAGAGAGCAAAAGATGGAAAGAAAAGAGGTATCTTTACAGAGTACCCCAGGTGCAGAGAGGTGCTTTGCTTTAGTTTCGTGGTACTTTCGGTTAAGTAGAAACCTTCCAAATTCTAGAGGAAAAAAATCCTCCTCACTGGAACTTTCACTGCCATGAAATTTAGAGGTTTAGTGTAAAGTTGATTACGCACAGGCAAGTTATTACGGTTCAACAGCCCTGTGCTAATCCCTGGGTGACAGACACACAAATGCTCAGGAAATGTTTCTTGAAGTGGACCCCTGTCTGAACATCACCACATCCACCCAAAGTTGATAAAGGGGTCAGGCATAGGCTGGAGGGGAGTTACACAAGCGTTGTTGCAGCTCCTGCTGTGAATCCAACACTTCTCACCCCATGTAAGACCTCGTGTTCTCAGACACTGCAGTGCCATTGTGAAGTGACAGCTCCAGAGAGACCTCAAGTAGTCAGCTGGAAACATCTCAGGTGTGTATTTTTAGGAGAGTAACTTGGGGAGTTACTACTAGAAAGGCAAATGAAGAGTGGGAATGGGGAGAGGGAAGAGAAGTACATTCTGATAAGGAATTAATAGCCACCAAATGATCATCATTTGGGTATTGAGACCTGAGCCTGTCTCCCAGCTTCAGCATCCTCCTTCCTTTTCACACTGGAAGAAATGAGAGAAAGAGTAAAATAATATTTACGCACATCTAACAGAGAAATGTGAATTTTAGGGAGGGAACTGCAGCCCTCTTCTCTTATGAGGTTAAAAAGACTTTTCCACCCAGATATCTACAAAAAGCATAAAGTGCTATACCCACCAAGTGGTCCTCACTCTTTCTGGGTAGGAATGCACTTTTCAAACAAAGACCCTCCAAGACAGCAACATTCAGATAGTTTGTGGCCTGGGACAGATATCATTTGATGGTCTGGAAGGCCTTCATGTAATAGAGTCACCAAGAGGAAGGAAAGAAATCACAGAACCATAGAATGACGTGGGTTGGAAGGAACCTTAAATGTTATCTACATCCAAACTCCTTGTCAGACGCGGTTGCCGAACCACCAGATCAGGCTGCTCAGGGCCCCAACCAACCTGGCTTTGATCACCTCCAGGGATGAGGCATCCATAACAAAATGTTAAAGCATGGGAGAAGTGGGAAAACCAGCACCACAGAGAAGGGATGAATGCCCTGCTTCGTCTACTCAAAACTGCATGGATGAAAATGCATTAATTATTTGAATGAAGAAATAGTGACTTATGGGGTGTGATATGGCCAGAAATGCAGTTGTTTGGGGGCTTATTTCAAGTGGGTGGGATAAATAAATGAAATGCTGGCACAGGTTGCCCAGAGAGGTGGTGGATGTCCTGTCCCTGGAGACATTCAGTGTCAGGACTCTGAGCACCTCGATCCAGCTGTAGGTGTTCCTGTTCATTGCAGGTGGGTCGGACTGGACTGGGAGTTTTAAAGGTCCCTTCCAACTCAAATGATTCTATGTTCTACAATTCTATAAATCCAGGGAGGGAGACAAGCCATGAGACCAGGAGGGTAGAGCAGTGGCAGATGCAAATGATCCACGAGAGACACTTGTTAAGCCTTCTAGTAAGAGACATTACCACAGCCCTCCTGAAAAGCAGCCTGTTCCCTGACCTTGAGAAAATCACCTGTCAAACCCCCCTTCTGCTCTCTTTCCACTTCTCGGTTATTAAACACCCCCAGAGAGCTCGGGAAGTCCTCTGAATACCTGAACCTCAGGCAGAGAATTTCAGAGCTTTGCATGTTAAAAAAAAAAAAAAAAAAGAAGAAAAAGAAAAAGAAAAAAGTGACAGAAGGGGTGTGAAACTGAGCAATACCTGCTATTTTGCTGGCTGAGTCTTGATGTGCTTTGGATTCAGAGTAAGTCCTGATTAATACTGATCCTGCATTTACAAAATTAAATTAGGCTGCTTAAAATTAAAAATACATATTTATTTTAAATAGGCCGAGTATTCTGAATGAATTGGAAAGTAAAGAGGATAGAATATTACAAATGAGACAATTAAGCAAAGTGAGCAGCAGAAATTGTATAAATTATAGTCTTGCAAGGAAACAGTGCTTTGATGCAGGGGAAGCTGGCAAATAATCCTGCTACCAGAGATGGAAAGTGTTGAGGAGGGGTGGTTGGGAAAGAGGTTATAGAATAAAGGGAAAAAAACCACAGCACTTTGAGAAAATCCATTAGTATTGATTTAAGGAGGTAATCAAGGGGAAAGAGTCTCAAACAGGCAGGATGGAGTGGTGATTGCAATACCTGAACACTGTGATACTGGGGCTTCACACAGCTCTTCTGGCTGCAGAACTGCACTACTGGGAGAGCCTTGGGCCCAAGCCTTGTGCTGCCTGGCCTGGCTGCTTTCCCAGCACCTGCCAGGTGTAATGAAGCTCCTGAATATGAAAAAGGATCAGATAGGACCTGAAAGCTCAACACTCAGTATGGGACAAATTCAAAGGGCAGGAATGAAGGTGGTGATTGGGATTAGAAGCAAGAGAAGAGGAGAAGAGAACTAGAAGCTTTCAGCCTATGACCATCAGCTCAGCCAAATGTTGTCATTTTAAGAACATGGAAAAATCTCAGCAAACCCAAAATGAAAATGGAAATCATAGTTTTAGGGAAATGGAAAGCACATTACTCTCTCTCCCTTCTACAAAGCACAGACATCTGTCAGAGCAAAACACCTAAGCAAGAAAATACTCCGAGGAAGGATGTAGCTTTGCCAAGGAACAATAATGGCAAGTTCAGTTCCTAGTTCAGCCTTTCCCAGGATGGAGAAGACAAAGCTGGCTATGGACAATGTTCACAGCTTTCTGGAAGCTACAGAAGTTCAGCACATTGCAGAATATGGCCCCAGGAATGCAAATTGGTATTGACTAAAAAGCAAATTATCCTTGATATATTAATATACTGAAAATGTTTCCCTTGGTTTTGTTGCAAGAAGAATAGATACACAGACAGCTTGACATACTCACTTAAAAACATACCCAGCTGCATACAAACTCTGAAGTTCATAAGTTTTAGCGCTCTGAAGTAGATTTTAGTTACTATGTGGTATAGGTACATATAATGGGTTGAGCAAAATGCACGTGAGGGTCCTTAAACAGCCTACAGCTGGACAGAGGAGAGAGGAGAGGAGAGGAGAGGAGAGGAGAGGAGAGGAGAGGAGAGGAG
>NW_024884253.1:1419766-1446360 GCF_019232065.1 Centrocercus urophasianus
AGGAGAGGAGAGGAGAGGAAAATGGCTTAGGTTGGAAGGGATCTCAAACATCACCTGGTTCCAACCACCCTACCATGGGCAGGCTTGCCAACCATTAAATCAGGCACTAGATCCAGTTGCCCAAAGTCCCATCCAACCTGGCCTTCAACATATCCATGGATGAGGGATACACAGCTTCTCTGGGCAGCCTGTCCTTGTACTTCGTTCTTCATGAAGGTAACTTTAAACTCAAAACTGTCCACGTAGAAGTGCAGACTGGCTGTATGTTGTGGTTATACAATTTCTATGCATTCTTAAAACATTTAGTTTATATTCCCTTCTTGAGCAATTCAGCGTGTTTATATTTTGGTCACAACCAAATCAAATCTCTCTGGGATTAGTCTTTCAAAGGGAAAATTAATTAACATGCAGTGGCCTGGGCTGTCACTGGAAGAAACTTATAGTCCCCTGAGTACGGCATGTGCTGGATGAAAGTAGCATACGGGTCTTCCATACAGATCTGTATTTCACCATCATGATAAGTGATGGTTTTCCCCTTGCACCTTGCACAAGTCTCATTGTAGCTGCTGTATTCTACAGTCATATTTTGCAGTGTACCTAATTTCCTATTTTAGTGTTGGATAGGCAACATGAAAGCCTCAGGACCACCGGGTCTTAGTTCTTAACTTGTAAACTTGCTACACCTACATCTCAGTATTTCTGAAGTTCAAACAGGAATGAAGGAACTGAACTGACACTAAAGACTAATCAGAATTTGATGATAAATCAGCAAACTTGTGCCAGTGTTTTCCTTGCTGTGGTCCTGACTATTTGAAAAGAACATTCATTCTTCCAAGCATGTGAGAAGAAATGAAGGAGCAGTTTTCTTTACTCCTGATAGCCAAAATTGGGTCCTTAGGAATCGATGTGTTCAGCAGTGTCTACCTGTTTCCCTGTTGGGATATTCTGCAATTCTTGCTTCCTCTCTTGGTTTCCCATTTAATTTTTCTCAATCCTTCCAACCATATAAAGTCAGCTTTGCAAATAGTCCTACAGAAAGCTTTTATAGTCCTTCTATACTTGGCATAGTTTTGTAGGTTTTTGTTTTCTTTTTATCCTGGTGATTAGTGCCCTTGGAAGTAGATTGTATTATCTGTAGTTATATTACAGATGAAGGGGAATTGACTTGCTCCTTCTATCTGTGTTGAGAAATGGGTTCTTTGCTGTTCTGTCAACTGTAGCCCTCAAATTAAAGATCTAATTGATCACTGAACATCAGAATTAGTGGATGCAACATTTACTTTCTTTCAGAGACTCCTGCAAAATCCAGTTTAGCTATCCACTGCAGAAATATGTATATATAACCACTATATAAATGCAAAGCGGTATTATTAACTCAAGAAAAGAATCGCTATATTGATCTAAATAATATGCTGTTAACTGTCAAAGAGCAAGCACACTTTCTTCTAACAGGTTTTTCTAATTCTAGAGGGAGAATAACAAGGCTGGAGGCTGGAAGACATTTAGAAGCAAATATGAAAATGGTTTTGTTTGTTCTCATTCTTTGTTCCTTAAACTCTCTGTGCTTTGCTGCATGCTTGTTTTACAAAGCTGCAAAGCACTCTCGCTCTACAACAGGCTCTAAAAGAAGTTCCACATGGCCAACAGAGTTGAAAGGGGGAGTGAAGAGAAAACAGATTGATGTTTCTATACAGGGAAATGCAACATGGCATGGAGAGACCCGTGAAAACAGGAGGCATCATGAACCAAGAATGGAGCTGTAGGTCTGCATCTTCCAGGGCTTGGCTTTCCCTCCGTTTAATTGGTTTGTGATTATACATACATTTTGGATATTTGAATATCTTTCTAGGTCAAATATTTCATGGTCTGATGGCTTGATTTTGGGTAGGTCCTCTTTGGAGCCAGGAGCTGGACTCAGAGACCCTTATGAGTCCCTTCCAACTCAGGACATTGTATGATCCTATGAGCTCATGATGAGGGAGTTCCATTCCGAGCAACAGAAACATGGGAGTTTAAATGGTTTTTTACCCATGCCTTATGCCAGCAAAAGGTAAATTTTTCCCACTCTGCTCAACTGAAAACCACAAGAAATGAGGTGAGGCTTAAAATTCATCTCAGTTATGTGCCCAGGTGACTGATTGAGAGACTTCACAGAATCACAGAATTGTAGGGGTTGGAAGGGACCTCCAGAGATCATCGAGTCCAACCCCCCTGCCAAAGCAGGTTCCCTACAGCAGGTCGCACAGGTAGGCATCCAGGCAGGTCTTGAACATCTCCAGAGAAGGAGACTCCACCACCTCCCTGGGCAGCCTGTTCCAGGGCTTCATCACCCTCACTGTAAAGAAGACTTCTATTTCTAATCATGGATCTGCATTGCACTTTCCTACTTTTGTATCTCGCCAGGCAAGTGGTGAAAGCCCGAGATGCCACAGTTCAAGAATCATCAGGACAGTACGTTCAGTCATATGATCTGATATTTGAGTGATCCTGTGTGGATCCAGGAGTTGCACTTGATGATTCTTATGGGTCACTTCCAACACAGAATACTGTACAGTTCTATGACTCAAGTTCTCCCTCTTCCAAACCTGACATGGTGATACTGAATTTCACAGGTCATCCACAAAGGAAAGAAAAGCAATACTTTGTAGAACCCAAGTGTGGTTGAAGACCTGGTACAGTTAAAAGATCGTATCAACCATGTTACACGAAAAACAAAATGTTCAGAGACACTCCACAAACAACAGAGATTGTTGAATAAGAACAGAAGACAAAAAACAATAATAATTGGAAAGCAATATGAAGATACCTAGATCAGATCCAGAGATGATCTATCTTCAGAGGTCAGTTCCATACCATAGCTAACAAGTCCCAGCTCTTCTAAGGATGTTCTGGCCTCATCAACACCTCTTCTCCATGTTTCAGTATCTTCCTATTATTTAAAGCAGAGTTTAATATCCAATCTTTATTACCTAGGCTAAGAGAAAGAGGAGCAAGCTGAATGACCTATCATGTTCTTTAATGCACAGAGGGACTTGCAGGGATGTACAGTATAGACTGCATGCATACAAAAACAAAGAAAGGCAGCACAGAAGATGCTGTGATGTCAGTACTTGAAAGTTCCCATCATGGTAGGGGAGTTGGAAATAGGCAGTCTTTAATGTCCCTTTTAACCTAAGACATTCTATGATTCTATGGTACGTCAGAAGGAGACAAAAAGTCTTACCAGTTTGGACAGAGGCTTCTAACAGTCATCTAATTTAACTTAAGATACCTGTATGGTAACCTATCCTCCTTTCAACAGATCATCAAGAATTCCTGCAAGCATTGGAGAGATCAAATATTTCTGGGTGATTTTCATTGCTTCCTTAAACACCTCTGAAATACATCTGAATATCTGTATCCCAAAAACACCTTTATCTTCCTACTGACTACAGAGAACATTTCCATAAACAGCTTAGAACTGTCTCTTGTATCTCTACAGAATCAGGCGAGGTTAATCCCACCTTAGGTGACCATCTGTTGAAAGAGAAATTCTTGAAGCAGCTATACAGGGCTGGCAAAGGAAGTGACAGATGAAAGAAGCAGGGCCACAAGGTTGTGGAAATCCCCACTTGGCTGGAAGACAAGGAAAGCCCTTCATAAGAGCTGTGAGAATGGTAGGAAGACACTAGTCATGGGAATCATGGAATCATAGAATAATTAAAATTGGAAAAGACTGCAAGATCATCAAGTCCAATCATCGACCCATGCTCACCATGCCCATCCTTCCAATCTGCTTGTCATGAATAAATATATAAATTTAAAAATAAAAACAATAACAATTTTAAAAAAGAAAGAAAACAACTACAACAACACGTGTGGTTATGTGCAAGCATCATCTTTCTACTCAGTGGCTCACCTTTTGAAAATCACTGATATCATGGAAGTATACTACAGTCTGACATAACTGCTAGCTTTGGACAATGGACAGGGTAGAAATTTCCCCACAGACATCAGCAGGAGATGTTTCAAATTTTATCATCATCCTTTTGTTCAAATGGTTCCTAAAGTGTATGCTACAGGTTATCTATCAAGTAGCTTTGGGAAAAGTCTTTAATAAAGTTCTTGTCATTGAAGGCCCTGATCAGGAGAAAAAAAAGGTGTAAACGCATTTATAGGCTGTGGCAGCAATTCCCTCTGTAGTATCAGCTGACTGTATCTAAATCTCCTTAATTTACAATTTCTGTATCAAATGTAAACCTATCTGCTTGTTCAGATTGGAAATGCCTGTTGTTTCTTGCTTTACTTTAGTATGTAGAACAGTGCAGTCATGACCTCATCTAGGCACCTGGAAGAACCATGAGATAAATAACAACAATAAACAATTTCCTGCAGTCTTACAAAAAGAGTGTTTTTTCCTTTCTTCTGCCATACATATACATATGTATGAATATTAATCCTTCCAAAAAAAGGAAAAAAAAAAAAAAAGAGTTGGAGAGAGATAATACAAATTCAGTACATCAAACTGACTTTTCTTGATTTACAACAGATAATTACCATTCTTCATGCATGACTGCTCTCCTGTTGTGAGAAAGCAGAGCAGGTGGAGCATTGCTTGTCCAATATCCTTCCCCTTCGTCAGTCCTCTCCACCTGCAAAATCCCCAAACACCTGCACCAAGAGTGGCATTGTGAAGACCAGACAGAGGGATGGGTGAGAAAGATGGATGGAGGTAGCTGAACACAGGCAGCTGGAAAAGTTGGTTTGAAAGGCAGGCTTGAAAAATTCCCCAGTATCATCCACTTTCTTCCTTAACTTCATAGAGATGGCTCTATTTTTTAAGTTGTGGGGTGTTGTTTTTTGTTTTGTTTTGTTTTGTTTTTTGTTTTTTTTTAAAGCACTAAAAAAATTAAAGGGCATAAAAGAAATGTAGCATGATAATTGAAATTATTCAGGTAATGGATTAAGACTACTACAAACACCATAATTTAAATCGGAATGGTGGGGAAGGGCAGACGAAGGGAGTAAACTAACAGAACTTGGAACTGATTTTCAAAGAATACTAAAAATTATTACCAAGTAAAATTTACAAGCACTGTAGATCATGCTCACTGCTGTCTCATTTGTAACAGAATTATCCAAGTCCAAAATGAATTGGGCTGTGTGAAAACTAACTCTTGCTGATGGTGGCAAGTTGTTAATTAAATGACAGTTTTGTGTGGTTCATTTTGAAAGTCTCTGGAAAGATAACCTGAAGTTCTCTGTTTCTGAAATAAGTGAGGTGAGGTGAGCAGCATAGAGTTTTATAGACTCCAGGGGAAGAAAAAGAAAATTCCCTCTGGGGATATGATCATCAGTATAGGGTTTATCACAAAGCCAACATCATGCAGGGATTAGATGTTAAAAGGGAAATAAATGGAGGTAGGAGATATTGTGTTAGCAATTCAGAAAAGCATACCTTGTCTCAGAGAAAATTATGTTACTAGAAGGGTTATTTTTGTGAGTAGTTTATAGAGGCTCCAGAGTATTCATGGACCATAAAGCCTTGTTTATTCCAGTGAAACTCAATATGTAATATTCTTACTAAATTCTATACTGAGTATATGGACATGTAAGGCTACACATATGCATAAAGCTATGGGTGAGGAAAGTCTAGGTGTCTTGTTGCCCAAAACACTTTCCTTCTTATTTAATTGTCTTGAGTGGTTCTTTGCTTTTCACTAGACATCTCTTTCAGGCTTAATAAATTAATGGCTACTGGAGTATGAGAGCTACTCATAATCTTCAATCATGTATCCTTCATTGTGGGGCTAAGTAATAAGAATTTTACAGAGGGGACCCAGAGAGAGAAAACATAAAATCTGACTCAAAATTAACTTGAGCTCAGGTCTCCAAAATGTTAAGATAGCACCCTGAATCTCTCCAAAGCTTTTTAACACACTTCTAGTCCCAGCACGATCTTCCACTGGTCTTAGAAGGGACCTCCTATGATCTGGAAAGGCTGGAGAGTTGGGTAGAAAGGAATCTTAGGAGGTTCAATAATGGCAAGTGCAGAGTCCTACACCTGGGGAGGAGTAACCACACACATCAGTACAGGTTAGGGGACGACCTGCTGAGAGAAGCACTGTGGAGAAGAAGTTGGATGTCCTGGTGGACAACAGGTCAGCCATGAGCCAGTAGTGTGCCTTTATGGACAAGAAGACCAATGGTATCCTGGGGTACATTAAAAAGAGTATGGACAGCAGGCCAACAGAAGCGATCTTCTCCCTCTACTCTGCACTGCTGAGACCACATCTGGAGCACTGTGTTCAGTTCTGGGCTTCTCATTTCAAGACATACAGGGAACTGCTGGAGAGAGTCCAGTGGAGGGTTATGGATGTGATCAGAGGCTTGGAGCACCCCCTTTTTGAGGAAAAGCTAAGAGACCTGGGTCTGTTCAGCCTAGAGAAGACTGAGAGGGGAGTTTTACCAATGCTTATAAATATCTAGTGGACAAGACTCAGGTGGATGGAGCAGTGCTCACCAACAAACTGGAAATAAAGTTCTATACAAAAATGAGGAAAAATAGTTTGAGGGTGACAGAGCACTGACTGGAATAGGCTGCCTAGAGAGGTTGTGGAGTCTTCTTCTCTGGAGTTATTCAAAATCTGCTTAGACACTTTCCTGTGTAACATACTCTAGGGAACCTGCTTTAGCAGGGGCTTGGACTAGATGATATCCAGAGGTCCCTTCCAACCCCTATGATTCTGAGATTCTGTGATTCTGCAAAGAAAAAACAACTTAAATTCTTCCAGGAATCATACATAGGATTAGCTATAGTCTTTTTTCACAGCTGTAGCCCTGGTTCTTCACCTGCAATCCAATGAATTCTCTCACATTTGGTCTGTAAAGCCATATTGCCTTCGGCTAGAAAAGATACAAGCCCAAAAGGTATTTTGGATCCCTGTCAACAGTTGAATTCAGCCCCACACCTGTGGTAAGGAGAAGCCATTGCCTTTCACATTTGTTGCTTCCCATTCTAATTGCCACCTGAGGCACAGTAGCTGCCCCTACCATGTGATCCAGAACTGTCACACACCTAAACAGATCCAGCTTGGGGTTTCCTTTTTATTTTTTTTATTCCCTTCACGCAGTTGTGCTTGTTGAGTTTGGCACAGCTGCCAAACTTTTCATTTACATGCTGATCCCAATGTCCTGCCCCAGCTCTGTTCTCTGAAGCGTTCACAGAGAAGAGTGAAATATAGCTGGAGTGGTTCAGTCTGCTTATGGTTCAGCTTGTTCTTCATTTACAGGCAATATATTTTTCACAGTGGGGGACTTATCTCTCTCATTTTTCTGTCTTTATTTATATCATACAATGAGCAGTTTATTTTTGACTTGTGCAGGTGGTGTTAGTGATGGCAGTGAAAAGGGAATGAACTTTTCTAGAAACAGGAGAGAAGAAGCAACCAGCTGGGGCAACTGCCTCTCCATCCTCTATTCCATACACTGCACATCAAATCCTTACTAATTAGTTCTCTCTTCACTTGGAATTTGACGTCCACCATCAGGCCTCCCAAGCTCCTTTACACAAGATAGAGAAAGACAGAGTCAGAAACCATCTAAGCAAATAGGAGTCCACCAGGCCAGGCTAACGAGAGTGCTGGGAAAGTTGGCCAGTGTCACAGTGAGTCCATTTGCTGGCATATATGAAAGGTCAAGGCAAACACAGAGTTTTCTTATTTCTGGAAGAAGTCAAATATCACCTCCAACTTCCAGAAAGGCAAAAAGAAACATCCTCATGGGCCAAACCATTTATCCTCTGTGTCTGGAAGGTTATGTACAGAGACACGAAAGACAAAACTAAGAAAAGCCAGAATTAATTTATCAAAGGCAAATCATGCATGACCAACATGATGATATGATAGCTCCAGGGAAACAGAGAGAGAAGTGGATGTGATTTACCTTTAACTTTAACAAGGGTTTCAACAGTCTTCTGTAGCACTCCTGTAGACATATTGGAAAAATGTGGATTGAATAATGTTCTAAAATTTTACTCCAGAGCTTTTCAATAACCCAGACCTTTGAAATGCAAAATACATAAGTAAATAAAAAAATAGATGAAGATTGTAAAGTTTCGTCCATCTAGAGGGACAGAATCTCTAAATTCCTATGTCTGAGCCTGAGCAGCAGTCACTTGTGGGATTTTGGGCCCAGAGAACTAAACTCCAGAATAATTCGAAAGAACCAGATTCAAAGTTTATCCAGACTCCAGAAGATATTCAGGAAGAATAAAATCTTCCAACCAACAGTCAGAGAACATCAGAGATATTTATTCCAAATGTTTTCAGCTCTCTCAGAAATAAAATTGTTAAGAAAGCGCCTGTGGGATGATCAAATACCTAACAGCCATGCTACTCCAGTCATCATCAAGCAGCTGCATATCTATGAGGAAAACAATTCCTCAGACCTGGCCATTTTCAAGAGATAACCTGCCAGCTTGAGTTTAACTCAGGATGCATAGCTGTATACATCTACAAATTCAAGGCTGAACAAATGAAAAGCAGTTGTATCTACAACTACTTGAGAGACGCATCCATTTTAAATGAGTGAGTCACCTGATCTTTTTTATATCTGTTGCAAGATCAGATGATTCATGCCTCAACTTCACTGTCTGTGTTCACTAGCTCTCCACTTACTGACTCAATTTATTCTTTTTTTTTTTTTTTTTTGACAAAGGTGTTTATTTAATCAAATGCATTCCACTCAAGAAAATATTAAAAAATATATGTTTTTGTATCTCCCTTGCACTTTGTGTTCCTATCCAAGTGGTGGATAGGTGGATTGGTGAGCACCAGCTATCACAGACAAAGCAGCTGGGCTGATGGACAAGCTGATGCACTGCAGATGGTCTTAAAAACCTCTTTAAATGACATTCCTTCACCAAATTCACCTCATGTGGAGCCTTGTAATCTGGCACAGTATCAGTGTAGTCTGACTGGAGGACAGCTTCCTACTTCTCATTTTCACAGTTGCCTTGTATCAAAGCAAATTAAAATTCACAACAATAGCTGTAGAACTTCCACCTGATGTTCACACGCTCACTAAACCATCTCTTCATGCTTTTCCCAAAAGCATGAGCATAGGAGGGCCACCTACGTTAGAATTCTACAGTCACTGAGGTTAGAAAAGAGCATTAAAATCATCAAGTCCAACCATCAACTCAACATCACCACGTTCACTCACTGTGATTAAAATAAATCGTCTGGGCGTTCGGTACCCACTGTCTTTAGAATCTGAACTGAAAGGCCCCAGATGTTGGCAGCAGGGACACATGATCTTCCACCTCTAAACACTCAGTTCTCATCACCCACAGATCTACAGGAAGAAGGGATGAGCTGACTCACTCATAGCCCACACGGTAATTATTCTGTGGCCAGAACTAGTTCAACTTTTCTGACCAGAAAGCCACAGACAGAAGCAGGGAAAAAATAACGGTACTGAAACACACACCACATTATGAGTGGCAAGCAGCAGGAAATGAGTGCAAAGGGGAGAGAGAAATTACACCACGAAAGCTGCTTTCTCAGACAGAATTATAAAATTATTGGGTTAAAGAAAATCTGCACATTTAACACACCAGCTAATGATGTGGCATTTGAAAAAGTCCCTCACAAAACATTGTTCATGATATTAATTGACGTTGTCTCTGAGAGCACTGCTGAGTTTAAAATTGGTGGATGAATAAGAAACAAAGAATAACCTTTATCCAGGCTAGTGTATACTCATGGATTTCTCTCAATAAATTCTGATTTTGGTAAAAAGCACTAATAATGTCTTTGATTAAATACCAAAGAATAGAGATTTGTTTTGCTTTCCTTTAACTAGAACACAGAAATTTCAAGCTATTTGAAGTAATACACTGTGCATAGTGGTTGAAACATGACTTGCAGCATGGGATTTACCCTCTCCTGTTTCTGGAGGCAATAGTGCAGCAGACAGATGGAGAGCCCCAGCTCTAGTCCCATTAGCTCTAGTGATTGAATGAGTTGCAGCACATAAGTGACTGAGGTGAACAGAGTTTCTTCTTTACTCTTCCCTGAGAAATGACAGGATACTGAAACCTCTATCTTTACAAATACACAGCCAGCTACAGACTGGCCAACAGGTCAGCCAACCTTATATTCTAATTCACAATGTAGATAAAATCATGTGGCCTCAGATAACGTAGCATCCATGTGAACTCTGATAAATACATTTTAAAAACATCCCTGCAGGGTTGTTAGCCCTCCATTTCTGAGGGATAAATAGTTCAAAGGATCTAAGACAGCCACAAGCTCACCCAGAAGACACATGAGAGAGAGGGACAAAACTGAGCTCTCCAGTATCCAAATCCTGAGCCTTAATACCGGTGTCCTACTTTGGGATATAACAAATATGTGAATGACACAGAGTTGTCACTTGTAATGGTGTAGAATAGTGTAGAAGTTAGTAAGCTAATCTCCTCAGCTGACTTTAAGGGCTGTAAGGGCACACTGCTGGCTCATGTCCAGCTTGCCATCCACCAATATCCCCAAGTCCTTTTCAGCAGAGTTGTGCTCCCTTCTTACATCCCCCCAGCTTGTTCTGATAGCAAGGGTTGCCACAACCCAGATGCAAGCCTTTGCACTTAGTTTTGTTGAATCTCACGAGGATCTACTGGGTCCACTGCATGAGCCTGTCTACCCATCAAATCTTCCCAATTTGGAGAGAAAGATGTTGTGGGGTACAATGTCAAGGGCTATACTGAAGTCTGGATAGATGGATGACATTGGTGGCTTTCCTCTTGTCCACTGGCACAGTTACGCTATCAATATTGAGCTCAAGTAAAAAAAGACCTGTTTCAAAGGGTTCAGGTTGAAAAGCCTCTCTATAACATTACTATCACCTCTATTTGGAGGAAACAGAGAAAGCAGTTCAGGGAACACTGCAGGAGAGGAGATCCTTAATGCAGGACAATTTAGGAAATAGTCTTTTATTATTTTCTTTTTCCAGTGGCACAGGATTATAAAAGTTGGTGCTCTTGTGCTAGATGTTTGGCAACAGGCAATATGGTTGGCATCCTGAGAAACCCGAAAATATTGACTAGACACTCAACAGCAGTGTAATAACATCTGATAAAAGAGGAAAGTGATAACAACTGAATTTAATACTGATATTTGAAGCGCTGAGGAAACATACAGGGAAAACTGAAGGCATCCGTTAGAAGACCAAAAGTAAAAAAGAAAAAAAGTAATGATACGGCGCCTGGTGCTAGATAGATATGACCTGTTCACAATATCTAGTGATAAGTGTTCAGTAATTATTTCTGTTTATTCCTTTGGAGTTACAGTGAAGGTGAAATAATAATTGCACCTTAGGGTGTCAAAGATTTTTGTTGTCCTTCAGAAACCAAGAGAATTGCAGTGCATATCTACTGATAGAAATGCATTGCATTTCTGTTTGTCTTTATTAATATTTAGATCAAGTGAAATACATTCTGAAGTAGTAAAATGCAAATGAGTGTGATACCTTTTGGGGTCAGTTTTTGAGAAACCTTCAAATGTAAGACAAAATTCAGAACACAAGAACGGACAAGGAGGGGACTGGCAGAGACTGAGGGCTTTGGAGAGCAACATCTGGAGGTGAATGGATTATTTTAGGGCAACTTAACCATACTGCTTGCAAAAGGCAATAGAGTCCTTTGTGTCAAAGGGTACTTAGGCCTAATCCTAATCCAGAAGTGATGGCAAAATCATACTGAGTGATCAGTAAAGCACATGCCAAGTAAATTAAACAGATAGATTACTAATAAATGGTCAGCAGTGGTGAAGAGAAGAGTTTCTGATGTGATGTGGAAGAATAATATGTCTACTTGTGCAGCGAACAAGAGTAGCATGAATAAATATGTAGCCTGACTCTGAAAAATCAAGAAAGCCATATGCCCAGCCTGAGATGGAGTGTTCCTGGGAAGAAGCTCAGTTCTGGACAAGCCAATGAGCATGAGTTCCCAATGCAATGCTTTTGGAAAACAATAACAGCAACAACAACAAACAAAACAAACAAAAAGATAAGCAACCCAACAACAATTTTAGTCATTAGCTTTACATAAATAAAAATTTTGTTCATTTCTTCTGTTCTTCTCTTGCTCTTTTATTTTATTTCACTTTATTTAGTTATTTTAACTTATTTTTCAACAGGCTAGAAAGAATGCAGGAAAGAGAGAAAATGAAGAAATTCTGAATTAAATGCTGATGCATTTTTCTCAACTACTACCAAGACAGCACTGAAAATATGAAGATGTAGAAATCACAAACACTGAATTAATTTGGTTTGCTCACTTGTTTAAGGAAAAAAAAGTCATTTTTCTGAAAAAAAGAACACTACAAAAAACAACTTTAAGAGAAAATACTGCAAATAGCTCTACTTATATCTCTGAAAGCAAGACTGAACTTAATGCCAAGGAAGGCACTGTAGAGAGTAAATGAGGCACCAAAAGACTTTATAATTGCCCCATTAGCCTTCTTTCATCTTTTACATCTATGACACGATCTACGCAGGCACCCTGAGAGTCTGAGAGAAAGGGATTCTTCTAACTTACAAGATGATGCTATCAAGTAGCTACAGCACAAGCTATTCAATTTGCACTGAAGTCTCCCAGCCCAGTTAATTTATACTGTAATGTGGAGACAGTATCCTCAAATAAATTCATCATTTCTTCCTTTCCATCCAGAGAAAATACAGGAACAAAGGGCGAAGAGTCACTGCCAAGGAGTTGCACGGTTGTCAGTTAAACTGTAATTCACCCAGGGCAGGATGGAGGAGCATCAGTCTTCTCGGGCTTGGAGTTGTAGGATTAATGGAACTAAATGGGGACAGAAGCTTTTTAAATGCAATTCAGGAAATGTCTAGACTTTGTGAGAAACCTGTTAAATTCAAGTGGCACAACTGTGGGAACAGGGAAGTTCTTCCTGCTCTTGGCAAGAGGATCAGTTGGTGAAGGGGGGATGAGCACTAGGATTGATTGCTGGGGGGAGTCTTGTTGTTGCTCTTTGAAGTGTGATGAAGTGGTTGGCAAGGTGAAGCATCATTTAGTTCAGGATCTCCTCTAAGTAGGGTGATGAATGTCCAGAAGGGAAATCATCTGGGGACATCTCATATGAAATTATAACCTCATGGCAAAATTCCTGTTGACCCCAGCAATAGCTGAGGAGGGAGGAATTGGAGGATAAGGTTGACAGGTCAGAAAAATCATTCTAGGATCTCAATTCAACAGAAAACCATTCTGTTTTATTTAAACTTGTTTTCAGTCTTTCCCAAACTGAACCTTTTTAACATGCACAAGAAAGGCAAGTGAAACTTCTCCAAAAGAGTGTTGAGGTGTTGGAAAGAAGTGCCCAGGGAGGTGGTTGTCCTCTGTCACTGTCCCTGGAGCTGTTCAGGAAATGTGTAAATGTGGTACTGAGGAACATGATTTAGTGGGCAACATGAGTTGTAAGTGGATGGTTGGAGGAGTTACCTCAGAGGCTTTTTCCAGTCTTAATGATTCTACAGTTCTGTGAATATCCCAACTTGGAAAGGACCCATAAGGATCATGGAGTCCAACTCCTGGCTCCACACAGGATCAGCCTGTGTGATGAGAACATAAGATCTATTTGTGGTCTTTGGCCAAGAGTTTCCACCATTTCAACTTGTACTTGTTACTTGAACTTCCTAACTGTTTCCTCTGCTCAGATCCCAGACTTGTGCTATTATCTTAGTTCCTGTTCTATCTCCAAATCTTCTTTAACAGAATCAGTTATGTCAGGCAATTATTATCCCAAGACAGGTTAATGGGTTTTGTGGGCAAGAGAGAAGTAGCAGAAGTTGTATCTTGGCATTAGAAAGGTTCTGGATAGTGTTTCATATGACATTTTTGTAAGATAAGGAAGCATGGTGTGAATGAATGTGAAAAAGTGGGGTCTCAAAGAGCAATGATGGGTGGCAAGCTGTCAAAATAAATGCATGTCTCTAATAAGAACGTGCTGGAGTCTGCCTGGGACCTCCCTTTATTTAGTGCTATTGTCAACAGGAATAATGGAGTGTAGTACACAGAATTTAGAACGGATCATTACCTGAAGGTAAAACAGTGATATCATGATATGTGAGAACACAGCTTAAAAAAAACACCACATGCATCTTCATTGCTCAAGGCCACCTATCCACTAGGAAGGTTTCACACCCAGCTGGAGTTCTGCAAATCACACTTCAAAAAATATGGAGCAATCAGCAAAAAGTTGGCTGGGGGAGAGCAGGTGGAAAAGTGAAGTGGCAGAAAGCTGGCGTGGGAGGAAGGGCTGAACAAACTGCAGATGGGAAAGGTGATCTAAATCTTCCATACCACAGAAGGTTGACCGAAGTAGGAAGGGAAATTTCTGTTCCCCCATCAGTGGTGGTGTAAGTCTGGGGCTTAAAATGAAGCAACGGAGACTCAGGTTAGAATTTCAACCACCAAGGGAAATAAATGCTGGAGCACATAATCTGAGGAAAATGCCATTGCTATAACCAGAGGTTTAAGAAGAGCCTGAAGAACTTAGATCCAGTGAGGAAGAGCAATAGATGAGTTGATTTTCAGGGTGTCCTGACCCTGTGATACTTTGTCTTCTAACCGGGTTGCCTGTGTGAAAACTCTAGTGTTTCCAGAAATAATGCCCTTTGTGAAGAGCTAAGGAAGGTTGGAGGTCAAACACAGTTTAATTTAGACACATTTTCACGCCATTTAAGTTGGTTCTTCATCTGTGGCTGACAAGACGTTATGGGGGAGCTCTTAATGAAGTGTTTTCAGAACGAAGGATCCTGGGGCAATGTTCCCACAAACTCTGCTCTTCAAGATTGGTCCTGCACAGGAAAAAAAATAAAAATCTGAAAAGGAGAGACTATTTCTGAAGAAGAAAATAAATAAATAATCTTGCTGTTTCATATGGTTTTTCAAATATATTTAACTGAATATTTAACCAGCACACCTTCTCTCCCAAGGCAACCGGCCCAAAATTGAAAGTAAAAAGGTCAACTAATTAAGTGGATAGGATATTCCTCTGACACAGAACAAAAGTCTTGGTAATGAACCAGGTATCACCCTACAGCTTCCATACCTCCTTCCCTGAGGGGATGGGAGATGAATTAACTGAAGCAGATGGAGAGGTTGGTTTCTGTGGACCTTTAAGAGCAGTGAAAAATATCGTTGCTCTTCTATTGGCATGCTCCATTCAATGCACAATTAGTCCTCTACCTGGGGACAGAAGACCAAGTAATGCAGAGATTCAAGATGGCTAGAGGGGGAGATATGAAAGCCTGATGGACTCCCATAACGTAATCTACCAAGCAAACTGGTCATTTACTAAATATTCTACAGAAGACACAAGGGAAGGGGCCACTTCTCTATCTACTCCTCATTCTGGCACTGTTCTTCCTGTTTTCTTTTTCAGTAACGTTCATAATCCTAAATAATAATAACAATATGTATTTTTTTAAGTGGGTTCTGTAGGAGATATGTTTCTTCCAGTCTACATGTTTCCTTGATAATATTTGATAATAGTTGATTATCCTTGATATCATGATTATGTGGTGAAATGATTTATGTCATTTTATATAAAGAGAGCTTCCTGCTAAAAATTTCCAATGAAGTCCTCCAAATTATAATCCATTCCATGAAAGTGTCTGCGAGCAAAAATAGTTTCTAAATTGTCATTTGTTCCTCTTAAGTTTTGAAATTAACTGCAAGTTAATGGGAATTATTGTTCCAGGCAGTCTCATATGTGATTTTCCAAACTTTTATCTGTTTATATTTGCCAGCTACAATCATCCTTCATAAATCAAAATGGAGAATTATTTAGTAGCTTTAAATGTGAAAGCTCATTTGCTTGTTTGTTTACAAAAAAAAAAAAAAAAAAGAGTAAAAAAAAATCTCTTTTCACTGAATAGGCGTTTATTCAGCAAAGCATTCAAACTTCTGCTGTTCCTCACAGTGTTCTCACTAGGACTTCCAGAAAAAACTAAGAATTAGGAGCATGCTTTGTCATATTGCTGCTAGCTGGTTGGTTTTTGTGTTTTTTTTTTTCAGACCACAAATGTTCATGTTCTCGAAACTTTTCCATCATTAAGACAGCATTCACAACTGGGCACCTCCATATGGCTTCAGTTTCTGAGTTCACTACAGCACTTCAGCACTTTGTCAGTGGCCACTCAGTTTCATATTAACTTAGTGCATGGTGCTATCTCAAGTCTTTTTAGAATATCACAGAATAGTAGAATCATTAAGGTTGAAAAAGACTGCTAAGATCGTCTAGTCCAGCCATCAATCCATCCCCATGCCCACTAAACCACGTCCCTCAGTGCCACATCTGCATGTTTGTTGAACAGCTCCAGGGACAATGACTCCACTACCTCTCTGAGCAGCCTGTTCCAATTTATTTCCACTGTTTCAGAGAATAAATTATTCCTCATATCCAGTCTGAACCTCCCCTGCTGAAACTTGAGGGCATTACCTCTTGTCTTAAATATCCAGACAAATACATGAGGGCTGCACCTCACAACTCTTCCCAAAGGATTCTAGCTGATTACTGAGATACAGCTTTCCCCTCCAGACAACTGCATTACTGATTTTCTCTATGGCATCACTGCAGCCAATTTTCCTTCTTCAGAAATCATACACTGATGGGCAGTACGTCCTGGGCTCATTTGGTACACCTTGCTACCAGAGGAGCATGTTCTTATGTCAAAAAGCTATGATTAGGAATTCCAGGAGCAAAATGGGATCTAGAAATATACCTCCAGTATATTCTAATTGAAAAACAGTGTATTGCATCACACTGCTATTATATTAATGCACTGTGTTCAGACTGCAGTAGCATCCAAACACTATATCAAGTTGCAGCTAAAGGACAAACCATTCTCCCAGAAGCATAATACCAGTTTATTGTATTGCTGGACATCAAATATGCTTCAGCTGTTCCCTCCATAAGGGTAACAACTATGCTCTTTTCAGATAAGATCTCAGGCAACTTTATGCATCTAAATTGAAAAGCCTTTGGAGGGCTGATTCCTCAATATCATGGGATTGAGGAAACACTAACCTTGCACTTTTAGGATTTGGCATGGAATGGAACTTGAAATAGCACCAAAACTTGCTCTTATAGCTGCCCTTGCTCTTTTGCCAGACACTTCAGGAAAGCTTTCTCCACCTGATATTTCCTGAGCAAAGAAAGAAGGAACAGATAAAACAGAGGAGATAAGACAGCAGTGATATAAAATGAAGCTACAAGGTGCCCCTCAGCCCTGCATAATGAATGTCCTAAATTAGCCAAAACATTCTGTCTGCCTTACAGAAAAGCAGCACTTTCAGGACACGCTTTGTTTGCATACTGCTTGACCAGGGAGAAACTTGACAATTTGGAGCAGTAGCTCAAGCTAACTCATGTGGTTGGTGACCCTGCACGTAGCAGGGGGGTTTAAACTAGATGATCATTGTGGTCCTTTTCAACTCAGGCCATTCTATGATTCCACGATTCCATGTCCTCACTCTGCAGGAGCAATAAGCACGCAGCTTTATGTATTAGTGAAAATCACCTTACTATTTTCAGCCCTAAATTAAGCTCTATGGGCTGAGAAGCAGTCACACACCTTGGCTCACAAGGATCGATGCACACTTCTTATACGTAACATGTACACGGGTAACATGCACACATGACCTCACATTAATACAGAGATGTTTGCATTAAAAAAAAAAAAAGAAACTGCTAGGAAATGCATTCAGAAGATTTTGTATGGGTAGGAAGAAATTCCTGGACAAAGACATAAATCAGTAATATGAAATTTCAAATATCTGCTATGTAGCCTTGGGGAAACATCTTTTTCTAATAGGAATAACAGATTCAATGACTCCCTCAAAATACGAGGCTTATTCAAACAGAGGAAAGCTTCCTTCAACATAGTTGTTCTTTGCTTATTCTAACAATTGGTCAGGCTCATTCTTTCAGATGTCTATTAATTACATCCTTGCTATGCTAGGAACAAGCTGATGCTCACCTACAGATGGTATTGGCTGAGATAATTCCTCCAACCCACACAGTTAAAGAATTTTAACTAAAGAATTTTAAGAGAAACATAAGGCTCGGATCTATGGTCCTATCTTTATGTTCCCACTTGTCAAATGAGCTATGGTAGCTATCAATCTGTATGCCTTCTGTGTTCACTGTGGCTTGAATTAAATAAAAATAAATCCCAATGGCATTGGAATGAGAGCATGCTCAAAAACAGTAACTGCAGTTGGGCTATAGGGCCATTGCTCACATGGGGCTCAGGACAAGCCGTGATAAGGGAGCTTTGCTGTCTCTGTGGATATATACACATGGAGACATGTAGGGGATGGTGAAATCACAGGATGACAGAATGACTGAGGATGGAAAGGACCTCTGGGTGCATCTGGTCCAATCTTCGCTCACGTGGGACATCAAGGGTAGGATGCCCAATACTACGTCCAAGTGGTTTTTCAAAGTATCCAAGGAGGAGAACCCATAATTCTGTGCTAGTGTTCAGTCACCCACACGGTATACTATATATACAAACAGTTTTCTAACATTTAGAGGGATCCTCTTGTGTTCCAACTCACAATCATTGCCTCTTGTTCTGAAGTGTGACATAGCAAAGAAATGGGTCATTTTTAAAAGCGCTCAGTCTGTTACCTTCACCAGCACTCCATTCAACAACACCAGAACAGTTTAAATGAGTTGGCAGTTGCAGAAGAGCAGATTAGCATAAGCTTTAACTCCTTTTTTTTAAAATGCATTTTGTACCTAAATGGCTTGCCTGCATATGGAAGAGAACATCCCAATGATTTATCTATCCCATCCACTTCCCAGTTCCACAGCTGATGAAGATCAGGAGAGGAAGTTCAAGTAAGCGTCAAAAAGAGGCAAATTGGGTTTTCATGGCCCCATGCTACTTTATCCAATTACACTTTCCCATGTGAGGGTATCCCACTGGGGTCTCACCCTTGGATTCACTCTTCTTAATGACATTCAATCATTTTGTGCTGAAGACAGTCATTTTCATAGCTGCTTGCATAATAAATTCAGTTACATGCTCACTGGTTCTCTAATTATACCCTACTCCTGCAAAACAAAATGATTAAACTGAGTTTTCACTGAAAAAAAAAAAAAATTTGAATCAGCAGTTTTATCTTACTGACAAAATCTGAATGCATTTGTTTTCATTTGATATTTTCATTTGCAAATTAGAAGTTCCCTGTATTTAAAGGTTAAAAGTAGAAAACTACTGGTCCAGTGAATCTTTATTCAGTGAGTTTGGGGAATGTTCTGTATTCTGCTCCTGATTTTGCCTAACATGATCTGAATGACCTTCAGAAAGTTAATATCCATTAAGTTTTAATTTTGTGATACAGGTCTATGCAGAGCTTCCAGGACCTGTATGGGCTAAGTGAGTTTGAGCTTCAGAAGTGAAAGAAGCATAGGTCTTGCAGTAAAAGAAACAAAAAATAGTAAAGAAAGAATGATTCAATAGAGAATGAAACACAAACTGTACAACTATGTTTACATTAGCCCAATCACACACCTTAGTGCAATATAAAACATTTTCACGTTTAGATGTTCACAGAGAAGTAAATCTAGGGAGTTCTGGAAATGGTGGTGGAAATGAATAGATGTATGGTCACAGTGAATGGAGATCCTGCTGTTTTAGAAACCGTGTGATGAGTATCACGATAGCTGTTGGCTTTGAGGTTTTCTGAGCATCTTCAGTCATCACCCTAATTTCATTGGTTCTGTAGGGTGTAATACTGGCTAAGGGCATACTTCTGGGTGAAAAAGCGCTGGAATCAGTTCTTCTAGCTGTTGGTTGTGCCAGCCAATTGTCAGACATATATGAACAAGGAATAGAGCTAAATGCAGTTAAATAAGGGAAAAAAAACCAAAGAGACAGGCAGAAAAAATAAAGCTTTGTTAGGAAAGGCTTTGTTAGCCTTCTTATTCTATGATTTGAATATCACACCATCCTTCTGAAGATGGCTCCAAGCAACACGGCTGGAACAGGAGCTTCAGGATCTAGGAAAGTGTCATCAAAACCACAGTGAGTAAGGCAGGAATGGAGAAGCTTGCCTCTGCGGCCATGTTTCGTTCACCCAAAGCAGCCTCTACCTTTGTTCATGTACCATGCAGGAGATCTTTTTAAGTTAATTATCTGCATACATGAGCTAGAAATCAGGAGCAAGGAAACTGAAGCTCAGTTTATAGGTCTTCCCTGAACCAAAAATTTCCAGTGTGGAACTTATGGTTAAAATCACTTACGCAATCATAATTAGAGAATTTTCTAGGCTCAAGCTACTTGTGCTGGTAGAGTTTCTATGGCAGAAAAGATGTCCAAAATAAATGAACAACTTTAATTATTATCACTATTGCATGGATGGAAGGTCTACATTGTCACTGTTTGTTTCCTACTGCTGTCTTCCGTCACAAGCCATCCCTCATCTCTGTTGTTCAGCTCTGTAAATTCTTCACAGCACAGAACTTTCTCTAATTTGTCTGCTGGCTGCCTAGTCTACAAATTAGTCCCAACCATCCTTATTAACAATACCTTGTACTTATAATTCCATAAACTGATGGATGAAAAGCTCTATAAAAATGAAAAAAAAAAAAATCTTATTTCCTCCAAGACAAGGGATTTCAATGTCACTGCTCAAAGTCAGCAGAATTTCCCAACGAAATGCAATCCACCCCGACGCAATTTGGTTGCCGGAAGCGTATCCTATTTTTCCTCTCCCTCTTTTAAATTTTACTTTATCTTGATTGATTCGCTTACGAAATTAAAGGAGATTGCAATTTTAGCTCTTTGTTTTTAGAGCCAGGAGTGACAAAAGCAACTAGCGCTGCCATCTGCTAATTGCGGGAGACATAAAATGGGGTAAAAGAGAAAGAAAAATAAGTGTTTTCCACTTAGCAGCAGATTAATTTGCTGTTTGACACTGGATGCTTATTGTTTGAAAACTTTAGATGTGTGACTGCACAGCTCCACTGACTCGTGTTCCAGAAAGAGCATTCAAGTTGAGATAGAAGCAAAGCTTTAAAGAGATGAAAAGGAGATGCTTTGGGTCACAACATACCTGATATTACAGACACGACCGCTAAGTTAAGAAGCTGACACAGTGTTCCAGAAGTTTCCTCTACCCACACCTTCCTATATATGTAAATCCTTATTAAAAGGGTGAACCCGCAAAACTGTCTTGAGCAAACTACTGGAAAAAAGAAGTACTTTTTTTTTTTTTTAAAACAATTTAGACTTGTTTGAACTCTATTAAATCTCTGCTTCGCTGGTTCTAAGCCTGCCCAAGCCAACCTGAATGATTATTGTTATTATTAACAGAGCACAAAGTGAGAATTGAGAGTTTTTATTAAAATTGGTTATTCTTTCTGCAGCTGGCTTTGCTGCAGAGTCCTGGCAATGGTTCCTATTACAGGCATTAATGATTCCTTAGAGTTTTTCACAGGGATAAGCTTACTTTGACGTTCTTGTCAACTCCCCTCTCCTCTGCTTTTTGTCCAGAGATTGGATGATGTCTTCTCATAGCAATAATTGCATATTTATAAGCTATCTGTGCAGTTCTGTCTTCATGTTAGGACTTTTTGATGGTATTTCTGTTATCTGCTCTTTTCTAAATAAATCAGTTTTGTGATTTCAATGAGGCTTTTCTGTCCTTTTCTTCTACCTATAGATGTGACTGTAAAAATATTGAAGAATTCAGCAAGAAAAAAAAAATGAAATAAAATAAAGTAGATATTAGGTTTGATAAGAAAAACTATTCCAGTCTGAGAGTGGCTATAGAGGAGTACAGATAAAGAGAACTGACACTATCCAGTACCTTAATGACCTTCAAAAGATTTTTCTTCCACGAGGTTTTCCATAGAAAGAGCACTGTCATGTAGCACAGAGTGCCACAGCTCAACCACAACCTTCCTGTGAAGAACCTGCCACATTCCCCATCACTGATTCCACATCCATTGCAGTGCTAATATGACAGACCCCTTCCACAATATGTCTCTTTTGAAGAGTGAGCAATGCACATCTATTTAATCACTTGCAGTTCTACTGCAGCTGCTCCCTAGAATCCCTCTGACATCTTCTGAGCCTTTCCTAGGGCTGCTACAGCCCTTTGGGAGGGGGAGGGGGAGGACAAGAAGTGCACACAGTATTCTAGATGCAGGTCCAAAATGCATTTATACAGTGGCATTACGATGATTTCTGTTTGGCTTTCTATTCCCTCCTTAATAATCCTTAACATTCAATTTCCTTTTTTGATTGCTACATAGCAATGAGCTCATAATTTCATTCAACTGTACATTATAAGCCCCAAATGTCATTCCTCAGTAGCAATAATCAGCTCAGAGAACATCGCTGTGCATGAAGAGTTAGAACTGTTGTTTTCCTTGCATGCATTGCTTGTATTTAATGCCACTGAATTTCACCTGATGTTCTATTACCCAGCCATCTAGTAAAGTGAGATAACCTCACAGATATTGTCAGAAAGCAGAAAGTGAGGCTGCTCCACAAGGGAAGGTGAGACAAAACTCAAGGACAAGGACAAGGCTGGGAGAGACCTCACCAACAAGAGTTAGCAATGCTCTGTGTTTCACACAATCGTAGAATCATTAAGGTTGAAAAAGACTTCCAAGATCATCTTGTCCAACCATCCACCTACCACCAATACTGCTCACTAAATCATACCCCTAAGTACTATATTTACCCTTTCCTTAAATACCTACATGGCTGGTGACTCCCTCACTACAGCCATTACCTCCTGTCCTGTTGCTAGCTACCTGGGAGAAGAGGCAGACCCCTACCTAGACACAAAATTCACTGCCCCTTAGACCTAAGAGGCAAGGAATCAGATCCTTCTTGTTACAAACACATCACTGGATGGTGCAGATGCATTTAAAGTTACATGACTACATTTTGAAGTGTAGCACTTTTCAGCCTTGCCAGCTGACAACAAACATGCAGTGTTGTGATTTTGCATTTTATTTCAATGGAAAATGTCTGGTATAACAAACCACCTAATGTGTTTCTACTAAAGCATCTAAGAAGTTGTGTTTACTCTCCATGTCATAGTATACTACAGAGAAAATCTACATGCTTCCAATCATTGCCCCACACAACCATAATATCCTTCCATGATTCAGAGGTAATTATAAATCTGGTCCCTTAAAATGGATGGAATTTTGATTTTTGTAAGAGGAATCTTCTAAGGAAGAACTGTACATAGAATCATTTGAGTTGGAAAGGACACTTAACGGTCATCTAGTCCAACTTCCAGCAAAGAACAGGGACACCTACAGCTAGATCAGGGTGCTCAGAGCCCTGCCCAGTCTGACCTTCAGGATCTCCAGGGATGGGGCTTCCACCACCTCTTTGGGCAACATATTCAGTTGTTACCACCACTGTTGTAATTTTTTTTTTCCTTCTGTACAGTCTAAATTTTCACTGCTTTAGTTTGAAACAATTTTTCCTTGTTTCAAATCATTTCCCCTTGTATAACCTCTTCTGGTTGATATTGCAGACCTGTCTGTGGAATGATAGATGAGATAATTGTTGCTGCCAAAAGTAAAGTTCAAGAAGCATTTGGATAATGTTCTCATACATAAGGTTTAATTTGTAGGTAGTCTTATGTGGAGATGGGAGTTGGACTCATTGCTCCTTGTGGGTCCTTTCTGTCATGTGGTAAAGTACAATCAAAATCTCCATGATGTGCGGCAGCTAGGACAGCATCCCCAAAATCTCAACATCAGGGATTTGTGTGGTTGAGTGGGTAAGTGCACATTGGCATGGGTACAGCTGTTCAAATGATGTGCTGAAACTCTTTAGGCTGCATGATATTATAGGGGTGGCTTTGTCCTCTCTGGTTGCTGCCACTCATTTTAATGAATGGGAGTCTCTCTGCGAATGACAGCTGGAGGATGCTGACAAAGTGTCACAAACTGAACCAAGGAACCTCTGGTTTTCTCAGCTTGACAAGTGCTCCTTCTCAGACATCCATTAGTTGGTGTCAAAAATTCAGAGCAGAGATATGACTGCATAACTGGAAAGGGTACAAAAAGGTGTTGTATTTACCATGCTAGCTCAATGTAAAGGGAAATTACTAGGGAGCTATGCATCAAATCAGTCTTCCAGTCTTTCTGTTGATTGCTTTACCAGGTAGAGGTGTTAACGGTGTCCAGCTCCTCTTTTGTAGAGGGATTACAAAACACCTCTCCACACAGCAGGTCAGTGAAAAGCTTTAGTTAACAGAGCAAGAGGCACACACTGAAAGAGCAATGGTCAGAGCATCCTCCATGGGGAAAAATGTGTCTGTGAGACCTGCTTCTAAAAAAGACCACATTATCTTCATATTGTTCCCCCTTTAGTAATAACACAGTATTCATCCCAGGGGAAGAAGAAGAAGATTGCCTCAGCTCTGTCTATAGGGATTTGTTAGAAAAGGCTGGAAAACAATTCTTGTTATAAGAAAGTGCATAAAGAGATGGGCACTTGGAAATGTGCTGAAAGCTGGGTTATTACAAGGCTGCTACTAATGACTGCAATACATCATTTCAACTTGTTGATTTTTCTTTCTTTAATTTCCAGATTATCCGACTGTTGCTTATCCGCTACCCATTCTGAAAGTAAACAGAGACATCATGTGCCTGAGCTGCCAAAAGTTACTTTCAGCAGCAATTAACTTGAGTGGTTTTCTGTCTGTTTTAGAAAAGCCAATCTTCCAACTTTTCCTTTCAGCTTTACCTTTTTTGATTTTGTCTTTCAATTCTCTCTTTCAGTTATACTTTCGTGACATCTTGATGACTTATGGAAATATTATTTTTGTTCTACAAATAGGGGAAAGAGTGCCAGAGAGTAGTTTAAATGTCTTGCATGAAGTCCCAAGGGAAAACTGCAAGAGAGCTTGAGAGGAGAGAAGCTGCTTCTCTGATGCCCCAGCTCAGGGCACTCAACATTACCCCAGTATGGGCTCAAAGATCCCAGGCACTTGAACCTATTGCTACGTGAAATCTGGCTTCCCTTGCCCCTCTACCAGCCTCTTGGAGAAATCTTGCAGTGGACTTGCCAACCTCAGCTACAAAAACAGTGTGCAGCTCACCAACAGATCAATAGTTCAATGAAAACAGGAAAATCTCTCAGAAAATCTGAGCAAGAGCACATAAGCCTTGACAAAACCACTCAGAAGCAATCTCAAAAAAAAAAAAAAAAGAGAGAGAAAGGGGATTTGGATCTATCTGCCATTCTCTACTTCTTTACTTTGGAAACAATGCACTTCTACATGCTCACAAGTGCTTTCACATTTTCTTTAGGGAGCCGCTGTTTTGAATGGGCCATGAATCACACCCATCTATCTTCAAGTGAAAAATAATCAACCGATGGTCATTAGGGATCATGTGCTTCCATTGAAATCAGTGAAGCAATAGAAAAGAAGCCCTCTCTTCCTCTTGGTTATGCCTCTTTAGTGTAGTTATGTGTTCAGTCATGCTAGCAGGAAACACTTGGCAGCACCTAAGCTTTGTGTGTAGTACCAATATTAGCACACAAACCTCCAGCCTCATCAGAGGATACTCAACTCACTAACTGCAAGGAGAACGAGAGGTATGTTCTCAGGCTACTGAAAAGAAACACAGCTTGAAGAGAATCACTGAATCATAAAATGGCTTGAGTTGGAAGGTATCTCAAAGGTAATTGACTTCCAACCCCACTGCCATGGGGCAAGGTTGCTAAATGCTAAATCAGAATAGAGTGTGATCTATGCATTTAGTATGCAATGTGCAGCTGTGTCTCAACCTGCTGTCTTCCATTCCCAACAACAATTACCAAAAAAAAAAAAAAGCTATATCTATTTTTAATGCCAACAGTTATGAGGAAGAGGCTTCAAGACATACACTAGACTTCTCATATGCAGATTCAGAGATGCCCATTCAGAGATGTTGTGGATTCTCCCTCTTTGGAGAACTCCAAAAGTCACCTGGACATGGTCCAGGGCACCCTTCTGTAGGTGTTTGTGCAAGAGTAATGTTTGGACCACATGGACCCATGATCCTCCCAAGCACAACCAGTTTACGATTCAGTGATTCCATTACACGTTCATCTGAGCTTGCAGCAAGAAGTGTCAGCTCACCAGTCATCACAATAACAGAATATGAATAACTCAGAATGTGAATTTTGTCTAGTTTTCCACTGGTGGTTGGTGACCCTGCACATAGCAGGTGAGTTGAAACTAGATGATCATTGTGGTCCTTTTTAACCCAGGCCATTCTATGATTCTATGATTCTACTGTGATCTTAGAAGTCTTTTCCAATTTTAATAATTCTGTGATTTTAGGTAAAGATAGACCTAACTAAGACGGAAACTCAGGGCAGACTTCAGTTTGCTTCTTCACTGTCTAAGGAATATACCTGAACTCAAGCTCATAATGACCCCCCACTATCCTAGTAAAAGATGTTTCAGGGAACTGTCAGTGAGGATATCCATGTCTAGTGAAATGGAGGCCATTCTCCATGGGGGGAGGGGAGAGGAAAGGAGGGGAGGGGAG
>NW_024884253.1:1446579-1621354 GCF_019232065.1 Centrocercus urophasianus
ACGGGAAGGGAAGGGAAGGGAAGGGAAGGGAAGGGAAGGGAAGGGAAGGGAAGGGAAGGGAAGGGAAGGGAAGGGAAGGGAAGGGAAGGGAAGGGAAGGGAAGGGAAGGGAAGGGAAGGGAAGGGAAAAAAGACAGATACCATAACATAAAATAAGGGATACAAATCTGGATATAGCAAGCTAACTTGGACTCTTATTTCAGCTAGAGTTTTCCATCTAGGTGTGGAAGGTCCTCAGTTGCAAGCATTTCACCCCAGACTGTGGCATGCTCTTGAACTTATGTTGCAGAGTCCCTAGCTATCACTGTAAGAGCAAGTCTTCCATCCAGGTAAAGTTTTTTCCACCTTTTTTTTTTTTTTGTCCTGCTCTTGGGAATGACACAGTTTCCTTCATGCTTTATCTGCTCCCAGAGGCTCTCCAATTCCATCTGAATATTGTATCAGGAAAAAATTGTTTTTATATAAGCATTTTCAGTTCCCAAAGCCCACCTGAATCACTCCAACATCAGTGTCTGTCATGAGTAATGCATGGGATGGAACCACACACAGTCTGTTTGAGACACAGAAACCATGGAAACTCCCTTGACAAGAGCTGCTATTTGAATGATCATAAGAAATGGTGGCTGAAGGAAGTTTGCCTTGTTCATTCCTGTTTCCCAAGACCAGCATGTATCTCCCTAAGTGCATATAATGCTTTGGATTTCAGATCTATCAGAGTTTACCTCCATGAGGCTACTAATAGTTTTGACCAGCAGCTTAAACAAGATGAGAAATTGGAAATTCTGGAAGTCTCTTAATCATATTTGAAGTCTGAATTGGAAACATAAGTCTCGTGTGTGCTTCCATGGCACCAAACCATCTTCACAATTTCTGGCTGCTTCTGGAGGACAACAGGTGTGAAGCAAGAACAGTTCACTTCAGCTTCCCACTCCAGCAAGGACAGGGGCTATGGAAGCCAACAGCTCTTGTAAGAACTGTATCCTATTTCTGCTACCAGTCTATGTAAAAATGTCACCACAGCCCTCTAGAAGCAAGTTGGGCACTACTTTCTTATTTCAAGGAAATTTGTCTGCCTTGAAATAAATCCTGTGATTAAAGAAGGCTGCAGATTTTCAAGGGAAGCATCCTTAACTGAATTGTTTTACAATTTTCCCCATCACAGCTTTGGGAAGACTGTCCCATTATCGGCATTCACAATTGCCACCTCCTTCATAGATGATGGATAGAGAACCACAAGCCAGAGAAGGGCTACTATGATCTGTATGTAATGTATGACAGGAGTCGGGTACTTGGCAGAAGGGAATGGTTTATCACATCTAATATATGGGAATCGTTTGAAGAGCATCAAAGCCAAGGTAAACTCCAGCCTCTCTCCTGTGCCAAGCACCTTCCTTTTGCAATTATAGAATCATCGAATCATTACGACTGGAAAAGACCACGAAGATCTAGTCCAATCAGTGTTGCTGCACCCACTAATTCTCTCTTTTCTTTTTTTTCCATCATGACACCTTTTCCCCTCATCATCTGCGTTTCCACGATCAGGACAGAAATCCTCCCATAATACTAGATCCCTCTCCCAACATTTTGCAAGTGTTTTCCCCAAACTCCTCTATTTGTGGAGTGCATTTGAATGATCCAGAGCAGCTAATGCATCAAAATACATCACTTGGTGGGGAACTAGCTGCTAAAATTAAACTGTAGTCTAAAAATGTAGTAGGGAGGAGTCTCAGTTTAGCAATTTTGCACCTTCTTGAGTCACCTATGTGGAGGCAAGCAGCTGCTGGGCAACAGAGTGATACATACGCTGCAGTGGAAAGGCACCTGTGCTAACAATAGCTTATATGCATGAAGCATCTTTCAGGATCCAGAGAGACTTCAGAAAGTCTCAAGAAGATATAAAGTACGTATGTGGAGTTCTTCATCCTCCCCTGCATTGATGTGGAAGCAAGGTCTTATGAAGAGATTCTGCAAACATCTGCAGGCTTTGGAGTCCTTTCCTGCTCCATAATACCTAAAAAAACCCAACTGTGCAGCAAGATCAAAATGTGACTCAGCAAACTCGAGAACTTTTCTCATTTAAAAAGTCCAGAAAAAGTCACAGAGATTCTCAGATGCTTTAAATAAACATGCTTTTAACTTACTGGTTTCCAACACCTTCTTCATTGATGCAATCTGGAGATGTGACTGAACACAGCAAGGACTAGACCCCAAATCTGGAGGTGAAGCAGGGCTTAGTCAATACTCCTAGAGCGACCTTTCACGTCTCACCTTTTTCTTCGCCTTCTGTTATTGATGTTCATAAACAGCACAGACTAATTTTTTATCTCAGTTTCACTCCAGCAAAGAAATTATGTCAATTTTCAGTCGGCGAAACTTGATTCATGGTAGATCAAGCAAAGAGAGGCACAACACTATTGAATAATGGACATGGTTAGTAATTATTTGATGTTTGTCTTCCTAGGTAGTTACTTTTCCCTTCAAAAATCATTATTCTTCATTCAGAAGAGTCAGTCAAACTGTACTGCGTTTCAACAAAGAGACGTTGGCTGAGTAATTGCTGCTATTTAAATTATCCTGCATATACCACACAACATGAATGGCACCTATTAAAAAGCAGAGATGGCTTAATAAGTTATAGTTATCCAGGTGTGTCATTCTTCTAATAGGATGGAAAAAGTGTTTTTATATTTCAGATTTGCCAGGTGTAGAGTAAATAAAATTAGTATACTTCAAAACCCTTGTAAGCAATTTTGTCCCTGTTACAATTAAGATAAATGATATCAATAAAATAAGGTTAGAATACATTTTTTAGGTGTTGTATCTTAAACCTGTTGATATGCAAATTAAAATCAATGTAAAGAAAAAAAAAAGTGTTTTCCCATTAAAATGATTCATTAATGGGTCAAAATCTCAGTGAAAGGGAAATGGATAGATTTGCATAACTGAGAGGAAGAGGCAAGGAATTCCAAGTGCCAGGGAATTTAGCTGATACTCAGATATGCTTTCACTGATCCACTGGTAGACCTGAAGCAAAACAAGCAAGACACATGTGATGTGATGGTAATTTAAGACCTTATCTTATGCCTAGTGTTAAGTGGTCATCATTCCTGGTCCATAGTTAACACAAAGAAAATATAGAATTGCTACGGCTCCTTGCAGCTGACACTGAGGCTGGTGAATAACCAGGCAAGCTGGATACATCCCAGCACAATGTGTTTTAGCTCATCTCATTGAAAAATCAGATATTAACAAAGAAAGGAAATTACAGACTCAGAAGGGAATTGCACCTTGGAAAATATTTTCTGCCAGGTACACAGAGTCATGCTGAACAGCAGGAAGCTAAAATAGGAAATACAGTCTGGGTTGCCTAATCACAGAATAGAATATCCCGAGTTGGAAGGGACCCATAAAGATCACTGAGTTCTGTTAACCAGGGAAACCTCAAGTGGAGATAGCGAAGACTATTAATATAATCAGCCCTGAAATACTCCATCCATTCCTGATGTCCTCCACTGCAAAAGTGGATAATAAACTGGAATGAGTTCATTGAAGAAGAGTGAGTCAGGACATAGGAAGCTGGAAGGATCAAGATGCTGGAATCAAAAGGGGAATTGGATCATCCATGGTTATGCATTGTAAGTAAACTACACACCACAACTTTTTTTGGATGAAACAATCCCCTTTCTCATTGCCAAACTTTCTTCTTTCCTAGTCTTGCAACACTTGTGAGTTCAACTTTCTGCCAGAGGTGCTCAGGGAGGTCTAGGGGAAGCATGACAGGAATCAGGTATATTTGTCTCATTCAACACACTTGTAAACACAAAAATTGAGTTTTCTTCCTCATTCCCAATGTGTTTAATATAGTGATGGGTGTCAGGGATGCAAGTTTCAAGTTTCTTCTGGATAGATGGATGCTATCATGTTGTGAAAAAGAGTGGAAATTCACACTCATATATGGGAGAGCAACATCATTTTTCTTTAATGTACATTGTTTAAAAAAAAGAGAGAGAGAGAGAGAGAGAGAGAGAGAGAGAGGGAGATTTATAATGCAGATATTTTTGGTGGTATTATTTTCTCAGAGAAAATTGAGTTTCTGAAATATCAATTATGGGGAAAAAATGCCCCAAATTTTCTGGACTCTGTTGCCATGCTGTATTTGGTTTTCATTTGAGGTTGTCAGGACTGTTTAGGCTCCCATCTTTTCTAAAGCTGGCAGGCTGTTTCAGGCTCCTCAGCAAGCTTCAGATGATCTCTGAAAAATATTTAAAGGCAATCCCTTCACAACTTCATCTAAACTGAGTGTGAGAGTTCCCATTCCACAGGAGATTTGCGTTTCATTCCATTTCAGAATAATTATCTCTAAAAAGAAAACGGGGGGGATTTTTCCGTGGAATTCCCAGGGAGTTTTGAGCCAACTCTATAGATAGATGCAGTTTATTCAGTGCTCAAAAATAAACCGTGAATCTTTCCAGCCAGTATGGAGGAGCCCTCAAGACTACAACTTCATATAGGGTTCCAAATGCACAGAAATAGATGGGCTTCTCACCTCAGTTGAATTCTCGGCAGTGATCCCACCCCTGTTTCAGTGGTATTTTGCAGCGAATACACCCCTTTCCAGTCTAAAACAGGTGCATACAAGCACATGCTTGTGTACTGTTTTCAGTAGCCTTTTTCATTCAGTAAATGGTATTGCTTCCACCTACAATCCATGTATCACCTATAACATGGGTATGAACAGTACTTCTTTCTTGGATACCTCAGGAACACTGTCTTTTGAGTACAGAAGCCAGTGAGTGAATGTGAAATGGAGACTACAAGGCAGTGAGAAGAAAGAAGCCAAACTGAACAGTGCCATTCCTAAACTTACATAAGGGTCCTCCACTGATTCTTTAGTATTCAAGCTCATTGTTTCTGCTTCAGAATTCCAGAGGAGCTCTTGTGTGCTAAACTTTGAAGTCCCAGGTGGGGTGATCACTATTGTAAATGGGAGTCTTAGTCTCTATTCTGCAGTCAGTGTTTCTATATCCTGGAAATCACAGCACTAAAATTTAGATGATGGATGTCCCTCATTGTGAAGTCCTGTTTTGAGGCCCTCCCAGCCTGCCTGTTGTCTATCAGCAAGATCATTCATGTCTATGCCTCATGCACCATGACTTCTGCTCTCAGTTAAGCCCTAGTTCAGCTCTTTGCTTTCTACTAAAAGATGCTGTTGTAGGAAAACCAAGCAAAGCAACTGCAGGAACCCCATCTCACCACTTCTCCCCATCTTCTGATCTATATGGATCAAAATGATAGAACAAAATGATGGAACAAATGATGGAACAAAAGCCATTCTTCATTCCATGCAGGCAGCAGGCTTGAGTCACATGGATATGCTTCTACCAGCAGCAGTGCCTGCATAGGACGGAGAAATACAGACAATCCCTCTATACTGTGTGATAATCAACAAAAATTAGCTGCCTAAGGAAACTGGGAATCTCTGCCATGAATGAAGCCATTAGAGACTGAGCCTATTTATTTAACAGGTGTCCCCTGAGCTGGGATGCCAGGCTGTGTTTGCCAAATTTGCAGAGAGAGGAAGTCAGCTTGAAAAAATATAGGCAAGAGGGGAACAGTCCTGAAGGCATTTTTTTTCCCAACAACTTTTTTATTGTAAGAAAGTATGTGCAATTCTTGGCTGTGTATATTCAGAAAGAAGCTTTGTGAATATTCACTTCCCCTCCTTGTAGTGCTGTGTGGTCCAACTCAGCCACAATCCAAAGTTAGCACTGTTGGATGGCTTCATGATTGGTTTGTTTGTTCAGTTTAATTAAAATATAGTATGGGGTAGGATTTGGATGTGAACACACACTGGGCTGCTAGCGATCCAGAGCCAAGAACAGCAGACTGCTGTGTCTAAATGATCTTCTTTCTTTTCCTATACAGTGGATGACCTTTGTTGTCCCCTCCAACTCAAATAATTCTGTGATTCTATGATTTTATTAAATGTGTCTTGAAACACAAGTTACTGTGTCTGCTGTGACAGTGTCAAGAAGACTTGGGATGGGTCAGATATCATTGCAGTGAACATTGCACAGCATCCAGATGGTCCTTGTTCCATTTTTTTTTGTAGTGTCTAAAGGCAAGGGACATGGAGGGATAGACAGCAAAACATGCAGATATTTACAGTGTTTCTAAAATGGAGGACAAAGTCAAGCAACTCATGAAGAGCTGCAGAGAGACAATGACCAAATGAATCCAAGACTTCATTCTGAGCTGTTGTCCCCAAGCAATGCTTTTGCCAGGTATCTCTTGTTAACTTAACATCCTGCAAGAAAGCCAACACAAAACAAAACAAAACAAAACAAAACGAAGAATCACCAGAGACACACTTATAGAAAAGAGATTGCAGAAGCTGTAGATAACAACCTGCGTTAAAGGAAGTTGGTAAACTTTCTTTTCATCTGAAGAAGAATTATTGGAGAACACTCTAACCAATCCCACTTGAAAAAAACATAAGCAGCAGAATAAAAGTCTTCTCCAACCACAGGTTTTTGCCTGAGAAAGACAGAACTGACAGAAACAGTAGAAACTTTGCTGCTTAGAAGCCGTAGTAAATGTTAGTGAGCTGTGATGCTGCACTGCAAGATAATCTGATAAATAAATAGCAAGATGATGTTTAGTTTCCAGTTTTTTTCTTCTTAGAGCATAAGACACTGACCTTGCAACATTATCTACACAAAGTACACACATTTCCTGAATGGTGTCAGCACTCTCCAGCTCATTTCTTGCTGACAGTGCTGACATTTATGTGTAGCCAGATCTGACACCTATAAAAACTTAATCTTTGTGATGAAATGGATGTGTGAGGGTCTTGCACATACCTCCTTCCTCCAGCAGCTGTAAGCTGAATGTATAACACCATGAGATGAAATCTGTCTGAGATGGCTTCAAGTGGTGGCATCACCATTAGGCTTGCAGAAACCCTGTGTATGATAAAGAGCATGATAAAGAGCTCTGCCTCACAGATATTTGTCTATACTGAGATGGAGTCCAAAAGCATTTGCACTGTTGTGAAGAGTACAGAGAGCATCATTTGCATTTTAGCTCTGTTGGTGCAACAAATGTGTTGCACACACTTGAATTCCTCTTTGCTCAGCATGGAAGAGCCCATCCTTGCTCTTTTTGGTCTCTGAATTCATGCAGCCATACATCCATTCATGCTGCTTCCCATGCTGTATTGCCCTGAGCAACCTCTGCTACTACTCCAATGGAAGAGTCTTCTCCTGTCTAACCAGCCACAGCAGCTTCCTGAGAATGATGATGAAATCATCAGCTATCCAAGGCCAGCTCAGTTAAATCCTTCTGGAAACCCAGGGTGGAGAATCACAGAATTAAATAATCCTAAAATCACTGAAATTGGAAAAGACCTCCAAGATCATCAAGTTGAACCATCAACCCACCACAACCACGCCTGTTAAACCGTGGCCCTCAGTGCCACATGTCCACATTTCTTGTACACCTCCAAAGATGGTGACTCCACCATTTCCATGAGCAGTGGTTCCAATGTATTACCACTCTTTTAGAGTAAAAATTTTTCCTTATATCCAACCTAAACCTCCCCTGTTGCAACTTGAGGCCACTGCCTCTCATCCTACTGCTAGCTACCTGGGAGAAAGCCACACACAGTATGCCTGCTAAATGTAATTCAAGAGATAAGGATGAAATAATTCAAATCACTCCCCAAAATTGAAATTTATATCCAGAAAAAGACGTAGTCTTTTCTGAAAGAATACTTCTTTCAGCCATGCTGAGAAGAGAAATGAAGGACTATGCATAGCAATGGAAAGATGTTTCATGGAGATAGTGAAATGGCATAGCCAATCTCTATACAGTCTTATAAAAGGCCATACAATTAATTAAGGCACTCAAAGGGTTCTCATCCAGATTATCAGATCTGAGAGACATTTAGAACTGCAATACAAATTCATAGGTCTGGAAGAGTTCTCAAGCAGTCACATAGTCCATTTTCCAGTCCCAAAGAAAGACAGATGCTATGGTTCTAGTTTGCTATTAATGGATCTTTGTTTAAACTGCTTTCCAAGACTTCCCATGATGGAGATGTCACAGGCAATGATGTCATTGTCATTGCTTTGCAGTGCTGACCATTGCCAGTGCTTTGCATTCCTGACCATTGAAAGGTTTCTAATAATATCTAACAGTCCTCTTCCTATAGCAGTTTAAATTCTTTGTGTTTTTTCCTGTCTGCCACAAACACAAGGGACCGATTTTTTTCCCTCTGATAAAGTAATCATTCACGCATTTGAACACTACTCCCATATTCTGCTCGGTGCTCTGAAGGAGATAATGATTTCAGTATTTCCCCACAGGTAGTTTTTCCCTGCTGGCTGTTCTTCTGGTTCCCCAGATATTCATGAAATAGGCCAAATCTTTCTGGAAATGGAGTGCCCCACTTTATATACTCTCCTCTGACCAAGACTTTTCCCAGGGGTGAGAAGAGCAACGCTTCCAGGTTACACAGCATAGAATAACATTTATCTTTTTGACGACAGCATGATGTGTTGATTTGAGGACAGGATATGATTCATTACAGCCTACAGATGTTTTTTCTTCTTGTTGTTTCTTTTTTTCTTCTTTTACCTGAGAACTCATGTCTGATTAGTTCTTCCCAGCCCTGAATCTGTGCTACTGAAATCATTTGGGAAATCGCTGAGGTTAAGCTTCCTTAAGGTAACAAAGCTAAGGCCTTGCTGGAAGGAAAGCAGATTGTAGGGTGAGTGTTGGCTTAATTCTTTGATGTAAGATTTGTCATCACAGTCAGGATCAAATTCTACCTGTGCCGTCTCAGATTAACAGATAATGAGGCTTTAGTGGAAAGATTAAGAAAAAGCAACTATGGTGGTGCTCTCTGTTTTGCCTTTGTACACTCTGGTGCTTAGTTTTACTCATTAATCTGGATTAAGTATTTTCTTGCTACCCCTGATCTATCTCTATTGATTCTGCTAAACTATTCCTAAAAAAAAAAAAGAAAAAGAAAGTTTTATTTTTAACTCCTGTGACAAGTTCCATGATTTATGTAAAGGAATATCCTCATGTTTGTTTCAAACCTGCTACCTGATCATTGTGTTAATGCCCCTGGCTTTTATGGTGTGAGAAATGATGAATAACCATTGCCTACTCATCCTTGCGATACTCGTCATCATTGTACAGATGTCTGCTGGTATGCAGAATGGCTCTCAGCTGCAATGAAAACTCCTCCTTAGCCATTCCTCACGTTAAAACTACACCATGTTTCTGATTATCCTTCTTTTTACCTTTTCTAAGTTTACAACATCCTTTTTTTTTTTCACACTGGATGAATGGAAGCACACCGTGTCCCAGATTTAGGTGCACTGGGGATTTCTATGCACAGTTTTAAGGTGAAGCTCTGTCTCTATTTCCTATCTATAAAAT
This sequence comes from Centrocercus urophasianus, assembly GCF_019232065.1. Lineage (NCBI taxonomy): Eukaryota > Metazoa > Chordata > Aves > Galliformes > Phasianidae > Centrocercus > Centrocercus urophasianus. The sequence goes on from NW_024884253.1 coordinate 1,456,032, forward strand.
CTATAGGATTTTATCCACATTGTTTTGCTTCTACTAAGCACTGAGATGGCATATTAAAGCACTTTCTGCAATGATTCCAAGATCTCTTTCCTGAGGGGTTGGTGCTAATTTAGAGCGGATCATTGTGTGTGTTGTTATCAGGTTTTCATTTCCCTCCTGGCTGCTACTTGGTGTTACCTCTGGGTTTGAACGTAACGTTCTTAGTCACCAAACAGCCTGGGTCCTCACTTCATAAAAGATCTCATGCCCCAACCGGAGCTTCCTACTTTATTATGTGAGCTCAGAGCTTCGCTCAGTTGGAAGGGTAGAAAGGGTAGACATACAGAACCACACAGAAGCACATAGAGTCACAGAATTGTAGGGGCTGGATGGGATCTCTATCAATCATAAGCTGGTCTAGTTTCATGAGCCCTTTTTTTTTTTCCTGCCATTAAAAGTTTTATGCAAGTTAGAATTCTGAGAGAAGACATGTTTCCACTGCCCCTCTTACTTCAGTCCTGGTTAAAATCTGATCACTTTAGCTAATCTCACTACAAGTGAACTTTTATCATTAACCTCCATGCTATGAAAGAGATGGGGAAAATCCCAACATCTGCTGCAACTTCTGGACCAGAGACCCCTTCATATGACTGGGCAACACTGCAGGAATAAACATAGCATAGACATTCAAGGTCGGGCTGGACAGGGTGTGAGCAATCTGATCCAGCTATAGGTGTCCCTGTTCATTGCAGGCTGTTGGACTAGATGACTTCTAAAGACCCCTTCCAATTCAAATGATTTTATGATTCTGTTAGTAATGATTTCTGTTACCCGTGATCCTACTTCTCAAAAGAGAAAAGCAAACAACAAAGAAAAACAATAAATAAAATCCCAAATCCAAGCACACGCATAGTTCATTACAGACCTAGTCATAGACTGCAGAGTTGAGAAACTGGATGTTAGATAATATTATGCCACTTCTGAAAAGTTAGGAGTTAAGTGGAGGAAAGGGGAGCAAAAGAAAAGTCATGTTCATCCAGCAGCCACTCAGCCACAGTCTGCTGACTCAGAAACACCAGGTTACAACCAATTCCATTATTTCTCTTTTTCCTCAAAAATTATTTTCCTTTCCCACAAGGAATTTAAGACCAATGGATGCATCTTGGTTTAGCATTCAAAGGGTACCAGCATTGGAAACTTCACTGTGATTTTTTTCCAAGCTCACAAGTCTGTCCTGGAGCACAAAGGCTGCTCATTCCCAACATTTCAGTGATAAGCTCCATGGGGATTAAACCAATTAGTCCTACTAATGACTATTTGCTCTTTCAGACACCTTGCCACTACGCGAGATACTGAAGAGGACAGACTGCTTAGCAGGGTCTGTTGTGATAGAAGAAAGGGAGATGGCTTCAAACTTAAAGAGAGGAGATTGAGATTGGGCATGAGTAAATTCTTTCACATATAGAATCATACAGTAGTTAAGGTTGGAAAAGGTCAGTGAGATCATTTAGTCCAACTGTCGACCCAACACCATCGTGTCCTTAAATGCCAAATCTACACATTTCTTGAAAATCAAATTGCTGTGGAAAAGCAGGAATCCTGCTGCAACCAGAGTCTTGCCTATTTGACCTGCATCTGTGTTTCTGACCATGCCATTCCCTTGCATCCAGGCATGCCAGCACACAATGCACTATAACTATGAGGATTCTGAATATCTTTGAATGCTCTGGCTTTTTGCTTATTGAGAATCTCAGCTGGGATGTTAATGACCTCACTTGCTTTCAGAAAGTAAAGTAGAAATCCTTGCTATCCAGGACCACTGTTATTAGAGTCATCGAGTAGGTCTTGAGAAAAAGCTGTATTGTTTGGCAGAACAGCTAATTAGGAACAGAAAACTGCATAGTTCCAGCAAGAAACTCAACAAGTGATCTGGAGCCAAAAGAAAAACTCAACCTATAGACCTCCCTGCCTGGGAAATGGACTGGATTTTGTTCAGGGAGCAGATAGAGAAAGGGTGTCAGGAGTGTCCCAGAGACACAGGAGGTGGTAAAATATGTAGAAGTTCTATTGAGCAGTCAAGATGGGAAACCACTAATTGGGAGATTTAGCTTTTTTTCTAAGTCTGTCATGGCAAGTGGCATCAGTCTATCAGTGCATCCGTTCACATGTGCTTCTTCTCCTCTGCCTCTCTGGGAAAGACAGATGGTTCAGTTTCACAAGGGTCCTTTCTGCACACATTCCCCCAGATGAAATGGTCTACTGTGGTCTACTTGAGTATTACTCTGTGCCAATGCTGCTTGCTCCGTGTAACAGCTGCTGTTTGGACATCTGTGGTGTGCAAGTACTTTGTTCCATCTGAGATTCTTTTTCTTTAAAAAAATATAATAAAATAAGTGTAACCTCTACTCAGACTGAAACATCATCTTGGCAGCAGCAGGAGCACAGCTTAATTTCCAGGCTGAATCCAAAGAAAGAAACACAGTTACAGGTGTGTGAGTTTAAAGACGAGCTTCAGCCTGTTAAGAGACATCACTTTCCAGGGGCGAAAATTCCCCTCTAACTATAGCTGCAGTGCAGAGCTTGCAAACAGATTACATTTGTTCACCTCTGTTCTGTCAACAAACGTATAGAAACGTACATCCAGATCACTCAAAAAGCCAATTTTCTGGGGCTTCATGCTACAGAAACCCAAGTGCACATGCACGTGGGTGTGCGGATGTAGGTGGTAATTTAAGGGTCTTGCCATAATCAACTCTTCTGGGGAAATTTAAAATACCATTTTCCTGTGGGTGGGGATTTGAGGACTTTCTCCCAGCAAATTAGAAGGTTGTTTTTTTAAAAAAAGTGCATGCGTAGGTGGTGAAACTGGGCTCACCTTCGGCAACTTCGAGGTAAAAATAAAACTTGTAAGGCACTTAAATCTTCAGAGAGGATTTCAGACCTTCCTGCAGACAAATTAGCAATGAATATGTTACGCGTATGTAGAATATACAGAGTGGTAGAGACACAGAACTGGTTATTATTAGTACAGTGTTAATATCTCTGGAGGTTCAAGCTGAGACAGAGGTGATGGTGTGCAGGACGTTGCAGACACTGTAAGTGGGGCTATCCCATTTTTCAAATTTCATTTTATATATATATATATATATATATTTACTCACTGTCTTTTTGCTAATTCTTTATCCTCACTCCTATGTATTACCCAGTGAACTTTTGTTCACATTGAGAAGCTTTACGAATCTGGGTCAAACTTTTAAGTTAATTTCAAACAAAATAAATAGGTAAATCAGGAAATAATGGCACTGTCATGCTTCTGCTCTGCAGCTCAGAGTCCTCAGTGTTCAGTGTCTGGCCATGAGGACATTTAACTCATTAAATAAAACAAAGCCCTTAATAGGTGGGAAAGTTTTTATGTTGGCTGAAGTTGTGGCCCAGGAGGAGACATGGAGCCTACATGTTGACTGCATGATGCTCAGTTAGAAGAAAAATAGAGCAAATATTGAGTCTATAGGCTGTAAGTGATTTTAACCATTAGTCAATTCTGGTCATTGCTTCATCACTGACCCACCGTGACAACTAATCATAGAACCACAGATCATCCTCAGTTGGAAGAGACCTACAAGGATCAATGTCAACTTCTGCCTCCTGGACCACCCCAAATCCAAACCCTATGTCTGAGAACATCGTCCAAATGCTCCTTGAACTCTGGCAGCTTGGAACTGCATCTACTCCCCTGGGGAGCCTGTTCCATGCCCACTGCCCTCTGGAGAAGAATCTTTTTCCGATATCCAACCTAAGGGTAACCAGGAATTATCCTCCTATATTAGAAATAATTTATCCTGAAAACAGTCCAAATGACATGTGCTTGAGTCAACTTGGAATAGGTGAATCAATTTTGCCTCGCTATGGTTCTTGCTGATTAATTTGGATATATCCTGACTTTGAATGATAATATTGAAATCAAACAGAGTTAACAAAGACCATAAAAGTCACAGGTGAAAGTTATGGTAAAAGGAATGTTAATTAATGTTGACTTCAACAATAGGAAGATGGTGGAATATAGTATAGAGCCCAGCACTGAGTTACAGAAAATTATCCTTTTTTTAATAATGAAATTGCAGCTCTAAATATAAAATCCAAAATCTAAATCTAAAATATAAATCTAAAAACCTCTTTCTCCAGCTGAGGCATTTTTAACTTTGATTTTTAATTTCGTATTGAAGACCCATTTCCAAAACCAGAAGGAAACATTGCTTAGTTACTGTTCAAAACTGAATATGACGCTAGATCAATTGCAAAGTGGAAAATGTTTTATCTGCGGCTCTGGCTCACACTTTCATGCAGTTTCCTGCATTCCACTATTTTGAGAGTAATTTTTTCCTAACATTGATCCTGAATTGCACCCTTTGATGGAGAACTTCCAGTGCTTATGCCTTGCTTTGGAATAGTGATTTTCCTGTATCTTTAATCAGTCCCTTTAATTATAATTATTATTCTCTTTTATTTATTGGTGAGAGATATTTCCAGTGGGATATACAGTTTCTGATGAGTAGAAACGGACATTGTTCATATCTTTAGTCTTCTCAGCTCCTTTCCTGGAACACGAATGTCTTGTGGCTGTATGATAATGCTGAGTGCCTGAATCTTCATACCCAAGGTGACTCCCACCTTTGTGAGGTTAAGATCATTTCAAAGCAAAAAACCAGCCCAGCGTTACTGTGAACTCAGAAGTCTGAAAGCAGAAAAAGAAAGGGAAGGCATTTCCTTGAATTTCAATGGACAGACCGGACAAACTTCAAGAGTTTCTCCTGGAGGATTGTCAAAAGATTCACCGTGTCTTTGAGATTCAGAAGAATGCTGGTGCATTGGTTTTGCCCTCTTAATGTAGCTTCCAGTAAAATCAGTTCGAAAGTCGTGCGTGCGTGACATGATAAGGCCTATTTCTCACAGATTATTTTACTTCCACGTACATTTCTTGCAAATATAATAAAATAAATCAGATACTCCTAAAAAAAAGAATAGCATTAATGAAGACAGCAATAGAAAAAATAGCTTTTCAGAGGCATGTATTTCTTTGTTATAAAAACAAGCAATCCAGAACAGAAAATGCTGACAGAAAGAATCGTGTCGGCATTTTGGAATGTAAAGGTGAGGAAAGGTAGGGAAGGAAGAAAGAGAAGATGACAGACTCTTGGGGATGACAAGGATAGTGCAGCACTGGAACAGGTTACCCAGAGGTGGTGAATGCCCCATCCCTGGAGACAGGTCAGCCTGGACGGGGCTCAGAGCAGCCTGATCTAGCTGTAGGTGTCCCTGTTCATGGCAGAGGAGTTGGACTAATGGATTTTAGGGGTCCCTTCCAATTCAAACGATATTATGATTCTATGACAATAAAAAGTTTTGGAGACTGAAAAAGAAAGGGATACTGTGATGTACTTCAGATTGTTTGAAAATTATACTCTTTATTCAATTTTTTTGACTCTAGTCCTGTTACACGTGAGACACACTGACCTATCTAAACACAGCCAAGTTACTGCTACCTTGTTCTCTTGGCCTCTTTGATCTAGTCCTGTACAACTCGCATCTAGACGAGAAATTCCTGAAGACAAAAAACACCCATTCATTTTCTGAATACATCACTGATTTACACGGGATTGATGATATGTCTGGTATTTAGAAAAATGATTACAAAACTTTAAACAGAAAAGAAGCATTATTGTGTTCAGGGGCTGCTACTTTGCCTAAGCTGTTACAGCCACCTTAGCATCCAGCTACAGCAGAAACAGTTTGTTTTCTCCCTTCAAAAGTCGTATACTTGAATCTGCTCAAATCAGCCAAGATTGGAGAAGATTGAACTAATGAACAGAATTGGCAGCACACTGCATAGTCTCTGGGAAAGTTTGGAATTTCTTTTCTGAAGTCCTATCTTCTTACTGTCACATTCATTTAAGATACTTCACATCAGTCACCTAAAAAAATGGAATAAGGGAATAAGCATTCCTTAAACGGCCTGACACCCCTCAGACAGCACAATATAAGTGAGTTACCAGCAGGGGAGATATCAGGAATTCTGTTTACTTGAGAGAAGACATGAGCTTTACATAAAAGAAATGGGAAGGAGCATACTTGTACATCATGTTTCCCCATTCCTAGAGGTGTTCAAGGCCAGGGTGGATGGGGCCCTGTGAAACATGGCCTGGTGCCTGATTCAGTGGTTGACAACACTGCTGTGTGTGGGGGGCGGGGAGGGGGGCTGGAACTAGATGACCTTTAAGGTCGCTTTCAACCCAAGCCATTCTGAGTTTCTACAATGGTAACATTTTCTTAATGCTTCCTAGACCCAGAAGACTAATAATTTAGTCTATTAAAAGTATTTTCATTTACTATTTAGGCAGTTTTCTTAGTTGCAGGCTGTTTCTTGTCATGTGTCCATCCTGACAGTGCAACCATCTATTGCCGTGATTTTCGCATGCCTGATGTCCACAGACTCCAGGGAATAACACATGTTCAGTTTGGTGGCTGAAGGCTCATCCAAGCCTGCTGACTGCAATGGGAGCTCTTCATGATCATGATTTAGCAGGCAAGGTGCTACAATGCATGGCAAAGTCTAGGCTCTATACCTCACAGCCTTTCTGAGGCAAATGCAAAGCCTGCAATTTCTCAGTCTCCTTTTATGCCGTGGCTAAACAGCCTCTAGTTTACAGTCCTACCCTCATGGAGAAGGTTCTATTCCTTTCCTTTCATCTCACAGAGGCCTGAGACACTCCCTGGCCCATAAACACATCTTTATTACCTTCTCTTCCACTTGTGTTATTTTATAGGGCTGTTCATCAGCTACCATCCTCCTTTCCTCATTAGCACATATTGGTCGCAGCTTCTATGGAGCCTATTTTGATTAACGATTCCAGAAAAGCCTTTCCATAATTACACTTATTAATCAATGCTTCAGGCAAAGCATACAGAATAAAGGACACCAATTTATTGTAGCAGGTATTTAGGGAAATCCTGTTTCTGTTAGTATATCATGTCTTTTTTACTTTTTTCACCTTATATTGCCCTCAAATATACAATTGAATTGCTACAACCTTCACTTTTCTAAGTTACAGAACACCTCTAAGATTTTCACAAAACATTTGTAACCCTGTTATTATTCTTCAATAGATATGTGCAATTTAATCTTAAGAAAACCAGCATTTATCAGCCTTCAGAACTTGGCTTTTTTACACAAAGGGAAGGTAATATTTAATGAAGCCTTGGAAATAAAAAACAGATATAACAAATTCCTCCAAATTAGGAGGAAAAAAAAAAATGGAAAAAACAACAAAACAACCACTGAGATTTGAAAAAAAAAAAAAAAAATCTGATAATTTCTAAATGCAAGATTCTTGAGGGACGTACATACACCATACTAAACCATCCGCTTCACTGTATCCTCCTGCTGATCTCAATTATTTCACAATCTTTATGACATCCTGAAAAAGTCAACTTTTTTTTTAAGAACATAGAGAAGTCAGACTAAGAACACTGTGTTCCTTGAAAAGAAATGTCAAGAATTTCAGAAATAGTTTTTTTTAGCTGTAGAAAACTTTTTTTTCTTCCTGTTTTGCTATCACATTCTTTCCATGTAAAAGATAAATTTATGAGCAATTTTTCATAATTATTTATTTTCATTTGTCTTTCAATTATTTGTCTTACGCTTAAACTGCAGTGCAAAATGACTGGGTTATTCTAAGCTTTAAGTTAAATCATAAAAAGCAGCTAGACTTTCAACATATTTCAAAATGAGCTTGATGATCCTTGAGGTCCTTTCCAACCCAAGCCATTCTACGATTCTATGATTCTGTGATTCTATGATTCTCTGTGCACCCTCTGCAAATTCAAAGATGACACTGAAGTGATTGGCATGCTGAGACACGATAGAGACTTGACTCAAAAGGAGAGCAAAACCCTTGCAATGTCCCACATGTCCCACAGTAAATCTCCCAAAGCAGTTATTATCCTCCCCTGCATTGTTGTAACTGCTTCTGGAAGACTGCATCCAGTGTTGATCTCTCCATTCAAGAGAGATGTGGAGCACCTCAAGGAGTACTACTATTTAGTAAGTACTATTGGTGATAAGTGGATGGTTGGACTGCATGATCTTGAAGGTCTTTTCCAACCTTGGTGATTCTGTGATTCTGTGAGGGTCTACAGCACAGATCCTATGAGAAGAGTTTGAGGGAGTTGGCTTTTCTCAGTCTGCTGAAGGGATGGCTGAAGGCTAACCTTCAAGCTATCTGTAATGGTATGAATTACAATTATACAAAGAAAGTCTTCCTGGTAGTTCTACTGGAGACAATGTCCAGAAAATGCATCTTGAAAGGTTGAGATAGGGAATTAAGAAAAAAGTAAAAAAAGAAGATGCCAGTAAAATAATATCCCAGAACAGGTGAATACAGAAGTCATAGAAGTCTCAAGGATTGAGTAGGAGAAGTCATTCCTGATGACTTCTGAGTTGATCTAGTGATGCATAATTAGCATCCTTTCTATGTTAACCGCTTTATTTTATCTCCTGCTTCACATTTCCTCCTCGTTTTCAATTCATTCAGTTGGTTAAAGTGAGATTAACTTTGAATAACAATTCTCCACTACTACCTTGATGCTGATACTACACTACATTTGGAGAAAATTTTGTGCACCTGAAAGCTTGTGGGATGTTTTTTGTGTGTGTGTGATATATATATATATATATATATATATATATATATACTTTTTTTTTTCCTAGGTTATAACAGATAGTCCAACAAAATATATTACCTCTCACTAGAAACTCTCTTTACTTCATATTTTCAGAAGACCACAGATCAGCAGCATAACTTGTACCACGAAAGTCAGTGTTGGCTTTGTCATCTGCAAATGCTGACAAATTGTGGAGGCTTTAATGTCCTTCTTGCATTTTAAATTATTTCTAACAAATTTTAACATTTGTATTGAAAATAATTAAACAGACAATGGATCATTCCTCTTTTGACTGTATAGAAATGCACATCTACCAGAAACATTTTAACATTTCTATGGTTTAAAACACCAGTGGCCACAGAGAAAAGCACACCCTTTTCCACAAGCCTTTAATGATTCTTCTGATTGAAAACGGAGCTAGTATATTACCAGAAATATGCAACGCTTTTATTCTACCAAGATGTATTATTTAACAATGGGTGAATCTTGCAGAACAACTCTATTTAATTTGTTCTTTCAATCTAATGACCCACATGAGTGATTATAGAAACTATCGTGGCGCATCACCTGCTTCTCTTAGTGCCAATGTTTCTTTTCTTTTTTTCTTTTCCACATTTTCACTGGGGGAAATATTTCAAGTGCTTAGATCTTATGCAAAAATTGTTTTATAAGTTAGTTTGTGTTTCTGCTGCCCTGCATCTGATGGTCAGCAATGAACAATTTAGGAAAGTTTTCTGCATCAGCTACAGTAGTCATAGAAATAATTGTTACCACTCTTGATCCATGCAAATTCATGTTCCAATGAGTGTGAAGTGTTTTGCTTATAAAAGCTAAGTCCTGCTTAGTTGATAGAGAGTTTCCATTTAAACCACTGCCAAACTATGGTCCGTGAATAAACGTAATTCAACTAAATCCATATGTACAGAGCAATCTTAGAATCATAGAATCATAAAATGCTTTAGGCTTGAGTTGGAAAGGGTCTTAAGCACCATCTAGTTACAAACTCCCTACTGTGGACAGGAACATCTCTTGCTAGATCAGGTTGCCCAAAGCTCCATCTAATATGTTTTCAAGCACATCTACAGATGGGGCATCCACAGCTTCTCTGAGCAGCCTGTTACAGCACATCACCACCCCTCTTAGTGAAGAATGCCTTCTTTATATCCATTCTAAAACTACTGTCTTTTATTTTCAAAACTTTTCATCTCGTCGTGTCACTACAGATCCCAGTAAAAAGTTTCTTCTCTTTTTTTATAAGCCCACCTCATGTATTGAAAGGTCATAACAAGGTCCCATAGAAATTGTTGACAATGATCATGCTGTCAGCTTCAGGCCAACTTCAGCAAGGCCCGTGTTCACTTGTCACTCCTAACTCCCCTGTTGAACCATGCCTGGAACTTCCATCTACGCATCTTGTTTTTGCCTAAAAGCTGCATTTAAGCTCTGACTTTTGGCCTTAATCTTTGTCTGAGGCACCCTTGAAGGCAGGCATGGGTTCAGCAGGTCAACTTGCTGCTCCAACTGACTGACCTTGGGCTGTGGTCTTGTTTGGCTGTCTGGGTACTCACATGAACCTGATGACTACCATCAGTGATGCCATTTGCCTTCACTGGGTCTTGCATCCTGGGCCCTCCCTTTTGGAGCCTTTGCTCATCTTGCTGTCCCCCCTAAGACCATCTCACCTTTCCATGTAAAGCAGTTCCACTCTTTCTGCTACTATGACAACACTAAAGTCCTTGAGTCCTGAGCTAAGCATGGAAGAGCTCAACCATGATTATTTCTTTTTGTACTTGAGACATTCTCCTGATCCATGCTGGTTTCATGTATAGTCTTTGTTGTATTCAGACTGCCCCACTAAACTCTGTTATGAATCATAGAATCATAGAATTGCTCAGGTTGGAAAAGACCTTAGAGATCATCAAGTCCAACCACAACCTAAGCATACTACCCTAACTCTAGCAACTCTCCGCTATATCATGCCCCTGAGCACCACATCCAAATAGTTTTTAAACACATCTAGGGATGGTGACTCAACTACCTCCCTGGGGAGCCTATTCCAGTGTTTAACCATCCTTTCTGTAAAGAAGATTTTCCTGATATCCAACCTAAACTTACCCTGGCGCACTTGAAGCCATTTCCCCTCATCCTGTCACCTGTCACCAGGGAGAAGAGACCAACCTCGCTCCCACTGCAATCACCTTTCAGGTATTTGAAGACCCAGCACAACTTGATAGAGCGTTTACAGCCATTTATGGCTCCTATCCACAAATGTTTAGAACCCATCACAGAGATCTCACTTTTTGCAGCCTTAAGTGACAAATAACCTCAGTGCATCTTTGCGAAGAGACGTGCTGGTATGCATGGTGAGCATCTGTTTTGTACAAAGCTGTTAATGGGTTTTTCATAAGTCTGCTTGCATGCAATTTCTTTACATGAGTAAAAAGTAGGAAAGTATATTTATGGGGTATTATCACAACTCAACAGATAAAGTCCACTATTTTTCTTTCAAGAATGTAATTCAGTATTGCTGGGAACAACATGAATGGACTTTTCCTAAAATAATTTGTAGAGACTTGGGATCACTTTTGTTAAAAGCTTTCTCAGGGCACACTTTTACACTGAAAAGTGCCATACACAGACTCTGTGCTTAGTGCTGATCTTTAAAACTCTGGTTGATGATTAAGCTGATTTTTCACTTACCTAAAAGAAATGACTGAAATAGAGCAATTACTTAAAGCAAGGTAAAATTGGTTATCTCCAAGGAGGTCTTACAGAAGCAAGAAATAAATGCTTAAAACAAAAGATACTTAGTCAAACTATTCTTTTTCTTCATCCTTCTCTAACTGAAGACTCTCTAAGACTAAAATAATACATTTTAGCCCAATTTTTAAGTATCAGAAGAGGCAGGATTGTCTCATGGTACTTGGCAATGTTTTGACAAGCAGGCTAAAACTTGAATTCTTTTTGATCAAATCTACAAGTAGGATGGCGAATGAGAACACTGAACTTACAGGACTTCTAAACTTTTAATTTACTAATGATATTATGGGTTCAAGTAAGGTAAGAAACAGTGGTTTGGTGTCTGTTTTTCTGATCAGTGCCCAAGTATATTTTCAAAAAAAGGACAAAAACTGAATGGCTTATTAATTTTGCAACTAATTAATATTGTAGGTGGAATCTCTTGGCTTGGCTTCATGTCTTTTTTCCTTCCCTCTGTCAACAAATCAGCTCATATCCCAACTACGATGCTTGGACATACTCAAATAAAAGCAAAAATACTGTTATATACGCTGTTCATGTTCCGAATATGCATTATATAGTCTTTCATTTGATGGGTTTTAATATCTCATTTACAGAAGATCATTTAACTAATCGATTTTTTCCATTTCAATCCCTTTTTATTGTAGTTTTGTTATAAAACAGGCATTTAAAATAAAATTTGCAAAATATATGAATGAGCATACACATATCTCAGTATGCAATTCTGTGGCAGCATGCTTTTTTTTCTTGTATTCACTTTAACCTATGTATTAGGAAAAATGAGGATGAATAAATGTCTATTTTAGCCTGTCTGTTGGAGACACAGAGCATAGATAGTTCTTCTGTCAAAGGAGAAGGTGAATGAGAATGGCTCTGTGTTACTCAGCTGCCTATCAGTGTCAAACCACAACGCTATAACAGAGTGAAATAAAGACAATCTAAGATTTAATGCATAAGAAATTGAGCCTGGTATAAATGCATAATCATGTCCCAGATAAAGATAATATCCAAGTAACAATGAATTGTGATGAAAAATAAAAAGGGGAAAGAGTATTTAGAGCGTAAGTTCAAACTTCCTCTGGATTTCTAGCCAAGTGGTTAACTCAGGTGGAAAATGACAACCTGGGCTACACAGTCAAAAGTGACTGAACAGTGTGATAACACTCATTAACATCAGCCCAGGCCAGAAGCACAATGAGATAATCTCACATTAAAGGTTACACACTTTTGCTTTTCATTCAGCTTGACCAGTGCAGCTTATTCTCATTTTCCTGATGAGACTGTTCTTGAGCACTTTAAATATGAAATAAATGATTGGCTCTTTTTCTTGGTGACTTCAGTTGATAAGGGCACATTGCTTTATGCCATAAAAAAAAAAAATAATAAATGAAAAGCCCACTGAAATGAGGAGGATGGTGATTTAGCTGTCAGGAAATGAGCACTCTCTCTCCTGGAGTGGTAAAGATGAGCATGAGACTGTTTTGGCATAAGTGTATTCCAGGGCTCATTCCCATTAGGCAGTCTGCATGCAGCCACCCTACTTCTGAGCACTTTCCTAGCTCAGAAGTAGCTCCTGATGTGCCAGTTACCCTTATTCCCCAGGAATGTTTCAAGAAACTTTGTGCTCCAGGAAAAAGCACCTTTATGTGCAATACATACCATAGTCAGTCCATACAAGAAGCCTTAAGCCTTACCTGACTTTCCTTCACGTATTAATGGCAATTTGAATTTCTTTTTTCCCTACAAGAGCTGATAGTGAAAAATGTGAGGCTTCATAAGGCATGCTGAGTATGACTGGTATAGGGGCATTTGCAGCTGTATTTCCCTTTCCCCAGTGTATGGGCCAAATCCTGACTCTATACAGAAGTTGAGTGGGACCTTAATCCTTTCAATGAGACTGCTGGGTGTAAAATGTGCCATTCAATGCACGAAACAATAATTTATTATCAGTACAAAATAAAATGAATAGGGTATTTCTGTTCCAGTGCAGAGGCGTTGAAGACACCTTCAGAAGTAGACATCCAGCACTATTAGAGTCCTAGCCTGCCGTTTTCCTCCTGGCAGAGCCTGGTAGTGAGAGCTGTGACTCACACATCCAATGGGTTACAAGGCATCTGAAAATAGAAGCTGAGGGATAACAGACTGCAGTAGTAACCCGTTCAAGCTAATGAAAGAGATTTGTTCAGCATGTGTAACATTTCTTCGTTCTATGATTAAAGGAATGATTTGGCAGTAAATGTGCTATGAATGAGCAGACAAGACTCTATCCACCAACCAGCAAATGACTGCAATATGCCATTTCTATTAGAGCATGCGTCAGCCATGAATATTTATTTAGAAGTGAATATCAAAGAGATGTAGTGGACCTAAAGGTCATTGACACCTGAAGCTCTTGGACTTACTCACAATGAGCTGTAACAGCTTTCCCTATCCGAAACCCTTTAAAATTGAAAAGATAGGCACAACATTCTGCCCAATACAGAAACACTTAACTTCAGCTGCTGCTATTCTTCTAACAGAAGCATTGTCTTGCAGTTAGTCTAGGCAAGCTGTATTGCAGGGAGATAAAGGTTTTTCTTAGCATTCCAGGTTTAAAAGTAATGCTGAGGGTAATAGAGTAAGATTCTGAAAACAATAATAGAAGATGATTTATTTTTTTTTCAAAGTGGGTATTTTTTTCCAGAGTATCCCCTTCAGTCTTGCCTGTGAGAAATAATGGATGAAGATACAACAGCCCAGCAGACAGTCAAAGCCCTGAAGGTCTTTTGCACACTGATGGCTCAAGCCAACCTGTTGTTCTCAGAGTCTTCATGAGTTAAAGTGGCTTCTGAAAGAAGAGGGTAGTTTAAGAAGAGAGATTTTCAAAGGCAGTCCTTGCAGTCAGGAAAAAAACAACCATAAACTTGACAGAAAACTTCAATCACTGAGAGCATGAAGCTTCTTTTCAACCACAGGGAAAACAGAAATAAAATTAGAAAAAAAAAAAAAAAGAATGTTGGCCTAGGTTCACTAAAGTAACAACCTAATATGAAGCTACTCAGTGCAATGAAGGTGGTCTCCAAAAACTTTTCTAAGGTCTCAGATGCTGATACTGAAGGACTTTCAGGAAAATCCTTCCTCAAATAATTTTTCTCTAAATTTCTTCAGACTGACAGAATGTTTCTCATTATTAAGGCCCTCAGAAATGCATACCGTAAGCCAGGTAAAGCTCGTCTTACAGATTTGCAAAGGAGTAGCTTCTCCATGAAGCTGTCTGTACAAGCAGAAAATCTTTACAGTGGCATTGTAGTGCACCAAAGTATGAGACATTGCTATTTGTTCTAATTAAATTTAAGTATTCTCTGAAGATACTATTTACTTTCTCTGATTACTGTGCACAGACTTGTGTCAAAGGTATTAGGAAGTGCTAAGTGTGAATGGTTACCAGCACAGCTACCTAAGCCAACAAAAAACATCTGGATCATGAAAGTTTTAAGGAAATAAAGATCATGAAAGCTGACAGAGTCTGGAGATAGGTCTGTATTCTTAATTTGAAGCTGGCATCTCCTAGTTCACTGCAGAGCATAGTGGAGCTGTGATTCACAAAAATGGAGGGAGATGATTTAACCCTTTAGAGGATGTGAGTAAGGTGGAACTATGAATTAAGCAGTCCTTCCTGCTTTTCAAAGGGTTGGACAGTACAACATCTTTTTGGGCTATCTAAATCTAGAGCTTCCCATGGAAGCGGTGGAATCACCAGCCCTGGAGGTTTTCAAAAACAGGATAGATGTGGCACTCAGGGGCATGGTATAGTTGGCCTGATGGAGATAATCTTGGAGGTTTTTTTCCAGACTTAATGATTTGATGATTCTATTACACAAGGCAGGGACAGTGGGAAGTGCACACTTTCTGGTGAAGAAAACTCTTCAAAGGGAAATAAGTTAAAACGGTCACAGCAGAAGCCCAAGGCAAGGCATACAGAGAACCCAAAGACAAGATGGAGAGAAAAGGTTATGTGAATGTAAAAAACGTTTACTAGGAATCATGAGATCTGATCCTGACATTGCACTGGGGATTGACTTCCTGGCTCCTGTAACCTGCCACATCACATCCTCATTTGACAAAGCCCCTACTCAGCTTGGCCACGTTATGGGGCTCAGTTGGCCCTTGTTAGTCCCTGACACCTCCACTGAATGAGCTGCTGCTTGCTAAGAAGAAGAAAGCCACAGATGTAATGGAAAATCTCATTTATTCAGCCACTCTGAGACACTTAAGAAACTAAGCTTTGGTCATGTATGGCTACAATAGCAAAGCCTGCACCCTTCCCGGGAGAAAGAGGGCTGTATGATTCCAGGATTCTTTGGAGCCAGATAAAGATCTGATGAAAGTTGAGATCTGGTCATTTTACCTGGGCTTCTGCTGGGCTCAGACAGCTGAAGACAGTAGATAATTGCAAGACAGATATTCACATTTAAGGAGATCTGGTCAGATCTTGCAGAGGTTTGGAGCAGCCTTTAGCAAAAAGAGCTGTGAAGGTGGGTTCAGAGCATTCTTTTTTCATACTTTACATGACTGCACTGTGGAAATCATCACCTCAGTCTATAGTATAGATGCAGAGATTCATTTAGATGCAATTAGATGCATTTCATAGAATCACTGAGGATGGAAAAGTCCACAAAGATCATCTAGTGCAACTGTCGGCCCATCATTACCATGCCTGCTAAACCCTGTCCTTGACTGCTACATCTTCGTGCTTCTTGAAGACCTCCAGAGACAGTGACAGCATCACTTCCTCAGGCAGCCTGTTCCAATCCATTACCACTGTTTCTGAGAAGAACTTCTTCCTAATAAAGGAGGTTTATGGAAGGAAGGTTTATTAAGGGCGTCTCATCATGAAGACAAGATTCAGGCTCAGCATGTCCCTGTGTCACAGACTGCCAAGGACAGAGGGTCTTCTTTTTACAGTTGTCTCAATCTTTTTTTCCTATACATCCACCTGCCAAAGCTTTCACTTTTCACTGATTGTAGGAAGATGTGTTACTCAAGAGTTACCTATAAGGCACAGCACATCAGCGCATACCAACAGGAAAGATTAAGCCACTCAGTATCCACTCATCCATTTGTATTTCTTACTTTCTTTACTTTCTTTTTTCCTCCTATTATTGGTATAGTTGGTCAAGCTTAGCTCAGTCCACCATGCTAGGACATTTAGTGCTTCTTCAAAACAAAGAACTCTTTTAAAAGGTAACTGCCTTTCTTTTCATTCATCCCCTTCTATTCCCCACACAATACACACAAGAACAATGAAGCTATCAATGACTAAAGGTTATGGAGCTGTCACAAGTGAGAGGATAAAAACCAAACCAAAGCAAAAAAAAGCCAACAAACCAACAAACATTTTTAGGAGTAACAGACAAGACAGCTTTCTGACAAACCACAACATATTTTCATATGGTGTACAATTAATGTTTCTTCATTAAATTTTGACAAGAAGCAAAGCAGACGCATTTTACCTCAGTCACAGTCACGCTCCAGATCTCTCAAATGCCTTTTGTGATATTTATGGCAATTCCCACTAAATCTCTTCCCTGAAACAAGAGCTATATTTCAAGTTTAGGAGGTCAGTTGCTTTTTGGGGAAGTTACATGGGATGGTAAAATTGTAATGGGAATCTAGAAACAAACTAAGAGTGAAGCAAAAAAAAAAATTGCTGTTCTGGGAATGTTTTCTACTGCCCTTATAATCACCAAAACCAAGAAAAGCACAATTGAAGTCAAGCACTTCTGCCCCCTCGTAGAATATGGGGGGGCACAGTTATAATAACTGAAGAGTAAATTTTAAGCTCTCCAATAAACACATAATAAATCAATGTCCTTTTGCTTGTTTTAATTTCATACATAAGATTTATGAACCTGTATGTTTACACTGTTTATATAGAGCACTGTGCAGGCTACTTTAGCACAATAAAAGAGCTTTCTCTGAATTCATGCTCAGATGCTGTTTTGATTTGGCTTTATTTTCATGATTTAAATTAAGACATCCATCACTGCCTTCCAAGGATCAGCTTGAAGTGAACGAGGTCAAAGGTATGTTTTGAGTTAGTCGCAATTCAGTTTCAGCATCTTGTTTGAACTACACCTGATTACATGCATGGCAAAATCTCTCCTTTCCTACTAACCCTTTCGTTTCCCTAAATCTCAGTCTTTGGTTGGTCTTCTGCATTCCGCCAGACTCTTATTCACTTTCTTCCACATGGAATTCTTGGCTTGTAACCAAGTGCCACATTGGAGATGATCCAGAGGAGATCACAATTGTGCTCTTTGAGTCCTTCCATCAAAGAGCATCTTGTCTGACTCACTAAAATTAGAATAAATAGAGGTGTAGGTACCATTTTTGAGCTTTTTTCTGAGTTCCTAGCTTTCTCTTTAAACTACCAAGACTCTCTGATAGCATCTCTCAGCTATCAAGAATAGTCTCTTCTTACACACCATGGATACCACAGGGACTGTCCTGTCGTCACTATGGGAATATAAGGGAGTAGTGATAGCTTCTCTCTTTCCCATCCTTTTCTGTCCAAACAAGGATTGATGTTCTGCATTTCTGTTAGTCTGCCTGTTCACTGGATCATTTCTTTTTATATGATATGGCCTGAGTACTGGCAGAATTTAATATCACTGACTACTGCCTGAATGTGGGTTTCTGAGCAATATTAATCATATCTAAATACCGTTACACTTATGATTTTTGCTTTCAGCGTTTTCCATTTTGTAATCAACGTTAAAAATATATCTGTTTTTTTGACTGCTTTGTGAACTCTTCTGAGATATCCCTAGGATGACTGCGTTGTGACTTCCCCATTTCAGAAAGCTTTTGAGTCACAGTGGTCTGGTGGCACTCAGCTTGCAGCAACCACCGGAAAGAGTCTTCTCATACGCCTCTGGGAATACTGTGGAGTACTTGTCAAAAGGGTTCCAAATATGACATTTTGATCTCTCTCACCAGAGAAAAGCCTTTCTCATGGTTTTTTTTTTTCACAGTTCAGCTCACATAGGGAGTATTTCTTGAGAGGGATGAACTGCTAAGAGCAGTGACCAACTCCTTCCTCTTGGCTAACCTGTGGAATACGTCTTTGATATGGATAAGATGCTGCAGTGTAAGATTTAAGTATAGATGGACTAGAAGAAAGAAATATGTTTCTCTCTCTTACAAAATTATCTACTATGACTTATGATTTGGACATTAAGTCAAATCAGAAGCCCTTAACAAAAGTGAGATCCCCAACATCCCTAACAAAAATGACAGTGCTATGTCACTGCTGAGTAAAGTCTCCTGATCATTTCCTTTGGACACTCTGAGTGAATGTACAAGCAGTTTTGTGCAAGTATAGCAGGTTATCTCCGTACTAAACAACTTGTTCGCCTGAAATGTCAAGTCAGAGGAACTGGGAAAGGAAAGGAGATGTAAAGAAAGTCAAGGCATCCTCCCTTCGTATTTGATAAATGCATTTCAATTTTAACACCTGTTGCCCTTGTGAATTTCCATCTCTGAAGTACTGTATTCAGGTCTGGGGTTCTCTGCATAAGAAAGATGTGGAGCTGTTTGAGCAGGTCAAATTGAAGGCCATGAAGATGATCAGAGGGCTGGAGCACCTTTCATATGAAAAGAAGGCTGAGGGATCTGGGTTTCTTTCTGGTTCGTAGCGATAGGACAAAGAGTAATGGCCTAAAACTTGAAAATAGGACGTTCCATGCAAACATGTGGAAGAACTTCTTTATGGTAAGGATGGTTGAACACTTGAACAGGTCATCCAAAGAGGCTGTGGAGTCTCCTCCTATGGAGATATTCAAGACCTATCCGGATGCCTAACTGTGCAATCTACTGTAAGGAACCTGCTTTTAGCAGGGATGTTGGACTCGACGATCTCTTGAGGTTCCTTCCAACCCCTGCATTTCTGTGATTCTGTGATTCTTTAGCTTGGAGAAGAGAAGGCTCTGGGAAGACCTCATTGCTTCCATCAAATGAGGAGAGCTTATAAACAGGAAAAAGACTGACATTTTACAAGGGCTAGTAGTGATAGGACAAGGGGGAATGGTTTTAAACACAAAGAGATTTAAATTAAATATTGGAAAAAAAATATTTATTCAGAAAGTGGTGAGGCCCTGGAACAGGTTGCCAGGTGATGCTGTAGATGCCCCATATTCCCTGAAGGTGCTCAAGGCCAGGTTGGATGGGGCCCTTGGCAGCCTGATCTCTTGGGTGGCAACCCTGTCCATGGTAAAAGGGTTGGAACTAAATGGACTTTGAATTCCCTTCCAACCTAAGCCTATGATTCTATAATAATGATTTGTCTCAATCCAATACATAACAACTCAAAATATAAGCAAAAGATCTTTCTCCTTGCTTACCTAGGCCTAGCTTAGATATTAATTGCCCTGCTTAGGTTCAATCCTTGCCCATTTATAATCTGATGACAGTATCTTGACTAAAATTGGAATCACCTTGAACTCCCAAGAGTTTTCATACCAAAAAAGAGTCACCTGCTGAGCACAGCTCAGCTCATGTGACCTACAGACATCCTTTTTACTTATACATCAGTGGAATCCTTCCTGCCTGGAACCAGCAGTAGACTTCATGGTGCTACTCATGACTCAACTAAAATAGGTTTGTATCATGCAACAGAGAACAACAGAAAGATGCCAAGCTACAAGGACACAAATCAGTGGATGTAGCATCAAACAAATATATCAGTTCAGGACTGAAGCTGACATAGCTGACATCAGTGAATCCAGCATGTTTCCCAGTAACAGAAACCGTTTCTGTCCTGATGTTATATCCTGTGTTATATTTCTTAAGCAACCTGATAGTAAGGGATTTTATTCCCATTACTGGGACTAGGATAGTGTTCCAGACCCTTCACTCTTAAGTCTTTCCAGGATAATTGCATCCACATTCAATGTACACCAACTTATTCTTGCATTAGCATTCTTCTTTTGCTTAAACAAACTCTCCTTGTTCCCTGAGCTCACGTCACTTACCTTTAGCGAATAATCATATTCCCTCTCAGCTTTACTTTTCCTAGGCTGCATAAGAAATAAACACTTCTAGGTTTTTCCTGTCTAGTAATCTCGATGCCACTGATGGTCTCAGATGAATTTCACTGCACCAGTTTGAATTCATATTCCTGGTATGTGTAAGCAAGGATTTCGTACACTGTCCTGTAAGAGGTCTCAGCACTGCTTAATCAAAGTGGAATAATACTTTCCTAGCTCTCTTGAGAGCATCTCAGCTGAAGCATTCATAGGATATTTGCTTTTTCAGGTCTGAATCAATCTGTGATCAGCAAATACAACATGCCCTTTTTACTCTCTCATTTTCTACTGACAATCTCCTGCTTTACAGCTGATTCTTTTGTTGTTAATCCCCATATTCATGACCTTACTCTCTGTACTATTACATTTTTTTCAGTTCTCCACCCAGTTCACCTCACTAATACACCATTTCTTTTCAGAATTTCCTATGCTTCCTGGCTTTGTGCTGTCTACAGATTTCATTAGTAAATACCTATTTTTTAGGGCAGGGTCACCAATGAAAACATTGAATAAGATTATTTCAAAGACAGAGCATTATGAACCTTCAAGAAAAACTGCCCTGTAAACTATAAGTTTTCTTCTCTACAGAAAGCATGGGCATTTCTCTTTAGTGGTTCCTTACTCCATTAGTATTTTGGATACAGTCCACGTTTTCTGCAGTTAATAATTTCCCATGTGGCACAATACTGATATTGCTTTATTGAAGTCTAAGTGGATTATGTCTACAACATTTTTTCCATCCATAAGAACTAGTTATCTTTTTTAAGGAAAGATATCAGGCATAATCTGCCCTTGATAAATCTATATTACCTCCCATCTTGATTTATTTTCACCTCCTTGTGTTTGTTTCTCTTAATTATTCATTCATTTTTTGTTTTATTGGTGATTTATTCTAAAGCATCCTCACTTGCGGGGTTGGTTGCTTTTCTCTGCTTCAATATGGACACTGTATTTATTATTTGACAGTCAGATGGAACCACCCCCAAGTTCATACATTTATTAAAGAGCTTTGAGATGGAGCACTGATTTCATGAGCCAGCTCTTTCAAATATCAAGAATGCTGATTATCCAGCTCCATATCTCCTCCCTTCTCCCTAGCTAAATGAAACTAGTTTAGAGAGTTTTGTTTCCACTTTGGTAATAGAAATTTCCATGTCCAAAGTCGTCTTCCCATTAATCATCTTGTCTTTTCCTAGCAGACTCTACATTAGATGCCTACAGAATACTGAGCTGAAGTATATACCCTTAGCTGTGGGGTCATATTCCCATTGTCTTTAATCTCTAACCTAAATTTCTTATTCTACATCTTCTTTCTATTTTCACGTACAAATACTGAAGAAATCTGTTCTTCCTATTTTTTTTTTTTTTGCCAGGAATAATTCAAATTGACTTTTAGTGGTGTCCATGCTCTCCTTGCGTTTTTTGTGCTTGAATACATGATTTCCTCTACTGACCTTTTTGCTCGTTCTGAGGTCTCTACTTCCTCTCACTTTTCTATCAAAGTGATTTCAGTAGTTCTCTTTCCGAGGAGCTTAGTGAACTCCATCTTTTCAGAACATCAGTTAGCCCCCAAGCCCTTATCTGGCTGCTAAAAGGTATAGATTGATTGGCCCTTATAATCACTGGCTTTAAAAGGGACATATCCTTTACATTCTCTCCTTCTATACAATCTACTAAATTTAACTGAATTCTAATACAAAGATAATAATAATTAAAAGAATGAATTTAGTGGCAAGTATCAGCCTGAAGACATAAAGAAACCAAACACTGTTCATCACTTTTCGTTGTTTCTGAAATTACTTACGACTGTGCCATGTAAGATCTTCCAGTTGTTGACATTTCCATAATTACATTCAGCTATGGTGCTACTCAGAGAAAACTGCCAATGTGGGGATACAGTTTCATGTTGTGCCTAATTGTGTTCAGCTTCAGGATGCTGCCACAGAGTTGTTTCCAGTACTTTCTGCTGTGCTCAGCTACGGGCTGCAGAACTGCTCAGTCAAATGCATGGGAGAGCATAAGAATATCCTGCTAGGATCACCTCAAAAACAGAAGGAGCAGGACTTCCTCTTCTAATAGCATCCCACTCTGAGGTCAGATTATAATGCAGATTTGCACACTAAATCATTGGCATTTAAAATACTTCAAACCAATTGATCATTTGGCCTACATTTATTACTGTTGTTTTCGAAAGGTTATCGTTTTAAGGTCAAAAGTCTTGGCTCAGTCAAGAAGCGGTTCATTAATATCTTAAGCCCACGGACTATTAAAGACATTTTGTTAACTTAATCATCCTCCCTTTTTGTGTATATCATCCTGATGAATGCAGGTATCTCTCCTACCATTTCTCTTCCCATAACCAGTCTGTATACTGTATTATCTCCATGGCCTGCAGGTGTGTAGATTTGTATCTCATTTTATCAACATTGTCTGAGGAAAATAAAATGGATAGGCTGACTCGTTAAAATGAGAGAGCCAGCCTCGTTCAGATTTCACATTCTTTAATCTGACTAATGAATAGATTTCAGCTCCAATATCCAAACAGATAAATAGCTAAGTAAAACAATTTCCCCCTCCAAATTTTAATTCTTATGATATGCAAGTCAGTAAAACCATTAATTTGGATTTATTTAAAGCCTTTGTCATAAATTATTCAAAAGCACATTGTGAACTGACATAGGAAATCAATCCAGTGCTTCTTGACTCAGAAGAAGTCCTTCCATTGACTTCAGGCTGACTTTGGACTGAAAAGCACCTGAACTGCTGCTGAAGTATTGTCACTTCTAATCATCAGCACAGGGCTATTCAACAGCCTATCAGCCCCGACTGTCATACAAAACTTTGGGATGTTATCCTAATGAGTACACTATGGTTTGGAATTCCTCATGAAATATATGCAGCTGGAATAATAATAAATAAATAGAAATAATAGTTTGTTATTTGTCCTGAGCTTAAAACAAAATGCATTTTCTTAACCATCCTCATCTGTATTTCTTGACTGCAAATCAGGAGTTTTAACCAATTCAGGATAGAGGGATTACAAATACATAGTGGCCCCCCAACCAAAAAACACTGCATCTGCTCAGATCTGAAGCAAAGCTAACCTTCCTGTTGCCTTATTGCAGCATTCAATCTCTTCCTTTCACACAGAGGGTGGTGACACACTGGAACAGGTTGCCCAAGGAAGCTGTGGATGCCCCATCCCTGGAGGCATTCAAGGCCAGGCTGGATGTGGCTCTGGGCAGCCTGGTCTGGTGGTTGGTGACCCTGCACATAGCAGGGGGGGTTGAAACTAGATGAGCATCGTGGTCCTTTTCAACCCAGGCCATTGCATGATTCTGTGATTCCTTGGAAATCAACTTCTAACTGTCCGGATGAGTATATTTTAACAAGTCAATTCAGTAATTTGGGCATGAGATTAGAACAATGCTCAGACAGTGCAGCAGAAATCCAGGCCTAATGTTGCAAGAGTTGCAAGGCCAAATCGCAGTGTTACTGTTGTTCTATTCAGCTAGACGCTTCACGCACCTGTACTAACAGAAAGAGGAAAGCTTTCATCATGAGAAGAGGCATGGTTCATCTGCTTTTAGCATTTATTTCATTTACCAAAAGGATGATCTGTCTGAAAAGGAATCAGTGATAAAAGCTCTCTATAAAACACACAGCTGTAGCTTACTCCACTAGTTAGTAAAAACACACTAAAGGAAAGGTGAAGTAATTTCACAATCCCTAGGCAATGTGTTCAAGAGTAATGACCAGGTGCAACTATATTACAAAGGACATCCACAGCGAGAGACAATATCTGTTCATGGGTGGAACACACCTTCCAGGAAAAAGCTCTTCCAAATGTGGTTTAGGGAAATTCATAATTCCATCTATTGGTCCTCTGTCCAAAGCTTGGATAAACATAAGCCAGCAGTGTGCCCAGGTAGTCAAGGAGCAAGGAGGTGACTGTCCCCCTGTACTCAGTGCTTGTGACACCTTGAGTATTGTGTTTTGTGCCCCACACTACATGACATCAAAGCCCTGGAGCATGTCTTGGGCAATGAAGCTGGTGAGGAGTCTGCAGCACAAGTCTTCTGAGGAGCAGCAGAGAGAACTGGGATTGTTTATTCTGGAGAAGAGACCTCACTGCTCTCTACAACTACCTGGAGGGAGATTGTAGTGATGTGAGGGTTGGCCCCTTCTTCTGCATAACCAGCAGTATGATGAGAGGAAATGCCTCAAGTTGCACCAAGGAAGGTTCAGGTTGAACGTCAGGCACTGGAACAGGCTGTATAGGAAAGTGCGTGAGTCACCATCCCTGGAGGTGTTAAAGAAACATACAGATGTTGTACTGAAGGACATGGTTTAGTGGGGAAATGTTGGTGATATGTGAATGATTAGATTAGATCTTGGAGGTCTTCTCCAATCTTGGTGATTCTGTGATTTTATGGTTCTTCTTTATCACGAGTGATCTGTTTAAACTTTACAGATCCTATGCAGTACATCCTCACGACCCTTCTACCCTCCTTTCCAAGAGACCGTGTAGGATTTCCCTGCTAACGATCTGCTATGTGTTTCTTTTCAGTTGTTCCTTCATTGTCTCTTTGAAGCTTGATGGCCTTTCTTCTGCACAGTGTCTCAGCTTTGCAAACAGCCTTCGCCCAGCTGCATGATTAGCACATTTTTCTAGGAAATGGGAACAGTAGGTTGGAAAATTTCCATCTTAAAAGACTTGAGCCCAAGCCACCCACTTTCTAGGCAAGGAAGCTAATCCATAGGATGTTATAAAAAGGACAGATACTGCATTGCAACACAGCCAAGGTAGTGTCAGTGATGATCATCACACGCACCCATAACACGCTTTTCAGATGAGCTTCATGAAGACATTTGAGAAAACAGTGCCTATTTCTCATGAAATGCTGGGAAGAAATTGTTCATTTCTGTTGAGACAGCAGCACTACTAGACATGCATATGTGAAAAAAGAAAAGTACATATCTAATGTTTACAGCAAAAGCATTGTCATGTTTAAGTAATAGATGCCAAAAAAACCCCAAGCAATTGCTTTGTAGATAGCTTTGTAGTCATCTTAGCTCTCCCTCCCTTCTCTTCTGCCAGCCCCCCCATAAATCAGGACTTAATTGGTAAAATTTCTTAACGTGGAGCTCATCTGCAGTGCTATAAGCAACATGAGACCTGATCAGTATGTGCAACCCATACTAGGAGCTCCTTGTTAGCCAAAGTGCTTTGTGTGGGTCTGTATAATATCTTGTTGCCTTGTTTCTTGCTCCCACTATTGCTATATGCAGTCACGACACTGAGAAACTTTAAGAGAGATTTAGTAATATAAATAAGGTCAAAGGAAAGCGTATTTCCATGATCACAGACTTTCTGACAGCCATTCAGATGGGGAAGGAGGAGTTGATTCAAGATGCTGAATTTAATTAAAGCATATGCTCTTGGGTTTTGCAGTTAAATATCCTTAAATCTCCCTTCCTTTGTCTCCTTACCAGGTCATCACAAAATTTTAAATCACTTTGAAAGGTTCTTGCTCCATTGTTCTGCAATATTTTTTCCTAAAATTTGTTTTTGCCCCCTGTTCACTTCCTCAAGAGAAATTATAAAGAAATCCTCATCAAAAGGGTATTAAGACTATTTTCAAGAGGATAGCAAAATTAAAATCTGTGGATGACCAAACAGAAGAGAAATTATACCTTGCAAAGTTATTAAATTTAAAATAGTACTGTTCATCATTATAACACACAAAGGTAGATAGAAGATTGTAAGAAGCAAGTCTGTGATCATAGCCAAAATGTGTATCAGTGACACAGTCAAAGGAGGTTCTCTCTGTGGAAGCAAAATTTAGGCTTCGGGAAAGGAAGTTGATGGTGCTGCTCTTGGAAATTATCCCTTTATCTCCTGTGGGAGAGAGCAAAGCATGTGAGCAAGAACCTACACATATGGAAGCTCCAGGCCAATAAGAATAGCCTTTGGTCAACAGACCTTACTGCTAACCTGTATGGTGGCATGCAGTGTTTGATTACTGATCCCATACGATGCGTGACCCCTAGTTTGGTACTAAGTGTAAAGGAAAATCTAGTTGAAAAGTTCGAAAGAAATCAATGTCCTGCATGAGATTCCACAATGTGCCTTGTGTCAAAATTCCTATGGGAGCAACAGGGGTTGCCCAGTCCTTTCCCCAAATTCAGCACTGGGAATGCATTAAACCCTCAGAAAAACGTAACAGGAGAACGTAACAGGAGAAACTAGAGGAATTTCATTCTTACAGATGTTGACAGTACTGAAGAGTGTTGAGTAGGAGACATGCCACTGGTGCACAGCTGGTTTTCTCTTAGAATAGTCTGGAGAAAAACAAATCAAAACAAAACAAAAAAAAAAGGAGCCAGCATAGCTGAACAGAAGATTAAAGGCTGCTTTTAGAAATAAGAAGGCATCCTGCAAAAAGTTAAAGCAATATAAAAAAAAAAAAAAAAAGAAAATAGAACCAGGAATTCTAGCAGATTAAAATAAAACATTACAAGGCAGGCCAGAAGAGATCGAGGAAGAAACAATGAGAGAAAACAAGACATACCAATTTCGTTTTCCAACACATCAGGACTGAAAAGCCTGTCTGAAAGACCAATTGGACGCATCTGTATAGAAGAATCACTTGGAGACAAAAGGGTCGCTGCAAAACAACCAGGCAAATTCATTGTAGCGGTGCTTACTACAGAAGAAACTGGAGTGATAAACATCACAGACTTTGTTTGAGGGAAGAATCCAGCCAAGAGTCTGCCTGAAATTGTAGCAAAGGTAGAGATTAGAAAGAAAGAATAAGCGCAGACAAAACAGCAGGGCTACACGTATTTATCCAATAGTCCTAGAGAAAATCAAAGATGAAATACCTGAATTATTAACACCGATGTGCAGTGCATCCCTTAAACCTTCTCTAGTATGAGAAGACTGGAGGGGATCCAGAAGAGATCCAGGGAACTGAAAGTGTCTAAGTTTGACATCTGAACCAGATAAATCGGCTGCAACTTTGATGAAGGATGGTAAAAAAGATTTCACTGCTAGGAATTTGTGTCTTACAGATCTCTTGATATTTTTTAATGGATTAAAAGGCTTGTGGATATCGATAACCCAGTAAATAAAACGTTCTTGGCTTTCCAGAAAGGTTTAACAAAAGGTATTGAAGGAAATAAGCACCCATAGGATTAGATTATCCCCTTATTGGGTCCTGACCAATATAAATAATTTTTCAAAGGGAGGTAGCAGAGGGTAGGAGTACATGGCTGATTCTGGCAGCAGGGTGTTAACCTGTAGAGTTCCTTAGGGCCTGTGCTGGCATCTGCAATACTTGAGGTAATGACCTGGAAACCTGGCTGAGCAGTGAGGTGGCAAAGTTGTCTAACAGGCAGTCATTAAAGGTAGTAAAGGCTGGACATTGAGGAAGAAGTATTACAGAACAATGCAGTACAATGGGAGATGAAATTCAGGTTAGATAAAAGCACAGGGATGGGGAAAAACAATTATCATTTCACACAGAAAATGACAATGGGCTTTGAGCTGACCCTTATTATGTAAGAACAGGGCGTAAGGTTACAACAAAAACTTACCTCTACGCAGCGGCTTTGTGCTCACTAGCAGAAGGCAAAAAGTCGCTTACATGATTAATTGTCTAGAAGGGGATAAAAATCAAAACAAAGTGTAACATCATGCAATTGCATCAATATGGGGTTACCCACATCCTGAAAAACATGTACAGTTCCACACCAGGCATCTCAGAAAAACTACAACCAAAAAGATGCAGACCTTTCTCATCGGTAAAGTTCAGATGGGCTGAAAATCCTTGGCCTTAAAGAGAGCCTTTATTCAGCCTGTCACTGGACACACACACACACACACACACACACAAAAAAAAAAAAAATAAAAAAAAAGAATGAATTTTTTTATGGTTTTAAGTGTGGGTGAATAGATGAGACAATCCAAGGGACCACAAACCTCAACTTGAGGGTGAGAATAGTTGGAGATTGGTAGAGCACTCAAACATCTCTGTGCTTTACTTCTACTTTGACATTCACTGACAGGCACTGGTGCAAGCAAAATGCTGAATGGATCTTGATCTGAAACAACAATGATGCTCTAAAGTTACAGCTGAAGCAGAATGGAGTAGTTGCTCCCATTTCCCTACATCTTCTGATTCCTAGATTCAAAAAGCTCATATATTTCAATTTTTATTCATAGCTACATTGTGAAGAAGATTTCTGAAGTTTTTTGCTGTTGTTCTGTAGATTTCTCTGCCTACTTTAGAGCATGGACAGAGGACTCAACAAAGTCCACCCAAGTGCTAATAAACTTTGGAAAAAGTGCATTTGCACCACTGTATCTCAAGACGATGTTTGTTTTCTTTTTTCCAAGCAGAGTGACATTGCCAACATTGCAAACATAGGGAGAGCTGATGAAGTTTCAAAAGGGCTCACCGAGGCACTGGAAGCAGTCACTTAGATAAAAAGACTTATATAGTCTACTGTGCTCAGCTTTTCTATCTTGGAAACAATCTTTTAGAAATCAAGTTCTAACACACAGTTCTGCATAATAGCTGGATGAGACCACAGGTAGAAAGAATGATTCTTGGCTACGTAGTGCTGGTATCTGCAGCTCTAATAGCAGTAACCAAATAAATAGTTGATGTTGGTGGCAGGAATTCAGTTTTAGAATCAGGCAGCAAATGAAATATTTGTAGGTTAAATGAGAATACAGACAAACAAAGGCAGTTTTCCCATTTTCTAACAGGCTATGTATATACCTGTACTTCAGGGTTCCACGTTCTGCTTCCTTGATGTGCTTAGGTGTTTCACAAGGATATGGCTCATGATAAAAGGGAGGAATTCATTTACTCACTGGATAATGGGATGTTATGGGGCATACCTAGGTACTAAGACTTTGACACCTGAAATCTCCCTTCATTTCTGTGATGCTCTCCTTGCAGGCTGGATTTCTAACTCCCATACTGCAGCTTGTCACATGGGTTAAACATTTATTCAGATTATACAGGTGCAGCAGCGATGGCAGTACTCTTAAGTGAAAAGTAAAACTCCCTTCTCCATATTTACAAATATTCGGATGGATTATTATTATTTTTTTTCCAGCATCAAACAGGCTATCAGAGGAGTTAGACAGGATGAGGGATTTGTTCAGAAGTTCATTAGTTAGCTCCCAGTTTTGCTCCCCACTAGCTTGGTTTAGCCATGCTCCTTCTTTGTGGTGTTAAGACAGTTGCACTCAGCATGTGTTCCTTTAGCTCTGTCAACACTAATTTAAATTGCCATTCATCATCCCTGCTCAGAGTGGTGAGGAGTTCAGTTTAATATTTCTGGCTTTCATAAACAAAGATGATTACCAGGATTACTGGGACTATGGGACACGCTTTACTGATGAGGTGATTGACTTATCACTGCTTCACATACAAAGCTTTTTATTTTCATTTGGGTCTCTTGCTAATATTGACACAATAATATGTTTCTAGAAAACGAAGAGTTAAATCCAATGAAGCTAAGATAAATGTAGGCATAAAAATACTAAAATCCACATTTATGCCTGGGTGTAACCGACAGAGGAATGCAGTACAAAGTATTGAAAATAGACTCCTTACTGCTCGTGATTCCTCCTTGTGATGTATCAGACCTGCCAGATAGTCACCAGCTTGGGACATGTATTGCTGCCATTGCAGTACTTGATGAAAACATCTGTTTTATGCCAGAATCTGCTAGGTCCTGGAATACAAGTCTCTCTTGGACTTTAAATAGACTGAAATGAGGCTGTTCAGGCATTAGTTGGCATTCTCCAGCCTCCTTTTATTATTGCTATAATATCTTTTTTATTAAATTGCTCACAGGTAACAACATACAGATATGCTGTGATAAGCTCTGTGAGCTGTACTGTTTTCAGGGAATCTCAGGTCACCGTCATGGAGCTCTGAAAATGGAAAATGAAAACCCACATTCAGACCAAATTCTATTTGTTCCAGTGCTTCTTGCAGTTGACTGGTTTGGTATATAACACATTTGAATGAAAAGCAGCATTTTTATCAAAGTAAAAAACCAACACTTTCAGCTGTTCAATTGTCCAATTAATCCAGGATTGAAAACTTAAGTGGTACTGAAACACAGCTATATTTTGTCTGGTTGTCTTCAGAAAAGCTATAATTCCTATACAAGTACTGTGGATAATGCAGAAATAACAGCAAAGGGAGGCAGTAGTCTGGAAAGAGGAGAAAAGAGAACGCTTCTCCTTGAGATCTGCTAAGAAGCTGGAGCAAATGGAGAAAGGAACCTCTGAAAAGAAGCATTTTTGGACAAGAGCGGAAGATTCCCTAGGCACGAGAGGATGACAAAACTATACTACAATATAGTTCCTAGATTATTCTAAAATCTGGAGGAATCGACTTGTACATACCTCAGACAAGTATTTAGGGTGTGTTCTTCATGTTGTTATAATAAGTTGCTCCTAATTCTTCCTTTAATGCTGTGGTAGACATTTCGGCTGTCAAGTTTATATGGCTACTGGGAAGGACTCAACAACTGTGGTTGAATGCGATAAATTAAGTAGTAATTAAAGCCTTCCTGTGATACGCCATTTAATTACCCTCTCTTTTCCTGCACATACCAACATTTTTCAGCAAATCCAAAACAACAGAAAATTAATAGTAGCTTTGATTTTATGAGAAGCAACGTTAGGACCACAAAACAAATGATATCTTGGGAGACCCAAATGCCAATTCCTTATTCTTCATGGAAGTTATTCTTTGTACTCCCACAGCCTGTGAGGAAGCTATGTAGAATTTATTGAGAATGAAAGCCCACTGGTTATATATAAGAATATAATACGATCTAGAAAAAATTTACATTTGTTCCTCTGTTTTTCTTACATTATAACTTAATAGAAGATACACTGTTCTTTTAATATTCCCAAAGATATTTGGCCATTGTAGATTTATCATTTTCTATTAAATCCTTGATAACATTTTCATAAAAACATGACTTGCTTTATCATACATCAAA
Source organism: Centrocercus urophasianus (assembly GCF_019232065.1). Lineage (NCBI taxonomy): Eukaryota > Metazoa > Chordata > Aves > Galliformes > Phasianidae > Centrocercus > Centrocercus urophasianus. The sequence goes on from NW_024884253.1 coordinate 1,487,603, forward strand.
CAAAGAAACTCATCAGATGATATTAAAAAAATGACAGTGGCAGTTGATTAAGAGCCAGGAGGTATTATTAAAGCAAAACTGAATAAACACAGTCCAGGAAAAAGTGATCCAGAGAACATGAGGATAACCTTTCTACAAATGCTTTAATAGTATAGCTCTGGAAAGGTTCTGATTTAAGGTGATTCACAAAACAAACTTGTGAGTCAAAAGGAAACACCTTTCACATACCGGAAGGAATTCCTGAAGACACAGCCATCTAACTGGATGACAGTCTCACTGTCAATCCCTTATTGCTATGGGATGGAAAAAAAAGCTGTTAATTTTTTTCTGAGTTCAAGGGAGCAGATGACCTCCAAGGGTTCCTTTCCAACTCAAACTATTCTACAATTCTATTCAGTGATTCTATGAAAACTATTAACGACAGATGAATAAGCAAGTGGTGATAACAAGGACCAAGCCTAATGCACACAAAACGATTGCACACAAAGCCCAAAGTCCTCGGAAAAAAAATATCCCGAGAGATACGTGGTATTACTTTTGTATGAATAACACGCTTATTGATTAAGCAGTATTTCTCCAAAATGCAAAACAAGCAAGATGTAGAGACTGCAAACCAAAGCACAGTTTCATCCTACTGTAATTGCTATGGTTGTTCTCCCCAAGAATATTTCATCTTTATCTTGTATCAGCACATATTTATATATATTTTTCTTATTTACTTTCACGAGGGTCCCATCAAAAGTAAGTACGACTTGTACTGCAAATTATTGGACTATCCTGAATTTTCATTGGGTTTAAACTGCAATTACTGCTTACTGTAGGATTAACCTGCTCTTCCTCAGTGGCTCAGTACTAACTCCTCCAGCAAGAACCAAATGTGTTGCACATGTAAGTGCAGTCAGGATTTTGCAGATGGCAGGTAGGACAGCTGTATTTCATACTCAGTGCCTTTCTATAGCCCTTTTCCCTCAGGATTTTCTTTTGAGGCCACACAAGTAAATGATTTACCAATGCAGCAAAAGATGGAGAAAAAAAAATTGCTCGGATAATGGTTTGGTGTTGTAAAACCCTTAAGTTTATGGAAGCTTAGGTGGCCCCTCAACCCTTTTAAAACTTTTTTTGGCAAGGCTGTTGGTGCAGAATTACATTTCTGAAAAGGCAGCTGGCTTGTAAACCCCCTGTAAAAATGAATTGTCATTTAAAGGCCTTATCAAGAAAATCCTTGCTTCATAACTCCTTTTGCAAAGCCAACCATTTCCAGCTCACTTAAGTAAAACTGCTGTCGTTTAGCAAATAAAAAGCAATTCCTTACAGGTGCAGTGTGAGCTGGAGCTATTTTCTGGGCCAAAAAATGATCTGTTGTAGCATCATTAATGTTGCCAAAGATCACTAAGATCATGTAGTCCTACCGTCAGCCCATGTCCCTCAATGCCTCACGCACGCTGTTCTTGAACAACACGGATGGGCAGCCTGTTCCAATGCCCCATCACTCATTCTGAGTAGAAATTTATCCTAATATCCAACCTAAACCTCTGTTGGCGCAACTTAAAGCCATTATCACTTATCCTATCAGTGTGATGTGGGAGGAGGGTTGACTCAGGCAGGTGACACCAAGTTGGGAGTGTTGATCTGTCAGAAGGGAGAAAGGCACTACAGAGGGACTGGATAGACTGGGTTGATGGGTCAAGGCAAACTGCATGAGTTTCAACAGGGCTAAGTGTCGGGTCCTGTATTTTGGTCACAACAACCCCAGGCAACCCTACAGGCTTGGGGAGGAGTAAAGCTGCCTGATGGAAAAGGGACCTTGATGTACTGACGGACAGTCGGCTGAATTCGAGCCAGCAGTGTGCCCAGGTGGCACACTGTAACAGTGAAGGTGCAACAAAACACGGCAGAAGACATGAATATCGAGGAACTGACGCAAAAAGGGAGAGCAGCAGGACGGGAGGCTGCAGGGGAAGCCCTGTTTAGTCGCGGGAGGGACGCTGGGAGAATGTGGAAGAGGACGGTGACAGAACGAAGCCAGCTCATAGCTCGGATAGCGCGCAGGCTGCAAGCGCAGCGCTCTGATGCAAAACCCGCTGAGGGGAGAGAGGGTGGGAGACACCGAGGGAAGGTGGGCGGGACAGCGAGAAATGCCTGCCACGCTCCGTTCTGATTGGCCGCTCAGGGGGAAGGAGGCGTGGCGCCGCCTCGCTTTGCCCGCTGGGAGTTGCAGTCCTCTGCGGCACCTGAGGGGCTATGGGAGGGCCGGTGGCGGACTCCGGTGGGCGGAGGCGAGCACGTGGTCAGGGAGGGGCCCCGCGCCCCGCGATCACGTGATGTTTGGGTGCCGGCGGCACGGCGCGGGCGCGCGGCGGCAGGTGAGGGGCACGCGCGGCAGCGGGGCTGTCCCCGCCCCCTCCCCACCCCGGGGGTGTGCGCGACCCCGGGATGGCGGCGGGGGATGCGGGGGGGATAACGTAAGGACGTGCCGGGATGGGGATGTGCAGCGTGGGGACACACGTTGCACAGGGGTGTGTTTTTGAGAGCGGGGCTGGCCTTGCACGCGGAGTGCATGTGTAATTATAGGCTGTTGTTGGCCTTGCACGGGGTTTGGGAGTGTGTTTGTAGCCTGGGAGTAAAGCCAGCGTTGCATGGAGCGTGCATGCACAAGGTGAGGTCTCTGGCTTGCTTTTCCACGTGCACGGCAGGGTTTCTGGTTGTTGCTGCACGGGGCGTGCGTGTGCAAAGCAGGTTCTGTTGTGAAGCGTTTGTGTGTTTGCAAGCTGGGAGCGGGGCTGGCCTTGCACGGGGCGTGCATGTGCAAGCTAGAGACCTATTGGCTGTGCGCAGGATTTATGTTAGCGTTTGCAAGCTAGGAGGAGGAATGGCCTTGTATGGGTGAGGGTGTGCATGTGCAAAGTGTGGCCTGTTGTGCAGAGTTGGTGTGTTTGCATCGTTGGAGCAGGGCTGGCCTTGCAGAAGGTTTGCACGTGCAAGCTAGAGACTTACTGGCTTTGCACACAGTTTACATTTATAGTGCTTGTGAGCTGGGAGGAGCTGTGGGGTTTGCATGTTGAAAATAAGGTCTGAGACTTGCTTTTCACAGGGGCATGCATATACAAAGTAGCATTTATGGCCTGGATTTTGGGTGTTAGCAAGAAGAGAGCATGGCTGGCATTGCACTGGAGGCTTGCATGGGGCCTTGTACAGCCCTGTCTTGCACAGGGCATGCCTTGCACACGGCATGCATGTGCAAAGTAGAGACTTACTGGCCAGGCACAGGGTTTATGCTTGTGTTTGCAACCTGGGAGGGGAGGACTGGCCTTTCATGGGGCATGCATATGCAAAGCAGGATGTGTAGCATGGAGTTTGTATGTTTGCAAGCTCCAGGAAAAGAGCTGACCTTCCACAGGGTGTGCACATGCATACTAGAGACATGTTGGTCTTGCATAGGGTTTCTGCACTTCTGAGCAACTTGAGGACAAGACTGGCCTTGCTTAGGGATATATGCCAAGAGGGACATGAATGCTTCAGTGGCAGCAGCGGGTTCAGCTGGTACTAGGCTCCAAGGCACGTGCAAACCCAGTGCATCTTAGGAAGCCTCTGGGCATGGGTGTTCTTTGTTTTCTTAGCCCATGTGGCTGTGAATCAGCTGCTAGGATGGAAATGTCATTCTCAGACTTGTAAACAAATGTTTTTTTGGGAAAATGCAGGAAGAAGAATAATCATCTCATTGAGCAGAGAAAGTACCGCTTTTGCAGTAGTCCTTGGCCAACTGAACCTTTTTTGTTGCTCTTTGTACTTTAAACTGTATGAAGATAAGTTTAGTCCTAGCTACATGGGACAGCGTTTGGGAAACTGTGTTTCAGTGTCTTTGTGTGCATATCAAAAAAGCAGAAGGCTTTGCAACCTGGAATTGTGTTTTTCTTGTGCCTCAAATGCATGGAATGTACACTGAGAAAGCTTGGTCTGTTTATTTTTTAAATGCATTGTGACATTTGCAGCTTAGGCCGTGTCCTCATGTATTCTGTGCTCCCATACAAGTACCCCCTTGTTTGCAAACTCAGAGATGGCGCGTGTGCACTGTGGGATTGGAGTCCCAAGATTTTGCTTATCAAGTTGGGTAGAAATGTAGGGTTGCATAGAGTTGGGGTATTGGTGTTGCATGGTCTCCTTTATTCATCCAACAGAATCATAGAATTGTTTGAGTTGGAAGGGACCCCTGAAAGTCATCTCTTCCCTGCAATGGGAACAGGTACACCTGCAGCTACATCAGGTTGCTCAGAGCTCTGTCCAGCCTGACCCTGAATGTCTCCAGGCATGGGCCATCCACCACTTCTCTGGGCAACCTGGTCCAGTGACTCACCACTCTTAGTGTGAAAAGAACTCCTTCCACTCATCTCTAGGTTGGTCTCTGGCTATTCCCAGGGTGCTGATGACGCACTGGTTCGCTTTCTCCAGACATCAAGCAAGCAGGAAATAATATCCACTGCTCACTCCCTTGCTGTTCTGCTTGTGTCTGTTGATGCAAGTGAAAATGAAAAGCACAGATGCCACTAATGTGGCTTAATAGGATGTGGGAGACACTGAGCTCAAGTGTAAATGTAATTGTGCATCCTCTATAATCCTGGCTTCTCAGTTACATCTCCCTGCCTGCTTTCTCTTGACTTGTGTCTAAAATGAGCTTGGAGAAACTTTTTGGTCATGGAGCCTTTGCCTTGCATTTTATAGTATTGTATAATCATATAAATATAGAATATCCCAAATTGGAAGAGACCCACAAGAATCACTGAGCTCAATTCCTGGTTCCAAAGAGGACCACTCAAAATTCAAACCCTGTGTCTGAGAGGGTTGTCCAAATGCTCTTGGACTGTATCCAGTGCTTTGGGGAGCATGTTCCATGCCCACCACCACCGCCTCTGGTGAATTTCTTTTTCCTTATACCGAGCCTGAGCCTCCCGTGTTCCTGATGAAGGGTGGTGGATACACTGGACCATGGAGGTTTGGACATCATCGTCTTGGATAAGTTGCTGAAGCACCTTGTTTTGTGACTGCAGAGATGCCCTGAGGATTAACGTTAGAAATTTGTGTGTTTGGCACCTTCCTAGTGTTGGCCTTTACTTTGCTCGGAGGATTGCAAATGATGCTGAGAGCAAAATTTGTGTGCTGTCCTTGGCTCGTGGCCCAGATTCGTGGGTGGAAAGCGGAGTGTGTGAATGATACAGGGCTATACAGACTCACAGAATCATTAAGGTTGGAAAAGACCACTAAAATCATCCAGTCTAACCATCAACCCATCACCACCATGCTCACTAACCATGGATGATGGAGTTACAATCCATGGAGGTGTTTAAGAAATGTATAGATGTGGCACCGAGGGGTATAGTTTAGTGGCATGGTAGGGTTGTTTGATGGTTGGACTGGATGATTTTAGTGGCCTTTTTTGACCTTAATGATTCTATGATTCCCTGTGATGCCTGTTCTGGAGCAAGAAGTCATTCTTGCGTTTGCACATTGATGTTACAGAAGTTTGCACATTGATGTTACACCACTTAAAATCTAATTAAAACAGAACAAAAAAAAAAAAAAAAGGAAAAGAGGAGGCAAGCTGTAAATGAATGAGTCTGTGCTTCCCCTCGCTTATAAATATATATCAAATGGTATTTTGAATTGCTGATTCTTCTGGGAGTTCAGGGATATTTAAATAGAAAATGGGAAAGGGTAAATAATATCAAGATAAAAATAAAGGCTTTTGATTCCCTGCCTGTGCCATAAATGCATTCTGCTCTATGAAAATTGAAAGAACTTCAAGAAAACTAATTTACTTTTGCTGCTTTTGTCTTTCTTTCTATACTGCAGCTAGATTGATTGGGCAGGTGGCTTTTCCTTGGCTTTTGGTATGTCTTCTGGGGTTGCTGTCAGCATGAGTAATGGTGTAAATCTGTGTCACCTGAGGGCAGGAGGAGCCTTTGCATGTGTTTTGCATAGGGTTGGAGTCATCAGGATGACGCTGCTAGCAGGGATTTCTGTGTCCATGTCTGATGTTGTGCTTGAGACCTTGTGCTTGAATGGGTGCTATGGATGGACGGATATGACCTATAGATGAACAGAGGACTGAGTCCTTCCATGTGGTCTGTGGTGTCTTGCAGAGCAGATGAGTCTGACTCTGGTGGCACTCAAATTTCTTCCAGATATTTAAACGTGAGCGTAATTCACAAAACAAAGCACTGCACAAAGCACAGTGTATTTAAGCTCTGATGCTTGCTCGCATAGGATTGCAGTGCTTCTCCTCCAGCAGCATCCCCAGCCCTTCAAACTGCTGCTTTTTTGCAGCCTACTTTTAGGCTCATGCATTTACCCCAAGCCTGGTTACATGCTTGGATTGATGCTGACAAAGCAACGTTACAGAGATGAAGGATGCTCATGCCTGTTGCTTGAAGTTGAGTGCCCATAAAACTACGTATGAAATGAATGCTACAGCTCTGGTTGGAAGCACATGCCGTGCTTAGGAATCCTGGTATATTTTGCTGCTTGTCTTGCAAATGCTGGCAAGCAAAAGGTTGTGAAGAACTTCTAGCCCTTTATCTTACATTTTAAAGGAAACTGTCTGGGCTAATCCATTTCACATAGACTTCTGTTTGCCATGTGAGATGAGTCTCAGGTATGATACGAGGGAACTGCCAACCTTTTAATAGATGCTTTGGAAAGAAAACATTTGAGCAACTTGCTGAGGAGCTGTGTGGTAGAGTGTATATATAAAGCCATGAATGCTATTTTTTTCCTTTTTTCCTTTTTTTTTTTTCCTTCCAGAAAAGCCTTTTTATTTACCACTCACATGTGACAACTCATGACTGTTACCACAGTTAGCATTCGTTGGTGCTCATGTGCCTTCAAATTGGGAGAAAATGCAGTTTTTTGTGTCTGTTTGTAGAAGACAACGTACTGTCTCACTAGCATTGCAAGCAGTGCAGTGGTAGCTTCAGATATGGGTAAAACTTGCAGGAGGGAAAATGTGGGCAGAGTTTGATGGCTGTTGGGTACAAAGCATCATCTGAGACTTTCATGGGGGGGGAAAGTGTTGGTATGTAGGAAAGCTGTTGCGAGTGCCATTGCTAGAGGTTGGAGATGATAGAGGTGGTGTTTTTTTTTCTTTTTCTTTCTTTTTTTTTTTTTTTAAATGAAGCATTTTCAGTGTGAGTGAGCAATTTTCCCTCCCTGGTGTTATTCACAGAATGCCACATAACATCCAGATTCCCTCCTTGAGTGTAGTCAGCAGATAACCAGCACTGAAATTTTCAGTGTGTATAATTTGTTCAGAAAACACATCAGCAGCAAAAAAAGAGGACTTTTTTTTCATCAATATGAGCGGTGGCCACAGCTAACTGTAGATAACTGCAAGTCCATTGAAGCTGAATTATTACCAAATGCTTTGCAGCATCTCTACCCACCAAACATGGCTCTCCTTATCCCATCTTGGAGGTTTTGTTATGCTCTGTATTTTTCTAACTTCTTTGACAAGAGAAACACTGCTGTGCATCAGCTTGGCGATGGGAAGGTGAGATGAGGCTGCAGGAGCTATGCTGAATTGTTGTACGTGGTTGATTTTCTTCATTTGCTATTTATTGCACTTCCATCTGCCTGGCACTGGGGCCTGCAGTCAGCTGTTGAGTTTGTGTAGTTTTAGTGTTGTTTCTCTTGGGGCATGCCATTCCCGAAGTGTGGATTCGATTTGTTGAGAGGGAGTAACGCTGACTGTTTGCTTACATTGCTAGATGGGCAATGGGAATCTTTTATATCCCTCCATTGATTTACAAATAGAGAATCATCTGAACTGGGCAAGACCTTCAAGATTAAGTCCAACCATCAACCTGATCTAACAAGTCCTATTACTAAACCATGTCAGTGCTACATCCACGCATCCCTTAAATACCCCTACGGATGGGGACTGCACCATTTTACTGGCCACTCTGCCCCAGTGCTTGGCAGCCCTCGTCATGAAGAAATTCTTCCTGATATCCAATCTAAGCCTCCCCTGATGTAACTTGAGGCCATTTCCTTGTGAGTGAGGAGGAAAAAGAGATTGACTCCTGCCTTGCTTCTGTCTGTCTTGTGTGCTGAGATGAGAGTTTCAGACCATTATGGGCTGGCTTAGAGACCATGTGAAATGACCTTTTTGCAGTGGATCTTTATTAATGAGAAACCATTAAAGAAAAATACGTTAATTGCTATAATAGCCTGAAATTAACTCTGAATTGTGCTTTATATTCCCAGGTGGCAAAAGAAAATACCCATGTTATTGTATGAGAGCAGTGCTATGCATTAAGGTGTAGATTTATCTAGGTATGTGTTTAAATTTTTATTTCTTTTCACATCTTCCATCTTGCTGCATCCTTCTGTTGGAACCTGGATATCTTCAGCTGTTCATGGAGTCATAGAATGGGTTGGATTGGAAGAGACCTTAAGCATAGTCTTGTTCCAATTCCCTGTTATGGGGAAGGACATTTCCCACTACACCAGGTGGCCAAAGCCTCATCCAACCTGTCCTTGAGCACCTCCAGGTTGGAGCATCCTAGGCTTCTCTGGGTAGCCTGTTCCAGCATCTCACCATCTTCGCAGTGAAGAGTTTCTTACTCCAAAGCCTAATGAAGTAAGAGCTAATCTTTTATGCAGCTTTGCCTTTCTATTCACCGTAAAGCAATTGATTCATGTTCCCTTGTGACACTGTATGCTTCCTAGACTCTCCTCAGACCCTCTCAACTTTTAAAATACCTGATTTATACACGTTTCACCGTACCACTAAAGAGCTGGATGTGCAATTCATCTTTCCCAAATGTTTTGATGTCTTCTGTCTGTTTGATATATTGCCAGAAGATCTCTTACCTGCCTGTTGTTGGTGATGAGACCCCAACATCAGTCCCATCAAACATCCTGCTGCAGGCACTGACAGGAGCAGATGTTTAGAGAATGAATTGGAGAAATTAAGTATGTATAAGTACGTATAATATTATATGAACTGTTATATAACAGTTTGCCCAAGTTGGTGGTGGAGTCACCATCCCTGGGGGTGTTTAAGTAGAGGGTAGATGTAGTACTTAGGGCAGTATTGGTGGTAGGTTGGATTAGATGGTCTTAGAGGTCTTTTCCAACCTCAGTGATTCTGTGATAATTAAATAATATATATGTTTCTCATATGTAAATATACTGTATCAGGTTTTTTGTTTTTTTTTTTTTGCTTGGGAATGGAGCACTGTGCTATTAGTCTGGTCAGTGGATTGGTGCAGTCAAGATCAGCCCATATTGAATAAGCCTACCTTTGATCAAGGGATGTGTGCCCAATTTCTTAATGCTCACCATCCTCTTAGGTACAGTCTCATACAGGTTGTCAAGCTATTTGGATATCTAGCTACAGAAAAAGATTACATTCTTTTACTAAGACCATTCTTACTAATGGTCAGTTAGGAAAAGATGGAAACAACTGTAGAACTTAAAGTTGTGTTGGAGCCACAGCAGATTAGTGGCTCAGTTTCTCAGTGTTATGGACCTTCATCTTCCTTGCAAGTGCCTGAACATGCAAGTAGGTGACCAAATGTGGGCGTCAAAGTCCTGGAAATGCTGTCCTAAGCTTTTGGACATATTTGCTTTAGAGAGCAACTGTGCACTTTGGAAAGACATTTTAAGCATTGACCACACACACACAGCAGGAAAGTTTCTTAGATACGGGTCATTTTTCTAAAAATTTAATGGCTTTCTATCTTAGCAAAGTGCCAAAACTGGTCCCCTTGGAAATGCATCTTAGTGAGTGGTGTAAACAGTGCTGTGAGATTACGGTAAAGTGGGATGCTGTGACAGATGCACTATTGAATCCAAAAAAGCAGATTGACAGTCCCTTTATAGATAGTGTAATATCTCCCTGATTATCATTGCTACAGCTTTGAGTGGATGGATTTATTCTCCTTTGCATCAAACATCGAGCAATGGAAAAGATTTCAGTTTTTTTTTTTCACCTCATGGTAATACTGGCAGTGTAATTATAAAGATACTCCTCTATGTGTGTGGAGAGTTGTTTCTTTTTTCACTTCTTTGCTTAGCTTATTATTCTGACATATGTATTTGTCCTCCTTTGTGCATGCTTGTTTCCTTTTGTGTATAGAGGTATCTCTTGGGCTCCCAGGTTACAGGCTTGCACTTGTCTCATGGTCCAGTTGTGTTGGTCCCCTTTTTTTGATAAGAATATAGTATAATCCTAGGTTTGGAAACAAAGCTGCTCGTGTTGGAAGAGATCTTTAAAGATTATCTGGTCCAACTCCCCTGCCATGAGATGGACATGGACAGCTAGATAAGGATACTCAGAGCCCCATGCAGCCTGACCTTGAATGTCTCCAGGATGGAATGCAGAAAGCAGCCTCTTCTTGACTCACTTGACTCCTGTTTCCTTGCACTTCTTGACTTCTTCCATTCCTGTTGCCCATGTAAGACTAAAGGAACTTTTGCCTTTTCCCTGGTGGTTAATTTCTGACTTGACATGCTGACTTCTTGGGATGCAACTTGCCTGTGAGTGTGAGAGCTCAGGTTTTGCTGCTTTTCTCTGCTGGCAGAAGAGTGAACGTGAGTATAAAGCCATGGTTTTTGAAAGCAAGTTTCTTCTTGAAACCTCTGGTGTTTGATGGGTTGAGATGGTAATTGACTCCTTGGAAATAGTTGGTAGCTTTCAGGATGAGGTGAAGGATGTGTTTGATCCTTATTTTACATGCAAATGGAGTCGCTCTGATATCTCCTTCTCCTTCAGGTTCTGTCCTTCTTTCATTGCTCATGTGGTCCAAAGGCAGATGATCTTCACTGTCATTTAAGGGCTTGGTGAACCTCATCTTAGAGCCCATGTGGTTGAGTGAGGCGAGGTTTTCTGGCGTTACATTGTGTGCCTTTCCATTCCTTGCCTTCCTGGTCTGTCTGATGCTGGTTATTTTGTCTTCACACCAGTTTGCAAAGTTGCTCTTGTAAACAGACGGGGGTGACCTTGGACTTGCTCATTTGGTAGCTGGGCTCTGATGTGCATCTCGTAAATAACTCTGTTGTTCGGTTTCATTGCCTGGACCTGTTTATGCCTTGCCAAAAATAATTACTACCTCTGAGCCTGGGCTTTGCTGGGCAAGCAGGAGGAGGGCATAGAAAAACCTTCAACTGTTGTTTTTTTGCCTGCTTTCATCAGTGCAGTGCTGCCAGCAGGGACCAGGAGCTCCCTTTTGGGGCATGAATCAGGCAGTGCTCACGTTCAACCAGCACTGCTTGTATTCTGCACACGACTTTCCGCTCTTCAGAGTCATCTTAAATTCACATCCCCAGTGATGCCTCCCTTGCCTGCTTTCCTTTATTACCTCTCAATTTGTTTTTCCAAGTATGTCCTGTGCTCAGATAAGTATCTTCTGCTCTCTGTTGTTGCAAAACCAACTCCACCTGCAGTCCTCCTCCTCCAGCTGCCGGGTGCATTCATCCTCCTTCCAGAGGTGCTTTCTGGTTTTCAGCAGATTTTATTGAGCACGTTGGTTCTTCCAAGCATATCCTCAAAAGGTGGAGGGATACCATTGCTCTTGCTTTGCATCTGAGCCAGTGTTAGCTGTGGTCATGTGTGGAGCTGGTGGGGAAGGCGGGTATTTTTAGTGTGTGCTTCTGTGCACTCCTTGAGGGTCCGCCTACAGCTGAGTATTAAAATAATAGCAGGGACATTGGGTAATCTTTGCAGCAAAATGTTGATATGCAAATTGCCATCTCAAGAGCAAACCTCAAGGCGAGTTTGGCAATGCACACAGAGCTCTGGAGCAGTGTGTTTTGAATACAGATTGCAGCTAGGGATTTCACCCAGAGGGCATACTCCTCTCATTTATTCTGAATCTTAGTAAGGCCAGGAATTCAGTGTTGGAAGCCAACAGAGTGAAACGTGTGCACCTTTAAAAAGGTAATAGATCAGTGCTGGTGAAACAAAATGTAACGTCACCTCTGTAACTTGAATTTCCAAGGTTGCAGGAGCAGTAAATTCAGTTGTGTTTCATTTGCTTGTGATTCCTGGGTGCTCTCCAGGGAAGAATTGGCTCCAGTGGCTGCAGAGTTGGATTGTGAAATTTATAGGTATTATCTAATAGTAAATTAGCTTAAACCAACTGCTTAAGTGCTGCTTTGACTTCTGTCTTTAACTTTGATAGATAGATTGACTGTGTGAAACCTCTCAGTGAGGAATATTGGGTAAAATATATATATTTTTGTTTTATCTTCCCGATTACTGTGTTCATGGTGACGCTACTGGAAAGGAAACTGTAATGTCTGCAAACTAAGGGTTTTAAAACAGTGGTTTTGTGTTTCTCAATCCATGACTGCCCAAGCTCATCACAAGTCAGGTGCCAGTTCTTATTTTTCTTCGGTTGTATTTCAACCAACTCAGCTATATACATAGGTGAGCAGCTGTGTGGTGTTGGAGGTAGGTAATGCACATACAGTGTGAATGTGTGGACAGAGTGGTGAGGGATGAGGTCAAGGGCAACTATTCCATGCATTGGAACCAGTAGCCAAAAATGCATGGAGTATCCCAAGTTGGAAGGGACCTACAGAGATCAGGGAGTCCAACTCCTGACTCTATAGATGAGCGCCAAAAATTCAAACCCTGTGTCTGGGAGTGTTATTGAAATGCTTCCTGAACTCCGACAGTTTGTGCGCTGTTTATGGGTTCAATTTGTTATATTTTTCTTGGACAGCTGACAAAATATTTTTGCCTGTGGAGCGTCACAGTGCCCACACCCATTGGTTAGGAGAATTGCATCTGCATCCTTTTTTTTCCCTTGCATGTGATTTCTCTGTGACTTCAGTAGTGTGTCCTTAGGTGTGTGTTGGACTTGCAGCCCGTGATGATTTGATGGGATGTATGGTCATACTTGAGTGAAGCCAACATGTCCAGCAAAGTGCTGGGAGGCTGTGAACTGGAGCTTGGTTTTCCACCTTGTATAGCACATGGAAGTTAATGTTTGAGAGGTCTTAGTTGTTTTCTGGAGAGTTCAGCTAGAATTTTCAGTTGAAATTGATTAATTAGTGTCTAATTCTGTTGAGTTTTGTATGACTATATAGATACTGCTATCAGGATGTGAATCAATATGTGGATGGTACTGTGCTTGCTTAGGGTATAAATAATGTATGAATTTCACGCAGGTTTAGTTTATTCCCTTGCTGAAAGTTGTAAGGGACAGTTCAGTAGACCTGTCCTACTAAGATGATGAGTCAGAAAAAGAATTTGAGCCCTCTGTTTATTCCAGTTACTGTGGTTCTCCAGGAATGCTAATTTGTAGATATTTGAGGAATTGAGTGCAGCCTCAGTAAGCTTGCAGGTGACACCAAGCTGGGAATGAGTGTTGATCTGCATGAGAGAAGGAAGGCCCTGCAGAGATGTTTGGACAGGCTGGATCAAGGGGCTGAGGTTAATTTTATGAGATAGAGCAAGACCAAGTGCTGGGTCCTGAAATTTGGCTACAACAAACCCATGCAGTGCTGCCAGCTTGGGGCAGTGTGGCTGGAAAAAATAGTCTATGCAGAAGAATCTGAGGGTGTTAGATGATGGCTGGCCGATCATGAACCAGCAGTGTGCCCAGGTGGCCAAGAAGACCAATGGCATCCTGTCTTGTATCAGAAGTAGTGATGCCAGCAGGAGCGGGGAATTGATTATCCCTACGTACTTGGCTCTGGTGGGGCCACACCTCGAGTACTGTGTTCAGTTGTATGAGAAGTGGCTGAGGGAACTGGGATTCTTTCTTCTCTGGAAGAGTGGTGAGGCATTGGAACAGGATGCTGAGGGAAGCAGTGGAGTGCCTAGATATGCATAGATGTGGCTCTGCAGGACATGGTTTAGTGGGCATAGTGATGATTGGACTAGAATGATCATAGGTATTTTTTCCAATCTTTATGATTCGATGGTTCTTCTGTTGTGAAGACTGGGTGTTGTTGGTCATTGACTTGTATCACAATAAATACATTTTCTCTAGGATTGGAAGCAAGGCAGTAAACAAGGCAATTTCTTTATGGTGTGTTTCAGTTATAAGCTGTCTGAAATTGTACAAATCTGTGTGTTGTAGATCCTAAAGAGAGATGAACTTCAGTGGAAATATAAGTAGATTTCTTTTTTCTGTCATGTACCATGAAAGAACCAGGTGGCTGAGACTTTATGGGAATGTTCTCTTGACTTTGATACAAGTTTTTGTTGATCATCTCATAGTTCACTTGTGTCCTTTTACTTTAATTATATATTCCAACACCGTAAGAGTTTTAAATATCAAATTTTGAGGGTGTTCTCTGCCAGAACTTCATGGTTTAAGTGCTGTTCCTGTTGGCAGGCATCTCAGGAGCTGTTGACTTCCCTTCTTCATAACCCCATCCTATTTGCTTATTTTTCCCCTTTTTAAAAATGAAACAGCATTTGATAAGATAGCAGGGTGTTCTAAGACATTACAAGAAAACATAGAAACTTAAAAAGTAGTGATCTGTAAATGCTCTAATGAATATATAACTCTGAAGATCACTGTGTCCTGCTTGCATCTCAAAGGTGATGGGCAAGTAAAAGACAAAATACATTTCTAGCTTTGCTCATGGGTGTCTTGTGTTGTCTTTGTGTCAGTCCTTTGTTGCATCTTAGTATCATTAAATATGAACTGGATTCATCTTCAAGAGCCTTTCATGTGCTGCCTTATACCCAGTTTCATTCTACGATCATTCATGACTTCTGACTTTGGAATATTCCATGTCTGTTTATTGCCCGTTGCTCTTTCCTCTTGATACATAACCAGAGAACATTTGTAGGGCTGCCCTTACTTTTCCTCAAATCTCGTTCTTTTGTTCTTACTGGCGTCACTACTTCTGATACAAGCCAAGTTGCAATTGGCCTTGGCCACCTGGGCACACTGCTGGCTCATGGTCAGCCAGCCATCATATAACACCTCCAGATCTGTTTGCATAGACTTCGAGCCACTGCTCCAATAGTTGCGTTGCCTGGGGTTGTTGTGGCCAAAGTGAAGGACTTGGCACTTGGTCTTGTTGAACTTCATCCCATTGGCCTAAGCTCATTGATCCAACCTGTCCATATCCCTCTGTAGGGCCCTCCTACCATCAGGCAGATCAATCCTTCCTGCCGACTTGGTGTCATCTGTAAACTTATTGAAAGTACACTCCGTCCTCATCCAGATCATCAATGAAGATATTGAACGGGTCAGGCCCCACTACTGACCCCTGGGAACACCAACTGTGGTCAGTCACCAGCTGGATTTAACTCCGTCTTTAGATGATCTTTAAGTTCCCCTCCAACCTAAGCCATTCTGTGATTCTATGTTATTTTTTTTTTTGGCCAGGAAAAGTTAGGCTGTCATAGTATGGTAGCACTTGAAAATCTTACAAATGGTGAAAATGGTATGGTTTTTTTTTTTTTTTTTTTTTTTTTTTGTCCTCTGACTTCCTTAGTATTGATTGTATCAGATGCTCAGTGAGGGGAAACTGAAATCATGAACTGTGATCTTGCTGGGTAGGAAACATTTTTGTAAAGCTGTGCATTTAGGCTAATTCTGTCTGCCATACAATGTGCTGAGGATTTGTGATCTTAAGCAGACATTTGACAGGTCTTAACTAGTTATGCTTTGCCTTGTCAATCAAAATTATACGCCTACCTCACTCCTTCCTACTTTCTCTCTTTTCCAGGTTTTTTATTTAGGTTGGTCATTAAAATTGCTTATAACCATAGAAACAGGAAAAACCCACCCCTTACATTACAGTTCTTTACCATGATATTCCTACACTAACATCATGTGAGTTATATACATGATGGCTTAAAAAACCCTTAGGTAGGCAGAGTTGTTGGTAATTTCTCCATACAAAAGTGTTGTTCCTCCTGATGCCAACCAAAGCCTGTGTCCCTCTTGTGTTTGTCTGCAGTGCCTAGCCCAGCATGAAAACTCCAAGGAGCAAACTTCTAACAAAAGGCAGTGGAACGGGTTGCCCAGAGAGATGATGGATGCCCTGTCCTTGCAGACATCCAAAGTCAGGCTGGACCAGGCTCTGAGTAACCTGATGTAGCTGTAGGTATCCCTGTTCACTGCAGGGGAGCTGAACTATATGACCTATGAGAGTCCTTTCCAATTTGGTGATTCTATGACAGTAGTCAGAGGGGAGGACAGATATGTGGGATATGTAGGATGGAAAGGTGGGAAGATGAGGTAAGGAGAAGATGGATCAATATTCAGCAGAGAAACCACATAGATGATGTAGTGCATACTGATAATTTCAGTCTTAGTTTTCATTCTTTGGCTGTCTGCCCAAGGCAACTCCAAGAAATGGGTATAATGTTGATAGTTGTGTAAAACTGGGCCACCAAGGATAACAGGCTAGTTTTCTGCACGGAGGAACTTGAATCACTCTTTGAGAGGATGGGATGTTGCGTGGCTTTGCTTTTTCTGGACAGTTAAAATGTGTACAGTTTTGGGTGCCACAATGTAAGAAAGACGTAAAACTATTGGAGAGCATCCAGTGGAGGGCTATGAAGATGGTTAAGGGTCTGGAGAGCAAGACATATGAAGTGTGACTGAGGTCCCTTGGATTGCTCAGCCCAGAGAATGCTCTCAGATACGGGCTTTGAGATTTGGGTGGTTCTGTATGGAGTTAGAATTTGGACTTAATGATCCATGGGGGTTCCCTCCAATTCTGGATGTTCTGTGGTTCTATGAAAATTTTGAATTGCTTCTGTAAATAAAACCAGTAAACAAAGCTTGACTCTGTGCTATGTGAAGGTGATGAAATCTGATGTTAGGAGCTGAGAACATCCTGACTTTTCAGTGCAGGACAAAAAATGGTGTCTTCATGCAGAACAGGATTGCTCCATGCAGAGTTGCTAGAGGGAAGATTTCTGACAATTTTCCTTACTTCAAGTTGCAGTAAAATCGTATGAATGTTAAAGTATTTTATAAAAAGGAAGAAGTAATTGATCAGATTAAAATAGATAACTGCAGCTGCCAGCGTTGCTGTCTATAACTTGATCGGTTTGGCTCTTTTTATGAATTATAGGAGCGTTGTAGCATATGGAAGATACGAAGAAGTGAGGCATTGGTACCTCATACTGATGGTTTCTCAGATATGTTACAGGGGAAGATGAATTTATGCAAAGGAATCTGACATATCAATGAAGCTGTTCTTCATAGAATTGTAGAATGGCTTGGGTTGGAAGGGACCTCAAGATGATTCAGTTCCAGCTCCCTACTGTGGGCAGGGCTGCCAACCACTAAGTCAAGTACTAGATGTACAGATCCAGAGGCTCTGTCTGTCTTGGCCTTGAACATCTCCAAGGATGGGGCATCCACAGCCTCTCCTGTGTCACGATACAGTAATTACAAAGAATGAAGACTTGGCATCCTTGAGAAATTGCAGCATGTCTTGCTGCTTGGAAGGTTCCCTGAATAGAGGTGTGGGTTATTCCTGAGATAGCTGGATCTGGGAGTTTCATCACTTATTCTCTTCGAAAGATGTTTTTTGACTTTTAGCCAGGGAAATAACAAGATGTTATTGTATGATGTAGCATGACAAGGTGTTGCTGAGCAACTACCAAAGTTTGTGAAGGCCTTACTTATATACTCTGTCTTCAAGAGCTGGCTCAAGGTACTGTATTTTAACTTACATAATAATGCATCGGAGCGTCTTCTGTTGGCTTTTAAGGGACTTGAAGTAGTTTGTCAAAGAATAGGAAACAGTAACTGTGTGACTCTTCTAAGAGTATAAGGAATCTCAAGGCAGGGAGCTCCTTCAGTATCCTCTGCTGCTGTTTGTGACACCCCCATGTGATTTGACATTCTCCACCATCCTGTACCATCCTGTAACAAGGAGGAATTATAAGGCTCTGATGAGTCTGAAGGCTGAGTCCTACAGCCTTCTAACCAGTCCTACATTCCAAACTAACCAACCAGCCACTTACCAGCAGTTAAGCCAGTTTACCTAGAGACCTAGAGGAGAGGGAATAATATTTCTGTGTGTTTAAGTTCACATAGAATAAAAGTGCTTTTACCTGAGTTGCCCAAACCCATCACTTCTGAAATAGTTTGTAGTGTAGTTTCATCTATTTAGAAGTATTCCCCTGGTCGTACACTGTCTTCATATTTCTTTTGTGTTTCACTGTTCAATGAGTCATTTTTCCGTCCAACATATGGTCTGAACTTCGGGTGGACATGTGTGGAGCCAGGCTCGATTATGTAGGTCCCTTCAAACTAGGGATATCCTATGATTCTGTGAACCAGTAAGGACAAAACACTCTGCAGGGTGCATGAAGCTTTTTTTTTTTTTTTTTTTCTTTAAGCATAAGAAATTTCATTGAAACGTGTTAAATTCCATTTGAATTTGAGACAAAAAAAAGGCACTATAGCAATTAGGAGAGCAATTAGATCTTTATGGATGCTGTTCTAAAATACCAGCTGTGTATTTGTTTATGTGGCTGCATTACCCCTGCCTTTGCTCTGTGCACGTGGGTGTGCACCTAGACTCTTACATGCGTAATCTCCCCAAAAGTAATAATTTTTCCTCTGAAGTGGCTGCTTATAAATGATTTTTCAGTATTCTGCTTTATAACCAGATTATCTGGCATGCATTAGACCTCTGTACAGCTTTCTGTTCCCCTGTCTTGGCGTGAATTTTGTTCCTCAGTGCTGAGACCTCTTCTACTGCTGGGTCCTGCTGGTTGTCCCAGCTGGGATGGCAGTTCAGCAGTCTCATTAGTTGCATGGCCTTTTCTTTTTGTAATGTAAAATATAGGTAAAATGCCCATGCATCCTGTTTAACAGCTGAAGATAGAATATGAGGTGTGATCTCATACCTCATAAGGAAACAACATTAGCAGGGAAACAACATTATTTGTGAAACGTGCTTTAGTGGGTATGGTGGTGATGTGTTAATGGTTGGACTAGGTATTGTTAAAGGCCTTTTCCAGTCTCAATGATTCTATGATTATCTGAAGTCACAAATTGCAGAATGTTTCCAGCTGTTTCTCGCTGGACATCATGGCATTCTGAAACCCAGGTGGAAGAGTGGTTTTCTTTCCCCCTTTTTTTCTTTTTCTTTTTTTTTAATATTCATGCTACATTGTTGTCAGAAAGATTGTGCAAACCAAAATGTAATCTTTCAGAAGTTTTTGTTGTTGTTCTTTAACAAATTCAGGGGCTGTGAAAGCCCTGAAGCAGAGTTTGAATCTAAAGATGTAGCTAATACCCTTGGTCTTGGGAATACTTGACTTCATACTGGGGGAAATGGAGCAGATAGAAGCCCGTATGTGTTTTTCCTTCTCATTTTCACTTCTTCCTTTTTCCCTACACAGAGAAGCCACTGAGACAACAAGCTTTTGGTCTGTTGTGCCTCTGCTGCCTTGTGCCAAACCAGTGGCTCCACATCGCGAGGGAATAGAAGTGTGGGTGAGTTATCTGTTGTTTTCTTTGAGTGACAACCCTTGCTGTTTCAGGTGGTTTGGTTTGGTTGCTTTCCTCTATATCTCCTGAACTCATTGGCAGTGGTGCTGTATTTTGTTGACCCAGACTTTGGAATGGGTTAGAGTAGTGGGCTCAGGATGTGTTTGCTTCTGGATGGCATCTTATGCTTCTGGAATAAGTTCACTGATTCGATTTGTTGATATTGGAGAGAAAAAAAAAACTCCATCCAGCTTCCCTTCCTTCTTGGCTGATCATGTCTGACTTGGCTGCTTCATTAAGCTCTGGGATGGCACTCATCACGCATTCGCTGACTTTGAGTTGGCTTTCTGGCCAAAGTGAGTGCTAATAGATGCTCACTGCTAGGAACAGATGGGCAGTGAGAGTTTCATTTTTCAGGACGTAACAGGCTGTATTTGTAAAACCTTTAGAGTTTTTAGCAGCAGAAGTAGTTTCCTTAAACTACATCTGTTTTTCCCACCTGGAATACCATTGTGGTAATTTGTATCATGGCTAGAACAGTTATTTCACCTACTCTAGCTTAATAGTAGGGCATCAATCTTTTCTTGGGAGTTTTTAGTGTGTGTGTCAATTCCTCCTCCATAAAACAGTTCAGAAATGAGGGAAAATATAAAGAAGGGTTTTATAGATTTTTTTTTTTCTGAATCACTTGGATAATTTGCACTTAATTCTTCCTCTGGAAATCATGATCTTTGCAACAAATCTCTGTAACAAGGATTTTCTTTCTTTACTTCTGTTTTCCGTAGCATGGGGAGAATTGGCTTGTTCCAGCCCCATTTCATATACAGCTTTGTAATGTTGAGTAAACAGTATGGAAAAGTATGCCTATTAGTGTCCTGAGTAATCACCAACAATAGAGTGAATACAAGGTTAATGAGATTAACTGCAAAAAGGAACATAAGCATTGAGGGCTCCTCTCTGCAATGCTGTAGCCAGTGGCGGCCTGGTTTCCCTTGGTGAGCTCAGCATGGGTGTAGATGCTGTACTGATTTTTGCTGCTTTTCCCCATACAATGCTTAATGAGTTCCTACTGCTGACATTTTCTTTTAGATACCATATGATATTATTAAATCCCACTCCTTGCAAGAGGGTTTGAGTGCTGCTTTTTGTATTATTTTTCTCTATTTATGTTTCTAGCAATGGGACTTGGTGAGTAGTCTGATTACCTCTTGCTGCTGCTCCTCCACTGTCTTCCCCAAGATGTGTGATACCCTCCTCCATGTCCCCTCGAGGCTGCTGGAGGAATTGGACTTAGATGATCCCAAGCTATCCCTTCCAGCCTCATCCATTCTGTGATTCAGTGCTACCACAAGAGTATCATATTCAGAAACACACTGAGATTTCTCTCTTCTTACCAAATCAAGATGGAGCTTAGGATATCATTTGCCCTTTGCCTTTCTGCTTCCGAATGGATGACCTTCATATTCTCTCCGTAAAGCCTCACAGGGAGATAAAGACCCATTCCCAAGAAAAATCATGCCTTTCTTCTACTGCATTTTCTCTTGGTTCCTTTCCCTTTTCCAGCCCTTTGGTTTAGTGGGTTTTCTGCATATGTCTATCTGCCTCTCTCATCTTCTGGCAACTAACAGCATGGTCTAAATGTCAGTGCTTCAGAATAGTTTATTTGCATTTTCTCCACCCAAAACTGCATATGCGCGGTTGACTTGAAGCTCTAGGCACCAACTCCCCTTACTGGACAGTGGACAAACTGCAGCATATATTTTTTTTAATTTCAAATGGAAGTCCCTTGACTGAGAAACCTATTTTGTTTACTCAGGATAAACTGTGTGCTTCTGACCTTAGCATTTCTGTTTATTTTTTTTCCCAGTGGTTCTGATTAAACTGTGAACCTTCAACTTAAACAATTCACACAGAATATTGGCAATGTGTGTTGCCCAAATGAATTACTCGCCTTGTAGCTTTTAAATTTGTGTTCTGTTTTATTTTATTTTTAATACTGCAGGATATTTTTTCCTGTTTCAACTGAGTAGAGTAGTGGTTTCTCTTTCCTGCCAGCTGTCCTGCACTTTGGTGTGATGAAGATTATTGTACTCTTTCACAGCTTAGCCTAGTGCTGAGATTTCCTTTTCAGAGCGCATTGCTGGAAATCAGCCTGATGACTTGACATTGCCAGAGTAAAGTGGAAGAATACTCAAGCACTCCACTCTGGGAATAAGGAGAGAGAATTCCTCAAAACTGCTGTCCAATTACTTGGTCTTGGAGAGGTCCTCTGTATTGATCATGGCATGATGGTATAATGCTTTGCTGCTATCTCACCTGCAGTACTGCATCCGGAAGTGGAGCCCTCAGTACAGGAGAGACATGGACTCTTTGAAGCATGTCCAGAGGAGGGCTACAGAAATGATCGAAGGGATGGGTCACCTCCCCTTCAAGGACAGGCTGAGAGAGCTGGAGCTTTTCAGCCTGGAGAAAAGAAGGTTCCAGGGAGATCTGAGAGTGGCCTTTCAGTATCTAAAGTGAGGCTGTAAGAAAGGGGCAGGTTCTTTAGCAGAGTCTGTTGTGATAGGACAAGGGGATACGGTTTCAAATGAAAAAAGGAGAGATTTAGACTGGATATACATAAAATGTCTTTCACAGTGAGGGTATGAGGCCCTGGAACAAGTTGCCCAGAGAGGTTGTGAATGCTCCATCCCTGGAGATGTTCAAGGTCAGTTGAATGGGACTATGAGCACCCTGGTGTAGCTGTAGATGTCCTTGTTCACTGCAGGAGAGTTAGTGTAAATGGTCTTTAAGGATTCCTTCCAATTCGGACAGTTCTGTGATCCTGTGAAGTGTTTCTGATGAGAATGCTTTGCAAGGAGTCATATGGAGCAGTGTTAGGAAGCAGAAAGTAGGTCTTCAGGTTGCTTGGTGGGGTGATCCTTCAACCCTTCCTTCCATTGTCCATTAAGCTTGGGAAATAGGGAACCAGTTGAACTCAAAGATGCCCTTGCAGTGCCAAGATTTATTCCTGTGAGTCACATTGATGGTCAGCATGCAGAGGTCTTATGCTCGTGTTCCATGGTTTCACGGTGTTGCAGGACTGTGTGATTCCTGGTACCCAGATGAGCAAGAATTTTTCAGAAGGGAAGGAATGTATTAAAATCACCACAGATCTTCTCGTAGTTTCTTTTTCAAATCTTTGCAAATAGAAGAGCAGTGGAGACAGCAAATGTGTGTATGCAGAGGAGGGATTCACAGTATTCTTGTGTTGAAGGGAAACAATTCAGCTTGTTGTGGCGTGTTTCTAATATTTGTATTTGAGCACTCAAAACTTTGCAAGTGATGGAAGGCTTCAGAAAAGTGTTTTGTTTCTTCTGAGATGGATGGTTAAGCCTTTTCTTCGTTTTTGCTTTGTGAATCCTTAAACAGCTATGCTCATCTCCTATGGAAATCATTAAAAGGTATTTATTTATTTATTTATTTTGGAAAGCGCTCGTCTTCGCCTGTTTCATGCAAAATCACTTCAATTGATCTTCCAGACGATTGAGAAGAGGGTGGAAAAGCAAATCTTTAATGCAACTTACAATTCTTTCTGGTTTTGCCTCAAAATAAGAAGCCACTTTGTTAAGATTTATGTATCTAAGCGCAATTTATGCATGCAGTGCAGCTGTGGTTTATCTGTGTATTGCAGCAGGCTGATGCAAAGAAATGCCTTCATCAATGGTATGAGCTGGTTCAGGGGAACTCCCCAACCAGCTTCCCGTGATAAATGTAGCACCAATTTCTGGCCACCCTCTTCATAATTGCTGTTGTATCTTGTTATGTTTGTGTTGGTTTTTTTTTTTTTTAAATTTAATCTACTGGAGGGTTAAAAACTAAATGATGCAAATCCATCTCTTTCTGTGCTATACTGAATCAGAATAACACTCCATTAAACCAAGATTCTTTTCTCTTAATTTTCCAGCAGTAGGGTGCTATGGAGGCAGGTGCTGAGCGTGCCTTGTCTCTGTTTCTCCCAGATACACAATACTGTATTACAGAGTTTGTGCAAACCTAGCAATTCAATACAGATTGCATGAATTGCTGAGAATTTTTTCAGCATGAGCACCTCTGTCCTGTCTATTTAATATGAAGCAAATGGGGCAATTTGATGCTGTGTTACACTTACTACCTTCTAAGTTTGGGTTCCAAGGTTCTGCACCTTCTTGGTGAATCAGGAATGTTGTGGACTAGAATCACCTTGCTTTGGCTCTGACATAGTCACACGTCGACTAAAATACAGTGTATATTGCATCTTGTTCAGTGTTAGAATCATAGGATCATTAAGGTTGAAAAGACCTCTATGATCATCAAGTCCAGCCATCCACCTACCTGTTTGTGACCATTTTTAGAAAAGAGGTGGATTATGTGCATGTTTTTTTTCTTTTAGTGCATGTGATTTCTGGCAGTATCTGGACTTGGCACAGCAGTGGTCTGTAAGAGTCAGCTGAGAGACTGTGCCTGGAAGCTGTCCCCAAAATGAGCCATACCCCATCATGGTGAGCTGAAGCAAGAACCTGATGAAGATGTATTGCAGCGTGCTGTAGGAATGACAGAGAAGACACTGAATGCTAATATCTGATTGGAAAGCTCTTACTTGCACATAGAGTAGAGCTGTACAAAAATATGTTCTGCTATTGAAGGTCCAGCTGGTAGTCATTGAGTATGAGCTGTAGGATATAAGATACTGGAAGGTAAAAGCTGTGTAAGCACAGGAAAAGAAGGATGTTTCCTGACGTGGGTAGCTTGAATTTAATTTGTGTTGATGAATTCTTGCAGTTTGGAGGGTGGAAGCAAAGGCTGGCTGGAGACTTTTTGAATAGTAGGTCCAGAGGAAATCTTATGTTGCAGAAGGGTGGCTTTAGGGAGTCTGCAGCCTGGCAAACTGCAGAGATGTGGACTGCAGGGTTATTGGCAGTGTCCTATGCTGGTGAATTTCTCTGTGCAATTAAGTTAAAATATGTGGAAGAGATTAAACTTTTTAGTTGTGTAAAGACTGCAAGTAAGTGGAAACCCTGTACTGAAATAGCTTTTGATATTTGTTTGAAAAATGCTGCATGACATACCTTAAGAGTGCAATTTTAATATATTTTTCAATCCCTCTTTTTTAACATTGAGTTTGATTTGAATATGGGAGGTCTGTGGCTTCCAGTGTGAGAATTAACAAAAGCCTGAAAGAAAAGGTGTTGCATCATTCCAAACCACTTCATGGGAGGTGATGGAGTCATCATTCCTGAAGGTGTTCAAAAAATGTATAGATGTGGCAGTGAGAAATATGGTTAGTGAGCATGGTGGTGGTGGGTTGGTAGTTGGATTAGATGATCTCAGAGATCTTTTCCAACCTTAGTGATTCAATGATTCTTTGATTCTATAACTCAGGTGGGATGCTGTGTCCACTCTGTACTTCTCATTCCATCTGTATTGCCTTTCCTTTGCTGTGGAGATGGTGTCATTATGTATTAGCCAGTTCAGTAAACTTGCTATTGCTGCTGTTCGGAAAATGAAATGAAATACAGAGTGAATTACATGTTTGTAAAAGGCATTAAAAGCTGCAGCTACAGGTTTGCATCTTGGCATTGGAAAAAGCTGAGATGGAAATAGGATGGGAAGCAGCTGAGAAGCTGCAGCACGTGTCCTAGAGGAATGCATTGCCATACATCCTGTATTTATGGTAAAGCTGAGCTGGCCAAAGATGTTGCAGGAACAAGAGGTAAAAAAAGACCTAAAAAAAAAAAAAAAAGAAAACCAAACGCCAAAAAGACCTCATGTTTCTCAGCATCATGAAAATGGTTGTAAAAAACTTTTTTTCTCAACTGTGATGCATAAATAATGTATGAGATGCCCAAGGGCTTTCTCCCAATGGGAGATTAATAGTTTTCCCGGGATGTCCTGCTCTTGTGACTTGTCCATGCAGAGCTAAAAAGGCCAGGTGATCCTCTTCAAGCCACGTGACCACTGTTGAGAGATGCAGGGTTATATATCAGGGTTATTCTGGTCACCTGGTAGAGCTTGGAGCATCCCAACCCAGATAGTGGACCCACAGCACTGTCATGGTGGGAGCAGGACATTGAACTACCGTGATTACTGACACTGAACAGTTAATTTGGGTCATTATTAATTTAATTTGGTATTTAGTCATGGTTCTGCTGGGAAACAACAAAGGTCTTAGTGTGTATCTGGAACACACTGCTGAGCTGCAGGTCAGTATGGATCAGTTCCTCCTTCTTATGGATGTGTAGGGCCTCAGCCAGAGGTTTGATTTCAGTTTTATTCTCTGTCTGTCCTTTTTCTGCTGGCTGGGCTTGGTGCTGCTCTTGCCACCTTTTCTTCAGAAATCTCTCTCAGCTCAGCTTGCTTTTTTTAGCAGCATGCTTTCATCATTTATTATACTAAAGGCGCTCCCGCAATGGAGGAGGTTTTGGCTGTTATTTTTAACTGAATGTTTCATTGATCTGATTTACAGCATGAGCTGCTGGCTGCTGAATTAGAGGGAGAGTGGAGAGCCAAGCGTGGTGTGGGGCAGGGAAGGAGCAGTGTGGGAAGGTCCTAACTTATCTCCCTTGTCGGAGCTAATGCATCGTGGAGGCGCAGCTCAAAGGTGCAGTTTCACATCACTTTAAGCCAATATAAGATTATTTTTTTTTTTGTATTTTTCTTAAAGGCTTCCATTGCCTTCACCCTCTTTTATTGCCAGTATTGGCATCCGTATGTTTGTGTGGTGAGCCAATTCCATCGTTTGATTTGTTCAAAATGAAAGGGACTTGGTGTTTGGCTAGAAGAGCTGTGGAAGGGTTTTAGTGTCTGAAGGAGGGCTATAAGAAAAATGGGAACAGACTTTTTAGCAAGCCCTGTTGTGACAGGACAAAGGGAAATGGTTTCATACTAAAAGAGGGGAGATTTAGATTGAATACGACTGGAAGAAATTTTTTATGCTAACGGTGATGAAGCATTGGAACAGGTTGCCCAGAGAGGTGGTGGATGGGTTTCCCCATCCACGGAGACATTCAAGATCAGGCTGGATGGGGCTCTGAGCTCCCTGATCTACCTGTAGGTGACCCTATTTATTGCAGGGGAGTTGGACTAGATGGTCTTTAATGGTCCCTTTCCAACTCAAACAATTCTTAATTTTTAACTCTGTGGGTTTGATTAATCTTGCCTGCATCCGTAGCTGAAGAGAGATTGAGCCATCATAGCGTGGAATAACCTTGGCTGGTATGATGGGACCTTGTTTGGTGTGTGATACCAAAGGTAGATTATTCTGGGCAGTGACATTGCCCATGGTGCAGAGAGTGGAGTGCCCATTATTGTACAAACCAGAACTAGGAGTACCTGAAACCTTTAATGACATATCAGCATGTTCAGCTTGGTTCTGACCAAGTGCATGAATAAAAGGAGAAGCCTGAGGAATGGGTTATTTTTCTACTTGGTGAACCAGAAAATTAAATACAAACACAGCGTGTGGGTCCAGGGTATGAAAGTGAGAACAAATGAGCACTGTTAGGTTGTTTTCAGAAGTGGAATTTATCTTTTGAAAGTCTGAAGTCTCTCACTTCCTTTAAGGCTTTCTCCTGTTGGTGTCTTTATGCTTTTTCCACTTTAGTAGGTTGGCTGAGTTAATCACATCAGAGAGAAGAGTACAGATCACTGATCTGGGCTTTTCTTCTCCACCCAACCATCAGTGAACTTGTTCATGAAGCACATAAGAGCTTAATATCTCAATGTCCACAAGGAAAACAGAGGAAAATTCAACAATTACCTATTTTTTGTGGGATCATTCAGTTGAATGGTTAGTGCATCCAGTCAACCAGTCAGTAAGTGTATAGGTCTAGATTATTCATCTGTGCTGCTTGCTGCTTGTCTGGTACTTGGAAGGATACTTTGGAGAGGGAATTGAAAAATGAGTGGGAATTGAAGATGTGGTGGCAAAACATCCATGGATATATGTTGATACAGAGCAAGATAGTGGAGTCATTGTGGCAGAGGGAGTGTTGTAAGAGATGAGAGCAGGGATCTTGGAGTCAGAGCATATCCTGAGTTAGAGGTGGCGTGTAAGTATCACTGAGACCAATTTCTGGCTCCACACAGAACTAGCTAAAATCCAGTCTGAGAGTGTTATCCAAATGCTCGTGAAATCCAGCAGCTTGGGGCCATGACAATGCGGTGGGGTGCATGTTCCATGCTCACCACCTTCTGGTGAGGATGCTTGTCATGACACCCAGCCTGACCTTCCCCTGTCACAACTCATTGTATCCTTTGTCCTCCTCTGGACCCCTAACCAAAGAAATTGTGGTCCCAGAGAACCCAGATATGCAGAGTAGCTCCTCTGTGAGGTCGTGGTAACTGTCATAAAAGCATAGAATGGCTTAGGTTGGAGGGACCTCAAAGATCATCTAGCTCCAGCTCTCCTGCTGTGGGCAGGGTTGCCAGGTACTAGATCAGGATGCCCAGGGATGTTGGATTTTAAGTTGCTTGGTGGTAAGACTGTGTATGTTGGTGATCCATGCTGGAAAATAAATTGAGGCTTAGCCTGCCCTGAAGGCTCCGGGGAGACCTCATCATGGCGTTCCAATATTTGAAGGGAGCGTATAAACAGGAGAGAGAACAGCTGTTTACAAGGGTGGATAGAGATAGGACAAGGGGGAATGGTTTTAAACTGAGACAGGGGAGGTTTAGGTTAGATATTAGAAGGAAGTTTTTCACTCAGAGGGTGGTGACACACTGGAACAGGTTGCCCAAGGAGGTTGTGGATGCCCCATCCCTGGAGGCATTCAAAGCCAGGCTGGATGTGGCTCTGGGCAGCCTGGTCTGGTGTTCGGTGGCCCTGCAGATAGCAATGGAGTTTAAACTAGATGATCATTGTGGTTCTTTTCAACCCAGGCCATTCTATGATTTTATGCCCTCAGCGTGCAACTCTCGGCTGGACACTGAGGTGTCAAGGAGAAAACACTGAAGAGTGACACAGTGCTGTCTCTTTAGTTGCCTGTTGATTTGCAGTGTAGACCTCCATTCTTCCAACAAGAGCACATAAAGAATTTCTCATTTTCTTGAGAAACTGTGTTTTCATCAGATTTCAGTGTTCAGAGGGAAAGGAATGAACTCTTCACTTGATCTCCTGTAGGATTTACAAAAAGGCTGAGAGCTTAACCCAGGCAGCTCAGGAAAGTGATCATCTGTACTCTTTGAAGGAAGATCCCGACTGCTGACACTTCTACATTTAAAAGGAATGAGCCAGTTGGGAGAAAGGAGATGACTCAAACCTGTTTGTCATTGTATACATGGCTTTGGTGAGGAGGTGTCACAACAGGTGCTACTACGGATGGCACCAGTGCAAGTCTCAGATGCTTCATCTCAGGATCTTCTGAGCCTCTGAAGATGACTGTGCTCACATATGTCTGGGGAGAGGAGGGGTCTTGTGTACTGTCTGCTTGTTCTCTTCTCTGGATGCCCAAGTGATCTTCTTTCTCTTTTGAGATGTTATTCGTAAACTGCTGTTACCTTTTACTGACTTCAATTTACTAGCAACCTTTCTTCCAGCCTGAATGCAGCATTCTTGGTACAGTGAAAAATATATACTGTCTTAAATTATACCTCTCACCTTTCATCCATCTCGGTTTCATTTTGCAGAAAGATCATGCATTATCATTTCTAGTTTGCTTCTTGAATTAAGAACGGTCATAAATAAATACAACTCATGGAAACTGGAGAGCAGGCAATGCTTTGACTTGTGAAATATATGAAAAACAAGAACTTTTTTTTTAGTTCTTCTTCACCTAAGCCTTGGATAGGCCTCTTTGCACTCTGTTACCTATCTTTTCAGGAGCTGTAGGCAAATATGCTTATGTCAGCTGATTTGTTCATCTGACAACTGGAAATGACAATTTACGTTCACAACTATAATACAGTAATTGTGCATGCAATAATTATGGTGGTGAATTGAATTAAACCCAGCTGGTGACTGGTCACAAGTGATGTTCCCCAACAGTTGGTATTAGAGCCTATCTGTTCAATCTTTAATGATTGCCTAGACAAGGGAATTGAGCATACCCTCAGTAAGTTTGCAGATGACATTGAGCTGGGAGGAAGTGTTGATCTGCCTGGGGTAGGATGGCCCTTCAGAGGGATCTGGACAAGCTGGATTGCTGGGCTGTGGCCAGTGGGATGAAGTTCAGCAAGACCAAATGCCAGATCCTGCACTTCTGGCACAACAATCCTAGGCAGTGCTACAGGCTTGGGGCAGAATGGCTGGAAGACTGTGTGGAAGAGATTCAGGGGGGAGATTCAGGTTGGATGTTAGGAAGAATTTCTCCTCTGAAAGGGCAGACATGCTAGAATGAGCTGCCCAGGGAGGTGGTTGAGTCACAGTCTCTGGAAGTGTTGAAGAAACGTTTAGTTGTAGTACAGAGGGACATAGGTTAGTGGGGAAATATTGGTGGTATGTGAAGGGTTGGACTAGGTGGTCTTGGAGATCTTTTTCAACTGTGGTGACTAGTTATGATTTGGTTAGAAGCTGAACTAATGCAAACTGCCATGCATACGCACTGTTGCATCCTCCTGCACCTGGGATATTTCCATCCCTATGAGATGACTTTTGATTGGAAAACGTGCAGCTGTGTTGCTGTATTTCCCTTAGTAATCTCTGTCACTCCCTTAATTTTTACATTCACCTTTAGTAAAAGGGCTGTTGGGATCCAGCGGTGTTGGCAGTAACTGATTTTACTCTGACTTGACTGTGAATAAGGCTATGCATTGGATATATCAGAAGTACTGAAAATAAAAAGGCAAGTTTTTGCAATGGATCATTTAGGTTTAATTTTGAATTACAGCTGCATAATCAGTTAACTGATTCAATTGAATTACATATTTCATAGAACTATTAAGGTTGGAAAGACCACTAAGATCATCTCATCATCAACCAACCATCAACCTATCACCAGCATCTGTATCATGAGCCTCAAAGGGAAGATTTCCATCTGCTCTCAGTGTTCCATCTTCTGAAGAGCAGAAGATGCCTGATCTCCTGCAGATGTATCTTTCATCTCCTGACACAATTAATTTCCCAGTTTCCCAATCAGGCTGTAGCTGGCCAGTAAGAGCTTTGTGTTACAGGAGCGGTTGAAGTAACTGAGCAATGGGACTCAGAGATGGGAAAGTAAGCATGATGCACTGATGAAGATCCACCACCATAATTCTTTCTGGTGAAGGCTGGGAAGGCTGATATACTGGTATCTATCACTCTCAAGAGCATGGGTGGCCATTTCATTTTGCAAATAATGGAAACTAAAGGATAAGCAAGTGGAGGTGGTGCCATGGAACAAGTAGTACTTTTCTATCTCTTCCTGATCTTCTATGACTTCTGCATCTCTTGTGAGGCAGCGTCTCCTCAACTTTTGGTAGCCTATTTGTGGAAGTACTTGGGAACATACTCTCCTACATATTCTCCCATCTGTCTCTTTCCAAAACTCACTGGCCTTGCTGTATACTTAAGAATAGACTTGCTTTCTGCATTATACTGAGAAGGCAGCTAAGAATTTATTTTTTGACCCTCATGCGTTTTGGTGGTAATATTTTTAGTATCTTGGTTGTTTGTGAGTTGATTCCTAGTTTGTCCCCTCCCCCCCCCCCGAAGTGCAGAGGGGAAAACACAATTAGCGTCTTCATCAAAAAAGATAATTCATGGTGTTCTGTTACCCAGACCAGGTTGCATGAGAGCCCTTTTCATGGTACTTAATAATCATTCTGCATTGCTTATAAAAAAAACTTTTTCAAGAATGGATGAACTATGCTTGTGGTATTCATCAATCTGCAGGAATTTACAGTCGCTTGGCTTTTCTGACCCTGATAAAATAAGCATGTGAAAAAGAAACTTGGAATATTACCTTTCCCTTCACCTCCTAAAAATGAGAAATACAGAAGAAGAGATTTGTTTCTCCGTAAACAAGATTATTATTTATTTTATTAACTTCCCCTCTGTATTAGTGATTAGATGGTCTTTTTCTTCTTCCTCCCCCCCCCACTTATTCCATCTTAAATTAGCTGACAGATGACTGGGAAAAGCCTTTTAAAAATGGTGCAAAAGCATCTTGAATGATCCTAAGATTGTAGGGTACAGAAAAAGCTTCCATAAAAATATATCCTTTTAGGGGGTGTTTTATATATATACATATATATGTATATATATATATAGGAACAAATTCAGCTGTGCAACTTTGACATGGATTAGCATCTGGCTTTCTGAAGGCTTAATGGTGCCTTTAATTATAAGCAGTCTAGGTATTGGCTAGTGACACATTGGTTTCATTTAGCTCCAGAATCGCTCTTATGGATTGTTACCACTGTGCTCAAAAGAAGAGAAAGTAATGCTATGATAGGTGAGTACTGTGACAATTTTTTTGCCAACTTCCTGATGGTTAACTATTAAGCCTGTCTTAAGCATTGTGTTACAACTTAGTTATAACAGTGTTGGCTGGCCCCGTAAATCTCCCTCACTGTCCTTTGGAGGCTTGTGTTGTTGGTCATTACATCCCATACTACAGTTCAGTTACTTAAAAAATGTCACTTATCTCTTGAATACCCTGACTTTTTTTTTCCATGGTAGAAAAGATTTTGATCATATGAGGGAGGAAACAAAGAGGTTCCACATCTGTCTGCCCCAAAACTTTCTTACTGAGGAACTTTCTTTGCTATGTTTGGTGTCAGTCTGTTTTCTAAATAGAATTCATCTCTTCAGTGTGTCGTAGAATCATAGAATGGCCTGGGTTGAAAAGGACTGCAATGATCATCTAGCATAAACTCCACTGCTATGTTGGCAGGGTTGTCAACCACAAGACCAGGCTGCCCAGAGCCACATCGAGCCTGGGGCATTGAATACATCCTCCTTTCTTCTCCATCACCGTACGTGAGAAGTGTTTTTTTTTTGTTTGTCTCACATCTTTACTTCTTTATATCTCCTCTATTAAAAAGAACAAGCTCCTAATGAGGCAGCTCTGCTAATTTTACCTACTAACGTTATAATAATCCTCCAATTATTCTCTTATTTCCTTTTCATCCTGTTGCTTTTCAGTGAGTAGCAGCCTTGGGCAAAGTTACTGTTTAGGTGCTGGTTGTGAGATGTAGTTCCTTTTTATTAGCTTCATTTTGTGAAAGGAGCATGCATGTTGTAACACTTCTCCATTGTGCATCACTTTGCATTTATTGAGCTTGGCGTTACTAATTCTCGGCAATACGAAAAAAATTCACAAATGCTTTGCTTAAGAGGAAAGAGTCAACTTGCATGTTTAAGCCGTTGGTTAATTAGCATTTGGAGCTTTAAATGCTGAAGTCATGACCTGAGAAAAGACATTTGGGATTCTTGATGGAAGCATCCCTGTCATAGCCATGAGACCTGGAGTCTTCTGGAGCTCATGCATCACCCTGTTTTTCAGCTTGCTTCTCTGCTGCTTGCCATGCTTTATCTGCATCGTAGAATCATAGAATGGCTTGTGTTGAAAAGGACCTCAAAGATCATCTAGTTTCAATCCCCCTGCCATTAAAGAAACTTAGTGGAAAGTTTTCTCCTGTTGGTAGTTCTAAAATATAGCCAGGAGAATTAGATGTGTTGGAGTCACAACATGGAGAGAGGGCTGTTGTTTAGAACAGTAGTTGTTATATTCTTCTGCAGAAAGCATCTCAGAGGTGTGATAATTCCCAGTTATTTGCAGGTGACTATCCCTGTATATTTGCTGATTAGAGTGAGAAGTCATTTGTGTGTTCCAGTAACAGACAGTGGGCTTGGCCAAGTGGCCAGATCCCAGTTGGAAGTTGTGACACCAGCTACTAAGATATTTTTTTCTGCTTTCAAACAAACATGGCAATTTGAAGGATCCTCAGTGTTTCTTCAGTGTCTTTCATCCTTTGATCTCAGAACACTTCATTTATTCAGCCTCCTGGCAAATTTGCTTGGAAGGGAAGTATTGAGAGAGAATAATTTATAGGACTTTGTGGCATGGTGCCATTTTGTTACCATGTAATTGCGCTTGAAATATTCAGTAGAACATTGTTCTTGAGTTAACGGAGAAGACTGTTGTTGGGCTACATCCCTTGTGATTTTTTTCTTCCATTGTGAAGTCTTCTTGCTGCGTGTGAGATCAATAAATGATTATATCTGTGTTCTTGATAGTTGCTATCAGAAGTGGTGAGCTTCAGTCAAAATATTTGTTGTTCTTTTTTCCCCACATAGGGCTATTTGATTAGTTTGTGCTTATATTTTTTCCTTTTCTCTTTAAATAATCCTAAAATCTGGATACGGATTGTTTTCTTCTGCATCCCCGCTGGAGAAAACATCTATTTCCATAAATAATAAAATGTTCTTGCCTTTTATTTGTTATAGGAAGAAAAAGAGCTAGTTGGAAGTGAACAGTTGACTTTAAGATGATAAAAATTAGTTCTTTTCCTGTTAAATTTTTGTGAGATATGACTGTTGAATTAATTATGTGACAATGACTGTTTACAATGGATAGGACAAGGGGGAATGGTTTTAATCTGAGACAGGGGAGGTTTAGGTTAGATATTAAAATCATAGAATCACAAGGTTGGAAACGACCTGCAAGATGATCTAGTCCAACCGCCCTCCCATTGCCATTGCTACCACAAGTACTAAACCACATCTCACAGCTCCTCATCCAGATGCCTCTTGAACACTGCCAGCCTCCACCACTTTGCTGGGCAACCATTCCAGTGTCTGACCACTCTCTGAGAGAAAAAGTTCTTCCTTATGCCTAACCTAAACCTCCTCTGGTACAACTTGCAGCCATTTCCTCAGGTCCTGTTTGTTGCCTGGGAGAAGAGGCCAAATCCCTCTTCACCACAACCTCCCTTCAGGACGTTGTAGAGTGCAATGAGGTCTCCCCTGAGCCTCTTTTTCTCCAGACTAAGCAATCCCAGCTCCCTCAGTCGTTCCTCATAAGGTTTTTGTGCTCCAGACTCCTCACCAGTTTTGTTGCCCTTCTCTGGACACGCTCTAGGGCCTCAGCATCTTTCCTGTAGTGAAGGGCCCCCAATCAATGCAGAGCTTAGAGAAGTGAATGGTGTTAAGGCAGCTATTTTCAATCATTTTCCAAATCAGCCAGGAGGAATAAGATTGTCCTTCATGCAGTTTAGGTAAAATAAAGGTAATTCACGGAAGCTTGAAAGTCTCTTAAAGATTTTCAGCAGATGTTCATCTTTAAAAACAGCGAGCTTCATGCTTGTTCAGAAATGTATGCACAGCACCTACTGCCCCATTATTGAGAAGAGGAGCTCAGTTTTGTTTTTAGTGCTTCTTTCTCAGCACGGTATTCATTGTCCTAATTTCTGGGGAAGAAAGGCACTCTCTGTAGTCAAAGAGTGGTAATGAAATAGATAAAGTGTTCCCGTGTGGTAATTCCTATGCTTTGAAATGATGGGAAACTTCTAATCAGTCTTCTGCGTGATTATCTTAATATCATGAAGGCTGATAATGTGAATAGAGATTTCAAGGTTGACCTGATGCATCAATAGGGTAAGTTAAAATGATGAACATGATTGAGTTATTTGCTGCATCTGCTTCCAGGGCTTGATTGATTTGAATTTTAGCTGACAAGGCATTGATACCACTGGGAAAGATGTCCCTGATCTTATTAATGGAGAAGAGTATTGGGAGCAGAATGAGGTGCAGAGGTTGGGCAGATGTTGATGGGCTGGCCCTGAAGCCTTGGTCTAATGCTGAGGCCTTCTGTGGTAATATGATCTGCTTGTAGCAAAGTAGTTCAATTAGTGTAATAATCTGTCTTGGATGATATGTTCCTGGTGGCTGGTGTTGTAGTGGGTACATTTCAATCTCAGTTTATTTTTCATTTCATGATATGGGCTCAGAATTGTTGCTGGTTAAGAATTATCAGGAAAAAATATGGGGTGCGTGGGCATTTAGACAAATGCTCATTTACTGACAAAGGTTTCTTTGAGAGTTATTTTCATTTTCTGGCAAAAATTCTGTTGCCAAAAGATTCTGTGCTCCGTGGCACAGTTTTTTCTCATATCATAGAATCATTAAGTTTGGAGAAGACCTCTGGGATCGCCTAATCCAACCTTGCACCTACCACCTATATTGCCCTCTAAAATGTGTTCCTAAGAGTCACATATATATATTTCTTGAAATCCAGGCAGTTGCCACATTCACTTATCTGTGAAATGCAAGACTTCATCTGGATCTGTTGAAGTCTCCCATCTCCAGCATCCCATTTTGTGTATCTAAACAGTGGTCTCAAAGTGGTTTCCCTTCTCATGTTTTAAGGTTGCACCTATGTATAGATTCCATTGTGGTTTAAATTCAGTCTAAAAGCTTTGGCATCACAGAAAGTCATGAATGCGGACCTGCCAGGATGAGATCTTGCCTGCAGGCTCTTCGTATTACTAAAGAAGCAGCAACTCAGTGAGGATGGCCATGCTGAGTAGGTTAGAGGGTGTTGCCTAACATCTTGGTAAATATCAATGTGTTCAGCACAGTTGTGTGGTATTCTGTTTTCTTTGTTTCCTAGCCATATGACAGGTTGTTTTCAGCACATCTTGGTTACTCTGCTTTCCATGTAAAGCAGATGCTCTGCTGAACTGAAGAATCCTGTATCATCAGCAATATAGACAGCATATCAGTAATGAATCTTAGAAAATAAGATATGTCCTCATAGTAAAAGGGAGAGAAAAGTCTTTCCGTGGTAGAAACTGGGTACTGACGTTTTTCTTGGCTTATGTTGGTGCCGATGCCACTGGTGATCTGATGGCCTTTGAAAATTGTCTCCTTGATCTGATGAGACCTTGTAGGTAATATCTAAGTCTTGTGACTTTTTGAAGTGAAAAGGTTTTATTTTTGTATGACTACGACAGTGTAGCATAGTTTAAA
Source organism: Centrocercus urophasianus (assembly GCF_019232065.1). Classification (NCBI taxonomy): domain Eukaryota; kingdom Metazoa; phylum Chordata; class Aves; order Galliformes; family Phasianidae; genus Centrocercus; species Centrocercus urophasianus. The sequence goes on from NW_024884253.1 coordinate 1,523,948, forward strand.
AAAAAAAAAAAAAAAGTTTGCATATATATATATATAAATACATATATGTACAGACACACACATAACACTTGTTTTTTCTTCATTGTCGAGTTAAAGTAGCAACAGGGGAATTGCCTGAAGTAGAGCAGCAGTAAATTAAATTTATTTTGCCATTTCCTAGCCGTTATGGGCTCAGCTTAACCCCATCAGTTCCATCCTTTACTCTGAATGAAGCACCTGAGCCCTGGACCCTGATGAGTGCATTCTGCAGGAGAGTTAATTACTGCGGCTTGCTTGGGTAGAACTGAGAGAAACCGTGGTGCTTTGGAGACAAGAGAGGCAAACATACCCTGAGAACCTTACAAACAGAAAGCCACAGTGGATTTGGCTTTCTGGTTTATTGGTTCCACTGTAATTGGCTGTATTTTTGTAAAAATAGCATCTCCTGCTGTCAGTTTGCAATAGAAAAGGCGGTCCGGTTCTGGAGCAGAGCTCATCAGTAATGTGTGTGAAGCAGCCACAGTGGTCAAGCAGGGAATATGTAAATAACCACATTGTTTTTGATTTCCTTCTTTTTTACAGTAACTTGTTTTCTAAAACGGCTATTGTGAAGTTTTACAAATGAATCACAGAATGGCTTGGATTGGAAGGGATTTCCAACCTTAATGGTTCTGCGATTCTTTAAGTGATGGTAAACGTGTTAAATGATGATCAAACTACAGGTAGGGATGTGGAGTCCAGAAGTCCCTCCAGAATCAGGATATGCCAGCTTTTGCCTCTGTCCTCAGTTCTGGATATTGGAGACCATTTGTTAGTCTTCACCTTATTTTTGTAATAATATGTTGCATTCTCCTTTAAATAATGCAGTTCTTTATCTGTATTGACATAACCCCATATAGACACATCCCTACAGAATAGCAGCATGTTTTCTCCCTAAGTATTCATCTCTATCCATGTATCTCATCTACCCACTCTGCTTTGCTTAACCTGCAAAGAATTAAAGCACCTAATGGCTGGAAGGATTGACTACGTGAATTAAGCCTTTTATAAATCTGTATCCAATAATCTTCAGTGCAGCGTGTAAAGGTAAATAGCTATTCCATCTCCCTCTCCTGCTCCTTCATGGCTATGTCCTTGTATTAAGTCCTTGGTAAACTTCCTTATTGTATTTCCCCTGTAAATCCTGCTGGTTGTAACAGGCTCCTAAATCTCACCATTTTATACAGAAAATATCTGCTATGTTTGCTTGTTTGCTGCTTTTAAGGGTGTCATTTGTATTTGACCAGCTTTGTGCAACTCCCTGTATGTATACCTTATTTATTCTAAAAAGCTTGTCCCATGACAGGTAAGCCACTTGGGAAGCGATGCTTCATTTTTATGGCAAACTCAGGATTTAGATGCACCAAGTTTCCCGCAGCTGAATGCACTGCTGTAAAGGCATTACAATAACTGTTCCTATTTCTGCTCTTTGCTTATGCAGTGTGTGAGATCACTGCATCGTCTTTAACTTCTCCCACGTCTGAGCAGATACAGCAACTGGTGCTCAGCTGATGCACACCAACTTGCAAGCCTTGGGGGTTACCTGATGACGTACCCAAACCTTTACTTTTCTACATCCACACTTCAACAGGTTTCTAAATTATTGCCCCTTTTATTTTTTTCCATCTCTTTCTGGGAGTGCAGCTTTTTCTGGGGCTTTTCAAGAAAATTGTGAAATTCTTCCTACTCAAAAATCAGTGTCTGGTGCTGCAAAGGCCTTTTACAAATGCTGTGCAGTGCTGCTGCTGGGAACAGCCTCCCATAGCAACCTTCAGCTTGAAAACTAAAATCACATCATCTTTATGACAGTTTTATTATTAGATTGGCATGTGAACCCTTTGGAAGGAGTCTAGGTGGAAGCAAAAAAAAAAAAAAAAGTTTCAGGTTCTGTTTTCAGTTTGTTTCTTCAGATTTTATATTTTATATTTTGTGATTTTTCTACACAGGAAAGTGAAAGACGCCATGTTGCTTCTTGTTCCTTGCGGGCTGACTTATTATACCATCTTAATAGTAATAGGACAAGGGGGAATGCCTTTAAACTAAAAGAGGAGAAATTCGGATTAGATGTTAGGAAGAAATTCTTTACTCAGAGGATGGTGAAGCACTGGAGCAGTCTGCCCGGAGAAGCTGTGGATGCTCCAGCTCTGGAGGCATTCGAGGCCAGGTTGGATGGGGCCTTAGGCAGCCTATCTGATGTGTGGAAGCCCTGCCTTCAGCTGGGGGGTTGAGAATAGATGATCTTAAAGGTCCTTTCCAACCTAAGCCGTTCTGTGTTTCTGGGTAAGTTGGAAGATTTCTACTGTGACAGATGATTATTGCCATCAACACAGCAATTCCAGGTCCTCCACTACAGCACATGGATAAGAGTGAACCATTAATGGAAAGCCCTGCTGATAGTGAAGCTGAACTCAGGTTGTGCTGTTTTAGTAATGATTTGTTGTTATTTGTTTTTACTGCAGAAGTGGTGGGGATCTCTAAAAATCTTTCTCCCCTAAAGACTGAACAAATGGAAAGCAAGAGCTTGATGAGCTGTTGCCTTCTGTCTTCTTAGCATATGGTAGCTAACAGCTTTTGAAGACATGAAGTTGGATAGTGCATTGTGCTGTATGTGACATCTTGGGGCTTTTGCAAGCCATCCTTGGATAGCAAGTGCTGTGCATTTACTCATTCAGAAGAGCTGCTCTCTAAAGGAGAGCATCTCTAAGGGAGCACTGAGATGGCCAACTGAGTATTTCCCCTGATAGCTTATAATTTCATCACTCTGAGTTCCTTGGGGCTGGTGATCTCAGTCCCGGCTGAGTAGTCTCTCCTGTTGATTTCATGGTGGATGTTAGCTTGGCCCTTATCCGTTAGCACTCAACATAATCAAGAGTTTGCTGACGTGTGTCCTATTTCTGTTGTCCAGCCTCTCCCCGGAGTGATGTCACACCTTCTTCAAAGCTTCCTTTTACCTTTGCCTTGGAGCGGTGGAAGTTGTGGCAGTCCTGGGAAGTTCAGGGGTTCCTGAGAGCAACAGTGGAACCAGGCTAGGATGGATGTACCAGCTTGGGCATGCTCCACCACCATTTGGTGATGATGGAAAGTTTCTCTCTTGGGCTCTTTGTTTAGCTTAATGATACTGATCTGTTGAACTACTTCTCACCAGGAAACCACCTGCAGAATAGCTGCTTGCACCCTGCTTCCTACCCTCCTTCATGCACCTTTCGGACTTGCAGCTGCTGACTGCAAGGGTAAGAGACAAAATGCCTCAAGCTGTTGATGATACCATCTTCTGTAATTTCTCTTTCCGTATTTCACTGGTGCAGAAGTAGTTCCATCACATTCATGAGCTGTCAAATTCATGGGAGGAGTAGCATCCATCTTGCTTGCTCTCAGAGCTCTATATTTCTCCTCCCAAACTCTTCTGAGGAGGAAAACAAGCTTGATGAGTTATTTTTGGGTAGAGCAGAGGAAGCAGTTTTTTGTGCTTATTGTGAGCAAGATAACAACCAGGCTCAAGCCCTGACATAGCTATGGTGATATTGAAGAGATTTTGGAGCCCATGCATCTAAAGGGGATTTTGGAGCTGTGGCTCCATTGGAAGCTTTTCCAAGAGGCTTTGCAAGTGCCTCAGTGCTGTTTAAATCCCGTAACTCTCGAATCCTTTGCACTATCCAGAGAAGCAGGGAGAAGTGACTCATTACACAGCCTACGAGGAAACTTTAATGAATAAATGCATTTAAAAAAAAAAAAAGAAGAAAGAAAACAGTTCTTCTGTCTGGGGCAGAGTGATGCTTATGCTGTCGTGAACTCTGAAAGAAGTAGTTAGACTGTTTCTTTTTATTAGCTTTTAATTAATTGAGTTACAGGAAATGTTTTAGTGTGCTTGTTGAGACTAATGGGACTTTGTTGGGACTAGAACTGCGGGGTTGTTTTTGTTTGTTTTTAATTTGCTTCAATCCTCAAGAGCAAAATTTGCAAATCTCCCAGCCGTTACCCTTTTTTCTTTCTTTTTTTTGTCTCCCTTTTCAAACCTCTGAGACAGTGGCAGCATCTTTAGGGAGGAGGAGGAGCAGATCAGCACCCTGTGGTGCTTCCTTTGCATCCCTGGCACTAACTGTGACAAAACAGTGGTTTCTGCAATGATTGTGATGCCTTGATGGTGAGGTGTGAAGCCCTTGCATGCAAACTGCAGAAGCAGACACCTTGGCGATACTTTTCATTTCTTGGAATAAAATAACCAAATCCACCTTAAGAAATACACCTTATGCATGTCCTTTCTTGCTTCAGTTCTGCTCAGGATCTCTGTGCTCAGTGCTCCTGAACAGGCAGGGATGGCAATGTGCATTACTATTTGAAGCAGTGGATTTTGCAGTACGTTGCAGCAGAGGGATCAGTTGGCTGGGGCTGGTCTGGTGGTCATGACTGAGAGTTGCACTGGGTTTAATTTAAAGGTTTTTTTTTTTTTTATTATTTAGAAAATTCTCCTTGAATTTCTAAAGCTTGTTAGTGCTCTGCTTCTCCTCCATAAGCTCCAAGTCTCTTATCTTTGTTTAAATACAGGAAAGCAATGTTTTCAAAGGGAGGGAAGAGAGTGAGAAAGAAGTGTGGGTGCTCCTCGGAGATCGAGCCGATCCATTTTTATCTTGTTATATATCATTTTTACTTAATGCTGTTACATTATTTCAGCTGTGCTTGGTTTTTAGATTTGATGCAGATACGAAGTTGCTATAACAACATGATGATTCATATAATGCTAGCAACAATCTGCTGGGATATATTTTTCTATCCTGACGACTTAGATATTTTTTGGTGGGGATTTCTGTCTATTTTCAGACAGACTGCGCCATGAGCTCCCTGTAGTGGTTTGCTTTGGAGTACCTCTGCTCAAGGTGCTCACACTGTGTAGCACAGCCAGGGATTTCAAAGCACTTCACAGAGTTCAGCACCTTTTTGACAGATTTAGGTTAGGAAACAAAGATCTGGGCACAGAGCATTGACTTGAGTCAACCTCGAACCTGTACTCAGGTTGTTCTCCACCTCATTCTTTCCTTTAGAATACAACTGATAAACTGATGAGTTTTGAATTCCTACTTCATGTTAAAAAATCAACAGGCACAAGCTAAAAGCTCCTGAATTTTCTCCTGGAAGAATTCTGTCATGTTCTCTGATACCACCTAAAGATGCTTTGAAACCACTGGAGATTTATGGGGTGGATGCAGAGGAATCAATTAATAAATCTGTTGGATTTTTTTTTGGGTGTCTTTTAATAAAAAATAAAAGCACAGAATTAGGGATGACTGATTTTTTTCTGTGGAAGATGGCAGATTATCCAGCAGTCTCTACTAAATGCCAGTTTTAAGCTGCTTCTCTTTTGCAAAGAGCAGTTGTGATAGGGAGGTGTTTCAAGGTACTTCCAAAGATTTTGTCAGCTTCTCAGTTTGGACTTGAAATGTGAGCAATAGAAACAAATGCCTTTCACATCCTGAAGCTGCTTGCGGAGAGCTGTCATCTTTTCCCTCTTTTCTGCCCCAATTTTAAGGATTTCAAATAACAAAGCTTGGAAATGAAGCCAAAGCCATGTAGAATCATAGAATGGTCTGGTTGGAAGGGACCTTTAAGATAATCTAGTGATGGTCTAGAGTTTCATCTAGTGGTGGATTTATGCCCCAGTGCCTTTTGTGAAGTTGTAGGTTTTCCAGCCTCAGAGGTAAACACAAAAGATTGAAATTTAAAACATATCTAGAGTTAATTTAAAAAGAAGTCTGGGGTTTATTTATTATTGTTGTTGCTTTTATTATCCAACACTCTTGTAGAGCTGTAGCAGCGCTTGATGCCTTCTGGGGAAGAGCTGTTCCTCCTTGGCAAAGTCTTCCAATTCTGACAATTCTGTGATTCTTGTGCAAGTCTCAAAAAGGCTTGGTTGGAGGTAGCAATGTGCTTTTGGTCAGCCTGACTGTTGAGCTGGAGTTTCTTCATCTTGCCCAACAGCTGGAATGTAGTTGATCCTGTAAAAGATTGGAGCTTTCTGACCTGCTTAATGGTGTTAAATTAGATTTCTATGAAAGAGGGACTGTTGCATGGGAGATTATGCATTTAGACTAGGAGAGGGTGTTGAAGTCTGTACATTTTTAAATTCATAGATGACGTTATAGTCATCTGAAGCATTGGATAATCAACTCTGTAGATCTTGCTGCAGTGAATGCTATCTTTGTCTTTGAGAGCTGTCTTCCCCTGGCCTGAAGCTCTGGATCTTGCTTCTGTTGCTGCCAGCTGTATCAAGGTGAGGAGAAATCATAACAGCAAAAACAGGCAATGCTGGAAATGTGCTGTGGGGGCTATAATATGTGTACACCATCCAGGAGCAGTGCAGGACCTGATGTATCATCAAGATTGAGTCGTTTTCCAAAGAATTTTTACAGCTTTGCAGTAGGGTTATGTTGTGACACCTGGTGTTGCTGCTGTGGGAGGGCTTCCACAGCATAGTAAGAAGCTGTTTTTGGATAACGGAATCATTAAGGTTGGAAAAAAGACCTCTAAGATCATCTAGTCTAACCATCAGCCCATCCCCAGCATGCCCACTAAACCATGTCCCTCAGTGCCACATGGAAATCTCCATGTTTCTTGAATACCTCCGAGGATGGTGAGATGGTGACTCTACCACCTTCCTGAACAGCCTGTTCCAATACCTGGCCACTTTCTGAGAAGAAATTTTTCCTGATACTCAACTTGAATCTTACAAGGCCTAATTTAAAGCCATTACTTCTTGTATCGATCTGATCACTTGCACCAGAAAAACATCTTCTCTGAGCATGAGATCTTACTGATCTGCACTATGATTTTTAAAGAAATGAGTGTTTCCACAGCACACTTAAGAATGCTGTGAAACTGGAACCAATGGAAAAAATATGCCACTAAATTATTAATTTTTCTAGAATTACTTTCCAGAAGCTAAGAGCTCATGAAGGCAGGGGAGCCAATGTGTTATACAGACTATTGTGGCATCACTAGAGGGTGTTATTTTCACTTTCTTGGTTGATAAAATTTTAGTCTCCTGACCACATTGATTGCATGCAGCAGATGTCAGGTTTCTAGTTTCTCCTCCCACAGCATGCTCTGCACACATGATGAGGGCCCTTGAGTTTGGCTTGGTGGCTCCTTGGATGCTCTATTGGATTCTGTGATGGAGTAGAGGAAAACATTCATCATAGCTGGGACAGCTCTGCAATTCTGCTTTCTAATTCTTGATCCTCTTGCTTCGATTTCTTATAGACGTCTCACAGGGCTGTGCTGGTGGGGTTAGCTTGATACTGGTGGCTCACTGAGCTGCATTGGGATGCACATCTGCATTTTTGTGATAGGGAGATGATTCTCCTTCTCTTTTTTGCAATTCCTGTTCCCTTCTATAGACTGGAAAAATCAACTGGAAGGCAGGGAGGGAAGAAATGGAAAGTGTCTCCCTATTTCTGAAGTAAAAGCAACCACTCCTCCATTGTGGTTATTTTAGCAGCAGTTTGCATCTCAATTTCAACCCCAAAATACGCATCCTAAGTGCAGGCAGCTGTGTTTGCTGAACCACGCACTAAGATGGTCACAGCTTTCTTGCTATGATCTTGATGTAAAGAGATGTAGATAAATTTGTCACGCATGGAGAAAGAGGTCATTTGTTAATAATAATGATAATAAATAATAATGAAAACTGTTAAGGATTGCAGCAAGTACTTGGAAATGACTTCACTTGCCATAGTTGTGTCTGACTGCTTAATGGGCTTTTCACAGTAGAGCACTGACTGTCTTGAGGGTTATCCCAATGGTCTCTCTTACAGATTTGTTCATCTCAGCTGGAGTGGAGCTGGATGTACCATGTGCATCAGGATTTAGCTCTGGTCTGGTACGGCCATGTTGTGTATTGGCCCAATAGCTCTCTTTAGGATAAGGCGTTAGTGATACGCATGGAGGCAGAGATGTTTTCACAGATGGCTCCTAGCAGCTCTTTTTACTAAAGGATGCCAAACCTTGTCACGTGTCATGGTGTTTTAGACATTAAAAGCTGCATTTGCTCCCATCTGCTCCTTTAGCTTTATACTGATTTTTTTTCCCCCCCCAGTTTTCTGCAAGCATCCAGTTTTAACTTCTCCTGGGCAGCGCAGTGGCAAAGCTGTAATGTGAGCCATTTTGTTTGAGACCTACAACAGTGATCGTCACTGAAAGTTGCCTTTTGCCACTGGGGTGTTATCAAACCTATCTTCTCCTGTTTGTCTTCTCCTATGTCCTTGTTGAAAGATGACCATCTTCACGCATTGAGGAAGGCAGCTGTGTTGTCTCAAGCAGTGTACTTAGGTTGAGCCTGGGATGGCTATCATCTAGCTTTGAAGCCTTTCAGTGAAAAATTTGCCATTCCACTACAGTATGCTTCAGAAATACCCATCCTTGGCCATCATCATCCTTTTTAAGAGATGCCAACCACCGTTGCTGAGTATGTTACCTCCTTAGCATAGTACTTGAGGCAAATCTAGAGTTCTGTAGGTGAAATCTTTCAGCATCTGTAGCTTGCTATGAATATATCCAGAAAAGCTTTTGACCTCCATCAATGAGTTTGTCAACTGTTCTGCTAGGATGGGCATGGTGGTGTAGCTGGGACCTTGCATCAAAATCTGCTACTGGCAGATCAGTTCTCCTTCTGCTGTGCTTGCAGCTTCCATTTGCTCTTTCTGTTGACATGGCGCAGGGAAGTTTCCACAATGGATTTGAGGGAGTGAGGCGAGGCCAAGTGAATGTTTCAATTTTAGTTCTGCATGATGGAAGATGCTTGTGAGCACATCAGCTCATTGGTATTTGGGTTACTTTGCTGGAGTAACACAGTGGGTTGACTGGGGAATAAGCAAGCAAAGCAAGACTTCGGGGAATAGTAAAATCACCCATGAAGACATAAATTAGCTTGCCCACCCTTTCAAAACCACATGCAACAGGAAGCAGATATCTTCCTTGACCTCATTTTTGCCCTTGGAAAGAGGTTCTGACCCTGAAAGATCTCTGTATCTTTGGTCTTTTGGGCTGTAGTTACTGAATTGGAAAGACTCCAGTTGTACAGCTCTCTTGTACGGCCATCTTCCTCTGGACCCATCTGCTAATTCATCCTCTAGGAGAAAGAGTCAATGTCGTGCCAGCAGGAACTGTCGTAAGCTATTTTCACATCTTAGGCTTGAGCATGGCATAGGGGAAGGCATGGAGAATTCCCACAAGGGCAATTGAGTAATGGAAGGTGATGGGTCCAGATGGAGTCAAGATATCTTCAGAAAAGGGCCTTTCTTCCTCCCCTCCGGTTTCCATGCAACTGAGCTTTGTGAACATTATAATGTCACATAACCTCTTTGAGCAAGTGTTTTGTTGCTCAAAAGGGGAAGCTGGTTGCAGTTGACTTTCAGGCTGGAAGGAACGAGGCATCACTGCAGACAGCTGGTCCTTGCATTGCGTTTGGACTGTGCATGAAAACAAGAGCTGGCTCGGCAGTGAGGATGTGAACGTTGGAGCAAGGAATCCTGGGCATCCTTCTGCATCTTGTAACCTTTCCATTGCAACTTTGATGATGCCTTACTTGTGGGATGTGAATACTGACCTTTATCAACATCAGAGGTGTGTTGTAAAGATAAATGTATGGGCAAATGGATAGGGTAGAAATGAAGACTAGGGAGGTAACGTGGTTTGAAGCGAATGCCTCAAATCTCTCCTGCTTTACTAATCAAAGACAGTGTTAGTAATACAGGTGTACAAGGCAGTAGCTTTGATAACTGATTCATCTTGGCACTCTCCTGATTTCCACCCCAGAGGCTATTTAGGTTTCAGGGGGATGGTGAACATCTGACAGGCATAGTTTGTGTTGTAGCTCAGGGATGCTCCTGGAAAACCCACCAGGCAAACTCCTCTAGACAGCAGCTGTAATGGACGTCATGCAAGCAAGCAGAAATCTGTGCCTCCAACTCTTCTTTTTTTTTTTTTTTAATAAACATTGTGTTTGTGTGCTTGGATGACATTTTCCTTTTGGAAACGGAGGGAAGGAATGAGTGCCATCCATGCCCAAGGTGCTGGGCACGTAACTCACCATTACTCATAGAACTACAACCTCATCACGCAGTCATGAAGGATTTCTTCCACCAGTTTCCTCTCTCTGGCCTCAATCCTGAAATTAATCTCACCTTAACAGTCAGTAGCAATTCCTCTATCAACGCAGGAAGAAATTAGTCCTGTTCATGGCTGAGTGGTTCAGATGAAAAAGAAATAAGAGTAGAGGGAGGAAGGAAACCTAATGTGTAACACTTAAATAGCCACCTTAGCTTTGGGTTTTAGAAAAGAATGTCACCTTCTTGATCCCAAGGAGAAGACAGAACTGAAGGATAGATGGCCTTTGACATTTTCATCATTGTGTCTGTATCAGCATGTAGAGGTTGAAATCCATAATGACTTTGTCCACCTCTTGCCACTGAGATTTTGGCACACGGTTCTGCCAACTTCCTTTCTCACTGAATTTTACTATGCTGCCATCTGGTACATCGTGTACTGAGTCTGGTGCTTCAGATCCTTGGTGGTGAACACAGGTGGACAGCATCACCCTCAGGCACTCTCATCCCAGGATGCTTTTAGAGGGATGCTTTGTGCAACATTTGCTTTCCAGGTGGATCTTTCCTCTCAGTCTGCTGTTTTGCTGTGCTTGGGAAAGCTCGTAAGTGTAGGTGGAACAGATTGGAGAAGACTCAAAGCACTGGGGTGAGCTGTGTGGTTGAGGTAGCTTTTTTCCCTGTAAACATTTCATAAGGAGGGAATAGCTTCCCCATTTGGGTAGCAGATGAGATTTGGAGTTACCAATCCCTTGTGGTACAGGTAGGATGAGCTGATTTTGTAGATCTTGTAGCTTCGGAGAGGCAGTGTGAGGCTTCAGGCTGTCTAAGAGCATGCTCTTGTATTTCTTTCTCCCAGTGGAGAATCACCTGGGTTTTAATTGCTCTTAACAATGCTCAGCAGTGAACAGGGATGATGAGAATGTGAGCACTGAAATATAGACCTAAGTGCATCTCTAAAATTCAGAAACTCAATGGTTTTGTACATGCTTCTCATCATACTCTTCCTAAATTTCTGCTCCCTCGATGAAAGATGCCCGCAGCTGAAAGCACCCGTGCTTAGAAGACATGAATTCCCAATTCATAGTCCCCGCTGCATGTTTACCTTCCTAAAAGAGCAATAAACGAAAGGCACTTTGGAATGCCCAGCACAGAAAGATCCCTTATGACTTATGTGGTTATTGCTCAATAACATGGCCTTGATCAACCAGAATTTGGTGGTACGAGGCAAGCCGAGAGGTTGCACACTGCCTTGTCCTGTCTGTTGGGTTCTAACAAGCTGATGATGTTACTTCTGTCACCTGTTAGAAGTAAAAATGTCCATCTGCCCCATGGACTAGTTTTATATTCCCAAGAGGACACTGAGAAGGTCTCAGATGTAGGAAGCTGAAGGATGAGGTGGAATATCTATACCTGGATCTACACATGAAGACTATGGCAAACAAGGGGAAGCAGTGGAAAGGGTTGAGCTGAGTTCCCTTGTAGTGATTTTCTTAGGTTAAATGGGAATGTGCTTGGGATTTACATCCTGTAACAACTCAATAAGATCAATGTTTCCAAAACACCTTGCACAATTTGTTCTAAATCTTGATTAAACCTCTAGGTTGGTTGTCTGTAGCCTGGAGTGTGTGGTAACATGGATATTTGTTGCGTGACCTTTCGATGTTTCTCACAGCCAACAACCAGGAGCTGATGCAGGAGGGGAAAGCCTGCTGTCACAGCATGCAATTGGCTTGGTCTGTTTGTGGAGAGGTCATCAAAGGCTGGGATTGCTGCTCTGGGCAGATACAAATCATTGCTGCGATTTTATCTGCTTTTTTTTTCTTTTTCTTTCTTTCTTTCTCTCTGAGCGAACTGCATCCATTTTTAAGAGAACTTTGTATGTAAGAAGTATTTATTAATACTTTAGAAATACTGTTGTATTCAGCAACTAATAACAAAACCAGTAATGGAACTAAACGCAGGATGTGAAGAAGCGCTTCCTCATTGGCTTTAATTGAGCAAAGCAGTGTATAGTGTGTTAAGAAAGAGCTCTTTCTTGATACTAGGCTGGTAAATGGGTACTGCATTTTCTTTGTAGTGCAGTAAATTAGGAAATATTGCCTGCTAAATAGCTGGTGCAATGTAGATGAATATGTTGAAGAGTCCACCTTTTTTCTGGCTAATGCTCATCTTGCATCATCTGAACATCTGCAGATAAAACCAGAAAGCCACAAGGCACACTTCTCAGTTGCATCTCAGCTGTCTGGTTTGGTGGACACAGGAATTGCTTCTTCAGGATGCATCCGTATTTTTTAAGGTGAGGACAACTGGATGCTTTTATAGCTGGGGGGAGTTGTGTTTCAAGGACGAAAGATCTTAGAAATAAAGGCAGAAATGGAAGTTCTTACAAAGTAGGATTGTGTGTGTGTGTAAGGAAGCAAAAAACAGCCTGCTGGTGAGAAATGCAAAGGTACCAATTGAATAAGGCTGTTCATGTTCTGTCAAATTAAGTGTAAACTGCAGCGCTTAATTGGGTTGTGGCCAGAGTGTTCCTCCCATGGCCAGATCAGAGTCCTAAAGAAAATGACACAATTAAAAGAAACAGATGACTCCCATATCCCATCACAGACATCTTGCAACCAATGATAGCGTCCACTTACGCACCTCTGCTAATTGGAAGTCTTAAAACCCTGTAACACCTTTACAGCTTCACGTGCCCATTTTTAGAAAAGTAATTGAGCTTTGAAGTGGTTTATAGAATCATAGAATGGCTTAGTCTGGAAGGGACTGTAAAAGTAATCGAGCTCCAATTCCTGCTGTGGGCAGGGTTGCCAACCACTGAATCAGGCTGCCCCAGTTTTCAGCTCTTCCTTCCCTAAAACAAAGCTTTCCTGTACAGGCCTTTTATTCTTTCTAAACTCTCCCCAGAATAGAACCCTGCCAGGAGTTATTGTTTTAAGTGTCTCTGCTAATGTGATTAGAAATACCACTTATCTAACTCACTTAAAAAAGCCACCTGTTTACCTACTCAGGCTTAGCTGGTCTGGCTGGTTGTCTTTTTTCACTCCCACATCGTCGATTTTTATGCCAAGCCAGACAGTACACAACCATCCTACAGAAAACCAGTGAGCAAGATTTGGTGCTATGTTCCTTTCTGTGTTCAGATATGATGGCAAGGCTGGGGAAGGAGTCCCTATGCGTCGTGCTTTAGCTTGACTCATATAGACAGCAACTCTATCTTGGAGGTGTCTCAGTTGCAGCCGTATTTTTGTGTTCCCTGCTGTTGTCGCTGTGCTTGTCATTTGATGGTTTCATGTCTCAGATGTCTAGAGCTAGCTGTGTACAGAAAAAATGAAATCTGGATGATGGCAGTGTTTTGAAACATGTGTGCTTAAAATTCCCTGAAATCACCGGGAATCACATTGTTCTGTAGATCTTTGGGTTTGACTTGGCAAGAAGAGTTTCCAAGAACCTCTTGCCAAAGTGAGTAAAGCCTGGCTGGGCCCCCATGCAATGTGAAAGGCAGGCTGAGGACTGATGGTCCTGCATCTCCTGGATGCTCAGGGGACTGGCAGTGTCCTGGCAGTGAAGCGTGCTTTGGTTGGACTAGATGATCTTAGTGATCTTTTCCAACTTAGAATAATTCCGTGATTCTGTGATGTGCAGGTTACCTCCCAGGGGATTTACCATCTGCTTCGGCAGCAGATTCACAAGTGGCAACTCTGTTCTTGGCCAAGAGAGCAGAAGCAAAGCTCTGTTGGCTTTTCCTGGAACTGTTCTTTTTAGTTTTCCCTCAATATGGTTTACTACCACACTTGAAGATGTATGAAGCAGCTGTAGATTTACATGGCTTGTCCATAATGTTCCTTGAAGTAGCAGCTGTGGTTCATCACCTGCAAGGCTCATGTTTAGGGAGAGAGCAGTGCTTTGCATAGTAATTCCTTCAGGCTCCAATATTACCTGCAGCAGCAGCAATGTTGAATCAGTTGGACGGATGCCCTTATGCCCTTTTTGCTCTAGATGAGATTTCCAAAAATGGCATTGCTTATTGCCCCAGAATGCCCTTGCAACATATGTGTAAAGGAGAGGAGGAGAAGGCATCACTGCTCTCCTGAGTAGACCCCAACACCATATTTGGATGGAGAGGATTGATATAATGTGTCTTCCTACTGGAACTGAGCTGAAAACAACCCCATTTAGCTTTCAGTGCTAGCTAGTCATGCCTTAAGGCAAATTTTGCTGAAGGCATATTTCCTCAGCTTTATAGTTTTCCCTTTCCAACTCTTGCTTTGACGTGTGGTTTCTTCTGCATGGTATAAAGGATTGGTGGTGCGGGAATGTGGCCTTAAGGAGCTGCCTAGACCAATTTGGAGTTGTTACACTTAAGCAAATAGTGGGACAGGAATTTTTAGAGCTTGGATATGGATTAAGTGATGAGGTATCTCCATATCTTAATGTCTCTTGCTCTTAACTCGCCCAGCTCAAGCAAGGGTGTGCTGGTTGATGGTGGTGTGAATTATGGAGAACATAATTGAGAACATAATTATGGAGAACGTGATAAGTGTGAAAGTCCCTTCAAACTTACAGAGATATGTTGTTGATGATGGTCCCTGGCTGGTGTTGACAGCGTGCTGGGTGCTGTTGATGCACTGACCCATCCATCTGCATAACCAATCCTGTCTCTATGCTCTTAGACACTTGTTGACTTTCCTCTCCCGGCTTTTTCTATGCATTTGTAGAATCACGTAATGGCTTAGGTTGGAGGAGATCTTAAAGATCATCTAGTTCCAACCTCCCTGGGCAGGGTTGCCAACCACTTGATCAGTCTGCCCGGGATCCCATCCAACCTGATCTTGAATGCCTCCGGAGATTTCTTGGGTCTGGTGACATGTGATGAGGAGAGTGGATGGGATCTGTTTGGGGAGGGTCATTGCAGCTGGGCACGGGCCTTGAAAGCCTCGTATATGGACATCTCTTGCAGCAAAGAAGCTGTATTTGCTTTCTCAGCTTTGCTATTTTTCACCTCCTTATACTTTCAAAAGTCCATGCAGCTGAGTTGTTTCTAGCTCTTTGATTCTTTGCACTTGAGATCTGCACAGAGTGAGTACTTGGGGAAGGCAGTTTTTCTGCAAGGAGAATTTAAGGCAAAAGTATACCGTGCTCCCTGTCCCAGACTCTGTTTCTCTACATGGCCAAGTGTTTGCCAGAGACTGCCAAGGTCCAGAGAGACCACTCTGTGCTAGGTACTCCAGCAGGTCTTCCCTGGTGACATGATTCTATTGGCCTGACCCTGATTCACTTGTCCAGGTGATGCAAGGAAGGGATCAACTGGGCCTAAGCCTGCACTAAGATTTGTGTTTGGGTAGGAACACTGAGCATCAGCTTTGGAATTCAGACTAATCTTATGTGATTGAGTGGTTTTCTTTCTCCTTGTTTTTTGACTGCTCATCAGTGCTTTCAGCTAGAGGCCTGATAACTGGAAAATTGAGTTTATATCAATGCATAAGAATACGTATGCATGCGTGCAACTGTGCATAAATATAGTGATTGTTCCACTTTGCTCTGTGATGGTGTGGTCTCACTTCTAGCACTGTATATAGTTTTGGGCACCACAATATATGAAAAACATAAAACTATTAGAGAGCATTCAGAGGAGGGCTACGAAGGGGGTGAAGGATCTGGAGGGCAAGGTGTGTGAGGAGCAGCTGAGGTCCCTTGATTTGTTCAGAGCAGAGAAGGCTGAGGAGAGGCTTCATAGCAGCCTACAGCTCCTCACAGGGAGTGGAGGGGCATGCTGAGCTCTGCTCTATGGTGACAGGGACAGGACCCAAGGGAATGGCATGGAACTGTGTCAGGAGAGGGTAAGGCTGGGGATTAGGAAGAAGCTCTTCTTTAGAGAGTTGTGGGCACAAAACTGGCTACCCAGGGCAGTGGTTATAGCCCCAAGCTGCTAGAGTTTAAGGAGCATCTGGACAAAGCTCTGAGATGCAGGGTTTGGATTCTGGGTGGTCCTATGTGGAGCCAGGAGTTGGACTCAATAATCCTTATGGGCTTCTTCAAATTCAGGGTGGTTCTATGATTCTGTACCTTGGTTTGCTTAAACTATTGGAAGCTAACTTCCATGTGTTGATGCTTTTGTTATGTTCTAGTCCTTGTTCAGTCCATATATTTCCTACTCATTCCTCTCCGTTCTTGTCAAGTGTTACTACTGAACCTCAGAAAGGCTATTCTCCTTTTGGATACTGGCTATGTCTTTAGGGTCACTAAGGATTGGGCAAACTGCTTGACCAAAGGCATATATGAGGGCATAGATCTAGTGATGTGGACTTGGGTTGCTCCTCTCCCAGTGTACTTTTCCATACCTTCATTCCACATTGTGGTTATTCAGCCATAGTGATGCTCTATAGGATTCTGCTGAGTGTATAGAAGGGGAAAATAAGGTGTTTTAGTTGCTGTCTTGGCTGTCAGCATGTGAATGCTGTGGTGACCCAAAAAAACCTGCTCCCGATGTTGTGAGGAAATATGATGTGAACCCACAAATTCATTAGTGGAGATGACTGAGGTTTAGTTTTCAGTACAGCATCTGTCTTACATCAGTGGAGCAGGTAGGATAGAGAAAACATAGAACTGTCTTTGCTCTCCCTACAAGCATTCCAACTTCAGGTTGAGATGCTATGGCATGACTGACAATGTAGCCTTTTTTGTTTATGCATTTACATTTTTTTAAAGAAGAGGAGGGATTAATTTTTTTTTTTTTTAATTATTATTTGACCTGGAGTTTGCAGAAAATGAGCATCTAAAATCAAGAGTGTCTTGGAAGTGAAGATGTTTGTGCACCACCTTATGCATCAAGCTCCCAATGAATCTGTCCTCTGTCAAGCAAGATTTTTTGGCAGCTCTAGCTTCAGTCTCTAGTTTTCAGGGCACATCAGCACATTCTGAGCTAGCTGCATCCATAGGCTTAACACTTTGCCAGCTCTGGTTTTTTTTTCTGTACGTATTAAAACACCTTCTCTACATATGGACAGGTTTCTGTGCTGTTTTAGGATGGCAGCCAGCATTTCTGCAGCTGTGTTGAGCGTTCTGTGAGGTTTCTGCAAGAGAGGCAAATCCAGATGTCCTTCTATTTAAGCAGAGAAGAAGGAGTTGTTGTGAGTTTCGTCTGCGTTTAGAGATCCTAAAGGTGATGGTACTTATCTGCTAGCCAAATGGTGGCAGCTGTCTGACCTGTTTGCAAATTCAAGGTTGTTTTATGGAGTGGTGATACAGATTTTTCCTCTTTCTTTCCTTTTCTCACTCTAAGAATGGTAATAGTTGTGAGTGGTTACTCACAAGTCGTGGATCACAAGGGAGAATAAATAATTGAATGCAGATATGGAATGTGATCTTGTTGGCAGCCACAGAGTAGAGCGAAGGGAGTCAGGCACAGATTGCATAGGAGTAGTCTCTAGAATCCAAATGTTTCTGATCCAGCATCAAACCCTAGAAAGCATTTTTGCATTTGATGGTGGTTTGACCGTTTGCTGTTTTAAGGCGGTTATACAGGTTGACTCGTCATCAATCCTTGTGTGCCCAAGTGCATGATTACTCACAATGATCTAGTGTGGCTCAAGCCAGAACGACTCATCTTGGAAACTTCAAGCAGTGATCTGTATGTTGTGAATTCAAAGAAATTCTGAAGATCATGAGCTGATTGACGCCCACCAGATCAGGATGCCCAGGACCCCATCCAATCTGACCCTTAACACATCCAGAGATGGGGCTTCTCAGGGTGGCCTGTTTTAGTGCCTCATTACTCTGAGTAATTTCTTTATAATCACAAGAATCACAAGAATCACAAGGTTGGAAACGACGTATAAGATCATCCAGTCCAACCGTCTCCTCATCACCATTGCCACCACTAGTACTAAACCATATCACGCAGCACGATAATGTTTAATCTGAATCTTCCCTCTTTTAATTTTAAACCTTTCCCTCTTGACCTATCACTACACTCCCTGATAAGGAGTGGAAAAGGTCCCTTTAAAGGACCTTTTAAAGGTCCCTCTTCAGCTTTCTTGTAGGTCCCCTCTAGATGCTGAAAGACCTCTGGATGTCTCCAGAGATGGGGCATTCACCACCTCTCTGGGCATCATGTTTCAATGCCTCACCACCTTGTTTGCAAAAAAACCTCGTAACTACTATTTATTGGCCACTGATCACCATAACTCCAGTCAGCACTAGAAGTGTCATGATCAACCAAAATGAGGATAGAACCCTTTTAAGAAGGGCACAGAACCAGCTTTTCCAATTTCTCTTTGTTCTCGCATGCACACCCTCATACACAGCACCTCTCACAAAGGGATCAAATTATTTTCTATGCTGTATATTTGCAGCAAACTATTCAAACTCTGCTGTTAGGTAACCATAATGAAAGGAAACCAATGGAGTTTACTGTCTAGATTAGCAGGTAATTATATATGGTAAAAGAGGAATAGGTCTGTGGAGTGGATTCTATAGGCTGATGTGATACTTGCAATAAGCTGTAATCATTTTATTTTGTAATCTCATTATAAGAAAACAAGGGGGGAGGGGGGGAAGTTGGGTAGTAATCAGAGTAGCTGAGTCATGGTATTGATAGGATAAACAATTCACTCCCTTGAAAAAATGACCATGTTTTGAAATTGCCTTCAAGAGTTAATATGTAATATTTACAGGACTGAAAGCTGATGGACTTTCTATTATGTCATAATTAATCTTGATGCTGAAGAGTTTTCTGTCTCTGTCACGTAGTTAGATCAAATGTGATAATGTTGTGGTAGGGTTTATTAAGTATTGTCAACGTTTTAGCCAAGGAGAAGTTCACTGGCAGAGATCTGTGCCATGAAGCCACCTATAATTTGCCCATGTTTTTGCCAGTAGCATGTCCTAATGAACGGAAAACAAAATCAAAATCTCAACTTCTGAAAAGTCATGACCTGGTAAAACTGGTGTTGACTTTCTTGTCTTCTCCAGTTAAATCCTTCAGTGGCATTTTTGCCCTTTTTCTTGCTGCTGCAGTTCTGATGGAACACTGAGCTTTGGTTCAAAATACATTCCTGTGTTGTCTAAAAAAACTCTAGATTGGGTGACTTTGGTTAAAATAAAGATGCAGTTACCCCATAAAATGCATATGTCCAACAGATCTTTAGGTAATTTAATAACTTGTTAGGAGAAAGTTCTTCTCTGAAAGAGTGATGATGTATTGGAACAGGTTGGCCAGGGAAGTGATGGAGTCATTGTACCTGGAGATTTTCAAGAAAAGGAATTGAGGGACATGGTTTTGTGGGCATGGTGGGGATGTGTTGGCATTTGGACTTGATGATCTTGGAGGTCTTTTCCCACCTTAATGATTTAATGATTCTAGCTGTATTGCCAGCACCTACAATCTCATTACTGAGCAGGAATGTATGTTGTAGGACTCCTTTGTTCCTGAGCGCACGTAGTTGTTAGAACTCTTCAGTCCCACTGCTCCTTTGACAACCTTGGAGTTTTGCTGCTTGTGAAAAGAATTGCACTGTCAGAGGCAGGGAGAGGACAAGGCTCAGAGGTTTCAGACAGGAACACCTGTGCTATTCCTTTTTGGTTGGCAAGTTTGGAACTATTAGAGTAGTACGGTTAGATTGCGGTTGAACTTGATGATCTTTAAGGTCTTTTCCAACTTGAGCAATTCTATGATTCTTATACTGAGTGGATTTCTATACCTGTTTGCAAATTTCTTTTTTGTATCTTTTCAGCCAACATACAGGATATCTTGTAATTGGGGTTATGATCAAGGCAATTGAAGATAACTTCATGGATGCATCTACCATGGGTGGTCACAGTCTTGACCATTTTGGTCTAGATCATCACGCTTTTTGGGCTGGCGTGTCTTATGGGAAGAAACTGGGCTGCTAAAAGTGCATTAATTCACCAGATGTTTGTTCATCCACTTGTGCTTAAATGTGTCCTCAGTAGTGCCAAGCTGGAAGCATTATTATTGCAGCAATAAAAAAAGCTCTTTGTTGAAAAGATGACTTGGTTTGCTCGGCATTTTCTGGTTTTGTTATGGACAGAGGTTCCTTGTTTTTGGTCTTGCTGGTTCTCAGCTTTCGAAAGAGTACTCCTAACATGGAAATACATCCCTTGCATTATCCTTTCACCACATGTAGTCTAATGCTGTGTATTAAAAATGACGCAGAACTTGAGTCAGTTTTTAAATAATATAGCTCCTTGCCAGCTGTGTGCTCAGTGTGGGGGAGGCAGCTCTTGGCAGTTGTGCATCAGGACAGCTGTTCGGACTGGATGCTGTTTTATGAACTCCTTTGCTTTTGGCTAGCAGCAGGACACGCTCTGCAAGCTTCATTTTGCTCAGCCACCGCAATGCACGCAGACTGGTGCTGCTCTTCGTGTCAGGGGCATTTTATTCTGTCCAGTTGAGTGATGGGGGAGATGCTCCAAGCTGGGCGTGCAGCTGCAGCCACCATCCAACTGGATGCCTGGACATATAATAGCCTCTGTGAGCCAACAAGTACTGTCCACACTCTCAGTCACTGGCAGAGTGCACGACACTGTCTTGTTGTCTCTTTAACTTTCTGCTTGTGTCTCACAGCTTGGCCACCGCTCCCTTGCAGTTGGACACAACATAAATTTATATACAGAATAAAAGAACCCAGCTCCTCTGGGAGTTCTGAGGCTGTGGATTTCACTCTTTCTGAGCAAATTTTTGGTTTGCAGGCATCTAACCGCTGCCCAGTCTTCCCTTTGTGCTCAGTGGAGATGTCTGGGCAAATAGCCTTGTTTTTCTTGGATCTTTGCCCAAAGTAATTCATGGGCCTCCGGGGTGTCTGGGAAAGAGAAGCTGGAAACAACTACCCAAAGTTTCAGTGCCCGAAAGTTGGAGAAATGCTGTTGTTTTGGGACTGCTGTGATTATGTGCAAGCATGCTTTGGTGTTTATCTTGTACTGCAGTGGCTGGAATGTTTTTGTTCTGATCTCATCACCTGGAGCTGGTGTGCCTGTCTTTAATATCAGTCATCACACACTGTTTTCATCTGTATTTTGCTCTTCCAGTTGAGTTGTGGTGTTGAGGTTTTCTGACCCTTGATATGTGAGTGTTCTTGTAGCAGGACAGTTTTTGGTTGGGCATTAGTCAAGCTGTTGGTATCAGCTCACAGCATTGGTGTTTTCTTCTATTGGAGCCCCATTTGAGACTCTTTTGGTCTTTGGGTAGGCTAAGGGCTTGCTTTTACTGCTGTACTCTTTGCTCCGTGAAGCAGATGTCTATAGGGTAGCTTTTGAAATAGTCACATTTTATAACAAGTCAAAACATGACTGAGCTCTGAAATGCCATTGGGAACCTAATCTATGCAAGTGCATTGAAGACATAACAACAAAAGCCCCAAATTTAAGCTTTTGAGCTATCTGACTTTTCTGTGTCAACTGGGTGGGCTACCGACCCCCATTTCCTCTCCAAACTATTGAATTTAGAGTAGTTAAAGTGTTTACCCTGACTGCTGTCATAGTGCAAAGAATGATCTTGTGGAAAAAAAAAAAAGTAAAAGGAGTCTCCTGAATATTTCTTTAGGTCTGAAGAAAATTTTTATGATGCTGTCTGTGTTTGCTCCTGTTTTGCTGGGTGTTCCTATATGCCAAGATGGGGAAGGCGGTTCATTTTGCCTCCTCTATCTACAGAAGACAACTCCAGAGGGTCCTCCTGTTTTTTCATCCATGGAGCAGGTCTCTTATTGGGATTAAGGGAGTTCTGGTGTGATGTGGTATGCACAAAGTATATTCTCATTTCACCTCACACTTCCAATCTGAGCTAGAGAATACCTCTTTTTTGGGCATAACCAAAGACCTCTGCAGCATCCTTCAGTAATACATGAGTTTGGAAAATGAAGATGTCTTTTATAGACTGCAGTTTTCCGGGGCACAAATGTGTAAGATCTAAGCCATAATCGCAGTTCATGGAAGTTTTAAATAAGTCACAAGAATCACAAGAATCACAAGAATCACAAGAATCACAAGGTTGGAAATGACCTATAAGATCATCCAGTCCAACCGTCTCCTCATCACCATTGCCACCACTAGTACTAAACCATATCACGCAGCACGTCATCCAGACGCGTCTTGAACACTGCCAGGGACGGTGACTCCACCACCTCCCTGGGCAGCCATTCCAGTGCCTGACTACTCTCTGAGAGAAGAAGTTCTTCCTTATGTCCAACCTGAACCTCCTCTGATATAACTTGCGGCCATTGCCCCGTGTCCTGCTCGTTGCCTGGGAGAAGAGGCCAGATTCCTCTTCACCACAGCCTCCCTTCAGGAGGTTGTACAGTGCAATGAGGTCTCCCCTGAGCCTCCTCTTCTCCAGACTAAACAATCCCAGCTCCCTCAGCCGCTCCTCATAAGGTTTGTGCTCCAGACCCCTCACCAGTTTTGTTGCCCTTCTCTGCACACGCTCCAGGATCTCAACATCTTTCCTGTAGTGAGGGGCCCAAAACTGAACACAATGCTCGAGGTGCGGCCTCACCAGTGCTGAGTACAGGGGGATGATCACCTCCCTGCTCCTGCTGGCCACACTATTTCTGATGCAGGCCAGAATGCTGTTGGCCCTCGTGGCCACCTGAGCACACTGTCGGCTCATGTTCAGCCGAGCATCAACCAACACCCCCAGGTCCTTCTCCACACTCATCCAGCCACTCATCCCCAAGCCTGTAACATGTTGCATGGGGTTGTTATGGCCAAAATGGACGACCCGACACTTGGCCTTGTTGAACCTCATCCCATTCACCTCAGCCCAGCGGTTCAGCCTGTCTAAATCCCTCTGAAGGGCCTCCCTACCCTCAGGCACATCAGCACCACCTCCCAGCTTGGTATCATCTGCAAACTTGCTGAGGTCTCAGTATTCTTGACTTCTTGTAAGTTACTTCAGCTTTAAGGGCTCTGTATTGAACTGGGACTCCACGTTGCTATGAAATTTTCTGTTCACCTTCGAAAAAACTTCTCTCCTTCCACCTTACCTTCCATTTCCATTTGTATTACTGTACGGATGTTTATTTTTTTATTTTTATTTATTTATTTTCTTTGGGGTGGCTTTTTCTGAGAGCTGGACTTTCTGTTTTTCTTCTTTCAAGTTGTCCTGGTTTTATTGGTGTTTGCTGATACTTCACTGTAATGCCAAGTACAGTTAAAGGACCAGCACAGGAAACATGGTTCCTAGGAATAATGTGGCAGGATGGATGTCACCACATTCCGATGGATGTCATCATTAAAATCATTGCTGTGTCTCTGCTAACTAGTAAGAAAGAAACACAATCCTTCTTAGGTGTAGTGGGTTTTTGGAAGATGTAATGTATTTATAATGTATTTATTTGTGTTGTACAATTAAAGCATGATATAATGATGCCGAATAAGGGGTGAATACTCTCCTGGTTTTATCAGTATTCCATATAATGACATGGTACGACAGGCAGTTGGGTGCTGAGACCCAGTGTGCTGTGGAGCTCTGTTTCCTGGTTTTCTCTAGCAGTCTCATCTGAGGTCTGACTCTCCAAGAGTAAGAGACACTGGGATGTAATTCATTTCTTAGGAGCTTCCACATGATTTCTGACCCTGGGTAATGGGGAAAGAGCTCCCTTGTCTCTTCCAGGAGGCCAGCCATGGAGGGTCTGCCAATAAAGACTCAAACTCTCTCATCTAGTTTTATTTTTGGTTCATTTGATTTATTATTCTTAATTATTCTTTATTATCTTTCATTCCTTTTAATAAATTATTTTCTCCTGTCTCAGTTGGGTTTCTTCCTCTTTCTTTCACTCTCTTCTCCCCATGGGAGGAAGGGTTGTTGTGTGATTAACTCTTAGCAAACTGCAACTCAAGTCCAGTTCACTGTGCATAGAACTGAGCTGGAGGCAAAGTTGCTCTCACTTTTTGAAGTTTGTCCTTGAGTCCAGGATGCATATGTAAGAGGTGATATTTTGCTGGCTCCAAGCATCAGAGCTGTCCTGCTTATGGGATTGCTCATGCAACCTCAGCAACATCTTGCTGTACCTGTGTTGGCATTGTTTCCTCTTGAAAGTTGTTTGGAAATCACCACGGAGCTTCTAGGGCAGTACTTTTCTGGTAAAGAGATTGGTTCCTGTGCCAGTGGGAACTGTGGAGTATCAAGGAGAGATTCCATCCAACTCCTTACAGATCTCCACAGTGTTTTTCTACTCATGGTTCTCCTTGGAATCTGTTTCTCCTATCACAAGCAAGGGTCCTGCCCATAAAGCTGTTCTGGCTGCTCTAGGAGGAGCCTAGACATGTCTGGATAGCATTTTCCTGCCTAGGGTTTGGGTTTTTGGTGTTACATGTGTATGCACACCATTGCATATCTGGACTCTCTTCTGTAGAAATATTTTGTCAGGATTTTTCCCTGTGTTTGATGAGCAACTTGTGAACTTCAGAAATGTTTGATTGAATGAGATGCAGCTCTGACTGCATTTTTTGTGTATGAACGAACCTGTGGTGTGGGGGCAGTTGGAAGGAAAACTGGATGTATTGCTCATAATGGCAGCAAGTTCTTTTAAGCTGGGAACCTGCTGTCCTCCTCTCACTCCAGCCTTTCAGGTGTGACAAACTTGAAAGCCAGAAACCTCTCTCACTGCACGTGACGTGTGGATGTGATGTAATACCTATCTTTTTGGAAAATGCAAAGAGTTGTATGTTGCTGAAGGGGAAATACTACTGGTACTGCATAACTAGAAAATTCAGCTGTGGTTTCCTTTCTTTTTTTCTTTTTTTTCCCCTGAAGGTAGAGAATTTACTACATAGTTAATATGCTAAAAGAAAACTGTAATAAATTAGTCTCTGTAGCCAACCATACTTGTACTACAGAAATGCTCATATTTATGAGAGTGGTCAAACATCCAATAGTGCCCAGAGATGTATGGCAGTGTTTACAATGGACCATAGCACCGTATGATTTATCACAGTGCACTACATAGCAAGCTATAATGTGCCTTGTAATTAGTGTAATGTACCCTGTAATAGCTGTGAAATAAATTCTGTGCTGAAACTTTCATCCCCAAAACACAGAATCTACTACCAAACCCATGAAAACAGAGGAATAAAAATAATCTAATACCTAAAAGGTCCTGATATGAAGTTTGTAGGAAGTACATGCAGTCCACAGATTTCATGACTGGTGGCAAAATGTCTGTTAGTTTTGAACTATGCCCTTTTTCCTTTCATTAAAGAGGGTTTTGTTTCCCTCCAATGGTGGTTGTTCCTGTGCCAACTCTTCCTGAGAAACGTGGGTAACTGTGGTGGGCTGTATATAAAGTAGGGCTGGGCAGTACTGATGGATTAATCAGCCAAACCACATCTTTGCTTGCAAGCTCCCAGTGTTCTTCTTAGCACTTGATAATTTTAGACAAAGTGCTAGTGAAAATCCCATTTTGAAACTTCGAGTCTTCTTGTACTTATCTTTCTTACTGCTAATATTAAAGTATTCTACAAAATATTCTTTATGGAGGTCCTGTAGGACTGTCAAGTACTGATGTTCTTAGTTCATAGATGAAGGAAGTGGCTTCCAAATGGCTTTGCTCATGTTGTTGAGAAAGGCTTAACTCAGACCTTTGCGCATTTCTTTCCATCAGAGGTGCCCTGTGATTTTCCTAGTTGATGGGGTGAAACGTATTGCATTACTTGCTGTCTTTTTAGTACAAGTTCTTATTTTAGTATTTTTTATAAGGAAGTTTATTATTCAGAGCCTTATCAGGTGGAAATGCAGAGCAGTTTCATTTGTGCGGCTTGTTGTGGCTATTTTTTCTTCTTTTTTGTTTTCTCACCCACTGCGCCTTTCACTCTGTAGATCATGAGTGAGGTTGAGGGTGGAAGAGTCAAACCAAAGCCAATTTATTTTATCTGTCAGGCTTCCTCTATGTAATATTCTTTTCTATGTAAAAGATGACACAAAATCAATCTCTGGGATACCTTAGCCATTCAGTTTGTGACTGCTTTTGTTTACTGATGGTTGTTTTTTGTTTGGTTGCATTTTAGTCCTTAATGTATTTTTAAATACATCATCAAATACCAATACTTAGGCAGGAGGAGGAGATCCTCCTTTTGTTTGAAGGTCTGAGTACAGATGTGCATTCATCTTTCCTTTTTATAACCATTTGTGCTCACGTTGTACTGCTTTTTGAGACAGGGATGCCAAAGGAAGGGGTTCAGTGGCAGTCAAGAATGAAGAACAAGGATGTTATATTGCAGAATGGGAGGAAACTTCTATGTTCTTTTTCAAGCAATAAATTCATGAAATCCTCCCAATATCCTTTAGTTTGTGCTCTGATTCTGTAACTTTTCTTTCCCATTTTGCTGCTCTTCTTTTGCCTTTTCAGATTCTCCGTGCTCTTTGTGATGGATTGTGAAAGCTAATGCAGGGTTGTAAGTGAAATGAACCGAAACACGAATTCTTAAAACGACTGTTCCACTGATGTAATTCATTTTTTTTTCC
Source organism: Centrocercus urophasianus (assembly GCF_019232065.1). Taxonomy (NCBI): domain Eukaryota; kingdom Metazoa; phylum Chordata; class Aves; order Galliformes; family Phasianidae; genus Centrocercus; species Centrocercus urophasianus. The sequence goes on from NW_024884253.1 coordinate 1,550,540, forward strand.
CCTGCATGTTTTAATTCAGTGCAAGTTCTTCCATGCTATCATTTTTTTAATCTTAAGAGACTCTTTGAAACTCTTTATATTTGTAGAGTTTCTAATTCAGGGGAAATAAAAGTATGGATGTCACTGCAATTCAGACCTGTACTAAGTGACACATCTAACTTTTTTTTTTTTTTTAATACTCAGAGCTTTGCAGGACCTTGTCATTTGCTTCCACACAATAAATATTAAACAGTAATTCTATGATTTAAAGTACTGATATGCTAAAGTTGGGGGATGTGTTTTTCATTCGGAGAGCACTGGAAAAGAAACTGATGTGATGGTAAAGGATGATGAATGGGAGGACTCAAAAATGCACCTCACCAGTAAGAAGACACAGAGGCCAATGTTTTAATGCCCCATTGGTTTACTATTGTTTCTTGGATAAGAGACCAAAACAGTGAATTTTAAAGCCAAACACCAAGAGGGACCTGTGAATCTGAATGTGAATTGGCAGTGTTGTTCCAGACATGATAAGCCACATCCCCCTCTTACAAAGCATAACAGGCAGCTTCAAGGAAGTAATTTCCCTCTATTTGGCACTTGAGAGACTGCATTTGCTTGCTGTGTCTACTTTGAGACTCCTCACTGTAATAAGGACACCAGTATGTTGAAGCACCTTGAGGAGAGGACATTGGATTTTCTGGATATACAAGAAGAGATGGGGAGAGCTTGATTTGTTCAATCTGAAGAGGGCTTGTCAAAGAGGAGAAAAAACCACAATAGTTTTTGACAACTTAGAGAATGTCCTGGTCAAGGGGTGAGATACCAGTTCTTTGAGATACTTGAAACTTAACTGGTCAAGGCCTAAACAAATCTAAATGGATTTAGAGGTGGGCAGAGAAGAGCATGATGAAATTCAAGAACAGCAAGCACAGGGTGCTGCATCTGGGGAGGAACAACCCTGTTCACCAGTACGGGCTGGGGACTGACGTGCTGGAAAGGAGCTCAGCCGAGAAGGACCTGGGTGCAGAGTGGTCAGCCATGAACCAGTGGTGTGCCCATTTAGCCAAGAAGGCCAATGGTATCCTGGGATGCATTAAAAAAGCATTGCCAGGAGGGCCAGGGAGGTGATCCTCACCCTCTGCTCTGCAAGGATGAGGGCACAGCTGGCGTACTGGGCTCCCCAGTTCAAGTACTGTACAGTTCAGTACTGCTAGACTAGATGATCCCAAGTGATCCCTTTTGACATCCACTATTTTGTCACTATTTTGTTTGCCTTATCTTGTCACAGATGTCAGAATATTCTTGCCCCATGGAGTGAATTTGCAGAGATATATCCCCATTTTAATCAAGAAATTGCTGTTTTCCTGGATTCCTTTGATGGCACCTCTGAAATTATCTTTCTTTCTGTTCTTCTATTAAGCTATTGAAGAAATCTATTTTTTGAAAGCCATTTCTAGAGTGAGACATTTCAATTCTCTGAGTAGGATTGCAGACTTGGTGAAAATTTAGTTGTTGGGGTGATGAAAGAGCAATCAGAGAATGGGTTGTGAACATGAAAGGGATATCTCCTGTAAGAGTGATCAGGGAATAGATCATGGGCGATTTCAGCTGTGTTCTTGCTAGTCTATAAGATGTAAAATTCGCCTTGTCTCAAAATTTCTATAATCAAGTGAGATATATATATGTACAGACAGTTGGACTAGATGATATTAGTGGTCTTTTCCAAACTTAATGATTCTATAATTCTGTATATATGTAAACTGAACACCAAGGCTGTTAAAATTTTCCGTACAATGGCAAGCCAAAATCTTATGGGGTGCCAGCTTTTCAAGATGTCTCAGCTCTCATAATGTATTCTCCTACAGGTGTCAAAACTGGCTTCCAAAATCAAAGCACAAGATTTTAAAAAAATTTCTCTGTTCTCCAGCTATGATTGATTATTACTACTGTTATCAAATGGGTTGAATGGCCTGATGTAAAGCTGAATGTGTGGAGACCTTTGCTTGTCTTTAGTCATCTATTTTCCTATGCTGTGGTGGACCAATTATTACTATAAAAGTTACAGCGTGTTTCACTTTGTTCAAACCCCAAAACTCAACTTCTGCTTTTATTTTATTCTGCCTTGAGACATAGTAGTCTTGCTTATGTCTACCAGTATCAATAGTAGTGTGGTACTGTAGCCATTTAGCTACTGCTCATCATAATTTGACCACTTATGTCTGATATAGTGCTTTCTATCCCAAATGACCCAACATGTCACGGTTGTGTATTTGCTTCCTTCTATTTCTGAAGATTTGATTTTTAAGCAGACAGGTTTCCCTTTTTCATAGCACTTCAGTTGATGGGTTGGCAAGAGACGATATGAACACTCAGGTATTTTGTCCTTATGAGATGTTTGGCAGCTCTTTATTAGTCTTTTCAGTGTCATTCTCCTGATGTGAGCTGAGGATCAGAAGCTGGGTTATTTTAGGGAATTTACAAGACAAAATATAAGCTGCTTCAGCTCCCTTTCTTCTGTGTATGCACAGTCTACGTTGTGGAAGCTGCTGAAATTATCTCTTTCAACAATATAGCCTTTCATCTTTTTCAAACTGTAATATATATATAATCCGACTGGTTGGTTTATTACATTTTTGTAGCTGTCAAATTTTTCCGAATATCGGAGTGGGAGGAAAAATGTCTTCAGAGTGAGAGCAATGGAGGTGTGAAATAGTCTTTGAAGAGAGGCTCTGCAAGTGCCGCTGCGAAGCAAACTGTTTAGAGGATGGAGAAATATCCCCTGGTGCACTGATTTCTGGGTAGCTTGACTGGAGAATGGGTTAGCCCATGCTGGGTGCCATCTTTTTAGTATTTAGTGTTTGTAGGAAAGATGGGATGGGGAGAAGAATTAGTGTTTGCATTTATCGATGCCTTCTAAATGGTTAATTGCCAAAATTTCCTTGCTTGTTTAAGGAGTTTACTTCCCCTCTCTCCCCACACATCCTTGACCATATTATTCCCTAGTGCTTCTTTGAGGTCTTAACCCATTTCATTGGTAGGCAGCTGACACAAGAGTTTGCTCAAAGTTTGTTGTTTTGTTGCAGAACAAGAACAGGTAGCGTTTCCTCATCCCTGCCATCCAAGTGTCTTGGTGTGCAGGTGTGCTAGGCAATATTTATTCTGTTTCCCAATAGCACAGCCTGGACAAGCATCAGTATATGGTCTTGATATTATGTCATTTAAGGTTTACTAATTGTTCTGCTATTTAAAATATGGGGTTTTTATATAGAATCATAAAAGCTGGAAAAGATCTCTGAGGTCATCAAATCCAACTGTCGAGCCATCCCCACCAAACCATGTCCCTCGATGCCACATCTACCCTTTCATTGCACATCTCTAGATATGGTGACTCCACCACTTCTCTAAGCAGCCTGTTCCATTGCCTGGCCACTCATTCTGCATAGGGCTTTGAGCAACCTGGTCTAGTGTGAGATGGCCCTGTCTACAGCAGGAACTAGATGATCTTAAAGGTACCTCCCAACCCAAACTATTCTATGATTCTGAGAAGGAATTTTTCCTAATATCCAGCCTGATAGACTCCAGTACAGTCCACTCTGAAGCAAGATGTGTTTTGGGAGTATTTCTGGGTATCCAATTTCTTGTTTCTGTGGTTTAGTGAACTTCTGCAGGGATTTGTGGGTTTGTGCAGTGGTGTTTTAAGTACCATCTTGAGGCTAAAATGAATGGACCAAATACCAATTGGTACAATATAACAAGATATTTTTCACATTTCCAAGGCTTTGCTTATGGACACGCTGCCTTTAGTTCTGGTTTTGGGCAATCTGTGCAGACTCACTCACATTCTGCTCCCTAAATTCGCCTTCTTCCCAAAAGTGGCTGTTTTTTCCTTCAATTTGAGAAAAGAATGCCTTTTCATCATTGATAAGAACACGGGGACTAAATTCTGCAACAGAAAATTTGAGAACTTGTGTTGATAAATGGTAAGGGAAAATTCAGTATTAATAATAATGGACATCTTGATGGAGGCTTTAGCTCCATTTGTGCAGTTGTATGAGTGCATGCAAGGAGCTTTGTCATTTTTAAATATCCTAACAGCCCAGCTTTGCTTTTCCCTGGCAAAGCTAAATATATTGTGCAGTGTCTCTGAGACCTCTTTTCATTATGCTAGAGAATTTTCTGTTCTTTATACATTGCTCCACTTTGCCACAGAAGCCTCCTTTGAATTACACAAGACCTGATTAATCCTTTATTCCCATATCAATGAGAATCTTGGCTGGATCCACTCAATGCCATATTTTAAACTAATAAATAGAGCTCCATACAGGTTATCACATGCGGTCCTTCCAGAGAAAATCTTTACCACGTAAAAAAGGTTAATTTTGCTTTTTGTGGTTATTTAAGATCTGGGGCACCATTTGCAAGAGGATGTCCTGAATGCTTTTTAAAGCCATTTCTTCCAGAAAGTTGTCTAGTGCTGTGCATTTTTTGATCTCTTATCTGCTTCCTCCGCTGTAGAAAATGCATTGCTGCATTACAGTGATAACCTTGTTCTTGTGTATCTGAAGCAGTCTTACTTTAGGTTTCTCCAATGCCTTTCATCATAGCATCTCCAGCAGCTTTGCAGTGTGCTGAAAAGTAGGTCAGTGTTATTCCCATTTAAATTATAGAGGCTGAGTCTTTAGGTTTCTGTTTAACCAGTTTTTTTGTTGCTTGCAAATGGCACTGGATGTGGACAAGCTGCTGATTTCTCAGCTTCGTTTTGCAGTTCTGAACCTCCCCCTTCTTCTCCCTGTGCAATTGCAAAGCACTTCTGAGATGTTTGAGGAGAGGCTTGCTGTCATATAAGCTGATACCTAACTTGCAATTTGCTTTTTTGTTGTTCTCTGCAAAATCTCTTCTGTTTCTCCACAATTGCACAGCACTCAGTAGTGAGAAGAAGAGTATGGAAAATATCTCAAATGCAGCAATAAAACTTTTCCTTGTGTTTGTTTATCTTTGCTTTTTATAATTACTGCTTAAATTCTTATGCTTCCCAGGAAAAGTCAGTGTGTTGGTTAGAGGCAAAGTAGAAGTGCTGCTGTATCAGTCCGTGTTACAACTCATGCTCTTGTCGAATTCATTGCCTTTAGCAATGAATTCCAAAAATTATTTTGAATAGTTTACCCAAAGCTGTCTGCTTCCATCACATTCACATCTGAAGTGCCCTTATCCTTTATGAGCAGTCCATCATTAAATTCAGCAGTCCTCTCCATACCCCATTCTCCACTTCCCCTCCCCTCTCCCCTTGCATGTTTCAGGGGTCTTCAGCAGAAGTAAATCAGCCATCATTTTTCATGGACATCATTAGAAAAACTTAGGGAAAATAACTTTCTGGGATGATATTTGCCTTAAGTAGGATCACTATTGTTGAATTACTCTTCCAAATGTGCAGGTACTGGATGTCTTCTAGTGCTAACTGGTGTCTTTAAGTAGGCTTATGTTTACTGAAAGGTGAGGTCTGCAGTGGTCTCTTGGAGGTAGAGTTGGCAAGCAACAGTTTTTAGAGCATTTAGCCCTGGCTAAATAAAATCTGTGCTGTTCTGAGGAGTAGTTTATAATGGTCCTTGAACAAGAGGACAGAGTAAGAAGACTTGTATGAAATTTTTTCAAGATCCTCTTACCACAAACTGCAGACATAGCAGAGTTGATTGGGGTCACTGTATCCCATTTTAAGCTACTTTTATGATGCTTTTGTAGATTGCATTGGGTTGTCTCTAAGAGTCACCTGCAAGAAGTGAGTCTGCTCTGCTTCCACACTGTTTATAACCTTCAGAGATGTTGTTATCTCTGGGCCTCTGGAGATGATAGAATCATAGAATCCCTAGAGTTGGAAGAGACCTTTAAAGGTCATCTAGTTTCTAACATCTCCCCTGCAATGAACAGGGATGACCACAGCTAGATCAGGCTGCCCAGGGCCCGATCCAGCCTTGTCTTGAAACTCTCGAGGGACGTGGCATCAACCACATCTGTGGGCAGCCTGTTCCAGTGCCTCACCAACCTCACTGTAAAAGACTTTTTCCTTATATCTAACCTAAATTTACCCTCTTTAGACTCGAAGCCATTTCCCCTTGTTTTGTTCTCAACAGACCCTGCTGAAGAGTCTGTCCCCTTTTTTCCTGTGTCTTCCCTTTAGATACTGAAAGACTGCTATCAGGTCACCTCACAGCTTTCTCTTCTCCAGGCTGAACAGCCCCAGCTCTCTCAGCCTGTGCTTGTGGAAATGTTCCATTCCTTGGACCATTTTTGTGGCCCTTCTCTGGATGCACACTAACAGGTCCATGCATCTTCTATACTCAGGACTCCACATCTGGATGCAGTACTCCAGGTGAGGCCTCACCAGTGCAGGATGACCTCCCTTGACCTGCTGGCTGTGCTTCTTTTGATGTAGCTTCTTTTGATATTGTCAGTGAGATAACAGAGATTTTGTTAGGTGAAGATGTCCAGATGAATTTAGGATATGGACTGTGCCAATAACCTGACTATTTTTCTGTCTGAAATGTTGCTCTCAGAAATGCCTGACTCCAAATCTAGAATTAAAAAGGGATTTACAGGACTAAGACCCCTCTTCTTTGTTAGTGTCAAAGTGGGAGTTTCAGGAGGCTCTGCTGTAATGTCACTGTGGTCTGCCATAGCAGAAAGACTACCAAAAAACTGGGAATCAGCGAGTGCCATTAGAGCTGTTGTATGTTGTCTAATGGAGTGTTTATAGTTGCCTGAAGTCCTGATGCTTTCTTTTCCCCTCTACCTTCTCAAGAATAACGCTTGCATTTCTTTGGGTTGGGGCTAGAGGTTCTTGGTTTTAGTTGAACCTAAACCCTTTTGGTTTCCCTGTGTTTGCATGGCCGTTGTATATTCACACTACCTTGAGTTACTGTAGGGCTTCATGGGTGTCTTTTTTGGTCTCTGTGCCTCATTTCTCTGCATCTTCTCAGCTTCTTTCTCCCCCCAGTGCAGGCGAGTAGTTGGGGGATGCACTTTAGAGAAGATGTACTTTTTCTCTTTAAAACATTAATAACTTACGATAACACTTTCTGTAGGAAGACTCAAGTGCAATCAAAGGGATCAACCCCAGTGCTTCAGTGTGATGATAACTCTAGCTGTAAGTAGCTTCTCTTGTCTCCAGGGCACATTTTCATTTTTTCAAGAGTCCACCATGTTTTCCCTCTGCAATACCTTTCCTTTTTTCCTCTCTGAATTAGTTGCTTTGCCAAGTTGTTTTCTTTTTCTTCTGATCTTTGTTTTAGCAGACGAATACTTGATCTTCCTTGACACAGACCATTGCTCATTAGTCTTACCTATGCCTACTATTTCCTATCCCCTTAACCTCCTGTTTTCCTGATTGTCCTCCAGCTCAGTTGGTTTGGGCCATTCACGATGCTCTTGGAGATGGAAATGGAAATAACCAGTAACAGTCAGCAACTTTGATCTAACCCGTCCTTTTGTGGAATTAGGTCATCTTGTCCTGTTACTTCCAAATTTCACATTGAAATCACCCTTTTATTATAAGTCTCTTGACATAGAGAGAGCTTTATGGGCTTCCTTGTCCCAGGGAAGATCTGTAAGATCTGGCTTCTCTGGTGCTGTGTGAAGTGCCTATATATAGTGAGGCAAAGTGTGAAAAGTGTCTATTCTCTCTACTTTTTCAATATGAACTTTTGAATTCATGAGACAGCTGATGATCTACTTCTGAGTTATTAAATCTATTGTCAGTGTTTATGTCACTCTTCTTGCCCTTGCCTTTGGACTGAAAACCCCAAATTGTGTCATTTCTCTTTATAGGGATTTTTTTCCTTCCCTTCCTATCAAACTGTTTGCAGTTTAGATGTGATGCAGATCAAATAAATGAAGAAAAAAAAAAAAAAAAAAAAAAAGTGGTGATTGAAATATTCAGCTGGAATAAGAGCTGAAGAAAGTGTTGCATTCTTCCTTCTTCATTCCTCCAAAATTTGGAGTTAGAGCTGAAATACTCCCCTCACAGAAGCATTGCAGTCTCCCTTCAAATTATGTAGGCATAGACATCACTTTTCTGTGTTATTTCGGATCCTGGGTGCCTTATAATTTTACATTTAAGATTACTGGGCAGAAAGAATTGTTGTCATGGTGTTCTCTGAAAAAGGGCTGTAGTAAAATGTAGTCCATAGGTTTCAAGCTGAAAAACACTGAGCTAAAGTACTTTGAAATGAAGTGGAAAACATCTAGTGCTCTCAGTAAATTTTGATAGAGGCCCCTGTTGCCTGTAAGTGATTATATGGCACTTTTGCAGTGGGTTTGGGAAGTTGCGTTCCAAACGCATTCCTGAGAAGCAATCTGCTGTATTTTCTGGCCAAAAGATATCAACATCTATTCCATTTTTGGTCCATTTCTGCTGCTCCTCGAAGCAGTGATGATGTGTTAATTCTCAGAACATGCACTTGTTGAGGATTGCAAAGGTGTGACATCTTCTGATGCTTCAAAATGTCCCTGTTAAGCGCTGAAACGTGCTTTGTTTGAAAGTGAATATTAAAATCAGACACTTCTGCCTTCTTCCCAAAGATCAAAATGCTTCAGAGAATTACAGAGTTGTAAATGACTACAGCTCTGTCCTTTAAATTGAACAATAAATAGCTAAATGTAAGGAAGTTTGCTTTTCCCTTCTGCGGAGTTGTAGTTGCCTTTGGTGTGGGTTGTAACAGCGGGGTTATTATTACTAAGTTCAGTAATTATATCTAGCCTCTGAAAATAAGAAAAGTAGAAAATGTATCTTGAAAGATAATATATTACTCCTAGTTCTGTCCTTTTTTGTGGAATTACAGTCTTGAACATTAATTGTTGTTCATTGTGGCACTCCTCAGCAACAACTTCAGTATGGGTATTCAGCGAATGTAATAATATATGTGTGAAGGTCAGCAGTGCTACACTGAAAGGAATACAGATTGTGCTGTTTGAAAGGGCTGCAAGATAGCTTGCAGATTACAAGTTAAATTTATTTCTTTGAAAACAGTTGCCATCCTTGCAGGCAAGAGAAGGTGCCTGCAGAGAACTCTTGTTCGTGGCAAAGTTGCTGCTTTTAAGACTCAGCACTTGTTACAGATAACATAATTCAATGCTAGAAAGCTATTGCTCTTAGGCAGTTCAAAAGTTGATCTTTTTCCTCTTTTTTTTTTAAAGTCAATTAGCAGAATAAAAATGTCACTGCTACATATAGGCTGTAGAAACTCAATGTTAGTTTTTGTCAGGATGTTCTAAGAGAACACTGCTAAGGACGGAGCTGCCAGAGGAGGCGGATGGATGCTGAGCTGCCTCTTGGAAAAAAAACGAATTCAGACTTTGATTAATATTTTTCACAGTATAATGTCATCGTTCCCCAAACTTCAGTTCCTCTGTCCTTTGTGTGCTGTAGCTTGTTAGTTGATTTAAATGGCATAAATCCCATCTGTTCCTTGTCTGTGGTATTTTCCCATATTTGCATCCCTGGTCTTAACTGCACAACACTTTGCAGACATGTGTCATGTTAAATCTTGTTTTCTTGCCTTTATAGAGATTGTTCTTGGTTTGTCTTGCTCATTGTTGCCTTAGAAAGCAAGCCTGGGCAACTGAGCAACTCACTGGTGGATTTAGAAAATGAAGAGGATGATGTAGGGAATGATCAATTAGGAGTAGCCTATCTGTAGTTGGTAACCTGGTATTGGTAGTAGGTTATTCCTGGAAGGGATGAATGGAGGAGGAATACTTACATAAGGAACATAAAAATAAATCTGTTCATGACTGCTGGATCTGTCCGTGGTAGCATGGAACCAAGCTGGAGATTAAAGGTGGGCTGTTGAAGCAGCGGCAAGAGGTGAGCAATATGTTTGCTGGGCACAGCAAGGTTTCTGCTGGTTTCTATGGCCAGATAGTTTCTTCTGTTATTGTTGTGGGGTATTTTGTTTGTTTTGAAGGCTTTCAGGAGAACTATTCCTTGTACTCCAAGCACTTGTCAGTACTGCTGTTGTGGGAAGCTGCAGCTGTGAGCTGACATCTGCAAATCACTGCAGCTGTGCGATTGCATGCCTGAATTTTCATATACTGAAAATGCAGTTGTGGGTCTGTATGTGTTCAAATGATTATGGGGAAGATTAGCTATTTCAGAAGGGGATGGTTTGTACTGAAGAGATCAAACTGGTAACAGGTAGGCATTTTTTGTCACTGCTGCACCTGGGAGTTGCAGCTCTCAAATCTTTCACCTCCTACCCCACTGTCACATCACTGCAGTCCCTTTTCTCTCTTTTTAGGTAGGTATTAAAATCTTGAAAATAAGAACAACAGTTTGCTGGGAAATAGCCAACTGTTACCTGCAGTAAACAGGATTAAAGTGCATCTGTCTTTTAGTCCCTCTCTGTTTTAGAAAGTGATTAATTTCATCCCAAAACAGACACTTAAATGAGGTGGTTGACTCCAAACAGTGGAACAAAACAAAGAAAACGAAGATATAAACCAGTTTAAAATATTCACCTTCTATTCTCCTAACCATAGACCAATGTATTTAAATATTTTGTGTTGTATGGAGTGCAAGAGAGGTTATTCTGCAAAATAGCTTTTTGTCATAGAAGAAGAAAAAGGAATGTCCTAATACAGCTCCTGCATGGAATGTCGTTGTAGTTATCCCACCACCAAAAGAAAACACACTCAGTGCCTCAGCCAATCAACAGAAATATTTGCTTTTCAGCCTAAAGGACAAAGCAGAGTTTGTGCATTCCTTAGGGGACAAAGAATTTGTTATTCTGATTTTATGTTCTGGATATTGAGTTTGGATCTCCAGAAGTCCCTTCCAACCTTGGAGAAGGTTATCACAGCTCCCACGCACTTATTATAAGTCCAGATCTTTCTGATGCATATCATGGGCAGTTCAGTTCCTTGTGATGGCCATGATTAGAAATATGTCTTGTAGTCAGCAGGCTTTCCTCTGAGGCTTTTACAAAAAGGGCACAGCAAAATATTTGGTTTGACCATTGATACCTCGTATCTATTCATTTCCAGTTGGTGTTTGGGAAAATATTTGCCCTGCCAGCACTGTGGGTTGTGTACATTGCACTCCATGATTCCCATGTCAAAAAGTGGGCTCTTGCATTTTTCTGCTGGATCACTGCTTTTTTGCCCCACTAAGTCGCTGTAGATGGAAGGTTTCTTCATCAGCCCAGTGTGACAAAATGTTAAATTCCTGCTGGGTTTAAGGGATGTAATGTCCTTCCTGGGACTGTAGGATGGTCTTTTAAAAGCACCATTTCTACTTGAAAACCTCTCAAATCCTACTGCATCAGAAGTTTCATCTAGCTTTTTCTTCCCTCTGTGAATCTCTTTTCATTGTGCACAGTCATCTTATTTTTGACGCTTATTTTTTTCCTCGTCTATCTCTCCTGATGCTAATTGCTACTGCTGACCTGGATTACTTCACCAATCTTCCATCTAAGTCACAAATGCGCTTAGCTCCCATCCATGTGCTCTCTATACCACTACCAGCACAAAAAGCAAAGAACTGGCACTAAGATTGGTGCAGAGCATAGCTTTTTAGCTGACTTTTGGCTTTTTCTGGCCATTGGCTTTTCTCCTGGAGAATGTGCAGTTTGGTTTCCTCTAGCTCTGGCCACAATCATTGGCTTGTGACGGTACAACTGACTGTCTCAGCTGGCCTTTAGAGCAAGCTATTTCAAAAGAGAAATCACTTAAAATGAAGTTGGGATGGAGTTGAAAATGTTCATCTGGAGACACAAGCATTGATCTCATACTCTTGTTGACATGTCTGTGTATCTTCCTACTCCCTTGGGAGCTCTTTCCCTGGAGACACCCCATGTTCTATGCCACCACAATGGATGGTAATGTATTCGCTTGATACCTGCTTTGCAGCTTGCCCTTAGCCCACCTTACATGCCACTGTAATTTAAACGCCAGCACAATGCCAGGAAATTGTGTATTAACCCTTAGAGTTTTACTTATCAGGTTAAAATACAGAGATGTAATGAGGGTAGTTGGCTGGATAGAGTTGATTAATTCATAATTTATGAGTTGTTTACTTTGTTCCCAAGCGTGAATTAGCAGGATTTTTGTTTAAACTTGATTTGAACTTGGTTATCCTCAATTGCTTGCTCTAAAAATTTCTCCAAGCTCATATCATGATAGATTATTTTGCGAGCGGTTCACTGCCAGTAGCAGATATCTGAAAATGGAAACATTTTGCCTGAAAATGCACACAATGCTGTACACTCGTGTAGCCTGGATGGACAGATATGAATTGCAGTTCTAGATTGCTGTTGACCTTGTGTTAGGATGTACCTTGCTGTTTACTGAACCTGGGTGCTGTTATGAATGTCCTGCTAGTAAATGAGTTTGGGAGAGTATTGCACAATGGGAATGTTTCCTAGGAAAGGAATTCCTGTTGGTACCTGCATTGATTGCTCAGTAGCATTGTCCTTGCATTGCTCGTGTTGTTAGCTTGTTGGTGCACGTATTTTTATCTTGCTCCAAGTCTGCTGAAGACCTGCTGGAGAGCTCTTTCAGCCATAACCTTTAAAGGTGCCTTTTAAAGTGTGGTGGTAAGCAGGAAAGTGACTCTCTGGATGTGACACTGCAGCACACTATTGAGGATTTTGTCCTTCTTCGTTCTCCATGTGTGCCCTGTGTGTTCTGCAATGGAAATCTGAATTGAATTTCTTTTTCCCATCCACCTCTCTGAAGGTGCTACAGTGCTCTGTAACCTAGCATTGTGGCACTTCCTCTGATGGAGTTCAAGGCAGTGAGGCTCCTGTCTGCATTGTGGCACTTCTTTTTACTCTGCAAACACGACCATGTGGCTCTTTTCTTGCAGAAAGTCAGTGGCTCTGACTCAGAGGAAGGTAAATGGTACTTTACATAATCTGGCTTTTTCAGTAGGAGCCTGTGGTAGTGGCCACAGATGTAGCACCAGTGACCCTCCAGTTTCATATCTTGCTAAATTCACATTTATAGGAAAAAACACCTCACCATGTCCATCCATTCTTCTACAGGACAGGCAACTATTGCTCCTGATGCCCCATCCCTGGAGACATTCAGGGTCAGGCTGGATGGGGCTCTGAGCACCCTGATCTGACTGTAAGTGTTCCTGTTCAATTGCAGGGGAGTTGAACCAGGTGACCTTTAAAGTTCCCTTCCAAGTCTAACAGTTTTGTGTTTTTCAGTGTTTAATATATGCAGCTTCTGCAGCAGAGGGAGCTGAGAATAAAAAATGCTTTAAAAAAAAAAAAAAAAAAAGTGAGGCAGGAGGGAAATCCCATTGCTCTTTGCATCATTCTCACCCAGATTTCGGGAGAGGATGGAAAATCTGCTTGCAACCAACATGTCTTTAGGTGTGTGAAACAGGAATTTGTAAAAGCAGCCAGTGGATGGTGTGGGAAGAACTGGGAGCTTGAGCGTCCCATTGACCTGCAGGTGTTCAAGATGTGAAGCCAAGCACGATGGTCAACACAAAGTTACCCAAATAGAGCAGAGTTTTTGCACACCTTTTATTTATCCTCTGGATTAAGTTGATTTTAACTCGTGTTCATGTTGGTCTATGCCAGCAACATGCTCTCTGTGCACCTTTGCAAGAGGTGATGCACACGATCTTGGAGATGCAGCTGCTGGTCTAGTTGCTGCCAGAATAAATCACGGGTGGTTGCTCAGTGCAGCCCAGCAGACTGGAATTCAGGCCTGGGAAGTACAGTGTAGCCTTTCTTTAATTTTGGTGGCTAAATTGCTGTCATTTGTTCCTTAGTTGTGGGTTTTTTTCCTTTTATCTTTCTTTTCCTCTGTCTTTCCCTCTCTTTCCCTTTCTTAAAGAACAAAATAAGGCCAAGGAAGCGCAGCTCCTTTGAACTTGAACAAGTCCCATGAAGTTCACCACGAGCAAGAAATATTGGCCTTTTCCAGCACCTGCCACAGTTTCAGGATGTGACTTGTTTTGTTGCTTCTGTCTCATCAGCAGCTTTTTAATTAACGTGAAAAAGTTCCTAGACAAAACTTTTATTTTTCCCCTTCTCTCCCCTCAACCCCCCCTCCATCTGTCAACATAAAACTGGTGAAAGTCTCAGTCCATGAAAAATGCCCTAAAGATGAGTGTGGCGGCCAGTCCGAGGTGGGATTGGCTCTTTAATTACATCCTTTCCATTTCTCCAATTCTCTGCCTGCTGGTCCAGCACCTTTTAGAATTTGCTGCTGCAGTGTGTGGATTTTAACTCAGAACAATCTTTAATAACCCCTGTCATTTTATATTTATATGGCACTTTCTATCTGGCAGCATTCCGTAATTTGCCCATCACATACAGAAACAGCAATTCTGCCAGGAAAAGAAGCAAAATACCAAAAGCTGGATTTTCTGTTTAATTGAGGTTTTTAACCTTAATTACAGCATGCTGTTGGTCCAGCAAACTTTTTGCTTCAGGAGGAAATCCATCGACAGCATTTTCACCTTACTGAAAGACATCAAAATGAGGCCTGAGATATTTCTTTTTTCCTTGTTTGCTAATGCAGAGAAATAGCAATTCAGAGGATGAATAATGTAAGAGGGATGCAGTAGTTTATGGGAGAAGCGAGCCGGTTCTGCTCGCTGAAGCAGTCTGAACGTTCATTAAGAAACACCTCTTGGTAGGAAGGAGCTAAGAAAAATGCTTTTGGATGTTGTTTTTAATAAAAGACCTGACATTTTGGAGCTCCTGGATGGTAACTTGGGAATCGGTGATATGCAGAGGAACTGCAAAATGCAACTACTTTACTAACAAATATGGTATTCAAATCTTCCACTGTGAAGTTTTGAGGAGGTTCTTATGGAATTGAACAGGGGAGATTTTGGCTTTGATGATTGTATCCCCATTTCTGCATATTCCCACTCCAGTGCTTTGTTTCTGGGTATCTATAGAACAACACATAGAAATGCTGAAAATCTTGAAGAACAGTAATTTATTGATAATCTTATAAATCAGGTATTTGTTGAGTATGCTAAAAACCTGGATTTTTGCAGAGATAGATTGGTAAAAGGGGTGGTGTGGTAGAAACACTGGCTCAGGAGCAGGTTGCCCAGGGAAGATGTGGATGCTCCATTGCTGGAGTTGCTCAAGACCAGGTTGGATGGGCCCTGGGCAGTCTGATCTGGTGATTGGTGACCCTGCCCATGGCAGAATTGGAGCTATGATATTTAAGGTCCTTTCCAACCTGACACTATGATACATGTGGAAGGTTGTAGAATCATAGGATGCCCTGGGTTGAAAAGGGCCACAATGATCATCTAGTTTCAACCCCTTGCTATCTGTAGGGTCACCAACCAGCAGACCAGGCTGCCCAGAGCCACATCCAGCCTGGCCTTGAATGTCTCCAGGGATGGGGCATCCACAGCCTCCTTGGGCAACCTGTTCCAGTGCATCACCACCCTCTGAGTGAAAAAGTTCCTCTTAATATCTAACGTAAACCTCCCCTGTCTCAGTTTAAAACCATTTCCCCTTGTCCTATCACTATCCACCCTTGTAAAAAGCCGTTCCCCCTCCTGTATATCTCATATATGCTCCCTTCAAGTACTGGAAGGCCACAATGAGGTCTCCCCAAAGCCTTCTCTTCTCCAAGCTAAACAATCCAGTTTCTTCAACCTCAGAGAGGTGCTCCAGCCTTCTGATCATCTTAGTGGCCCTCCTCTGGACCTGCTCCACGAACTTGTGTGGGGTGTTGTGATTCAAATCAGTGGCTTTCTAATGATTAAGATACTCAGTTTAGCTGAGTGCTTCATTTCCACAGCAGTCTGATTTTTTTTTAGGAATGTTAAAAGATGGTGAAACTTCTCATTTTTAGGCATTTGCCTAGAAATGCCTTGGCTTTTGAACTTCCACAAAAAAAAACAAAAAAACAAAACCTCGTTTTGCATAAAATACCCTTGCACACTCAGTACTCCTTGGTGGTAGCTTTGTAAAGTGATTTTCTATTTAATCTCCTTTTCTGTTCTTTGCTGCATTGCCTACTCACTAGGCACTGATGGAGACATATATGGTATAGAATGATAGAGACATAGAATATTTTGGGCTGGAAGGGACCCTTAAAGATCATCTAGTCCAACTCCCCTGCAGTGTACAGGGCCATCTACAGCTACATCAGGCACTCAGAGCCCTATCCAACCTGACCTTGAATGTCTCCAGGCATGGGGTATCCACTACATCTCTGGGCAACCTGTTTCTGAGCAGTGGGGAGAAGCATGAAGAATCAATAAATGTCCTCAGGGAAATTTCATCTTGGTTTTCTTACCTCTTTGCCAATCTCCCCTTCTTCCCCTTCCCCCCCCTTTCTTTCCTGTGTCCCTCCTGCATATATCCTTCCCTCCCTGGAAAGCATAATGCAGGTGGACAAAGGATGTGCATGTGTAGGAGTAGTCTAATGACTACAGACTGCTTCTGGCCCCAGATGAGCACTGTCAAATTTTCTGGCATATTGGCACAGCAGGGAGCTGTCAGTCATTCTTGGTCAAACACTTCTGAATGCTGCTGTTTTGTACACAATCAGCAATTCATCCAAACTGCATATATTCACCCCAAACATTCCTCAAGCGTAATATGAGTAGAGATACCTGAAGGGACTCAGAAACGTGCTTAGAATGATTTTCAAAAACTTCAGGAACGTAAGGAAGAAAAGAGGTTTACCGTGAAAGTACTCTTCTGAAGAATGCATCAAAATTGTGAAACCAGGTCTCTAGAGTGGCAGTGTATCCAACTAGGAAGAACTGAAAAAGTTCAAGCTCCAATATTGCACTGGATTCCACTGGTAGATTGTGGGTTGAGAGGCCTTAAATGCCAGGGGAGGTTAAGGTTGGATATTAAGAAACATTTCTTCTCAGTAAGAGCAGCAATGCTTTGGAACAGGCTGCCCAGGAAGATGGTGAGTTGTCATCCCTGCAAGTGTTCAAAAAATACATAGATGTTGCACTGGGGGACATGGTTAGTGGGCATGGTGGTGATGAGTTGACCATTGGAGTGGTCTTAGAGATTGTTTCCAACCCTAGTGATCCTATGACTATGGACTGTGCTAGCCCCATTTCTATAAAAGCAATCTAAATACTTTTTATTTGTGTCAGCATAGTTCCTTTTGACTTCAGTGGAGTTGGATGAGTATGTAAAGCCAAGCTCCATCCAGTCTTTGCCTTTTTGATGACATTAAAAATCTTGATATTATCCCAGAAGCTTCTGTCTCCAAAATTCTCTTTATGGTTCACTTTTCATTATTCTGTAGGAAGTTTCCTGTTTACCACCCAACTCTCTATTTATCATGCTTTTGAAAATAATTATGTGTAACAAACACTTTTCTTAATACAACAGTATATTCTACCACTTTGCTGTGGCATGTGAGCAATGTCCAGAAGGCTACATGTTCTTTCCAGTCCAGAAAAGTGACAGCAACTGCGTGCACTGTCAGTTACTTATTAGTGTAAAGCACAGCAGTTGAGCTGGATCATCCTTGTGGGTCCCTTCCTGCTAGGAATGTTCTATGATTGTGATTGTAAAGATGCATCTTGCAGGGATGCTTTGTTGCACCTCGTGTTGTTTGCTGTTTGTTTTGCTTGGCTGGAAAGCACAATCTTTAATAGGTAGCTCATGTTTGAATGCCCTTCCCTCCAGTTGTCTCATTTGTGATAAAAATACTGCTTAAAATTTAAAGATCCTTCTGTCATGCTGTACTGATGCTAAGTGTGATGAGGAGTTAGGAAGAAATTGCTAGAATGGGTGTTCCAGGGCAAATCACCTGTTTGGGATGGCAAAATCACTGGCACTAACCTAGCTGTGAAGCCAATGAAACGTAAGCAGGAGGAACTGTGTGTCAGAGAAAGCAGAACTTGTGGAATTTAAGCTGCAAATCGCGAAATACTGAATGCTGTGGGTCAGTTTTGTTAACTAGCATCTTCCCTTAGCTCTCTTTCCCATCTGAAGGTTGCTGGGGATGGAAAAGTTAAAGCATGTTAGTAAGTTGGAAAAATAGTAAAGGTAGTAAAAAAAGCTCCTTATTTTCTTGTAGTCAGTAATTCTCACTGGTTGCTGTGGACCACAAGCTACCATGTTTAGCAGGGGAGATGTATAGCAACCCATGTAAGGTAATTGTGGGGATCCTTATGCTGGATGTATAATCTAGCATAAAATCATGCAGAAAGGTGGGTTCAGGGAAAGAAGGCAATGGAAGCATGTTGGAATGGAGAGACAGTAAATGCATCAGTTTTTCATACTCTAAGGTTGAGAATGGACGTATGATTTGGAACCTAACCTTAACAGAATCACAGAAGGGATCTCTGGAGTCGTCTAGTCTTGTGTTCATGCAAATAAGTTAACAATGATAAATGGAAATTAGACAGCCTTTTAATGGTATGGAAGAGAAAAGCCTAAGATGTCTGTTTTGAAATTAAGTTGATGAAATTCTTGTGTGAAATTGCATGGACTAATTTCATGGGTCAAAAGGAAGTTGTGCTGCATATAGCTAGAATGAAACTTAAATAACTTGTTAAATAGCTGTAACTTAAAAATAAGAAATTGTGGTTTTCTTTAGTAGCTTCTCAACTACAAACAATTGTATTAAGGTCCATATCATAACCTATATGTAAATACAACATATAGATAACTAAAATTTGCTTTTTCTGATATCACAGCCTTTACATAGCTTTTTGTGGGTGTGCATTTCTCTGTAGGTCCGTTTTGCCATTTTTAAAAGTAGTTTTAAAAAGCAGTTTCTGTGTGAAAGGGTTCATTTCTGATGGTGGAGGCACATTTTATGGGGTGATTGTTACGCTGAATGTCAACATGAGACCCAGCCACTTGGTAGTGGAAGATGATGGGGAATGGGATGGGTCCCAACTATCTGGTGGTGAGAGCTGAGATGGGACCCAGCCATCTGATGGTGCAGGATGATGGGAAAAGGGTGAAAAGGAGATGTTTTTGCCCAAACACGGGGAAAGGGCCAGCAAAGGTGGTGATTAATGGTTCTGTGTCCAAGTGGAGGCCAATAACGAGTGGCCTCCTTGAAGGATCCTTGAAGGATCACGTTAAGGTTTTCATCCTTGGTGGATGAAAAGCTTAACATGAGCCAGCAGTGTGCTCTTGCAGCTTGGAAAGCAAATGGTGTCCTGGGCTCCATCAAAAGACGGGTGGCCAGCAGGGAGGGAGAGGTGATTGTCCCTCTCTACTCTGCTCTTGTCAGGCCCCCTGGAGTACTGTGTACAGGTCTGGAGCCCCCAGTACAAGAAAGACAGAGATCTTTTGAAGAGGGTCCAGAGGAAGGCCACAAAGATGATCAGGGGACTGGAGCACCTCCCCCATGAGGACAGGCTTGTTCAGCCTGGAGGAAAGAAGGCTGTGGGGTGAGGGGTGTCAACTCTTTGAAAGGGTAGATAACAGCAGGACAAGGGGAAATGGTTTTAAGTTGAGGGAGGGGAGATTTAGGTTGGATGTCAGAGGGAAATTCTTTACAGAGAGAATGATGAGATACTGGAACAGGCTGCCCAGAAAGGTTAGCTGGCAGGTGGTGGCTTGGATAGGTGTACTCTTGGCTGGGTAAGGAACTGGCTGGAGGGCCGGGCTGGGCCCAGAGAGTGGTAGTGCATGGAGCTGAATACAGCTGGTGGCCAGTCACAAGTGGTGTTTCCCAGGGGTTGATGCTGGGACCTGTCCTCTTCAATATCTTTATGGATGACCTGGATGAGGGCATTGAGTGCACCCTCATAAGTTTGCATTGGACACCAAGTTGGTTGGAAGTGTTGATCTTCCAGGGGGTAGTGATGCCCTATAGAAGAATCTGGACAGGCTGGATAGCTGGGCTCAAGCCAGTGGGATGACGTTCAAGAAGACCAAATGCCGGGTCCTGCACTTTGACCACAACAGCATCAGGCGATGCTACGGACTTGGGGTGGAGTGGCTGTAAGACTGTGTAGAGGAAATGGACCTGGTGGTATTGGTAAATGCTTGGCTGAACATGAGCCAGCAATATGGCCATATGGTTTAGTGAGAACTGTTGGTGATTGGTAGATGGTTGGACTGGATGATCTTGTAGGTCTTTTCCAACCTTGGTGATTCTGTGATTCTGTGTTGTGGATGCTCCATCCCTGGAGGTGTTCAAGGCCAGATCGGATCGGGCTCTGGGCAGGCTGGTCTAATATTAAATGTGGAGGTTGGTGGCCCTGCCTGTGGCAAGGGGGTTGGAGATGCATGATCCTTGAGGTCCCTTCCAACCCTGGCCATTCTCTGATTCTGTGAAAGGCACCTGGTTTGACAGGAACAAAGCTGGAGATGCGTTTGAGAAGAGGAGAATGCTGCTAGTGGAATGCATCAAGGTGTGCACAATTGGATTCAGGTGGTAATAGTTTCTGCATGGATCACATTTTGTCATTTGGCTGCATTTTGAGGAATTTTGTTAGAGGGCGGTGGTCCTCTGATCCTTTATGGGCAGATTCACAGGAAAAGTGACAGGCCTCTACTTTCTTTTCCTTTTTACCTCCACTGGAAATTCAAACCCTGTATTACAACATCTCTGACTCTTCTCTAGGTCCCAGAGCTGCTGTAATGAAGTGGTGTAAATCATCATTTTGTGCTGAATGTCATGTTTTTTTTATTCAAGTTGTCTTTGCTGCCATGAGTTCCAAAGAGCAATTTTCTGGTTGGAAGTGAAGCAGGAAGGCTGTGCTGGAAGGTGATGTGTGTGCTGTGTGGTTTGGGTTTTGGGGAGAATCAGGAGGCAGGTGGTGGTTTCTTTCTCTTAAGTAACCAAGTCTGAATTAACCTCTTAACTCTTTTGGTCAAGTGAAGACTTTACAGAGCTTTTCAGTATTTTCATATTTCCACCTGTGATTCCTAGTTTGCGCTGGTGGAAAAAATGAAACTGTTTGATATGAATCAGCTCTATCCCACCTGTACCCAGGAGAAAACAGTGATATAGTGAAATAGATGTGCTGGTAGTTTCCTCCAAAATAATTTGTTTCAAAAAATGTCTTTTTTTTTCTGTCGGGTTTTCCATGCTGGAACATGTTTGAGATGCAGGACTCTTGCTCTTGCTGGCTTGGAGGGCTGAACTCTGATGCTGGGTTTAAAGAGCACCACAAAATGGAATTTGAAGAAATTGCTTTGGGTAGGGGAAGAAGCGGAATCTTTGCTTTCATTTTTTACAGGCATTCAAAATATAGATGAAAGTGGAGATTGGGATTTTCAAGATGCTGGCATTCATGGGAGGTGCTTTATCAAAAGAGAAGTGTTAGTGGGCCTTGTAAAACAGCTGCTTGCTTCAGGGATTGTTTTATTAACTTTTAAAAACATGTATTTATTTGTTGCTAAAATACTTCAGGTGTGTTTGTGTATGGTTTTGGTGCACCAAATAAAAAGTCAGTGCGACGTGTGCTTCATCCCAACAAGGTGCCTCAAAGGAGGCTCCCAAATTAAGTGGTTAATTTGATAACTGTAATGAAGGAAAGGCAGGAGCTGAAGCAAAGGCAGAGAAGCAAAATGAGTGGGTAAGACTGAAATGGGGAAAGCTGCTTATCACAGTTGCAGTCAGCCTACTGCTCTGCAAAGAGAGCTAAAGAAATGCTGAAGAAACTTGATAGAAACAGAAATTCATTTCTGCCCCAAATCCATTTCTTTCATCCAAAATAACACTGGGCTAGTGGAGAACAATCAAGTTGGCTGAGCTCTAATCAGAAATGTCAGTGCCAAAAACTTCAGAAAATTTGCATATTTAATAGCTGTTTCTTATGGCTAAGCGTTAGGTTACTTGTGTTTGGAGAACCAATGCATTGAGCTGTTGTTTGTTGGATAGAAAACCAGAAGGGTTAAGGTGGACGCTGCTTCAGGAAAGCATAATATTCTCCTTTAATAACTGAGCCTAACATCAGCTGTTATTCTTTGTCTTTTCTTTTTTCTTTTTTTCCCTTTCTTTTTCTGAACTTGTTACTTGGCTGGCAGGCCACTAATGAGCAGTGCATTATCTGTTTTACCCTTTAGCTTTGATTCAGTGTTAGCTTTTCTTCTGGAATTTCCTTGATTTTTCCAAATGGTGTCACAAATCAACACTAATGAGCCAAAACGCTGCTTAGCCGGCTTTTTCAGCTGCATAGGTGTGGATGTTACCAATGCTTGCTGGATTTAATCACATCTAAGATGCTGCTTTTGAACTTTTTTGAGTAATGATGAGGTGAACAACAGTTCCCATCATCTATCAGTGACATTGCGTATGAGTGTTTTCCAAATATTTTCCTAATGTAGAAAAAAAATGTGAACATAACAGTTTTTTTTTTCCTGCCCATCAATTTGTATATGAGCATTTTTGTTATTTTGTAAGGTCCACTTTTCCCATGTAAGATGATGGATTGCCTTCTTCCTCAGCTGAAAACTGGACATCTATGAAGGGATATCTGAAAAATTCCTACACTGTTGATATTTTCCGAATCATAGAATAGAATCAGAAACATCTGACACGACTATTATAATCATCAAGTCCAACTGTTAACCCATCCTCACCATGCCCACTAAACCATTTCCCTAAGTGCCAATCTACCCTTTTCTTGAAAACCTTGAAAATGATGATTCCACCACCTTCATTCACATTTAACTGGTTTTTCTCTCCTCCTTCCTTTTTTTACTGACATGCCAGTGGGAAGGAGGCCTTTTAGAATGAGGAGGAGCTTATAATCCTATTCTAGATTTCTGATTTAAAAAAGAAACAACAGAAACTTCTAAACAAAAGTGAACAGGACATGGTTGCCCAAGTAGCCTCTAATTTCTAGTTCTTTGATCAACTCCTCCATATCACGATGAGTTTTAAAGCAAAACTCCCTTGAGCTGTGCAGTGGCTTTCGAGTTAGGAAACTTGTCATCTTAATATTAAATAATTCTGAGGATGTTTTAGTCCTGGCAGCAGGAGACTTCAGGCATATGTCAGACTAAAGAGAACTTTTTTCCTTACTGAAGAGCTGGCCCCTTTTCTTTCCCTTTTCCATCCCTTTTCCTCCCCTTTTCCTTGCCCTTCCCCTTCCCTTTTCATGCTGCATGCTGCTTAGTTGTAAGCATGGAAATGCTGTCATGTGCACTGCTGACTGCTGCTTCTTCCTTTGCTCAGTTGATCCCTGTTGTAGAGGTTATAGTGTGGAAGTTTAGTGTCCTGAATATGCAAAGGCCATGTTATGATGGTATCAGTCTATATAGGGAATCAAACCTTACCTCATGGGAGAAGTAACCTAGAGTGAAGGCAAACAGAAACTGCGACCATTTGATTGCGGTTTTCTGGAGCTGATGTGTGAAATCACTCAGTCCTTTCCAAAGTTTGACACTGACCTACTACATTTTTTATGAAATTCCTCATTCCTCTTCTATTAATGATTGCTTGGAACTATATTGAAGGTTTCATGCCCATTCCTGATCTGAATGTGTGTGTTTGGTGGCCCTGCTAGGCAGGGGGGTTGGAACTACATGATCCTTGAGGTCCCTTCCAACCCGGGTGATTCTGTGATTCTGTGATTTTAATATTGACCGGATAGGTCTAACTTAGTATAGACTAAGTCTAGACTTAATCACGTCATGCCTCCAAAGTTATGCAGATGTTTTGGATTTTTACTTCGTTAAGTGAAAAAGCTTTACAATTTTTTTCTGAGACGTGGTAGATGTGGTTTCTGCTTTTCCACTGTCTAAAATAGCGTAGAGTCACAGAATCATTAGAGTTGGAAAAGTTCATAAGATCATCTAGTCCAACCATCCACCTACCACCAATGTTGTGTACTAAACCATGTCCCTTAGTGCTGTATCTACATGTTTCTTGAGCAACTCCAGGGATGATGGCTCTACCTCCCCCTTGGGCAGCCTGTTCTAATGCCTGACCACTTTTTCCGAGGAGAAATTCTTCCTAATATCCAACCTGACGTAAGAGGCTGCATGAGAGCCTGGGCTGCACTATGATGGTGGGGTGTCTGGCAGAATTAAGAAAGGAGGAAGCTCTATGGAGATCACAGCTTGAAATCGCAGGCTGGTTTTACTCTCTTAGGAGAATCTCAGGCAGTGGCTGGTGAGCATTTCCTTTTTTTGGGGGTCTACTATATGTCTGTGCAGTTTACTATGGAGCTGTACTACAGATGAAGAAATCTATAATGCAATTGGGACATATGGAGATGCAGTTAAGATATATTAAGACAAGTGAGAAATCCCAGTGTTTTAAAGAAGTGCTGAAAGGTGAGTGATTTTTCACTTTTTGGGTCACTATAAGGGTTATTTAACATATGAACAAACTGAAAATAATTTCCATGTTAGAATGTATAGCATTTAGATTCATCTCTGTGCAAAACTGAAATATTTTTCAGCGAAGGACAAACTCTTGCTTGCAGCAGTGGCAAAAAGTTACAGTGAGATGCCTGAAAGCTATACAGAAGTTCTCATTTCAGAAAATGCAGCTCTCAGACAGTTTGGATTTTACAGTCTTGAGTTTACAGATCCTGAGAGTCCTTCAAGTTTAATTTATCTCTGTTGACTTCAGTGACAGAGAGACGGGGCATACACAAGCATTTTGTTTTAACTAATGCCTCTTCTGAGCAGCGGCTGGATGCTTCAGCAGTGATGAGACAGTGAGTGAGGCTCTGTAAAATAGTAAAGTCAGGGAGAAGGAAAAGAATCACATTCTCTGAGGCTGTGCTGTTTGCAGAGTGTATGGAAGGCTTTTAACCTCGCAAGTGGAAAAGGGACATTTTTGTTTTGGTGTTTGTGTAAGCTGCATAGCATCTATTAAAGAGCTTTTGCAGTTATAAGTTGAGCTAGAAGTTTTCCTTGTATACATCAGGCACTGTTAATCACAGAGTTGTTAGAGTTGGAAGGGATCTTTAAAGGTCATTTGGTTCAACTTCCCTGCAGTGAACAGGAACGCCTTCAGCTTGAGCATGTTACTCAGAGCCCTGTCCAGCCTGACCTTGAGTGTTTCCAGGAATGGGGCATCCACCATATCTCTGGGCAACTGTGTTCAAGTGCCTGAGCTCACTTACTGTTAAGAACTTTTTCCTTATTCTTGTACCTTTTTTCTTAATAATTCTACCATTTTTTTTAGTACCCCACAAAGCAAGACTTTGTGCACCCTTTCAAAATGCTCCAGTGTATCTTAGATTTGTTCTTGTTCTTCTTCTATTCTCATTTGCACCTGTATGGAGAAAAAAGCCTTGAGGGTTTATTTGTGTATATGTAAGTTGTGTGTAAGCGTGTAGACTGCTGTGAAGATGGAAAGAGAAAGGAGGTTTGCAAGATAGCGAACTAAATCACTGAAAATGATAGCATAGAGGAACATGAACAGAGGCAGGAAGGGTCAGCCTGCTCTAATGAAATTACGTTGCTTGAAGTTGTTATTTTAGGAGCTATTGCAGCTCACCATGCCCAGGAGCCACTGTCAGACTGTTAAATTGGGAAGTCTGAGTGTTTTTGGTGTGCTGTGAGATGATATCCTCATATAGCAAGGATACATCAGTGCTTAACATTATCTCTTACCAGGTGCTGTGGTTGTATTTTGTCAGCTAACGTGCACCAAATGCTGTTCACCATGTTCTGCTTGGCTTTATATGGAGGAGCATCACATGTAGCATGGCTGCAGTGGGACCATGAATTTGTTTTAATACTTTTTGTTTGTGGGAATCATGTCATTATGAAGTGCTTAGCTAAATTTACTGTTTTTCTTTTTTTCTTTTATTTTTTCTTGATTTTAATAAGTAGTAGTTTTGAAGAAATGCTCTTGAATTTGGTTGCCATGGCATGTGGCTGAGGTGTGGGGCAGCTCTTGGAAGCATAGCCTTGACTTTAAGGATGGATGTTACAGATAAAGTCCTGTATCACTGGTCACGGTCCCCATCCTATGGTAATCAGGATGCTATCCTAACAAGATGCTGCACACTATAATAGGACAGTAGAAAACTCAGTGCTTTTGTAGCCAACGTGCAGAGACGTCTTTACCACTGTGTACTGCCTTCTTCAAGATAAATGCCATGAAAAGCCTGCAACGTTGGACAAATTTGCTCTGCCATATGCTTGTGGAGGAGTATTTTTCTGAAGCTTTTCTGTATGACTGGTAATCATAGATTGGTTTAGAGAGACATTTCTGAAAGTGTGAAGTGAAAGGAAGGGCAGCTTGTTAATGTGAATTAATTGTAGCGCTCATCAAGTCAACATCCATTGGAGACCAATTCATTATGTAGTCTCTTCTTTTGCTTCTAAAAAGCATAATGCTGCAGTGAGTAATGGGTTCAAGGCCAGCTTAAAACTAAAAACTGGAAGACACCCTAACATCCAGAGTGTCATAAATTCTTATCTCACAGTAATGTGTGAAATAGAATCATAGAATGGATTGGATTCAGAGGGACCTGAAAGATCACCTAGTTTCAACTCCCAGTTAGGTTGGAGAGCAGCCCATGGCTTGGGAAACAGCAGTGATGATTGGTTGATTGGTTTTCCCATTAATCTGGCTGCAGAAATACTAAGGGAGGAAGTTACTTGTAATAAGAGAGCTGAGAAAACCCAACAGGTAAAGATCCCAGATTAATTCTTGCATTGTAGAGGAAAGAATATGTGTTGAAGATCTTTTCTCTGTTTACTGGTATAAACCACTCCCTCCCTCTTGGGTGAGCTGGATTCCAGCAAACAGAAGATCGGTTTTCAGCAGCATTAAGAAGAGAACTTTTCTTTTTTTTTTTTTTAGGCTAATCTTGAATGAAAAAGTGGATGTTTTATCCTTATGGCACGTGATTAAGTATCTTTTGGTATCTAGAGACAGCGCTGTCATGGGACTAGGCTGTTAATTTGTTACATGAACGATGGTGATATCAGCCTGTGCTTATCCGAGCTAAGACTGTTTTAATGAACAAATTCTTGAACTTAGAATTTAGGGAGTAGCTGGGCTAAATTAAGTGAAGGGACAATATCTCTTTTTACAGAATTGTAGAATCAACATTGATCAATTGGAATTACTCGCAGTAACTACAGATGAGATGAAAGTCTGTACCTTTTTTCTTTTTATTTAATAACAGTATATCTTCTGTGATTTTTTTTTTTTTAATTTATAAAAAGGACAGGTGGAGAGCCTTTGGTTTCCACCTCAGCAAAGAGAAACGTAAGTTTTGGTGACAGAAGATCTGTAAATATTTTATAGAATTCAGCCGGGAATCCATCTGGACCATACTTCTTTTTTTAGCCTTTTATAGTTTCCCTTAATTTTATCTGCAGAGAGCAGCTATATCAACTTTTGGAACTGAGTGTTTGAAAATTGATTTCAAAATGTTACCTGCAAAATAATGGCCTCGTAGAGGCATGTATTTTCCTTAGAACAGTTTGAAGTGGGATGATCCATCTCTGCTGGAGGTTTGTTTTGCAATGAACCAATATTTATTCTGAAGCATCTGCAATATTCACAGTGCCTGATAAAATCTAATTGATACAGTTGTTTATGATATTTAGATGACATAGCAAGAACATCTTCTGATTTTTACATGCATGTAATCATTAGGGACCAGACTGTCATACATTACACAGATAACAAATTTGATCCTTGGATTAAGGCAGCACAAGGTGGGAGACACAGTCAATTTGAATACAGATTTCTGGTCTCATCCTGCTGTGGGCACATTAGACACAACTCTGTGCACCTTCCCTGTGCTCCCGTGAACATAATTGCCTAAATTGTTCGGTGTTAGGTTTAACCTTTCAGTTATGCTCCAGCTGCAGTGTTTTCATTTTCTTCCTTACAACATAGTGAGATTAGGTTTTGATTTGAAAGGTACAGCAGGCTGCTTTTTTCTATTTTCTTTAAACTTAAAGCCTGAGTTTTCATCGTTGTGTGTTGCTGACTTGTTAGGGGCTTATTTTTTCCCCTCCCCCCATGTTAGATGTGATTTAATCAGGTTATTTACTGAGGGGAATATAAATTCTGGAGAAGAAGAGCTGTGAATTTCTGGAGTGATTCTGGAAAATAAGAAATAAGCCCTTGGACTTCGTGTGCTGCATCTTGGGATCAGCTTGGTGTGCCGTGGGACACTCCACCCACCGTGGTCCTTCACTATAGCTTCTTCTTAGTGCTCTCTAAAGTGGGCTTTTTTCCCCCTCTCGTTGTCACTTTTTTCTCTTCTAAGTCATTTCTTTTCCTGCACGAGCTCTGCCGTGTTTTTCATCCTTGAGTTTTCTGTTTCATTTTCCAGTCAAAGTGCTTACTTGGTGCTGGCACCTTGCAGCAGTAATTTCCGTGGATTATTTTGTATCTGTGTAGGTTTGGATGGCTTCCCAAAGCTTTGAATGTGAACGGTGCAGTAGAACATTTGCATTACAAGTTTCTTTGGTCCATGTCCTAACTCCATTACAGAACCTCCTTCATTTTATGTTGTATTTATTCTGTTTTCAGAATGATGTTTTCTTCAACCTGAAGAAGTTTGTGAAGCAAATGACACAGGTTAAAAACTGACTGGGTGCATACAAAGAGTGAGTGGAACCAGTTCCCCTCAAATGTCAGTGTTAGCCTTTATGTAGAATCAAGCCATTCAATAACAATAATTTAAAAAACAATTAAAAAAATGGGGCCAGCAAGATTAGATGAGCTTAGATAAAGAATAAAAGCACTGTGTGTGGGTGTATGTATTTCTGCACATGCGTGCACACCTACA
Source organism: Centrocercus urophasianus (assembly GCF_019232065.1). Lineage (NCBI taxonomy): Eukaryota > Metazoa > Chordata > Aves > Galliformes > Phasianidae > Centrocercus > Centrocercus urophasianus. Next base: position 1,579,188 of record NW_024884253.1, read on the forward strand.
CGAACTCGCACTTCTGTGGAACGATGTTTTTAAGGGAATGCCTGTGTGATGAAAGTGCTATTGGCACTACTGCCGTGGGCTGGAAGCAAATACAGCACAGCAGGATCTGTCTATCACCTCACCTTATTTGGTGCCTGAATAATTCTATACTCTTGCAACTACCTCAGTTCACACTCTTCCTTCGCAGGTATGCAATATGATTTAATTACACTGTTTTTTTTTAACAGCTGCACAGGTGCATCTTTTGTAGTACAGAACTGCCTGCTTTTCATCAGATGTGAGCTTAGCATCTTCAGTTTCCTCACGCCCAGTTTTTGGTGTCTAAAGACTGTGTTTACCTTCATAAATCTTAGAATTACAGAATGGACTGGGTTGAAAGGGACCTGGAAGGTCGTCTAGTTCCAAACCCCAGTGCATGGCTGGATCTCGGTTCAAGCCTGTCTGAACATAGATGAATCCTCTGCAATCCTTGGCTGCTTTTTCTCTTTTGCTCCAGAGTGTTTCTCTTTCCCTTTGGGTGAAGGAAAACTTGTGATTCTTACTAACAGGCTTATCTTGAAGTGAATGTCTTGAGGTTGGCCCTAATCTTGATCAATTTAAAAGTAGTTTTTTGGGGGTTTGATTCTTTTTTGGTCTGTTATGTATGTTCACATCCTAGGAGCTGCCTCCTTTCTTCCCTCCTTTTTTTTACTGAAGAGAAAGGAAGTCCTGCATATTTTGACTTACTATCCAGGCTGTAATGACTACATTGATGTCTTTGCCAGCAACCATGGAAGCACAGACACTCACTGAGATTTACATGCCTTCATTTATCATAGACTTATAGAATCATTTGAGTTGGAAAGAACCTCTAAAGGTCGTGCAGTCCAACTCCCCTGCCATGAATGAGATATATACAGGTTGTTCAGAGCTCTGTCCATCCTTCCTGTGAATGTCCTCAAGGAAAGAGTGTCCACCACATCTCTGGCAACCTCTTTTAGATCTACTAGCCCCATATGCATCACAGAGGACATCTCAAGTGATGCTTGGCATCTGTGTTTAGGCAAATGCACCCTACCTTATGTGTTTTCATTAGGCTCTTACAAGCAGCAAATTGTATAAAACAACACTGCTTTTTTTTTGGTGAAAACTTGCAGTCTGTATTTTTAAGGGCAACTTTGAGCTTATGTTCGCTCCTTGATAGTCAGCTGTTTTGCTTTGGCTTGCTCAGGGCTTGGCGTTCTTCTTGCGTGAGTCACGCGTTAAATCAAAGCTGCTTTTCTCCTTGATATTTGCACTTGGTTCCCTTTGGTGCCATCGTGTGTTTATCAGCAGGAAGAAGTAGTCCCAGAGTCTATGGTGAGTGATGCCGAAGGTGGGAAACAATCTGAAACAAGACTTATGGTTCAGAACCCACTGGTGTGGGTGATGTGCCAGAGTGAGTGGACCTCCCTAATACAGTTTTCTTGGTGTTTTAATGGATATACCCCAAATATGTTTGTTCTTTGAGTGAAAGTTGAAGGTGTACTCTCTTGTTGACCATGCTTGTAAGCCTTTAATGTTGGGAAATCTCATTTTCTTGTGTTTTGCTACTTACTGCATAAAGAAATGCTTAGTGAAATAACCAAGAGATGAACGAGACTGCAGGGTTTCTAATCTCAGATGCCTCAGCTCAGCAGAGCCTTGAAAACCACTTCTCTTTCCCAGCAAAATGGAGTGAATGTTACTTTCCCTTTCAATCATGTTTCCCGTCAGTGAGGAGTCTTGGGGAAGGTGGGTGAGTTGGATAGTTGGACACTTCTGGATCATTAGAGCACATGTATTTTTGCTAGTTGGCTTTATTAATCTGTGGCCATTGTTTGAAAGTCTTCTGTGCAGAAAGTCTTGGTGTAACTGTAGAGGCACAATGGACAGACCAAGAAATACCAGAAGGGTTCTTACCAACAGAGAAAAGCGGTATGCACAGGTTTGCCATCCTCCTTGCTTCTTTGTGACCAAGATCATTTGTATAAAAAAGCAAAAGAATGTATTTATATGCAGTATTCATAAGGTGTTTTACATGAATGCATGAGTAAATATGGCTGCTGTGTTTGAAATCATTAGACTTTATAGTTTTGGAGATTTGGAGGAATGCTTGTGTACTAGTTGGCTTCATGCCCATGTTAGTTTGTTCATTGCCTGTGATTGTTAGGCTGTTTTTATGTATCTCTGTTTCTCCACTATGTTGTGCAGGCCTGCGGCTCTCTTTCTAACTTATCAAAGGCAGCCTTTGTTCCAGGGTGTTTTGAGAATGTCCCCAAGTCATACTCTTCAGCTTCTGCCAGGGCTCAGCACTTGCTAGTGATTCACCCGAGCTGCCTGCGTTTCCTAAGTTTTAGTTTATATTCATTCATTTATTTTCATTTTTGCCTTCTTCAGTGCTGGCTTCTGACTAGTGGTTTCCTTGCAGATCTCACTTAAGCAAGCGAATCACCCGTGAAGAAAATCCTTTGTCCGTTGATATTAGGATATTAGGCTTCCGAGTGTGTGGCCCATCATATGACCAATGTGATTATTTTTTAAAAATAAATTCTTTACTCCCCGTATCTGTTCTTGTACTGTGTTTAACCACCTGCTGCCATTTCCCCTGTCCGTGATGGGAATACTGAAATGAACACACCTTATTGTTAGTCTTTCTCAATGAAATGCTGCCAAAGGTAGAAGCAGATTGTCCAGTTTTCCTCATATACTTTGTCTTTCTTGTAGAAAATACTGTTTTCTACTTATCCTTCTGCAAGTTTTGTTTATAATATAACTACCAATGAGCATTAATGTAGATGCGAGCTCATGGCGATGTTCATTCCTATCATGTGCATTCAATAGCACTATATCTGCTGTGGGAACTGGTGCGTTGGAAACCAGTGGACTCATGTTCTGTAGGAGTGGGATCCTGGGATTTTGGAATCTATTACTTGATGAATTCAAGCATCCCATTTTACCCTGCATCACATTCCCCTAAAGCATTGCAAGTATGTCAATCAAGATGCTTCTGTGAACTCAGAACTGGTTGTCAGATACATATTTCCTGATTCTGCTGAAATCCAGTATTGATTTATAAATGCTATTTCTAATTTTGTTAAGCTGAGCTGGTGCATTGCACTTAGTCTTTGTCCATTCATGCATGTGCATTTTTTATAATTAATAAGTTTGCTCTATCTTTACTGTAGCAAACCAGACATCGGGTCTCCCTTCTGTTTTCCTCCTTCCTACTGTTTGTGTTGTGTTGTTTTTTTCCAGCAAACAGACATTAATATTCCTCTTTTATATCTGCTGAAAAGGCAGATGAAATCTAGATTTTGAACTGAGTGGAAATTTAATTTTGCTGTTCACTGAAATATGTAATACTTCTGTGTTTTTCTAGCATATGGATTGATTAAGACTATTCTGCATGTAAGGTTCACAAGAACTAGACAACGTGGCACAACACATCAAATAGAAGGCGACCATGTAAGAAAAAATGATTGGAAGAAAATCATTTGTCCATTAGAACAGGCACATAGAGAGCATTTGTGGTGGGGATATTTAGAGATGAAAGCTGCTTAGATGCTGTTCTCCTGCAGGAGCCAGAAGATGTGATGTTTAATTGTTATTAACTGTTTAAAAAATAGGAGTGATGACATCACATCCCTTGAGGTGAGCTAACAGTGACCCAACACTAAGTCATCTAAACTAAGCCCCCATAGAGCCTGAAGTTGGGCATAGTGTGCTGCAAACAACTCAGTGACTCCAAAACATCCTTTTCCCTTGATCTAAATACCTCAGTATCAAGGAAGCTTGATTGCTTCTCCAGGTGAAAAGAAATTTGGATCCTGGGCATTGACCTTGCTAGTGCAATCACTTTGTCATTTATCACACTCTGCTGCTGCTCTTGGGAACCAAACTGTTTCAGTGCATGCTGCCTCGTGCCTTGAAGATGGAAGGCATCCATCTTCCCATGGCATTTGTGATCCTTTTGATGGAAGACTTTTTCTTGCAGCCCTAAGCAGCTATGTTTGCTCTCAGGAAGTTTATATAGCTGAAATGGAAGGGAAAGGGAGTGGGGGCGGGGGGGGGAGTGGGCCTATAAGATTCCCAAGTAAAACAAAATGTATCTCTAGTCCTTATTCTTGGCATTTGCCTAAGGCCAACTTGTCTCTGGTGCCTCTCAGCAAGGTTTGAAGACTGTCTTCGCTTCTTTTGTGAGAAGACATGCAGAAGGGTTGACGTGGAAGAAGACTTTGTGTATTGAAGTGGCAACTGGGACTGACATGAAAGGAGCACAACAGGCTTCCAGATTGCTTGTCTTACCTCTGTTCTTCTTGTCTGTGATGCAGCAGGAAATGAATACAGATGATGTGCAGACATTCATTCCTTCCAATCTCTGTTACTTATGATTTCCTTCTCCTTCATGTTGTGTAACAGTCTATTAGATCTTAAGTACGCCAGTGTCAATAGGAAGTCTTACATGGGGTCTTTGTGAAGTTTGTGGGGATGGAGGTGAGTTTTAAATACCACAAAATATCTGATTAGTCTGCTGGGTACTGTTGCAAGTAACAGAAATAACTGAGGAAAGAAGGAATTAACGTCATAGAATTATACAGTATCCCAAGTTGGAAGGGACCCATAAGGATCATAAACTAAAAATCCTGGCTCCAGATAGGACCGCGCAAAAATCAGAGCATGTCTGAAGGTGTCCAGATGCTTCTTGAAATTTGGTAGCTCAGGGCTGTGACCACTTCCTTGGGAAGCTTTTTCCATGCCCACCACCCTCTGGTGGGCTCTTCCTGATATCCAGCCTGAACCTCACCTGCTGCAGCTGGTAGAAACAGTTCATGTTGGGTCTGTGTAGCATCTTGAGGCTGTTGGAAAAACAAAGCAAAGTGAAGTTTGCAATCTAGTGCTCTGAGACCAGAGAGATCCCTTAGTGACATCCAAATTAGAAATACAGTGAGCAACTTGACTCTGTGTCTCAATATCTATCTCCATAAAACTCCACAGCCATCCTATCCTGCTATCTCCAACTTACAGTCTGTCCTGATCATATCTATTCCTGAGACAAACTGCTGTGCTTTGTGTGACATGTACGATGGCAGCTGTACTGAAGGAAGAAAAACTGCATCTATTTGGAAGTGATCAGATATTTTCCTGAAATAACACTTTGACAATGAAAAACACACACACACACAAAAGGATTTTCTTATTGTTTCTTAAGAAATCTCTAGAAGGGAAAAAAGCTCATTTCTTAGATAATCCAAGCTGTTTTTACATTGCTTCTACTCCGCAGCGCTGTAAGGCTGTGGGTGTTTGCTTCACTTTGTAGTATGCTTCAGCCGGAGGAGGGGAGCGTGCTTTGGTGTATTAAATCAAGTTGTTTGCAGTCAGAAGTGACGTTGTGCCTGTCAAGTGCTACGTATGTGTCTCCAGAAGCTTCTGGAAGCCAACTGGATGATGCTGTTGTCTTATTTTGGGCCTTGTGAACCTGGACTAGACAGCCTGCTCCTCAGGGCATGGGGACAGAGATGATGTCAGTCTCCATGGACCTTCCATCAGCATTAAAATGTACTTGGGAAGCAAAGTGGAGGGAAGTGTGTAATGTTGCCTGCCTAAAGCCACCTGAGAACATAACATTAATATTGCACACCTCAGGGAAGATCTAGAAAAGCATAAATTACCTCAAAGCCACAGCCTGAAGAGGAAGAAAATCATCCCCTACAGCTGTGCTGATCGACCTCTGACAGTCGTGTTATGAGGCTCAGCGAGCACTCAGGGATTTGTGCCATTACACCAATTCCATCTTAAGACTATTGATACAGAAAAGAAATGATTCCACGGTAGAGCTTGTGCATAAATACAGACTCTGAGTAAAAGGACAGGGGATTTTTCCAGGTGAGTGGCGTAAAGTTTTATTGAGTTTTGTTGTTAATAATTGAGAAAATCCCTCAAAATAGAAGCTGAGAAGTGGCATGTCTGTCATGTGAGTGACAGAGTCAAGTCTAGGGAGCAAACCATTAGAGGGGATTTGGAAATACAGCACTGTTTGCAAATATATATTTTCATCTCATGACATCAGAAAAAGCGGCAAAAAAAAACAAGCAGACAAACAAAAAACAAGAAAACAACCTCAAACTTTCAATAATAATAGTAGAACCAATCCTGGTACCCTACAGAAAGAAGGGCTCTGTGTCTGTTGTGAAATAGCTGTATGGAAAGCTAGAAAATTCTGTGTATTCTCTCTTCTTGTCATGATTTGTGTGTGCTGGTAAACAAGTCTCTTTAACGAGAAACAAAAGGAGATCAATCCAAGAGAAGGTTAAGAGGCAGCAGAGAGATCAAACTGTGAAGTTCAAAAGGTGAGAAGATGCAACTCTCTTAAAAGAGCGACTGGGGCTGATTCTTTGTTAACTGGAGCCTCCAGAAGTCTCTTTTCGAAATAGTTGACCTGGTCTGACAACAGCCTGTGGGGGTTGATGCGTAAAGATGATGATTTGTGTGAAACGATCTGCTCTCTCTTCAGGAATAAAGTCAGACTGGTTGATACTGAGATTCTATATGGGTTAAAAACTTCAGAAAATGCATCTCAAGTCTAGAAATTGGGATTTCATCATCACTAGCAACTTTTGAAGCACTCCCCAAGGGCACTTTTCCATCAGCAAATGGTGGTGGAGCTGGGAACAACATACAGGAGTGGTATTTGTCTCACCACCTCTTGCATTAATTTCTGGCAGGTATTTGTTATCAGACGATGTGACTGTAGTATTTCAGTGTAGAGTAGTAAATAGAAACATGCTTCTTTGTGGCAACTCATAGAATCATAGGATTGCTCAGGTTGGAAAAGACCTTAAAGATCATCAAGTCCAACCGAAACCTGACCATATTGCCCTAATTCTAACAACCTCCTGTGCCATTCCCCAGGCAAGAGAAATCCTCAGAGGAAATCAGCATCGAAATGCAGGGTAAGGAATTCACCTGAATGCCTGGCCTTGGCTTCAGCTGATCCCTAGAGGTGTTCAAGGCCAGATTGGATGGGGCCCTGGGCAGCCTGGTCTAGTATTAAATGTAGAGATTGGTGGCCCTGCTTGTGGCAGGGGGGTTGGAGATTCATGATCCTTGAGGTCCCATCCAACCCTGGCCATTCTGTGATTCTGGCTATTAAAAGGTTATGCTGAACCCACAGATGAATTTCCCATGCTCTTTTCTGAGGAACCTGGAGATCTTCCCTCTAATGGCAGTGGACCTGTCCTGAAAAGAGTACCTGTTCAGCCTGGGACAGAGGCAGAGGCAAGACTGTATGTTGTGTGTAGGACTGGAATTAGTATGTCCGAAACTCTGAGACCAGTTTTGTTACAGGTCGCATTGTATCACTCCTTATTCTCAACCCATAGGCAGTCTCCACCTGCATTTTAGTGATGTGGACTGGTTAGATAGCAAGGAGGGTTTCCAATTTATGGATGTTGAATGCCAGAAGTAGTCCAGAGATGGTATGTAGTCTTTGTCCTCGGAGATAGATAAAACTTTATCAGGCATGGTCTCAGAATCATATAATCATTAAGGTTGGAAAAGACCTTTAAGATCAAGTCCAGCTGTCTACTCATCACCACCATGCCCATTAAGCCATGCCCTCCATGACACATGTCCACGTTTCTTGAACACATCCAGGACTGTGACTCCACCATCTCCCTGGATGCCTGATCACTCTTTCAGAGAACAACTTTTTCCTGATATCCAACTTGAACCTCTCCTGGCTCAGCTTTGAGACCATTCCCTCTTGTTCTGTCCTATTGGCTTGAGCAACCTGCTCTAGCTGACCCTACTTTGGGCAGGGTGGTTGGCTGGGATAGTCTCCAGAGTTCCCTTCCAACCACATGTACTGCTTGATGCTTCCAAAAAAGACTCCAAAGGATCTATCTACTTGGAGTCAGGCTGAGCACTGACAGCTTAATCTGTAAAGGATAAGGAAATGTTATTGCCTGAGGAGGAGGCATTTCAATGTGTGCAGTCAGAAGTAATAAAAATGACATTGAGCCTCTTGGGCTTTGAAGATCCAGATTTGACAAGTTCAGGATTTTCTTCGTAGCTATAGAGGTGATACCCTTTAAAGATGAGAGTCCTGCATACTGCATTTTTTAGTATTGGAAGCTTGTACAAAAGGTGAGGAAAATAATCAAAACATGTCTATTATCTGTATTAACATCATTTAGTGGGACTGGGTAAGAAATTAGGCATCCTCCTGCTTGGAGTTCTCCCAGCTGATAAGGCAAGGGCACATCTGTTCTTAGGAAGAAAGGATTCGTGAATACAACCCAAAAGGGTAAAATTGTGGTCCCCATGCATTAGTCTGATCTACTTCTCAAGTGTACACTGCCCATACTGGTGACTTTCTTGTATTGTATTTCTCTATGTTCTGATATGCTTTGAGGACTCATCTGTATGATAATTCCTAATCAGAGTTTAGGACTGGTCATGAACATCCGTAAGTAAGACATTCCCTGTGTTGTTTGTTCCTTCCTCACAGGCTTTCCCAATGCCACAGTTCATCTTTTATGTTTTGTGGTTGAGAGTTATTCCTTGCTTTTGTCCAATACAAATGAAGAGAGTATTTTACTCCCCAGGTTTTAACCACAGCTTTGCAGCTTTGAAGGTTCCTGTTTTCCATCTGTCATCCATTCCATAGGCAAAGCAACTCCATTTACTTATTTTTTTCTGTGCAGGTCACGTTTTCTTGACCTGTTGTTATTCTCCAATCTCACTCTGGACTCACTTCTGCCACTAGAAAATGTTTATTGTAGCTTTTTGCCTACAGCTGAGGGCTGTGCAGTATGGTGTTAAGTAAAAGGTTTACTTCACCTGTCCAGAAGATTGTAGAAGATTGTAGCTGACCTAAATTATGTAGTGTTTTATTTTGTTTTTTTAAGGCATAATTTCTGGTTTATTAGGATTGTTCTGAGTGCTGAAGCTGTCCTCTACTCTGTCACGTCACATGTTTTTGTTCTTGCATTGCACTGTAGGTTATAGGATAAAGTTGTGATCAGATTTCTTACTGTGTCCTTTTTTCTGTATGTAATATGTTATACAATGCTTGTTCCAATTTATATGAACTGCCTTCACAGCAAGTCACTTGTCTGTCACAGCAAGTTGGACAAGCCTCCCTGAGGAGCAGCAGACAAAAGAATTGGGAGGTGACATGGGGATGGGAAGATAAATGCTTTTAATGCCTATCAAAGGAAAGGTATACAAATATGCTCTCACATTTCCCTGTAACCACATTACTACATGGTAGGAGTGTTCCAGAGCTGTGTGAATAAGGGATATTTCAGGGGCTTAGTAGGTTGGGGTGGGAGGTGGTTGATTCTAAAACAAAACCAAAATATTTTACTTTTGATTCTTTTTTTTCTTTATCTCCTTGAATGGAGAAAAATACCTTCCTCATCTCCCCTTTCACACCACTCTGTTGGGGAAAAAAAATACATTCACTGTTTGCCAGAGGAATGCTTGCCCAGTTGTAATCGAGTCATCTCAATGACATGATGTAGACTTTCACTCCACAATAGTGGCTTTTCAGAAGCCATTGCAGCATATGTCTCCAGTTGCCCATTTATAAAAAGGAGAAATGAATCACGATCAACCTATGTATAGAGGCAGTTTTCCAGATGCTGGATTGTTCAAATTCCCTGCTTACTGTGGTTTTAATCTGTAGCCACACTGGGATTTTAAGCTCCTTATCCCTGCCCAGAACTTTTTCTCTGTCTGTTTCCTATGCACCCTTATTTTCCAAGGTGGAAGATAAGGGTCTTGATAGTTCTTGAGTTCCATGAGACCTGGGAGAGACAGGATTTGTTTCCCAGTCCATCAGCCTCCCCGAGTGTATCTTCATCTATTTCATTTAGAGTTTATGAAGAACTTATATCAAGACGTGATAGATTATTCTTCTGCAAGATATATGGCTTTGCATACTTGACACGATCCAACTGTTATATTCTCTAGTGTCTTGGAAACCCATGGGTTTCAGGTGGTTTCTCTTAACTTTTACTCTTCATTCCCTTATTTTCTGATCGAAGACTGTTTACCTAAAATGTAGCATTTATGTTGAAGAGGTATCTGCACTCTCAGATGCCAATTATATGTTAATCTCCTTTAAGAGAATGGTGAATAGCTTAATGAAGAGCTACTCAATGAGCAGTGATGTCTTCTTTTTTTAGTGAGTAAGTCCCTACTTTCTGCCTCATGATTTTCTGCTCGGGACATTTTAACCCAGTTTTGATGTAAAGAGGCAGCAGCTGGGTTTGGTTCTGTGTCATACCCCTTTTGATGTGACACATTTGTCTGTTTTCTTCCTTTGCTGTTGTCCTTACTGTGGTTTAGGGCTGGACTACATTTAATGCCAAAGCTCTGGGGCCACTGATGAGCCATGGGGTACCTGAGGTGTGTAGTGGGACAGGGGGAGAAGTTTTTCTCTGTCAGTGCTGCAGTGATTTCAGTCTGCTGCTTCTGCTACTTCAGAAGCTTATGGTATAGAAGCAAACGGTTTCTTCAGAGCTCGTCAAGACTCTGATGTGATGGATAGACTCCTCGCCAGCTCTGTAGCTGTAGTATTCCAGAAGACAGCATTATCTTTTTTGATCAAGTCCCTATTTCTTGCCTACCACCTTTACATCGCAAGACATGTCATAAACATCAAGGAATTAAAGTCTTGCCGTGGCTCAAACAGAGGAGTGGTTGCCACTTTCACAGGAGGAAGTAAGGTGCAGAGAGGTCAGATGACTTGCTTGCCCCTAGGATCATCTGTAGTCCAGGAGATCTGGATTTTAGTGTTTTTGTTCTGTGGGTGACCCATACTGAAATTTGTACTTAGGACTTTTTTTTTCACTTATTTTTCCATTTGCCTTCCCTCCTTCCCCTGAAGTTCTGGGATTTAACTGACATTTAACAGTGTATCTGTCTTTTTCTCTATTTTCTTAGGTTTAAAATACAATCCTGCATCCACTGCTGTCTAGAAAATGTCTTATGGATCCATTGATGGGAGTGGATTTGGGAGGAACCCATTTGGAGGCCCTTCGAGACAAGGCTATCAACCTCTCGGTAAAGTATTTATGCCTTGTAATTTATTCCTCCTGATATTCTGGGGAATGAGGTTTTTACTGAATGAGGTTCAGTGTGGCTTTTGTATAAATATCAATCTACCTTCAGAAGTGGTTTTGGTAGAGATTTTCAAAGGTGGAACCCAAACATTTATTGGGTTCAATTTGTGTGATGAGGATTTTGGAGTTATGTTGGCGGGTTTGGAGAAGAAATTTGGTTCAGTTTCTAGACCTGATTGCAACTGTTTTATCTCCCCAACAAGAAGTTGGTCTTAATTGTTACTCCCTGGATAATCATAAGTGCTCTCATGATGGGATTAAATGGGAAGAGGTGCAAAGTGAAGAGAGTTGTGATTCTACAGGGCACTACCTAACTGCTGGGGTGGCTGCTGTAGTCTGCAAAATGTGCTTTAACATGGCACTGGGGGATAAAAACTTGCTCAGGGAGTGTTGAAACCATAAACAATGGAATGGCTTGCAAATGACTGCGTATTCTGGTTTTGTGGGTTGTTTTAAGTGAACACCAGATGGGCTTCCCTAAGCAGCTCTCTTCTTCCCCCAGAGGACTCTAGAAACACTAAAGCAGAAAGAGAAAATCATCTAGATGTCAACCTCTATATATGAAATGTTGATGCTGGGCTGGCTCATGCGTGGTGATGGAAGATATTTCTTATTCTTCCCAGCTCTGAGGTACTGTTTGAGAGGGCTGGTGCTAGCCCATGTAGGCATGGTAAAGCTTTGTCTCCAGCTGCCCAGATGTGCACCAGGTCTGGTACACATGGGGAGCTGCTGTAGGACAATATGTGGTTTAATATAGCCTGACTTTGAGCAAGCCTTGTGCACTGGAACATATTTTTGCATTTAGTTTTGAGTCTGGATCTGGCTTGTACCATACTGTGAGGCTGCAGTAGCTCTGGTGAAGGCACTTCTGAGGGTTCAGACCTTCACAGAATCATCAAGAAAGGGGGCACAGTAGCATGGGAAACGTCTGCTTTATTGCTTTGCATCTGGAAGAAATGTCACAATTCTCTTGCATTGCCTTTGGATTCAACTGGGCTGTTCATTAAGGCAGCCTGACTTTGTTTCCAAGTTGTCAAGGATCCAAATATTCCTTGGGAAATGTTTTGTTGTTTTGCAAATAGCTGTTCCCCCTGGATGAAACTATAAAAGAAGTGTTAAGGTTTTTCATGGTTTTCTGTTTTCTTGTGAGTTTGGGTACAATTACCTTTTTTTTCTTCTTTTTTTTCTTTCTTTCTTGGAACAGGGAGAATGTATTGAATTAAGTTTAAATTTTTGAACTGACTGTTTGGTTTTAAATAGTAGTTTTTAGGCTATTCCATAAGGCAAAATTAAAGGCATAAAAGCAAGGAAGAATGAGTTACTTGAGCACACTGATAGAGCCATAGGAAAAAAAAAATCAAAATGAGGAACAGATAGATGAGGGATGCCATTGCATAGTAGTTTTTTTTTTTTAAATGGTAGGTATGAATATTTACAATGATGTACAAAATACTATTTTTAATGCAAATGCAGAGAATAATTCAAGATGCTCATGGTTTCTAAATATTTGAAGAGGGACCACGCCATGCCCAGCTTGCCTGTCATTTGGTAGTTACTGCATAAAGTTGAACCTACCCTCAGTGGATTGCAGAAAGCAGCTGATGTAGGAACATCAGATTTCTCAAGATGACTATGGTCTTGAGACCATTTCACCTGCCATTTCTTCTGCATATCAGAGGTGAGAAACTGAGAAACTCCCCCCGCATTCATACATGATTTTGGGTAGGTCTGCAGTGGGCAAGTCTTCCAGATATTCCTGGGTATATTTTCCTAGCTAGCAAAAGTCAGGTCTCTTGGCCCAAACTTGGACCCTTTGATTGGTTTCAGTATTAAAAGGATAGCAAGGCTCAAACGTGTGCTTTGTCATTTTGCGATATACTATCTCAGAAAGGCATTAATGAAAGTGAGGGGAGCCTGTTTGCTTTGGCCAAGAGCAAGTTGGAGAAGATTTTCTCCTTTCTGTGTATTGAAATCAAAGATGATCCATCTGAACCTGCATATAACTAACTCACCATGCCCTTTCACCATGGCAGATTGCGTAACACGTGCCAAGTGTCTGATGGTGCAGTTTCCTCAGTTATTGCCATTAATTGTCAGGAGAGGGTCAATGTAGAACTCATCTTCTGCCTCCTGCTTCCAAAATGATTGCCTTGCTAAGAAAAATGGCTCTCTATATTACCTCATGGTATGGCTGGAACAAAAGAGCATGGCCTTCTGCTGCTGTATGTATGTCTGCTCAGAGGGGCAGACCTTGATGGACATGTCTTCCTGTGCTCTGAAACCTTCTTTTTACTGTATCTCATAAACAGATAAATAAAACATACTGGCATCCTGGCATATGGATACTCATAGCATGTGGTCCAGTACACATAAGTAAGTAAGTAATAATAAGTCCAGTAATGTTCAGGTATCCGACAGAAAACCCTGGCATCTTCCAACAATAGAAGAGATGAGGATGCTGCTGCTTAATAGCATTTAATGCAATCATAACAAAGAATTATAGAATGGCTGAGGTTGGAAGGGACCTTAAAGGCCATCTAATTCTAATGCCTCTGCCCTGGGCTGGTTGCCACCCAATAGATCAGGCTGCACAGAGCCTTATCCAACCTGGCCTTGAACACCCTCAGGCATGGGGCATCCACAGCTTCTCTGGGCAGCCTCTACCAGTGCCTTACCACCCTCTGTGTAAAACATGTCTTCCTGACATCAGTTTAATGCTGTTCCGCCTTGTCCTGTCGCAATCAGACCATGTAAAAAGTCAGTTCTTCTCCTTGTTATAAGTTCCCTTCAAGTACTGGGAGGATGCAGTGATATCTCTTCGGAGTCTCCTCTCTGTCAGGCTGAACAAGCCCAATTCCCTCAGCCTTTCTTCATAGGAGAGGTGGTTCAGTCCTCTGAACATCCTCATGGCCACTTCAAGAGCTTTTGATTATGAACTAGCAGGGAAGTTACGAGTGGGAGCCCCAGCTAGAATCTCAGAGGCTAGAGAATCTCAAAGGTTTCTGAAGGAGACTGCTTAGGTTACTTGGAGCATAGCAGGTTTGTATGTTCACAGCAAGGGAACATGTAATCCATGCCGTGCTCTGCAGTTGTAAGTTAGATGTTGATGGAGAAGCAGCATCTGCATCTCCTTCTTGTTCTGTTCCCAAAAATCCATGGAAAAGCAAACATTCCCCTGTTACCCTGTGTGCTTTTCTCTGGCTTTTAGCTGTGTAATGGCATTACATAGAGAAGTTGGAAAATAGCAGGAAGTTAGCAGAAAATTGCTTTTTTTTTTTTTAAAGAAAAACCCGGCAATGGGAAAAAAAAAAGATTTTAAGTAGTGTGAGATGTCAGAAATAGAGACCAAACACTACACAGCAGAAGGAATTAAACCCTGAATTCGTAAGCATGTACCATGCACCCTCTGCTTGTTAGACCTGTTCTCCTAAAAATAGTATTTCTGTGGGGAAAATGAACAAAATCTGATGTACGCAGGGGGAGTCATAGAGGTTGGGGAATTCAAACAGCTTGAATTAAAATGCCACAAGCCAAGAATTTTTAAACACTGCTTTTATTAACCTTACTGTGCCCCGGATGTTACGAGCCAGATTTGAACAGGTCATTTCATATTCCATAGGTGTAATGCTTCTAGGTATTCCCATGGGAGCATTAGTTCAGTTCTTAATTTTACCATGACTTCATCTATACTGTTTTTGCTTTGGTTGCTCGTGAAGGTATCACATGGGACACTGACCAGGGTTATTCTCAACATAAGTAGCACGTGCAGCTTTCTTTTTCTTTGCTAGGTTGGCTTGTCTTGTCAAAGAACAAAATCAGCTTGGTCTGTGCAGCTTGGCAGCGTTTGCTCTGTACTTATCTCCTAATTATCATTCTGATACTTTGCAATTGATTGTTATATAACTTGAGTTAATATTTTTCCAAAAATTAGGCCTGTAATTTCCTTTACCCTCCCCTGAGGTGGTTGGGCTGTCCTCTCTGTGTCTCCCTCATCCTATTTTGCTCTTCTAACAGTTTTGGAAAGTGTTTCTTACTTAAAAATACATCTTAAGTTTCATTGTTGCCTGCAGTACCCTGAAGGGGACAAGGGGAAATGGTTTCAAAGTTACAGGGGAATATTTATACAGTTTTTTTACAGTGAAGGTGGTGAGGCACTGGAACGGGTTACTCAGAGATGTGGTGGGTGCCTTGACCATGGAGACAAGGATCAGACTGGACAGGACTCTGAGCACCCTGATGTAGCTGTAGGTGTCCCTGTTCATTGCAGGGGAATTGGACCTTTAAGGATGGACCAAAGGATGACTTTTAAGGGCCCCTTCCAGCTCAGACTTCTCTATGATTCCATGAAATTGCAGAGTTTACGTAATACATGGGTGGGAGATGCTCTCATCGGTCTTAAACAAGGAAACTAGGAAAATCCTGGTTTACAACCCAGCCTGATCACCACATAGTCCTGTGTTGCCTCCCTTTGTAGATCAGGACTGGTGGCAAAGCATGGGAAGGAATCCAGCACCAGCTTTGCTCTTGATCTTGGAGTGCACTGAAGCACTTAACAAACTCCTAAATACACAAGGAGTCTCCTTAGGTTAATAAACATTAAGCAGGTGGTTAATGCTTTTGCTTTATTGAGACCTGAGTGCTGCTGTGTTTTAGCATTAACTTCCCAAGGGACTTGCAGTGTTTTGTTTCAGGAATGTTGAAACTCTTTGTTGTTGCAAAGTACTGAACTATGGAGACAGTGTGTGAGATGCTCTAAATTGGATCATGGCAACTGTTCCCTCTGGAGCAATGAGGGGCCTGAGCATGAGCTTGAGTTTCCTTAGTATACAGCATTATATGAGGAAAGAAAGAGTTAACAGTTATAGAAGAAAGTAAGAACAGAATAACGTAGGGAGACTAAAAAATTTAGAGCTGCTATGCACGTTAAGGGTTTTTCTTGTGTGTGTGTCTTTTTTTCCCCCCCTTAAATTAAAGCCTTTCATTCTGAATAATTACATTGTGCATTGGTCACCTTCAGTAGTAAATACAGTATGCGTTTAGGATGGAGTCCCATCAAGTGTAGAGTGGAAGGATAGAGCTCAAGTGCTTCTATCTATAGCAGCTTTCATCTGCTTTTCATAGGTAATTCACAAATATTACCACCTGGTCTGTAAATTAAGTCTTTCTTCTTCATTTTATACAGCACTAGGAATAAAGTGGCTTCTCCAGTGTCCTGTAAAAAGTTTGTGTGAGTCTTAATGACTGAATTTCACTTCTAAATCTTGGGTCCTGTCTTATTTTCTTGAATTTACTGGAACACAGGTGTTACTGGAGTACACAGGTGAGTACTGGAACACAAGACTCAAGTGCCATATTAATCAAGGCATTAATTAGCCTGAAGTAAAATGCTGGTCCAATGAAACTAAAAATCTACAATGATCTCTCTTGCTAGACAGCTGAAAATCTTCTTATGACATCTACAGGAGAGTTGCTCCATATTGTTCTTTTGCCATTATTGCAAGACTTTCAACATGATAAGTTTATTTTAGTTTGAGGAAATTCTGTTTTACATCCAGTTTTTAAAGATCTTAGCAATGATTTAATGAATTAATAAGCATGAACATACAAAAATATATTAAAGATAATGAACAGTATGCTTTATAGCAAAAGGAATTGCCAAGAGAATTGACTTTGATGCATGAATTAACTTTGAAACTCTTAGTTTTGAAAACCTCTGCCCTATCCCTCCAGGCAATTTTAACATTATAATAAATGTTTTGCTCTAATCTGAGTATTTCGGGGAAGTTAAGTGGTTAAGCATTTATTTATATAACAAAACAGAAAACAGAAAACACTATTAGAGTAAATAAGTCTTTTAATGAAATATTTGGGGGTAAGCTGACCCGCATCATAACACTTAAAAAAAACAACCCACCATAACCCCATAACAGCTACAACAACAGAACAGAACAAAAACAAAAACTCTTGGGTAAAGATGAGCTTTATTTATTTTTCTCTAGTTTTTTATTTGCTATTCTTCATCATCCCAGACCATTTTATTGTAACCAGGTAAAAATAATGCCAGTGCTCCCGATCTTCAGTGGAAAACCAGAAAACAAACACAGTCTTGTCCTCAGGCAGCATTCAGCTGGAAATGCATTTAAACATCTCATCCTCTCAGAAAAGCTTGCTCTATTTTCCACTTGATTACAGGCAAATTAGAAGGAGCTGAAGATGATCTTCTCCCCTCAACCTATTCATCCATATGGTTTAGGTACCTTAGGAGAGAATACAGAACGTGGTGAATCTTAATTTGAGTTTAAAGGGACCCTTAAAGATCATCTCTTGCTACTCTCCTGCAATGAGCAGCTAAATCAGGGTGTTCAGAGCCTGGTTCAGTGCTGGCAGTTCCCTTAGTGGGTACACTGCCATAAACACTCAACCTCAGGTTGTCCTCCTGGGACGTCTTTCCAGGACGATGCTTTAACCCACTGGAGCAGAGAAACATAGCACCCTAGAATGGCTTGGGTTGGAGAAGACCTAAAAGATCATCTAGTTCCATCCCCCCTGCCAGTGAAATTGATGTACCTCAGTGCTTTTTCTTCTGTTTACTCTGACTTTTCCTTGTCTCATTTGAGAACAAAGAAAACTTCTATCAAAAGCTTGCATTCCCTACACTGAACCACTCTCACTGTCACTTACAGAAATTTTGTGGCTGTTCTTGTTGAAGCTGTTTAGACCTAGAGAAGGCATTGATGCCCCTGAGATTTCTCTACTCTTGTCAGTTCAATCCAATTTATGTTTCCCAGGGATGTGATGGAGTTACTGTCCCTGGAGGTTCAGGAAATGTGGAGATGTGACACTGAGGGACATGGTTTAGTGGGCATGGTGGGGATGGGTTGATGGTTGGAACAGATGATCTTAGTGGTATTTTTCAACTGTAATGGTTCTGTGGTTTTATGACTCTATGTTTGCCAGCTTTCTCAGTCCGCTGAAAGCACTTCTTTATCTAGGATAGCAGAGTGCAAAAAGGTTCTAAAGCAAAGACCAACAAGCTTTATGTGACTGCTTGTCTATATGACTAAATTCTTGCAAGCATTGCAAGACTTCTTTACATTTTCTGGGATACCCTTGTGCTTTGCATCTGTTTTCATTTCTTGGCAGTATCAGATGCTTGGATGAGAAACCATTTTTCTTTTACCATGCTTAAAAATAAGTCTACCTGAAGCAAGACAATGTTTGGAATTCACTTGTATGCAACAGTAGGATCCCTCCAATGACCTTGTACATATGTCTGTCTGCATCTGATGACAGTTTCACTAGAAAAGGTGACAACTTGTTATAGTGTGCCACTGCCTTGTGCAAATCTCTCAACTTCTCAGTACTTCCCAGTATTCTTCTCCCATTGCCCTCCTGCTTCCTCATATTAGCTAATTAATTAAAATCTCAAGGATGGAGAATGTATCTGGCTTAATCTATTAGAACATAATTAAGCATCCACTATGTGTATATGCTTTTTCTTTTCTCTCTTTGAAGACCCAAGTGGAGTTCATAATATTTGCTCCTGCCAGCAAAATGGAGAGTAGAGATTTATGTAGGTGCAGAAATAGCATACTGGTGGATTGCTGTTCAGAAACCTACGTGTAAGAGTGTATTTATCTGCTGAAATTACACCAACTCGCTGTTATCCATTATGAGGGATGGACATAGCTGACACAAACATGTATGCAGCACAAAAAGAAGTTGAGCTGAACAGAAAGGGAAGAATAGAGCTTTTATCTGTGCTGTCACTCCAGAGATGTCATTGCTAACTGTCTCCCAGGATGACGTTTGCTTGGAGACAGATGCTGGCAGCTAGAAGTGGGCAGTGATGAAAGTTCAGCAGTGAAGAAGGGCTTGACAGATGTAAGCAGGTAGACTGGAGATTAGGGTGATTAAGCATGAATGGAAAGCTCTTAGGAGCAAGAAGGGATTTTAAATTGTATATTAGGATGTACGAAGCCTGCTCTGAAGTAATGCCTGTTTTATTATGGTGCAACTATGCTGCCCCAACATAGCCCTCAAGGGCTTGTTTGTAAATGGATGGTGTAAATTTAGAAGAAGGATGGAACTGGGAGAGGAACGCCTGATGGAGCTGTGGGTGTCCTTGTGCACTGTGGAGTCGTTAGACCAGATGGTCTTTAAAAGTCCCTTCCAGCTCAAACAATTCCATGATCCTGTGATACTATGTTTGCATACAACATCAGAGGCAGACACTGGTGGAATGGCAGTAGAGGCTGGACCTTCCCAATGATATTCCATGACAGTTTCGTTGCCATGTGACAGATGGCAGCAGAGGGGCAGACTGACAGAATGGTGTCTGATTTGGAAGAGCGTATGAAGCAAAGGTGCATCAGTGAATTCCTCCAAGCAGAAATGATGGCACCCATTGACATCCATTGATGCATGCTGAACGTTTATGGAGAGCAAACAGAGAATGTGAGCACAGTGAGGTGGTGGGTGATGTGTTTCAGCAGTGGTGACAGCATAAAGGCACGTTATGTTCCAGATGGCCATGCACAGCTGTCACACCACTAAATGAAGAGTGCTTTGATCGGCTCGTGCACGTGAATTGGTGGATTATGACTAGGGAGCTGTGAACAGAACTGAATATTGGCTTAAATGCATTGGAAACATTGGTGGCAACTTTGGAATATTGCAGTTTGCACCATGTGGGTCCCAGAAATGCTCACACAGGAACAGAAGGAACATTATTAACAACTTTGTCAGGACCTATTGAACCAGTATGAGCCAGAAGGTTACCGTTTTCTGGATTTCATCATTACTGGTGATGAGATGTGGTGTCACCACTACAAGGCTGGACTATTCTAACACATCCATTGTATAGTTCGGATCTGACACCTTCTGGCTTCTATATGTTCATGCTGATGAAAGATGGACTGTGTTGGCAACATTCTTCTAGCAGCTGGTCCCAAGGTGGACCCCTGGGGGACACTGCTTGTCACCAGACCTGGATGTAGAGCCATTGATAACAGTCTTTTGGCTATGACTATTCAATGAATTCTTTATCCACCAAATAGTCCAGCCTTCAAATCCATATCTGTCCAACTTAGAGATAAAGATGCGGTGTGTTTGGCGCCATGTCAGAGGCCTAGCACAAGTTGGTAGACTGTGTCAGTTGCTCCTTCTTGGTTCACCAATGCAGTCACTCCATCACAGAAGGCCACCAGATCAGGCATGATCTGCTTTCTGATTCAGACAGCCCGAACTTCTCCACTTCACCAACTTTCCAGAGTTCCACAGTTGTCCAAGCACAGGGTTATTTAGGTGGCCTGAAATTTAATTCTGCTCTAGAAGACACCATGAAGGCTTGTCCTTCTGGTTGCCCTTTAAGGTTTGAATGCAATCTACTTATTTTCAATACAAGAGCTGAAAAAATGAGTTAGCTCTACAGTGCTAACATGCAAGATCGTAGAATCATGCTGAGGGCATAGAATCATAGAATGGCCTGTATTGAAAAGGACCAAGATATGGGGAATCTTTCTATCCTAAGCTGCTAGTGCATGCTCTAATACTTTGCAAATGCTGGGTTGCAGATTTTCCTCTTTTCATCTCAGTACTCTGGAGTTGCAGTAAAATCTTGGTTATTCTCTTAGAACAGAAATGGCTTTTACAAGAATGGCTTTAGCGACTTCAGTTGTTTGTCTTGTGATTCAGAGAGCTTGCTCTCACCCACTGCTGGCTACGCTGCTTCTGCTCTAAACTCATCCCTCAGAAGAGCACACAAGCTTTGCGACTTGGATTTGCACAGTAGAAACCCAACACAGTGGATATTTATTTTTAATTTTTAAATGAAGTATTTGAATAGACAGATGCTTGCTAGCGGATATCGCTTTCCTACACTCTAGCTCCTACTCCAGGGGAAAGAGTAGAGTTTTTGACAGGAAGGAAGAAGACATCTTTAGGACGCTCTCTTGGAGAAAGTGCCTCCTAGTGGCTCCCAAGGACCACAGAAATCCTGCTTTATACCCCAATTCATATTTTATGAATTTGTTTTCTTAATCACATGTAATTCCTTTTCCAGCATTCTGTTGTCTCAGTGTTAGGATGTTTGTAGTTTGGATAAATCCACATTAGCATGAGCAGACTTACTTTATTATTATAACTTCAGTTGCCAGCAGTTTGATAAAAATAAAAGATCGTTCTGGGATGTTCTCCCTGTTCTTTGTCACACTGTGTCTGTTATGTGGATTTATTTTCTCGTCTTTTAGCAGAAATGGTTAGCAGCTCTTAGCAGCTATCTTCCATTAATGCTCTTCTCCCTTATTCCCATATGGTTTCTTCATCTGGGTAGGCACTTGAAGAAAGTGGGACTTCTTTCATATAGCTGTTGGAGTTTGCTATGGATTGTCATCACAGATGCTATAACTTCCCTTAAACTTCTTTCCTGGACTGTATTGGAAATGAAGCAGTTGAAGGATAAAGTGGGGCAGGTGTTGCCCTTTGGGCTGTAGCTTCAGCACATGTGGCCTTTGGAGCTAGAGAACCAGAGAAGATTTGAAGGTATACAAAACCAATAGACCTTTTTTTTTTAAAAAAAAAAATAGAAATTACTCCATTTTCACGTTGTAGGATGATCAGGGTCAGACTGACACTTCTTTTTCAAGTTTTTGCAATTTTAATCCATGTTAAGTGGGTTATCCACTCTCTGAAGATGGATAGAAAGACTTCTTTCTGTCTGGTGACTCAGGGAAATGCCCTTAATTCTTCCAGACCACAGAGGAACTTCCTTGGGCAAAGATACTGTTTTAAGTTTTAGCTAAGCTTAGTCTGAAAAACTTGATCCCTTTTATCCCTGGCAAGGACCCGTGTGCCGAGCAGCCGGGCACACTGCCATCTCACCAGATGGCCAGCAGAACAGTGGCCAGCACAGTGTATCACATCTCCACTTGGCAGCACACAATGTCATTCCCAGGTGACAGTCACCATCCGCTTTGAACTTAAAGCACACCTAAAGACTGACTGAACTGATGTGCTGATGTGAATCCCAGCCTCATGTAGTGTTAACTTGGTCGAACATCTTGGAAATAATGTTCCCAGCTGCTTTCAAAGCAGGTGGGACTCAGGTGTGGCACCAAAAAGATCATCTTTGAAATGTATGAGATGGGCAGGAGGTAGGCTTTGGTGTGTCCTTTGGGTTTCACAGTGTGAGAAGATAAAACTCTTAGAATGCATCCGAAGGAGAGAAATAAAGATGGTGAAGGGCCTAGAAAGCAAAATCATAGAATCGAAGAGTAATTAAGGTTGGAAAAGACCACTAAGATGATGTGGTCCAGTTGTCAAACCATCACCACCAGGCCCACTGAACCATGTCCCTCAGTGCCATATCTCCATGTTTCTTGAACAGCTCCAGGGACAGTGACTCCATGACCTCCCTGGGCGCCCTGTTCCAGTGCATTGCAACTCCTTCTGAGAAGAAATTTTTCCTAATATCAAAAAATGTACACATAATATGATAATTCTTGTGTTTTGGGTTGGGACTATGGTACTCATTTAGAGTCACAGAATCACTGAGAGGTTTGGATTGGAAAGGACTTCAAAGGTCATGTAGGTCTACTAGATGAAGCACTAGATCAGGTTGCCCATGTTAGCCTGGCACTGAACACCTCCAAGAATTGGGATCCACAGCATCATTTGGTAGCCTATGCCTGCACCTCACCATCATCTCTAATCTGAATCTCCCCTTGTTACTATTGGCTACAAGTGAGCACTGCTGGCTAGCGTTAAGTCTTTCATTTATCAGGACCCATAAGTCCTTCTCAGCAAGGCTGCTTTCTAGGAATTCTTCTCCCAGTCTGTACTTATAACGGGATTGTCCCAATCTGAATGCAACACTTCACACTTGTTGAGCCTCATTAGGTTGACATGGGCCCACCTTTCAAGCCTGCTCAGGTCAGTCATGATGGCATCCCTTTCTTCTGTGATGTCAGCTGTACCACTCAGCTTGGTGTCATCAGCAAACTTGCTGTAGGTACTCCTTATCTCATCATCTGTGCCATTGATAAAGATGTTAAAGAGTACCAGTCCCAAGGTGAACGCCTTTAAAATATTCACAGTGATATTTCTAAAACTTGTATCTCATTTTCAGAAACACTTTTAAGGTCACATTTCACATGCCTGCAGGTACTTGATGATGCAGAGAGGGATGTGGGAATGTATAGTTCAGGGCCCATTTGTGCTCTGGAAGGCTTCTAAGTATCTCTTGAAATATGGTCCTTCAACCAACTGCTCTTTATCACCAGTCAAAACTGAGAGCTCCTAATTCTAATTCACTTGGTGCTGAAATGGGATTCAGAGCTCAGAAATATTTCTGTGATTTGACCATACGCTGGTATGAAAGCTTCACCCAGGGAGATTTATCTGTGGGTTTCCAGAGAGGTAAAGATCTTCCTGTAGATGTGAAGACGAATGCCTATTGAGCAGACGTGTGCACTGACCTGGTTTGATTGGGTTTGGAATTTTATTTTGTTCCAAAATACTTTGCTCAGTTTCTTAGTGAACAGCAGAAATGGACTGAAGAACTGACCAGTCACGCTGCATGAAATGCTATTTAACATCTATGGCTTCTTCTCCTCTCCTAATAATGATATAGAAACAGAAATAGAGGTGTGGCTGCTAAAGTTTAGAGGGACTAAAAGTTATATGAGGAAGATTTTTAGAAGTCGTAAAGCCAACTTTTTGGTTTGGGATTAGGGTGGCAGTTGACTTATGTATGAAATGGATCTGTTGTGTATGAAGCTACGCTTAAGCAAGACTGTTGAGAATCCTGTTCCCAAATGTAAGTGGTTTTGAACAAGGATCGTCAATCCTGGCTGCCTGAAAATTTCAGACTCACAATACTTGGAGTTTGGGCTATATGACCTTGAAAGGGCCCTTGCAAAGTAAATGATTCAATGATTCTGTGATTCTACTTGTCCCTATATATGAGGGCAGTTGTGGGGATGAGCTGAGCAAAATGAGACTTCTGTATTGCTTTCCCTCACTGGTCCCTCCCACTTCTTTTTTAATCATTGTTGTTTTTCACTTCTATATAAAGTTAGGAAGCATAGATTTATAAAGAGGGTTTTTCCATGAGGCACATTTTGAAAGAATTGGAGTTTATGACAGAATGGTGAAAAAAAAAAATAAAAATTGTTGTGGTCCTGTAGTAGTCAGCATTTCAGATTTATTTCAGGTACTGTAAAAGATTGAGCAGGTTTGGAAGGAGGTGTGATATGCCTCTCTTACTGCACTGCTTTACTGAGCAGACATTAACCTAACAACACACAGACAATATTAAGCGTGGATGTAATAATGAAAAAAAAAGGTTATAACTGTGTAGAAGATGGCTATGTATATTTACATTTACATATATATACATGCATATCCCTTATATATGTGCATATATGTATATGTACATATAAGGACCATGCATGTACTGTGTCTGCATGCATATATGCGAGTATGCTTTTGAAATATAATTTGGATTTTTACCATCATTTCACACCTCTGCTTTTATAGTCTTTCTGTTAAAACAAAGCATGTTTATTTATTTTTCTTTTTAATGTTGGGTTTGTTAACAGGATTTTAGTGTTTTCCCAGGCATTTTCTTTTATTCGTGTTGTTTTCACACTTACTGTTCACTGGTGTTGGTGAAGAAGAAACCAAACTTCGTTATTATCCTTACAGAGAGAAAAAAGTCATGCCTATGTAAAAGATTAATAAGAATACTGCCACTGTTGTAAAAAAAAGTTTATATCAGGGAGCTTCAACATGCCAGAGATCAGAGTTTTAAATTTTTTACATCCAAAGGGTGCCAGGATGAACATATTCTGTTCTTTGGTCCATCTCTGCTTTGTTACAGCACTTTACTTCTTCCAAGCCCATCTCAAACCTCTTCAAAGCTGAGCCAGGACAACAGGGAGCAGGCCAGCATTTCAGTGTCACAGTGCACAGAGACAGCACCTCTCTGCAATAATCAATAGCCTTCTGAGTGCTCCTAGTGTCTTCTCTCCTCCTCGACAGGGTAACTGTGAGTCAGGCAGAAGGGATTCCCCGCTGGCAACAGGGGATCTTTCTCCTTGGCTGCTGGTCCAGCAATTCCGTAGCTTGCTGTGAATTCCTCTTCTTGGCTAAATACAAAGCTAGCATGCTTTTGGCGAGAAATGCTGGGTCTTGTGCTTGATTTACTTCCCCTTATCTCAAGCTTTCTCCTCACTTGCCCATGCTGCTTTCCTTGGCCTGGCTTCCCCAAGCAAAGGCAATGACTTTGTTTTACAGTGCTGTATAAATACTTCTTATGCTTTGGCACAAGCATATTTATGTTTGCCTCTGTGTTCTGTGCACTGCAGGAAGACTTTGTGCTCAAACCCAACCATTAATCTCCATTTTCCTGGAGTGAGCTCCATTTCTGAGCTTAAGCTGTACAGGAAGGGGTGGTTGGTGATGTCCTCAACCTCCAAAACAAACCCTTCCCTGCACTGAAATGAGCAGTTACATTTGTCAGTCCATGTCATCTTCCAACCCAAGATGGGGACTGTTGTTTGTAGACTTAGATGTATTGTCCCATGTTGCACCATGTGTGAGGATAGATTAGGGCCATCCCTTGAAGATTTTGCCATAAGGAGATGTGTGTTCTTCTTCTTTTGAGGTACATTTTAGCATGGGAGATTTTATTTTTTGCCTTACCAGCTGAAGGATAAAAGAAGGGGGATTTAGACTGGATGTAAGGAAACAGGTTTTTTACAGTAAGGGTTGTGTGGTACTGGTTGCCCAGAGGGCTGGATCTTATCCTTGGAATGTTCAAGGATGGGGCTCTGTAGATGTCCCTGTTCATTAGAGGGTAGTTGGAGTAGATGACCTATAGGGATCCGTTTCAGCTCAACTGATTCTGTGATTCTGTGATATGGTTATTATTGTCTTCAAGAGAGTCATATGAGCCAAAACTGTCATAATTATTCCTCATGAAACTCACATGAAATGCTAAATGCAGTGTTTACTGCCCAGTTGGTTGACTTGTGATTTCATATTTAGTCCATGGCCATGGTTCACTGGATAACCTTCAACAAATAAAGCATCATCTTGTGCATCTTGCTTTGTCAGCATGGAAAAGGGGAGCGATAAGAAGGTTAACTTCACTCCCTGGGAGAAGAAATTTGGAAGTCTCAGTTTGCTCAGCTCATCACTGCAGTTGCCTCCATATATGTGGACAAATGCAGTAGGTCTGAAATTTTCAGGTAGATGGCAGTGTGGCCATGAAGCCAGCAGAAGGGTTTGGAGACTTCACGTCCTCTTATATTTCTTCTCTGATTTTTTTTAAAGGCATATTTAATTGCCTAGGATGGTATTTGAGTGTTCATCAGTAACTGAAGTGAATGCATCAGCTCTCGTAAGTTAAGCAGGAAAAGAGAGGAAATCTCTGTAGAAAGCAGGAGAATGAAAGTGATTCAGTGGCTGCTGGTCCTATCAGATTGTAATGCAGAGGTCCTGACAAACTGAAGAGCAAAGGTGTGAATTTCCAGTATGAGAGAGATCTCAGTTCCTGGGAGGAGGCTCTGTTAGGCCTTTTAATGACCCCCAGTGGCCAAGATCAGTTTTATCTCATTCATGGTTTATAGAAACACCTAGCTGTGGATGAAAGGCTTTGCAGTAAAAGCTGCATTCAGAACTTGGTTATACAGGATTCAAGAAATAATGTGGCAATTAGCGCAAACTTGGGACCAAACGAGAGTTTCCATATTGCAGTGCTGGTTAGTGAGCTGTGATGTGTGAAGGCTTCCCAGTTTGCTCAAGCACTTGGATGCTGAAGATCAAAAAATAGATCAGGATATTGGCTGTCTTCTGGGAGGAGAAGTGAGCATCACTGGACCGGGAGGAGCTATCATTAACAAATAAAGGAATGAAAGTCTGTGCTCTAATGAAGAAGCTCTTTTGTAGCTTTATTTTCTTTCCCTTTTTTTAATATACACAATAACTAATATTTAGAGTTCAGTGCTCTAGGGGTGTTGTTCTGGCAAGCTGTGCATTTTTTTAAGGAGGATGTTTTCAGTCCCAGCTCTATCCATGTTAAAGTAAAATGCCTACTGGTACTTGGAGGCACCACAAATTTCATTTCTTTAGCTCATTTTCAGTGAAAGTGTGATAATCACCAGGTCAGAACATTTGGCAGGAGGTCAGTAATGGGGATTTTGGTGCCTTTTCATTGTGGAATCACAGGGAGGACAGTTAGTAACCAAATGCAAAATCACCAGCTCATCCTGGTGATGTCAAGGGTGGCTATAATCACAAAAGTGGTGATAAAGAATCATACGATCATTATAGTTGAAAAACAACAACTGGTCATCTAGTCCAGCCATCCACCCACCACCACCATGCCCACTAACCATGTTCCTCAGTGCCACATCTCCACAGTTCTTGAACACCTTCAGGGATGGTGACTCCACCACTGCCCTGGGCAGCCTGTTGCAAATACCTCACTACTCTTTCTGAGGAGAATTTTTTTCTAATAGACTACCTGATGTAGGAGATGTAAAAGCTGTGAGATTTTACCTTCAAGCATCAAAAAGGAGCAAGATGGCCTGGTGCAGAGAGGCTCAGGAAGTAGATGGAAAACCTTCAGTGTGTTTATGGGCACCTTGTTTTTCCCTCTGTCTTGCGCACGAGAGCCCTTGCAAGACAAAGCTTTAGATTTACATGGGCTAAAATAAAGCCACATGCACAGCTTAATTTTCATGCTCTGGGATGTAACTGTTAGGGAGTTGTTTGGTTTGGTGGGACCAGAGTTGCTCATTGAAGTCTCAGGATGCCCGTCAATGTGAGAAACTCCTCATCCACGCACAAAGAATCACAAACTGTGACTCTGTGACTCCAAAGAATATAAACAACTGTTATGGTAAATATTTAAGGAGAATGAGATCCATCTGTTTCAGAGTAATAAAGCTCCTAAAAATGGAGCCATTTTCATGTAGGTTCTCTTTATTTTTTTGAGTTCTGCAGCTTCTCCATAGCTCCTTGAGGCAGGTATCAAAACACATGAATTTCTGATGGGGTCTGTTGGTTCAGCTCTTATATTACACTCTTATATTATACCTATACTGTCTTGGGAAAAGTTTTGTTTAGTGGGAAAGTTTTCTGAAGGTTTTGCTCAATTCTCTGCTGGAAGGTATTTTGGAAGTGCAACCCAGTATTAAAAGAAACACATTAAAACCACAACACAAAAAGCATGTATATAGAACAGCATTCTGTACATTTAAGGGTGAGATAAAAACAAAAGTCTGCTACAGATGTGCTTGGAGTATCTGTTTGGGGGCTTATCAATGAATAATGAAGGAGACTGTGCCTTTGCTAGAGATTTATGTTGTAGACTTTATGAGCCCTACTGAAGCGTTCTCAAGGAGATACAGAAAGGATTTACCATCAGTGTGTGAAAGAAATGGGGACTGGGGGAAGGTGTAGAGAATGGGCACAGCAACCCCATAGGGCAGAAAATACATCTAAAATGTTGGGAAATGAAATTGTCATTCTCAAGACAGAAGAAGAGTGGAGGAGTAGCTTGGCTTGTGAGTATAATTTCTTTGCAGTAACTAAGGACAGAACAAAGTGAAGCTATAACCCTTTTTAGTTTAAAGTAGCTGTAAGGGGCTGTAGATGTCCCTGTTCACTGCAGGGGAATTGTACTAGATGATCTTTAAGGGTCTCTTCCAACTCAATTCTAAGATTGGAGGAGAAAGATTTGGTGCACATTTTGCTGATGAGAAAATAAGACCACTGTGTGACAGAGCAGGACATTAAACATGACCTTCTGGTATTTGTAATGATTACCTTTTATGCAGGGTCAAATACTGACCATCATGTGATGTAATGCTTCAAGGTCAACTTTTTGTTGCATCTGGGGAGGAAAGGACCCAGCTGAATGGGAAATGGTGCCTGATTGAGATCTGCAATACATTACCTGTGTCCTTGCATATGAAGTGCCATAATTTTGCTCTGGGATTTTGGCGCAGGCACACACAAGTAGATTATAATAGAGCAAGCACATCTGACGTCCTGCTTTAAATCTCAAACTATTAACTTAATTAATATTATAGGCTCTTAACACCTTTCTTTACATGTGAGCTACCTTACATGAGACTGGAAGATGCTGCTGCTTTGCCCTTGTTGCTTCAGAAATGCCCGCTGTTTGGTTTGTATTAATTACTTCACACTCAAGGTCCTGATTAGGCTTTGACAGAAAGCTCTGTCTGGCTATTTAGCTCTCAGTTAAACAGCATCCTTGTTCTATGCTATGGATGGCTGATCTTCACCAGTGTGCAGAATGGTATATCTGGACCAAAGTCTACTTGTGAACTGTTCCAGGCATATTTTAAAGAGTAAATGAGTTTGTTTGACTGTTCGCTTTTTTCCCACTCTTAAGGTGAATAATGTTATTTCTGTGCTTTTTATCAGTGTAGTGCTGTCCTCTGGCATAAACAGCCTTGTAATGGGCGAGTGAGAGCACAAGCATTGCTTTTCTTAGGGAGACACTGATACAGAAAAAGATGCAAAATGACACTGTCTTGATTGATTTGCTGTTTGCATGGTTGAAGGGAAGGATGAGATGGTTAAGCTGCTGTTTGATGTGGAGATTAAATTAGATTTAAGAAGCATTTTGAAATGTCACTGAAGATAAACTGTTTTGAATAGGTGATTACTTAACCAACCGCCTTTAAGTATCCCTGGTGTTCAGCTGAGGTTTGCTGACTTGTTTGGTGGATAGAGAAGAGGGAGTGAGATCTGTCCCTACATTTCTCCTGTGCATTCCTGCTACAGCTTGGAGCTGGTGCAGTAACATAAAACCCAAAACACTGCTTTTATTCCATGGTGTGAGTCATTCCTGCAGTTCATAGGATCACAAAATGATTTTGGCTGGAAGGGACCTCTGGGTCCATGTGGTCCAATCCCTGCTCAAGCAGGGACACCCAGAGCAGGTGTCCAGGGCCACATTCAGGTGTCTTCTGAAGATCTCCAAGGAAGAGATTCTGCACCCTCCCTGGACAAGCTGTGTCCATGCTTGGTCACCTGATAGAAGAGCCATATATCTCTTGATTGGATTGACAGTTTGAAAATGTCTAGGGCCTGGAATGATTCTCTCCATTTTTCAGTAAGAAAGACTTTCCTTTCATAAAGAAAGGAAAGGAAGGGGTGAGAGATGTAAAATCTGGATTTATTCGGTTGTTCAGGGCAAACATGAAGGCTTGTATATCCCAGAATCTTATCTCAGCCTTACACCACCTCCTTCACCATTTCTGGGCAGAAACTGGAGCAGTGCTTCTTTCCATAATGGTGTTGATAACCCGCATTGCACATTACTCTTTCAGCATATTGAGGATTTCACTGTGATTATGAAAATCACAAAGAAGTGTTTCTAAGTTTCCAAGCTGTCAGACTGGGCAACAGGGAAGGAGGAAATAGCACACCTTATTGAAAGAACAGGCAGGCTTTTGAGGATCTCAAGGCTGATGAAGGACAAGAGAAAGACTGGGGTGTCCAGCCTCCTGCTGGACATTTTGCATCCTCTTAATTCTCCCTTTCCCAAGTGCGTTTCATCATCATAAAGGTCTTGTCACAAATTTTGCTCTGAGTGCTAAAAGCTTTGCTCTCCTCTGCCTTCCTCTGTAATTTAAGAGCCACAGATGCTGATACATCTCTGAGACAGAATCTATTACACTTCTTCTGCCAAGCAGAGCTATGGTGCTTGCTAACTCTCAATTTGTTCTTTGTCGGTGCTCAGCTGGCCACACTGCTGAGCACCAGCAGGGCTTCCTCCACTCAGTGGTTCCTATTAGCTTCCCCCTTCTTAATTTCATTATCCATTTCTAATGGCTTTTTAATGTTTGAGCTGAATTTACAATGCCAGGGACATTGTGCAGCTTCTGTTTCTCCAGAAGTTTGCCATAGAGAGTGCAGCCGACTGTCCGCTGCTTTACTCACACTGTTGGAAATGGTCAGAGTATCTGCATTTATTGATCTTTTCTTCTTTTTTTTTATTTTTATTTTTTTTCTTGAGGATAAATCATGGAGCATTCTTGTGTGTATCAGCTTCCTCTGAATTTGTAGCAAATGCTAATTTACTTCCTTTGAATATCAAATCATTGAACACTTGATTGCATGTACTTCTGAGCAAGTCTTTGCCACTTCTATCTTATACAGGTGGGAGTAACATCTTTCCCATGCTGCTCTACAAGTTTCCTTGCAAACACTGTCCCATTTATTTTTCCTTTGTTTCTCTTAGTAAAAAAAAATTAATCACTATTTCTGAAACAGTGTTCACTTTTTGGGGAGGAATTTACTGATAATTCCTATTGTCTTTCTCATAGCATCTTTCTGTCTTCTCCACGCTGAACAGTTCCAGATCTCTCAGCCTTTCCCCATGTGAGAGATGCTCAAGGTTGTGACAATCTTTGTAGCCCTCCTCTATATTCTCTCCAGCAGTTCCCTGTTTGTTGTGAACTGTAGAGCCCAGAACTGGACTCAGTGCTCCAGATGTTACCTCACCAGGGTAGAGTAGAGGGGAAGGATCACTTTCTTGACCTGCTGGCCACACTCTTTATAATGCACCCCATGATACCATTGGCCTTCTTTGCCTCAAGGGCACACTGCTGGTTCATGGCCAACCTGTTCTCCACCAGAACCCCCAGGTTCTTCTCTGCAGAACTTCTTTTCAGCAGCTCAGTCCTTAACTGTACTGATTCATGCCATCATTCTTCCCTGGGTTCAGGACTCTACACTTGCCCTTGTTGAACCTCATAAGGTGCAAGGCCCTGCACCTCGGTTGGAGGAATCCCAAACATTGATACAGGTTGGGCAGAGAATGGCTTGGAAGCAGCCCTGAGAAGAATTTGGGGGTGTCAGTTGATGAAAGATTCAACACGGGCTGGCAGCGTGCAGCCCAGAAGGCCAACTTTATCCTGGGTTGCATCAAGAGAATTGTGACCAACAGGTCGAGGGAGGTGATTCTGTCCTTGTGAGACCTCACCTGGAGTACTATGTCCAGTTCTGGAGCCCCCAACGCAAGGAGGACGTGTAGTTGATAACCACAGGGCTGGAGCATTGCCTGGGGACAGACTGAATCTGTTTCATTTTGGTAGAAACATGCAATGTTAGTCTCTGACTGCTGCAGGCTCTTTGAAAGCCATGGAACCACCAACAAGATAAATGGCTCCCAAAGCCACTCCAGCACTGCGGAAGGGTCATAGTCGATGGTATCAGTTTTAATATTTATACAAACATATGCTGTTTTTGTTAGTCACTAAATCTCTTGGTGGTGGAGTTGAGGAATTCTGCTTCGTAAGGGTATTAAAAACTGAGTAGTTCATAAAACATGATGCAGGTAATGGGATCCTGGCAAGATACTGAGCTCTTCTCATGGTGGTACCAGCTTCTTCTAGTCTTCAGTTAGACCTTAAATGAAGCCTGACAGCATGGCTGTGACAGCAGGTGTTGGGATGGATACTGGCATTTTTCAAGCTAAGGCATCTTCATGGCCAGGAGAAGCCTTCTGGTCCATCCCCACTGAAGTAGTTTGGAGCACTTCTGCGTGTTCCTCATCACCAACCTTAAGTTGCTTCTCCACAGAGATTAATTCAGTGCACAGTCTATCTCACCATTGAGAAATGCTCCCTGAAGTATTACCCAATTTTTCCATTAAGTTTAATTCCTTCACATTTAGTTTTTCTTGCTCTGATTCTCCCCAGGTTACTTTTCCTCCTTAGTGCTAGAATAACAAAGTGTGGCTGCCAAAAATTCTCAGGACTCTCCTTTTGTCTGTATATGATGTTAGCCTGAATTAGTGTTTCACACCGCAAGTGTGGCAAGATGAATAAATGTACTCATTGTTTGGCATGACGCAGACATGAGTGTGCCTGAGGGTGTTAATGGGAAATGGAGAAAAAGACAAAAATAGAGCAAGACTTCTTGCTTTTGGAGTTCTAAAATTTTGAAGATTGTATTGGGTAAGGTACCATTGCATTGCATTGTCTTCCCTCTGTCATCTTTTGTCTCATATCAAGTGAACACAATGGTAAGCACTTTGTACGTCAGGTATGAAGCCTTCTGTATATTATAGTTTTAAAACAGAGAACACAACCATAGGTATTCACTTTCCGAGAACCTTCATGCTTTTGGTTTACAGCTCAAGCTCGAAAATTTGGGTGTAGCTTTGAATGGGTAAAGCAGTTTCTTCTAAAGGCCACTGGCCACATGGCAGGAAAATAGTAGGAAAATGAAAACTTAGTATTTATGTCATTGTAAGTGACCAGAACTAGTGGGGAATCAATATTCATTGCTTGGAAAATACAGATTATAGTTGCCTCCATCATCTCTTCTCCACTAAGCTTTTGGTGTATCCGTTCCTTTATATTCTCAGTGAAGTTTTGCATCTTGTGTTTTTCTCCTGCATAGGGCCAAGTAGTGTAAACAGAGCAGAGAGAGTTGTGCTGTCCTTCAGAAAGGAAGATATGAAAGGGTGATCTGATGGTGATCAAAATGGGCTGCTGTGATGCTTTTTGTTAAATCTGGGAAAATAATACACATGATCTGTTCTGCCAATATTTCCTTTGGAGGGAATAACTGTAATTTCTTTCCCAATGTAATTGATATGCATGGTATTAAAATATGTCCTTTTCAAGGATAACTACAGAAAAGGGAGCTTGGGAGTGTCTTATCCCTTCTATCCCTGCCCTGCTATTCCATAGCAAGAGGAGGGGGAAGGGCATTTTTATTTTTAAGACTATTGATTTTGGTTATCAATATGCTCAGCAGCATTTGTTATGTCTTAAGGAAGCCAAATGAGTGCTAAGTACTCAACCAAAGCAAAGCACTGTGTTTCAAATTCATCTCTCCCCCTGGAGAGAATAAAATGGAAGTTTAAGTGGCTTACTGGAGCAAGTATTAGTCACTTTGTGCACTTTGCTGGAGGGTTCTTCTAAGAAACTGCAGTGTGTACAACTGTTTGCTCACATTTCATTCTCCTTCAACTGCTGGAGTGGCTAATTCATAGGATCATCTAAGCTCAATGTTTAGCATCATTTTCTTTCTAGAAAAGGGCTAAAAATATCTCTTTGTTCAGAGACAAGTGAGGTCCTTGCTCTCTTGTAGCACTGCTCAAGGAAGATTGGATGCTATCTCAAAAATGGTGCAAGAGAGGAAGGAAGGATGAGCACAACAGGGCTTCTGTAGGACAAGTGGTAACGGTCTTAAGTTGTACCAGAGGAGGTTTGGATTGGATATTAGGGAATATGTCTTCTAGGAAAGACTGGCGAGGCATTGGAACAGACTGCTCAGGGAGGTGGTGGTGTCACCATCCTGGGAGATGCTTAACATGGTGATGTGGCACTGAGGGACATGGTTTAGTGATGATCTTAGAGGTCTTTTCCAGCTTTAACGATTCTATGATTCTGTGATCAAGTCCAACTATTAGCCTGACTGACCAAATCCCATCACTGTGTACTGTAGTGTTAGATTGTATGGGTTGGGATGGTTTTAAATAGCTTATTGCTATTCATGTGCTAATACGGATAGAGCTATTGAGCATGAGCACACCCTGCTGATGTGACTACAGGCCTTCCGTCTGCATCTGGCTGGTTTGCATCTCTTCCTTGAAGAAATGCGTTTAGGTCTAGTCTGCTTGCCAGCATTTTTAACAATTATGATAATTGTTCCATTCAAAGTATTGAGATAGGCAGCCAGGTCTGAAAATGATGAAATGATGATGGATTGTAGCTATTTATCATGAGTTACAAGGGAAAAAGAGAGAGATAAGAAGAGCGGCACCAGCTCTGTGCAGGTGCTTCCACACAGTCTGTGTCCTTGTGACATCTGGAGAGTTCTTTGAAATTATCCAGTCCTCTTCCTTTTGCTTTAATATTGCAGTAAATGGCACATATAATAAATTTGAGAGGTCAAAAGACTTGCTGAGTTTTGGAGGTTTAATTTGTTTCCAGCATCCAGATGAAGAAAAATCATCACTGCTTGCACTCTGAATACAGTTGAGAGACATTCAAAGAAAAGCAATTAATACACATATTTGGGTATGTCAGCTATTAGGTTTTGTTCTTTGTAGAGGGAGACAAGCAGGACTGACATGAACTCAATCATAGAATCATAAAATGGTTTAAGTTGAAAGGACACCTGAAGATCATTGAGTCTATTAAGGTTCCCTTCCAACTCAAACCATTCTATGGTTCTATGATCTGGAGCTCATGTAAGTCTTGCCATTGATGGAAAAGGGGACTCATTTGTCCAAAACTGTTCTTCTCATTTGTCTCAGGAATATAATTTAAATTTCAAGAAAATAAATTGGCATACTGTCTAAACAAGTAGTCCAGGCTGTCTAAAACAAATTCCATGTTGCTGAATGCCTGCCTTTAATCCCATCTCTTTCTTTTGGGGCTCTGGTCTTGCTTTACAGGCAAGTGAGCTTGCAGAAGCTGTTAACAGACATATTTCTTCAGGATTGGGCCCCCATGAAAGAGCAGATTTAATTATACGCATGACAAATTCATATACTTGCTTGAACAAAGAAACATTCAGTGTAAGCTCTTCTGGGGAGGAAGCATGTAATCATGAGTGTTTGGTACCACGTTTGACGTGATGGAACATCAAGGAGCTATTCATTCTCAGCAGAAATAGTGATTAATGAAATTATAACCATTTATAGTTACAATACTACGTTTGAACCAGTCTACTTCTGTCTTTCCTTGATTTGGGAGATAATACAATTATTTTCATGTATGTGAAGCAGGGATAATATGATAGCTTAAATGCTTACTCTCCAGTTGCTGATTTAATTATATGAAATGTCAAGGTAGTTTAAGCAGTACTTGGGGAAACCCCTACCTCTGTCAGCTAGGAATATGCTAAGTGTTTTAGAAGATAACTTGCACCTTGCTGTTAAAGAAAGAACCAAGTCAGAAGGCAGCGTGTACAATCTCTGTGTTCAGTGTGATGCATCATGTCTATAAAAGCTAAACCAAACCAGTAGATCTGATTTTCTAATACATTTTGAAAGGTGAATAATACAGCTTTGTGTTGCTCATGGTATGTGTCATAGATGCCTGTTTGTTCCCAGTGAGTGTCAAACCTGGTAAACAAAGGTAAGACTCAGGATTTTGGATGAGGGAAAATAGCATTCACAGAGATGTTGGTTAACTTCCTCACAGTGCAAATCCTCTTGTGCTTGTGGCCTTTGCTTCAAGAAAATGGACTTCTGATGTAGAAGAACGGCCTGGGTGAGCAAAAGGAATGGGTTGCTGTTCACTGAGATCAAAGAATATGTTTTAAAGGCTTTGAAGCCTTTAAAGGGGAAAGCTACATCCATTTAACAAGTCACTGTTTATTGGTGGGATGTTGGTGTGTCTGCTGACCCTGATGCAAATATGAGATAAAATAAACTCACCTAAATCCTTAATAGGGATGTGAGCAAGTCTGATTCGTCATGTTTTGCTGTTAGTGGAGAGCACACATTTTGTTAGTGACATTCTGTTTGCTCAGACATCATAACTTGATTGTGAGTCAAAGTCCCGGTCCTAAATACTGACAGCTATTGCTCCCATTTCTTCCAGTGAGCTCAGTTTAGAACTGCGTGGTCTGTTCTTCAAATAACTCATCTGAATGTGATTTTATGAGAATGATTATTTTGGATTACGTTTTCAGATATGTTTTTGTGGTTGGACGTAGCCATGAGGGAGATAAGGACTGTGTCTGGGTCTTGTACTTCTGCAAGAGCTGTGTGCTTCCGTCAGCCTTCAGATGTTTACTTTGATGTAGTCTACTTTTGTGATGCAAAATATTTGGAAATCTCATCTGAACACAGAGATGAATTTAGTAACATCCTTGTGGCATTATTGGATAAACAAGCACTTCATGCACCAGTAACATAAGAGCATTTGAAGAAATAATTGGTTACTATTTTGGGGTACAGCTTAAGTACAGAAATATTAATACAATGTGAGGAACTTTGTCAATGTTCAGAAATACCTTGCTAGACTTGAGAAGATAAGTGTCTTGTTAAGAAGAACAGACAATAGCTTCTTTTACTAATTAAGGACA
The DNA here is from genome assembly GCF_019232065.1 of Centrocercus urophasianus. Taxonomy (NCBI): domain Eukaryota; kingdom Metazoa; phylum Chordata; class Aves; order Galliformes; family Phasianidae; genus Centrocercus; species Centrocercus urophasianus. The sequence continues at coordinate 1,616,423 of NW_024884253.1, forward strand.
AAGACTGCCTGAATTTTGAGAAAGCTCTCTAGAAAAAGTAAAGACTTTTTTTACATAGGCATTAAAAGTATTTTTGGTGCTCTTTGAATAAAAGTTTTGCCTTCTCTGAAGTTTCTTGAAAGTTCTGTGATCTTTGGATGAGGGCTAAATGCAAAGAAAAGTTGCAGCATCATTAAATGCGGAATTCTGAAGATGTCTTCATCTGAGACAAAAGTGGTTACAAAGCTCTTCAGCATATACCCACAATCTCAGCATGGTATTTCAGGTAATAAAACTAACCTCAAGTTGATAGGGTAGTCCAGAACGATCTCTGAGAAAGATTGCTGTTGTCAGTACATACAGAGAAAGAGAAGATGTACTTCTTATATTAAACCCACGATGCTGATGCTGGCATAGATTAATCTTAGGGGAGCTGTGGAACCCTAACTGTGTTTTCACAGATCTTTGGTAGTCTAATTTTAGGATATTCTGAAAATAACATTATAATATAGAGGATTGACGGTCTCTGAACTAGATTATGTGACATGAAATCCCTGGTTTAAGGTTGTTTAGTAAGAGCAGTTTTTGTCTCCCTTAATGTGTGTAATATGTTGAAAATGTTGAAAATCAGATGATCCCACAATCGTGGAATCATAGAATAGCTTGCATTGGAAGGGACCTTGAAGATCATCTAGTTCCAATCCTCTGCCATGAGCAGGGTTGCCACCCACTAGATCAGGTTGGCCAGATTTCCATTCAAATTGTGAATTTGTGTAGGGCGAAGTTACTGTATTAAGCTTCCATTTCTAGTCCTAAAAACAAGTGTATTTCCTTGCCCTTAGCCATCTATTCATTCTCCCAGCAGGCCATTATTTTTGGTCACTGAGAACCTTGTTAATGACTTCAGTTATTTCAAGCAAATTTGTGGACTGGAGCATGTACACCTCTGCTTCTCATGTCATGGAGACTTGCAGGTTTGCTTCTGTTCTGGTAGTCAGAAAATTCACAATGAGTGCTTCCATAGCTTATCAAAATGCATTTAGGACAAAACTCATGGAGATCTTGGACACTCAGTGTGTTTTCCATTGTGGTCACTACACTCCATATTTAATTATCTGACTTCACACACATCATTTTGGACTCATTTTGGACTTCAGAACCCCTGACAATTTTTACTGTATTGTGAGATCATAGAATTGTAGAATGGCTTGGGTTGGAAGGAACCTCAAGGATCATTATGTTGCAACCCCGCTGTCACAGGCAGGGCCACCAACCTCCCCATTTAATACTAGACCAGGTTGTTCAGGGCCCCATCCAACCTGGCCTTGAACACCTCCAGGGACGGGGCATCCACAGTCTCTTTGAGCAACCTGTTCCAGCACCTCAAACTTGGCTTTAGGCTTTCAGGTCAGTTGTGAGGTTGCAATCTGCCAAGTGGGCAGCATGAGATGTGATTTGAACCCATATAATATCTTACAGGACTAATGAAATAGCATTTCTTTGGATATTTTGAGCTGTGGCTGGCACCCAGGGGAAACACACTGGTGGGGCAAGTACATGCTGGGGTAAAACAGTCTGTGTTCCTTCCTGCAGCTGTTTGCTTGAGTGCATGTGAGTCAGAGCCCTTAATTCTCTCTGCAGCAGTGAATTAAGGATAATTATTGCCTTCCTCACAATTTTGAGGTATATTAGAAAGGGAGGTTTGCAAATACATTTTGATTTTCAGACCCAGATGTTATAAGATTAGAACTTCCTCCTCCTCTTCCTTGTAATTCCTGCAATTATTGTTGCAAAGTATCACACTATTTGCTAACCATGCTGGCAATCTCCAGCTTTTTTTTTTTTTTTTTTTTTTTTTTTTTAATTTAAATAATTTCAGGAAGGATACCCTCTTTTTAGGGAGGAATTTCTGGGAAGGCCTCAGCTGTACTCACTTCCCTTGAATGGTGATGGCACAACCTGGAAATTGGAGCTAAATCCATTTCTTTTGCTCTACAGCTTATGTTGAGCATATGTCTGTTAAAAGCAGATTCAGAAGGCTTTTCATTCAAAAGCCTTCACTGAGTATTTCTTTGTGACAAAATAATGATGAAATGAGCATTTAAAGCATTGTTTTGTGGAAGAAAACAAATGCCAAAGAGGAAAGCAGAAGGCTGAGAACTATTCCTGTTGCTCAAACTATGGACCTAGGTGTGTAATTTCAGCAAATGTGGTGTATTTGTTCATCATTGGGTGTACATTTATGGCTACACAAATACATGTAGAATCATAGAATTGTCTGAGTTGGAAAGGACCTTAAAGGCCATCTAGTCCAAATCACCTGCAATGAACAAGAACAACTACAGCTAGATCAGGTTGCTCAGAGCCCCATCCAGCTTTGACACTGAACGTTTCCAGGATGGGGCATCACCACCTCTCTAAGAACGTGTGCCAGTGCCTCACTACCTTTATTGTAAAAAATCTTCTTCCTTACATCCAATCTAAATCTCTCCTCTTTTAGTTTGAAACCAGTGCACTGATAAAGCCTTTACTGTGATGCTATCTGCCTCGGTGATTATAAGCATTTAGTTAATACATTTAGAGTGCTCTTACATTGATAGAGAAAAAATAAATATTTCATTTATGCTACTGGGTTACTTCTGCTGTGACATTGGAGTCATCAATGTGTATATTTTTCCCCAGTATTGATTTTAATATTTCTTCTATGATTATTCTATGATTCTTTGGATCCAGTGTATTAGCAACAAAGATCAGCTCCATGTACTGGATGCAGGGAGAGGATGACCTGCACGTGCCTGAGGAATTCAACAAGGATGAACTGGGCTGGTTCCAGAGCATTCCTGTCAGACAGCAGCACAGCAGCTCTGGTCTTGCAGGGCTGTCCATCCTCTAGATGGAAATTTAATATTCCACAGAGCTTTTTCATGCGTTAAGCATAGTCTGTAAAGGTACTGGAGTGGATACCAAAAACAAAGGCATCAATCATGATTCAGTCATTGCTTTTCTCCCATCGAGCTGCAAAACCCACTGGGAGAACAGTATCTTTGCAAAGATGGTGTTGGAGAGGCTTGTGCTCTAGTGTATGAACAAATGGGCGTATAATTACAAATAGCTTGTATCACTGCCCATCGCTCCTGAAACTCTGTTTTTTTTTTTCTGCCTCTACTCTGCTGATTATTAGACTTTCTCAGGAACACAATTTCTCCAGTACTGAGGGATGTCAGCTGGGAAAAACTTACTGTGAGGGTGATGGCATTGGAACAGGCTGCCCAGAGAGGTTATAGAGTTTTCTTCTATGGAGACATTCAAAACCTGCCTGGATGCTTCTCTGTTTAACTTACCCTATGGAACCTTCTTTAGATCATTTCCAGAAGTGCTTTCCAAACCCCACGTCAGTAATTCTGTGAAGATCTCTCACTGGGGACATCAGTAATGATTTACTGGACATGGTTTGCAAGAACCAGAATCAGGTTAACCTGCACAGAACTCGATTGTCCTACCAGGAAACTGTGCTCTGATTTCATTCCAGTACTTCTGGCAAGCTGCATGGCATGATGGATCCTCAAGTACATCCTTCTAAAAAGCATTCAAAAAGTTATATGGATTATTGCAACGCTCTGTTTACTCTGGAGGAGGGGATTTAGTCCATGTTTACACCTGCAAACTGATGCTTTGATAATCCAGTTTTATTTTATGTGCCTTACTCTTAATAAGAGTATAATAAGATAAGATAAATATCTGGGAGATATTAAACGATGAGAAAACAGTAAAGCTGAGCATCGCTGGTCCGCATGTGTTGAGCCCAGGGAGCAGCAGGATGATATCATTTATCAGGAATAGGCCTGCAGAGAACAGCAGGAGCATGCCAGAAGACCAGCTCCAAATAATGCCATGCTGCAGAGTCTGATTTTTCCCGTTGCTTTCAGGTTTCCTCTGCCACCCACTCGATGTCCTTCAGAAGCTGACTGCTGGGAGCTGACTAACACAGTGATGTTTATCCTTCACTATGTCACAATGAAAAGTAACATCAGTTCATTGAATCTGGAAGTTGTCATTGCAGACCTGAGTGGGCCCAGCCTTCCTCAGAGATCTCATTTGCTACTTGTTGATTTAATGAGTAGTTAGCACTGGAGTTGGGAGTCCTGCGCTGGGTTGATGTGTTGCCCCCAGTGGGATATGCTCCAGCGTGCTTTGCAGAAGAAGAGATGAAGATAGCAGGTCAGATATCAGGAAAAATTTCTTTTCGGAAAGAATAGTAAGACATTGAAACAGGCTGCTCAGGGAGGTGATGGAGTCAGCATCCTTGGAGGTGTCTATGGAAAGGGAAGATGTAGTACTTAGGGGCATGCTTTAGATGGCAGTATTGATGGTGGGCAGTTGGACTAGGTGTTGTCAAACTCAGCCATTCTGTGATCTTGTGGTTCTGTTCTTTTAGCATGTAGGCATATAGCTGTCTGCATGGCTTGTGGAGAGAAATTTTACTGGTGAATGGTGGTTAGGCAGAGACTGGAGTCTGAGGGGCTGAAGAGCAGCTCTGTGGAAAGGATTCTGGTGGCTCTCGTCGATGGTGAGTTGAATCTGTGTCAATAGTGTACCCTGGAGCCAAAAGGGCCAAGAGTACTATGGGATGAAGCAGGCCCAGCATTGCCACCGTGCAATGGTCATGGTCATGGCCCCAAGCTGCTGGAGTTTAAAGAGCATTTGGACAGTGCACTCTGACACAGGGTTTGAATTTTGGGTGGTCCTTTGTAGAGCCAGGAATTGGAAACAGCAATTCTTGTGGCTCCCTTCCAACTCAGGATATTCTGTGTTTGTATGGTTCTATGATTTTCTTTTTTTTTCTTTTTCTTTGCTCCTTCTTGGACTCTTGTGCATGGAAACTCAGGAAAGCAAACTGTAAACCAATGCAAAGGAAACTCAGGACAAGATATATTTTCTGCTATTTCTGTATAG
>NW_024884253.1:1621364-1814928 GCF_019232065.1 Centrocercus urophasianus
GTATAGCCAACTACACATATAGGATCTGGGCAGTGCAGGTGTGAGCTGCGCCTATACTGACTGTAGAACGCACATCTGGAAGTAGCAGTAGTGAAACTATGGTCTGCTCCAGTGAGAATAACTAATAATAATTTGCCCATGCTTAGTGCCTCGCATCCAAACATCTCAGCCACTCTGCAAGCATTAGTGAATTTAACCTTCATGCCACCCCAGAGCAATAGTCCAGTATTGATTATCATCAGTGCTTTATGAATGCAGTAACCAGCTTACAGGGAAGTGAATCAATTTTCTGAGATACTATCAGACAGCAATAAAATTTGGGAGTTTTTGGCTTGTAGATCTCTAGACAATACTTCTTCAATTTTTTTCTCTGTAAGACTTCGAGAAGCTGAGTTACCAATTTTGTAGATATGGAGATAACTGCTTTCAGGTCTTGCGTGCGAAAGAAGAAGGTGCATGTGATGAATATAAGGATGTGCCTCATCTTTTGGAGGGGATACATCTGAGCTACCAAGAGAACCGTGGCAGACTTCTTAGCAATAGTGTTTAAAGAGTTAAAATTAATTCTAGCACTTAGCACATAAGGCACAGTCTTCGGTGTTTTTCTTTTTTTCTTTTCTTTTTTTTTTTTTTTGAGAACACCAAAATAAAAATGTTAAGGCCAATTAATAACAAAGGCCCTAAAGCAAACTCAGCCTTCTCTAGAGAGATTACTGTCATTCTCCTGTCTGCACTGAAAATAAATAGATGATTGCTTGGATGTGTTAAACAGAAATACTGAAATAGTCTTTTAAAAAATGATTAACAACCTTTGCTCCTTGAATAGCATTAAAACAAGAGTAGGCAATTGGAACAGGTATATGGAGTGGCATGAAGCTGTATGAGAGAGGGTCAGGCTGGATGGTTAGGAAAAGTTTCTTCACCAGGGGGTGATGGTCATGGAACATGCTCCCCAGGGCAGTGGTCATGGCCCCAAGCTGCCTTAGTTCTTGTAGCATTTGGAGACCACTCTCAGAAAGTAGGGTTTGAATTTTGAATGGTCCTCTGTGGAGCCAGGGGTTGAACTCAGTGATCCTTCTACATCCCTTCCAACTCGGCTTACTCTTTATTCTGTGATTTCTGTGCTATATCCCTCCTTGGGAAGAAGCTAGCTGACCTAGAGAGCCTCTTTTCCCTTTTTATGATTCATTGAGTAGGTTGCTCAGTTAGGATTTGCACTGTTGACCTTTTGGCTCAGAAAGATGTTGAGTCATCTTCTTTCAGGTGACTTTAAGGTTCACTCAACCAAGTGTGTGCAGAGGTGTAGCAATATAGTAGAGGTGTTAGAAAAAACAATGGAGAGCTTTCATGTTTCAAACCTTTTTCTTTCATTCTTTCTTTCATTTATTTTTCCCACCCTGAAATGTTTAAATCTACAGGCTCTGCTGCAATGATATTTCATTAACAAAGCAGTTCTCTGCACAAACTGTTTTTTGATACCAACTTTATGCTTTTTTCTGATACTGAGCCCATGACATGTTTGTGAAGAATAAATCATGTTTGGTCTCCACACTTCATGTGAAAGCAGGAGGTGCTGTGTGTAGATCAAAGAGAAGGAGAGGATCCTCAAAGAGCAACTCTTCTGTCATTGTGTGCACGGCTTCAAGTGGAGACTAAGCCTTGGTGGACTAAACCACAGAGAGCGCTTCTTGCTCTAGAACTCCCCAAGATACAAGTGGCTGGTACTTGCACAGTAGCACATGTGCTTTCCACCTTAAACTTTCTGCTGTTTCATCTGCTGTTCATCATTGCTGATAACCTTTGATCTGCCCCAGTGTGCCTTTTCTTCTTTTGTAGGTCAGTTGAATCAGTTCTTGGCCACTCATCTTTTGAGCAACCCCTTGTGTCAAGAGCTTTCCTGGTGTGGACACACAACCCATATCCACTTAATGCAGGAGATTGGGTATAGTAATGCCTTTAAGGAATATCACAGGATCAGGAGCTGCTAGGGAAGGTGTGAGTCAGCCAAAGAAAGGTTTTTCTCCTTTTCTCCCTCTCTTACTGCTCCCCTCCATTTGCTCTTTGACCAGGAGCAAAGGCAGAATAAAAACAGCCTGTTCTCAGTAAGGGGATGGAGAGGAAATACTTAATTAGCAAGACAGTATGCCCTGGAGGGTGCTGCAGTAAAATGTTAATTGAGCAAGCCTCGTTCAGAAGTCGTACATATTCAGTTAAATGTTTAATAGTTCACATTTTTGCACTAGTTGACAGTAGCAGTGTTCAGTGCTGTGCTGACTGCAGTAATACGTTTTAGCATGATATTCTTATGCTTTGTCAAAAAAGCCAGCAGGAGACATGATAGCCTTGTCTGCAATCACAGTATTTTACTATGTGTCTGTGCATGCCTCTATAGCAAGAATGTGCTGCATGATTAGAGCCATGGTAGCTGCAGTGGCAACAAAGTGGATATACTCTTCATACATTATTTTGTTGCATCCTGCTTTGTGTGGCTTACCTGCCCCTCAGCATCCCTCCTTTTGCAAAAAGCTTCCATCAGACTTAGAGGATTAATATTTATATGGGGTAGGGGTGGAAGGGAAACCATTTGTAAGTCCCCAGATTAAGATACGAAAGTCTGAATTTTTATATCTCTTCCCAGTAGTTTTCAATGCAGTAGAGGACATCCCCTCCAATTGTTTTTTTTTTTTTAATTATTATTGTTGCTGTCATTTTTACAAAGGCACTGTTGTTTTGCTACACAGTGGCAGGGGTGGGAAGGGACAAAGTGCCTCAGACAGCTCAGAACTGGAAGATTAGCTTTGCGAAATGCTTATTATGTTATTACTTAGCCAGGCAAGCATTGTCATTTGGGAGGGAGGGTGGGGAGACAAAAGAGAGACGTTATCAGCAGAACTGATTGCCTTTTTTTTTCTCTTCTGTCTTTTCCTCTGTCAGAAAAAAATAAATAACTGTCTTTTCTTGAAGAAATATATATTTTTCTTGATTTCCAGAGGATAAACTTGCAGTGTAATTAGATTCGGTGGTGCAGCATTACTTTTCATCTGCTGATCAATTTAATTAAATTATTTCAAAGATTGGAAAGTATTAATCTAATGATTGGAGAACAGAGCAAGAGCTTGGGAAGTTTTGCACTGTAACTCTTACCTTGAAACAAATACTCTGTAAACATGTATGGCTCCATGATTCTGTTTTCCTTCCTGCCTGTGCTAATAATCTGTTTTCGTGGAATATCAAGGAGATGGTATAATACCCAGAAGTGCGTGAAACATGTAAGACATTATGGAAATGATGTTCTGCATTCATCAAAGTGACACGTACATTAAAAACTCAACAATTTCATTAACGGCACACTTTGGAATTTCATGAGAAATGTGGAGGTTTTAGCAAAGATTTAATAGCAGGTGCTTTTAATGTGCTCTCATTCTAGGGTATCTCAGGAAAATATTTGCAATGAAATTGTAATATGCAGTAAAGCATATTTTACGTGTATCAGGGTGTATACACAGCCACATGACATGCATATAACTACTGTAAGATGAAGAATTACCACTAACATTCTAATGCTAACAAACAAAAGACTTTAGATATTTTCTTAATCTAAAATGAATTGTTACATTGCTGGATTTCTGCTTGTTTGACTGATTGATTGATTGATTGGCTTTCAATGTGAGCACTGGGGATGAATGTGATTGTTTCTCAGTCTTTACTGTATCTGGGCAGTGTCAATCCATATGGGTAAATACTGTTATGGTGCAAGAGTCTGTGTCCTATGGATGTTAAATCCACTGAAACCAATGTCATTATCTCCAGGGACTTCCATGCTTGTCAGAGTATAGAGCCTGAGAGACAGTGCAGTCTGGCTGTATTCTGACCCAACACAATTTCACATGGTTTTCTGTCCTGCTTTTCCTAATTTATTACAGTGATTGTAATAGACAGATATCCTTCCAGTCATTAGAGCAGCTGTGTATAATGTAATGAAGAGAATACTGTGTGTAATAGTGTAATATGAAGTTATGCACATCTCTTCTTTGGTTGAGTTGCTGCCTAGATAAACTGTGGTTTCACCTGGTTTTCTCCAATGGCTTGCTCTGTGTTACAATGGAAGGAGGATTTGCCCATCCCAAAGAAAGCTGTAGCTTGCCAAATCCCAAAAATGTTGTATGTTTCAAAGAAAGTGAGCTCTACATGTAAACAAGATGAGCTACTTTATATCTATTGACATCACAGCCGGAAAACATACTTATTTTTAGACTTTTTAAGTATAGATTTATATTATATTTTTGTTTATAGATTTCAGACATTTAAAATGGTTGCTCCTACACTGGCCTTCCCTGTTGATCACTGTCGGGGTGGGTTCCATGTCCATCCTTTCCAGCGCAGCACCTTCTGCCGATGCACATTGTGCTCAGTGGCTGGGTTGGGGTGACAAGCTGTGAAGCAGTCAGCAGAGGGAAATTTTCAGCTCTCTCTTGCAGCTTTAATTAGCTCTCTTGAGGCAATAGCCTGACAGCAAATCTTTTATATGGGCTTGCCTCCTAAATTGTGTTCATAACGGGCAGACACACTCGGCACAGCATCACTGCTCTAGCGAGTGGCTGGTCGTTGCTGTAGAGCATAACTGAGCTGTGGGAATAAGCAGCACATGGGTGGTTTGGATTTCTCTGTGTTCCTAAACTCAGGGGAATAACAGAGGGGCTGTGTTCATCTGTGAACAAGGCTGCCTAGTCTAGCAAAACCATGAGTGGTATCTTAGTTGAATACTGATTTTGGCACATAGAAGACCTGGAGTGGCTTTTCTTTTGCCCTCACCCTGAGGTCCCCTTGTAGGGCTGGGAACTTGCTTCTCAGACAGATTGATTGGTCTGTCCCATTGTCAAATCAAGCTCAAGTCCAAGTTGTTTTATTGACTTAACTATAATGCAAGTATTGCCAAATCTAATACACAAGAATTAAATGGCAATTATCCATTTATTTGAGCTAGCTTCTTCCTCCCTTTGTGTTTCAACTCTCTTTGGGCGTGCAGGCTGCTTTCTGAGTTGAATGCTGCTCAATGGGAGGCTGCCAGACCTAGGGTTGGGGGTCACTTCCTGACTCCCAGTCATATGGGCAAGGATGGCCGTACCAACTGGAAGCACACGGGCATGGAGAACTTCAAGTGTTCCTTTCCAGTATTTCCAGGAATACTTTAAAGTATTGGTGATGTGGATACTCTTCATTATTGTACTCAATTGCTGCTCTCTGCAGCTCAGACATTTCTTCCCAGTTGGGCTGCTTTTTACCCTCATGAGACAAATGAAGAGCAGGTGCAAATAAATGATAGCTAAGTAAGGGACGTGAAATCTTGGTAGGCTTCTTCTGGATCTGCATGCATTTTCCCTAGAAAGAACAGCATTTGGTTGAGGTTTGTATGGGCCGTACAGTGATGCTGTACTTGAGGTTGCACCATTTGGAATAAAATCAGCAGCTGTTTCAGGGATAATCTGACCCCACATCCCAGCCCCACTGTCAGCCTCCTGATCTTTTGCATCAGTGCAAGAAAAACAGACTTTATCCTAGCTATAAAAATCAAGTCTGTGCTGTGTAATCAGGTACCAGTGCATGATCATCCTTCGGGGTCATCTGGAGCACCTTAAAGACAGGTTCTATGTCCTGAGGGTTGGAATGGAAGAGTTCAAGGATGATTTGGTCACCAGCCTGGTCTGTGAACCTCTTTTCAGTGAGCAGAAGAATTTGTAGTGATTCTTTATGTTGGTCTGAGATAGGGAAGTATGTAAAACTCTCCCAAGATCTTGGGAGAGATTCTTCATTGCTGTACTAAATAGTAACAACGTGATGGGAGCATAGTGTATAAAAAGAGATAGCGTTGTGCCTTTCCTTATGCTGTGGCTTACAGTGCAACACTAAATACTGGTGCTTTAAATATCATGTGCAATACGCTACCTGTAGCATGAATCTTGCTTGTGGCTATTGAGCTTGAGCATTAAGCTGCTAGCTCCTGTGTAAGGACAAACCAACTGCAATAGAGCTTGGATTGAATTAACAGCCTTAAAACAGTTTATGCAGGCAAGATTTTAAGATGGTAGTGCAAGGATAGACTTTATTTTTAAAACAAACCAAATCGTGTAAGAAAGGTAAGCGTCACACTTCTTATCAAGGGCACAGGAATTTTGGCATTCCTATTCTCTACTTGTTTTTTGAAATAAATTTTAAGACAGTGGTATGGAAATCCCCAGGCATAATTCTTGCTCATTTGGACAACGTATGCTTTTAACGACACATTCCTACTGAAAAAGGTTCCTTTTTAATGTCTCGTTTTCTATGTACGTAGCCAGTTTACAGGTGTAAAAGTTGACTGGAAGTTTTGAAATGCTATTGCTTAGCTCTTTTTGTGATCTTGGGTGAAAGAATGCCTTGGCATTAACGATAAGCAATGTTGTATTTTTTTGTCTGTCTGTTTATTTCAGCTCTCACATGCCTAGATTTTAAAGCTATAAGGGATCATGAGATCATTTTGTCAGTCTTTCTGGATCATCTGTATACTAAGAACTTGCTGCAGTGTAATTTGACATATATTCAGCTGCTTGCATCCGCAGATTGCCTGGATTTATCTGCATGATGGATGGATGGAGGACTGCCCCATCCCATTTTTAACCCCAGGAACGGCTTATCTTCAGAATCCAAAAGCTGTTTGGTGACTTGGTTGAGATTACATAGTGAATTTATGTGTAGTTTTCAATTCAAGCCAGACATCCTGAACAGGCTGCCCAGAGAGGTGGCGGAGTCAACTGTCTCTGGAGGTTCAAGAAATGTGTAGATGTGGTACACAGGAACGTGGTTTGGTGGGCAATGTTGGTGGCTGGTGGACAGTTGAACTAGATGATCTTAGAGGTCTTTTCCAACCGTACTGAATCACGGAGCGGTTGAGATTGGAAGGGGCTTCTGGGTACATCTAGTCTAACTCCTATTCAAGCAAAGGTGCCTACAGCAGAGTGCTGAGGACCACCTCCACGTGGGTTTGACTTCAAATACTCTCACTCCAGACCAGTATCAATACGAGGATGGACCAGAGCTCTGTGTGCTGTGCTGTTAGCAAATCACATATGAATCCGTATGAATGTAGTCCAAGCTTCTTTCTGTAGATCTTCTTCCTTTATGGTGCAAAAAGATCAACAGTGTCTACAGTCTGAAGCGTATTGGCCAGTCTCTACATTTTAACATGTCTCTTGTCTTTGATTAAGCACAGGTTGTAGAGGAATCTGTGGATATTTGTGTATATGTATTTTTTGTTCTCTGTTAGACAGGTGGATAAAAACAATTAGGTTTCTAGTTAATGCCTCGTGGTGTCATTACAGACATTTTCCTCCTGACTATGCAGGCTTTTTCCCCACAGACACGCACTCAACACCTTTCTGAGAAAGACATGTCATTCTCCTTACAAATTGCTTCTCTCTTGGTGTGCTCTAATTACAGAAACTGCAAAGATGTTTGTGTGTGTGTGTGTGCATGTGGAGACAGCAGGAATTTCAGATGAAATCAATTCGCTTAAACTAACTGATGTTAACTCCTTGGGCTGCTGGCTACGATGAATGCCACGCTCTGATTTCCATGTGTTTTGAGTGAAGTTAACACATGGGTATCCAACTTTTTGGTTTGCCTGGGCCACGCTGGGTAAAGAGGAGTTGACTTCAGCTGCTCCAACATAAGTTGCTCCAAAAGTAACACCTCCTATTCATTTCCTTGGAAACCAAGACCAAGAGCACAATACCACTATTTAATAGAGCAGATTCTCAGCTGCTAAACGCTATTTTTCAACACAGCCACCAGTGTGTTTAGCCAGTGTATCAAAATGCATGCAGTTATTTGCCACTTGAGTCAGCACTGCACAGCACTGCCCTCCCTGTACCCTGGTTTCAGTTGATGTAGTATTAATAGCACACTGACTGGCTGCTGCTGAATAGTAGGTGTGTGCCAGGGGCCAAAATACCAACCAGAAATATTATGTGCTTTCAGGATTGTCTCTGTGCTCATTGTCGTCTCCTCTTCTCCCTCTGAGCACAGACTGAGAATTTTCAGTCTAAGTGTTCTGACTTTACGCAAGTTTCTACTGCTGAGATGTCAGTGGTTGCCCCTGCTTGAGCTACAGCAAATGGTCCATCTCCAGGCATCAGTACAGGGTTGAAATCTGCAGCGGCTAGCTGTGGGTGCAGGGGATGCACCATTCTGCTGAAAGGGATGGAGGCACATATGGAGACCTTTGGGTTTCAGCTTACCCTTCCTCGAGGAGCAGTAAAAAAGGGATTTTTCTTAAGGAGGGAAGTGGCACATCTCGGGCTGTTATGTGAGATCTGCATGGCAGCTGCTGCTGCCTTTACAGCTGGTAGGTGGAAAAAGCATTCAGTAAGTGGCTGGGGGAGTGAAGGAGAGGAGGAGGAAGCAAAAAGAGATGAAAGGAAGGAAAAGGGAATCCGGCATCCCCAGATGGGCACCTGAGAGTAGTCCCCGTCAAGTGTTCACTCTTTGCTCATGGCTGCTTCTGTCCAACTATTTAATGCTGGTTGATGCAACAGGCGCTGGAGGGGATGTTAGGAAGCAGGCATTTTGCAGCAGTTCCATTTCTTTCTAGAATGTTAAGTTTTTTAAATTTTGGTCACAGAATCATAGAATCAAAGAATATTACAAATTGTAAGAGACCCAGAGGGGTCATTAAGTTCATCTTCTGGCTCCACAGAGGAGCACCCTAAATTCAAGCCCTGTCTGAGAGCACTGTCCAAATGCTTCTTGAACTCTGGTATTTTGGGATTGTGCCCACTGCCCTGGGAAACCTGTTCCATGCCCACCACCCTCTGGTGAAGAACCATTTCTTAACACTCAACCTCACCCACCTTTGACACTTGTCCATGAAAAAGTCCTAATGTCAAGGAGAATGTATATAGCCATTGCAGTCAACATGCTACTGTTTGTTCAGGTTTCCTATGAGCAGCAGTGTATGCAAAAGGCAATGGCTGTACGTGTGCAAAAAACCACAGAGTTAATTCTTTTTGTAATGTTTGGTAGGAAGTATGGATGGGAAAGGTTTCCTTGACCACCGTTAGAGCAACGTGTCACAGAAGGAGCATCAAACAACAAAACGGTTGTTATACTTTGCAAATACACTTGGAGGCTATGAGAAGATGGACATGGCAGAGATCAAAATGGTATTTCTTCCTTTATTAGAACAAACAAACAAAAAAAGCTGCTACAGCCCTAAAAAGAATGTCTGCTTTGGGATTCCTTGAGATTTTCAAAGGACTAAAAGATTAGCTCATGTGGAGGGTGTGTATCACTAGGAGTTCTGCCCTTGGAACCAAACGCTTTTAAGATATATTTGGGTTTTTACCACTTCACTGTATCTTGTATGTACGTGTCTCTCAGCATGAGCAGTGCTACTGGTGCTCAGTAGGGAGCTGTAAATAATTGATTCTAATTTACTTTTTAAGTTTTTTTCCGCCCCGTGGCTGATAAATATGTTTAGAATTTGTCTCAAAACAGGAAAAGGAGTTGCGCTGTTTGAAATATTCTGGGTAAACTTTTTTTTCCTAGTTTTGTAGTTGTTCTATGGAGGCTTTAGACATTGGCAAATGTTGAGAATATGCAGAATTTTGAGCCAAAATATCAAAATATTTCATTTTGGAAGCTTGCAATAAATTCTTTAACTTTGGTTAAGGAAAGGAGAAAAAAAATAAATAGCTGAAACCAGCTTACTTAGTTTTCCATTTGTGACTTTGGCTAAACCAGAATGCTTTTGCTAATAAGCCAGTTGTCCAAAAAGTTGCATTTCAACTTTTTCTTCACTGTATTCCTATCACTTCCACTTTATCATATTCATCAGTATCCCAGTGCCATGGATTTTTTTTTTTTTTTTTTTTTTCTTTTCAGCAGACACTTCAACCTGTGTCTCAGTTTGATTTTGGAAGAATGGGAGAAAGTCTGTGTTCAAGCACATAATAGTCTTTTTGATGAAGACGAGGATCAAACTCTGGTCTGCAAATATTTAGTGAGTCATGCTGAGAATGAGAATGGGAGCAGAGTTCTGCTGAATAAAAGAGCAAAACACCAATTTTTGTCTCACAACTGCTTAGAAAGGCTCTGGGTTAGGACTGTAAGTCCTGTAGTGTTACCCATGCTGCTGTTTTATTTGCCTAGAATGGATATTCTTGCTTTTACAGAGATGCAGAGGGCAATATAATTAATGTTTAACACCCATGCAGTTTCCCTCCCCCCTTCTTTTTATCATGAAAGAAGTATAAAGTTTATTGTCCAAATCACATTACATATGGAATAACTACATTTCTTCCGTGGTTATCATAAAGTTGTCTTTTCTTTGTTGTCTTTTTTTTTTTTTTTTTTTTTTTTTTAGCATTGTGTTCAGTATAGTGTAGAAATTGTCTTATAGATTGACAGATCCATGAGATTATGCCTGAAATTGTCTAATTAGCCAAGTGTTTTTTTGTTTTATTTTTCATATTAGCAAGGGGAAGGAAGATGATCTTCCCCTCTACTGCTCTCTTAGTAGATGAGGAAGGGTTGTTGCTGTTTGCACCTCTGTACTTGGAAAAAAAGAGACTAACTTTTTAATATTTACCTCCATTGACCATCTTGCTAGTAATGAACAATAGGACTGCTTTCAAGAAGCTTTCTCTGGGTCTTGAACTCAAAATACCAGGAATTTTGTGAATCCCAGGGAGAGACAACTGAGCCTATGCCTTCTGTAATAGTCTTCCCAATGAGTAACTGCAGAAATAGGTTGTGTGAGATGAAACAGGACATTTTATGGCCATTGCTGCAACTTCCGGCTATTTCTACAACTTCTGCTGATCACTTCTAGATCCCATAAACTGAGGAGGACCAGATCTACGCAGGACATCACAGGCAGCTCTTAAATAGCAGTGACAGTGCTATTTCATCCTCACTGAAAGCCCAACCATAGAATCATAGAATCACTAAGGTTGGAAAAGACCACTAAGATCAACTCAGCATCACCATGATGCCCTTGCATTGTTTTTGTGTTAATAACACCTGTTATCATCACTGATCTTACTTCATCTCTCTCAGGCTTATGCTTTATAAAACTTTTCCACACAGATCTCCATCACTGGGCTAAAAACCCCTTGAGAGCAGGCTGCAGAAAAGGTCTTGGGGGTCCTGGTGGACGAGAAGCTGGGCATGAGCCATCAGTGTGTGCTTGCAGCCCTGAAGGCCAACTGTGTTCTGGACTGCATTAAAAAAGGGGTGGCAGCAGGGAGAGGGAGATGATTGTCCACCTCTGCTCAGCTCTTGCGAGGCCCTATCTGCAGCACTGCGTCCAGGCCTGGGGCCCCCAGTACAGGAAGGATGTGAAGATGTGCAGCTCTTGGAGCGGGTCCACAGGAGGGCACTGAGATGATCAGAGGGCTGGAGCACCTCTCCTATGAGGAAAGATTGAAGGAACTGGTCTTGTTTAGCTTGGAGAAGAGAAGGCTCTGGGGAGACCTCATTGTGGCCTTCCAGTACTTGAAGGGAGCGTGTAAACAAGGGGAGGAACAGCTGTATATGAGGGTGGATAGTGATAGGACAAGGGGGAATGGTTTTAAATTAAGATAGGGGAGGTTTAGGTCAGATATTAGGAGGAAGTTTTTCACTCAGAGGGTGGTGACACACTGGAACAGGTTGCCCAAGGAGGCTGTGGATGCCCCATCCCTGGAGGCATTCAAGGCCAGGCTGGATGTGGCTCTGGGCAGCCTGGTCTGCTGGTTGGCGACCCTGCAGATAGCAGAGGGTTGAAACTGGATGATCATTGTGGTCCTTTTCAACCCAGGCCATTCTATGATTCTATGATTCTCATTCAGTTTTATTTCTAACCTTCTATCTAACATGTTCCGGGTGTCTTTTTGGTACTCAAGTTTATATATTGCAATTTTGATAATAGAATTCGTAATTTACAGGACATTAAAAAATACAAGTACTTGGATATTCTCAACCAGAAAGCATCTTGGTTTAATTTTTTAAAACCTTTTTCTTTTATTCACATAGCTAATTTTTCTCTTACCACTGCCTCGTGTCACATGGACTAGATCAGAACAAAAAATAAAAAATAATTAAACAGTCACCTCAATTTTCTCATTAATAGCCTTGAACTCTTAAAGGGTACTTTCTAAGGCAATTAGTGCTGACTATATTAATAAGACAAAAAATGAGGCTGATTAAGAGTCATTTAAAATATGAAGACATTATTTTGTCATTTACATCGCTAGTGAATTGTCAAATAATAAAATTTCAGAAAGATTTGTGTTCTCTGTCTGTTGGTCTGTTTCCATGTTACATTTCCTACAGTTTGTGCAGTGAGTGTGAGATCAATCCTTTTCACTTTGTTTTTCAATCAATTCCTTTGCATTTTCACATACTGTTAGTGCTTTGTGCTGTGTTTGCATTAGCAGTGTGCTGCAAACCATCCTGGGAATGTAGCAGTGAAAACAAAATCTTGCTTTCACCAAGGTTTTATTTGTATACTCATACCACATCATCATTAAAAAAAGTAAGTATCTGTCAAATGTCTTTAATTGCCTTTTTTTTTGAACAATTTGGGTATCCTTATAAAAGTTCAGACGTGCTCTGCCTTTATGCATACTTCTGCTGTTGCTTTGGAGCATGAAGAAGGAACATGATTAGACTTTCCATCTTGGAAGGCAAGAAGTAATGGGATTTGATAGGGAAATTTTGCAAATGAATTGGTATTTTCCAGTACGTTGATTTATTTCAATCAAAAATGAATCGTCTTTTTAACTTTCTCCTAATCCACTACCAGTTGAAAAAAAAAAGAAAGAATCAAAGTGCTTTGTTTTATTTATAAGCTCCTCAACTACATCACGGTAATGCATTAGAATTATGCAAAACCTTTAATGATTTCCTCCCCTTTACTTAAAAACAGAGGAAAACTCTTAATTGTAAAACTGTCCAACCAAAGCCAAAATTCTACAATCTGGCAGAGCGTAGCAGCTTCTTAATCCATTGCATGGCTCCAATCTGCACTTAGTCTTCATAAAATTTTATTTAAAATTTTGTTTTACTGTTAACCATCGCAGAATATGAACAGCCTCCCTAATTCTTCTGCAAGGACACAAACACCTCTACAGATATGGATATCTGTGTGGAAAGCTTCCGTTGCTCTCCCAATTACATTAATTCTGTTGAGATTTAAGCAGTAGAATTAGGATGAAAATCCCACAAAGTGACTTCCCAGAAGTTACCTGGCTCGCTTCACTCTTATCCATCATGTTGCTGCCATGTAATGATTGGCTTTTCATTCCAGTGAATGGTCTTAAAAGTCAATGGCATTTCCTTCTACTAAATCAACAAGACCTGTTGTTATTCTTGTTGTAGAAATTAGAAGGTAGTGTGAATTTTTTCTCTTTATTTATTATTCATTAATTAAAATTATCGTGGAATTGTGGAATCATGGAATCATAGAATGAGCTTCAGTTAAAATATTTGTTGTTCTTTTTTTCCCCCATATAGGGCTATTTGATTAGTTTGTCCTTACATTTTTTCTCTTTCTTTTTAAATTATCCTAAAATCTGGATACAGATTATTTATCTCTGCATACCCGCTGGAGAAAACATCTATTTCCATAAATAACAAAATGTTCCTGCCTTTTATTTGTTATAGGAAGAAAAATAGCTAGTTGGAGGTGAACAGTTGACTTAAGATGATAAAAATTAGTTCTTTTCCTGTTAAATTTTTGTGAGATATGACTGTTGAATTAATTATGTGACAATGACTGTTCACGATGATGGATAGTGATGGGATCACAGAATCACAGAATCACATAATCACCCGGGTTGGAAGGGACCTCAAGGATCATGTAGTTCCAACCCCCCTGCCTAGCAGGGCCACCAAACACACACATTCAGATCAGGTTGCCCAGGACCCCGTCCAACCTGGCCTTGAACACATCCAAGGACGGGGCATCCACAACCTCCCTGGGCAGCCCGTTCCAGGGCCTAACCACTCTCCTTGTAAAGAACTTCCCCCTAACATCCAACCTAAATCTTCCCTCCTTCAACTTGGATCCATTTCCCCTAGTCCTGCTGTTGTCAGCCCTTTTGAAGAGTTTACTCCCCTTGTGGGTGTAGGTTCCCTTCAGGTATTGATAGGCTGCAATGAGGTCACCCCGCAGCCTTCTCTTCTCCAGGCTGAACAAGCCCAACTCCCTCAGCCTGTCCTCACAGGGGAGGTGCTCCAGCCCCCTGATCATCTTAGTTGCCCTCCTCTGGACCCTTTCCAAAGTCTCAATGTCTTTCTTGTACTGAGGGCTCCACACCTGGACACAGTACTCCATGAGGATAAGGGGGAATGGTTTTAATCTGAGACAGGGGAGGTTTAGGTTAGATATTAGAATCATAGAATCACAAGGTTGGAAACAACCTGCAAAATGATCTAGTCCAACTATCCTCCCACTACCATTGCTACCACAAGCACTAAACCATATCTCGCAGCTCCTCATCCAAATGGCTCTTGAACACTGCCAGGAACGCTGACTCCACTACCTCCCTGGGCAGCCATTCCAGTGTCTGACCACTCTCTGACAGAAGAAGTCTTATGTCTAACCTAAACCTCCTCTGGTACAACTTGCGGCCATTTTCTCAGGTCCTGTTTGTTGCCTGGGAGAAGAGGCCAGACCCCTCTTCACCACAGCCTCCCTTCAGGACGTTGTAGAATGCAGTGAGGTTCCCCTTAGCATCCTTTTCTCCATCCTCTTCATGGCGAGATAACTTCTCTTGATTCTCTATTTGTATTTCTCACTTGCCTTAGTTCATGGGTGGGTTTGGGGGCTATTTTTGTTGACTACTGAGGTAAGAATGCTGGATGTATATCCATAGTGATTTGGAAAACCTGACCAACATATCATCAGCACAGTAGTGCATCTTCTTGGCCAGGTTCCATATACATAAGCTGGTTTGCTGGCACTGTCTACAGTCATGCTCTCCAGGATGTGCGGGGCAAGCTGCAGGGCTGACAAGTTACCAGCACAAGCTGTGCATCTACAACAGATTGTCACCTTCATCTTAATAAGCAGTTGCTTATTAGCATGTATACTAAAGAAAGGGAAACAAAAGAGCAAAAAAAACCCAAAACACTGGAAATAATGCAAAACAAATCTGATTGTATCTTGATTGCACTGTAAAAAGATAACTAATGTTTTCTTGATCAGCTTTCTGAGTTCTGTAGATTTGCATTTTGGTGGCTGAGAACATTGTGCCATGTTGGGAGTCGTGGGGGTGTTGTCCCCTGTTGTAGGAGAGGAAGGAAAAGCCTTCTCTCTTGCCTGATTTAAAGTAGAAGTACAGAGAACACATGTGGCTTCTTCACTCAGCTAAGTAATGCATGAAATAGTGTCTTAATTCAGTTTTTGAAGTTGAATGTCTCTACCAGTTGACTGTCACCTTTATTTTCTTCTATTTCTCTAAGAGGTGCTTGTCCCTGAGCTGCAGAATTTTGATCCCATTGCCCTAGACCTCAACTACATGAAAAATCTTCTCTGAATAGCCTCTTTCCTTGGCCTCCATTGTTCTTCTTAATTTATTGTATATATAATTGTCTTTCTTCCTAGGGTCTTCTAAGAAAGAGCCATACTGAAAGAGCTCCAGGTAAAATGTTCTAGTTCTACCAGGAACACTTGGAGCAAACACTGCAGTTGCTTCTCTGAGGTCATGTTAACTGAAGCACAGATCTCACAAGATTTCAAAAGGTTAATGTATGGAAACTCATAGGGAACAAGAAAAAAATGCATGACCACTTGGGATTATTACCATTATGAAATGATTTTTTTTTGTATGTGTCATTTGCTCTGTATTTCTTCCTGCTAGTGTATCTGGTGAGGGGTAAGGTGGGGATTACTTCAAGACAGAGCTTTGAGGGGAGGTTGATCTCATGGCTTCTTGGTTTTGTCCTGGGTAGAAGCAGAGGAGGCAGATGCTTTACTACTTAACTACATTTCCTTTTCAGATAGGTGAGATGAAATGAGTTCTCCCAGATGAGATACCTTCTCTCCTTTAAATCTGTTCTTTAGATAAAGATTCATTCCTAAGTCTGTAGGAATTTTTTGCTTTGTACAATGAGGGGAAGCTGGCCACTGTGGGAAGGCAATTTCATTAAAAAGTTCAGAAGTTTATGAGCATCAGTGCAAACTGAAATCCTGAACTAACCCAAAGGTAATTGAGTTCTTTAGTATAGTGACCCTAGTGCGTGAGAATGGGAGCTGGAAGAAGATGGATGCAAACACTGGCTTCCACCCATTTGTTAAAACTGTAATTCATAGAATCATGGAATCATAGAATGATAGAATCATAGAATGGCTTGGGTTGGAATAAACCTCAAGGATCATCAGGCTCCAACCCCAGTGCAACATGCAGGGCTCCATGTCTAACACTAGGTCAGGTTGCCTGTGACCCTATCCAACCTGGCCTTGGCCTTGAACACCTCCAGGTATGGAGCATCCACAGCATCTCTGGGCAGCCTGCAGCACCTCACAACTCCCATGGTAAAGAACTTACCCCTGATATCCAACCTAAATCTTCCCTCCTTCAACTTACAACCATTTCCCCTTGTCCTGCTGTTATCAACCCTCTCAAAGAGTTGACTCCCCTCCTGATAGTAGGCTCCCTTTAGGTACTGGAAGGCTGCAATGAGGTCACTCCATAGCCTTCTATTCTCCAGGCTCAGACTGTCTTTGTAGGGGAGGTGCTCCAGCTCTCTGATCATCTTTGTGGCTCTCCTGTGGACCCTCTCTAACTTCTATGCCCACACAGAGGAGACCCATGTCTTTTGTACCAGTCACTGTAGAAATATGTAGCAGGGTCTTCACAGCATTTCCACCTGAAACAGCATCACATTTTCCAATGCTGATGGAAAGTGTGCTTCTTGATGAGTGTAATTGTTGATTACATCTCTCTTTATCACTTATTTCACTCAAACTTTGACAGGAGGAAATAAAAACCTCCTAAGCATGCATGCCAGGAGCAACTTTGCGACATTAGACACATCGCAATCTTCTTTCTTCCCTTCCATTTCTCTTGTGTTTTAAGCCATGTTTTTTGAGGAAAGTCCTGTCAAAACATGCTTTTGGTTGATCCTTTTGATGCTAGTATGGAATCTGTAGACACCAGAGCATCCATGGGAAGGATTGTCCTGGATGAGTCCTAGATGCTAGAGGATAGTCTGTGCTGGGTGTAGGTGTTTGTGGCTGTGCATCTACCATTTCTTGCCTGTGTTGTTAGCGTGTTTTCTGGGACATTTTCTTTATTCTACCTATGACAATTGTTGTTTTATATGTACTCTTTTTCTCTTGTGATGATCTTCAAGAAAGGGTCTCTTGGATAGCTTAGGTCAATGCTATGAAAAGTCTTCAGGAGGGAAACTGAAGCCTTCCCATGGATCTCCTTGTCCTGGAAAAGGCTGTAAATGGGTGAGATGTATCTGTCTAAGTTGTGAAAGAGTTGAGCTGCAGAATTTCAGTACAGGCAAAGCCAATTGTATAATCCTTTTTGGTGGAGGTAAACTGAGGATTTAGGATGGGTGGTTTGAATTCGATGAGCACAGCTTGCTTTTTAACTTTACTTACTCCTTGCAGGAGTTTCCAAGTGCTGAAGTGGAGTTTAGATACCAGGTAATTTTCTGCTGAAAGGTGGTTTTTTTTTTTCCTTCTGTCTTTTTCTTTTTTTCTTCTGGCAAAAGGTGGTGTTACAGCTTCAGATAAATCTTTCCGATGAGCAAAATGCAGATGCAGGAAATCCAGAGCACATCCAGCCTGGCCTTGAATGCCTCCAGGGATGGGGCATCAGCATCCTTGGGTAACTGTAGGAGTTCAACGTCATTTGTGAATGTACTTTGCTTTGGTAAAGCATGGGCTTAAGTGCTCAACATTTCCCTTTGCTGCACTGATGTGGATGTCTGTATTACTTTTCAAGGAAAAGGCAGGAGAATCATGAAGTGGTAGGAAAATATCAGAAATGTTATTGTTAGCTGCCGCTGCAGTGGGCAGTAAGTGGATGGTTGGACTACATGATCGTATAGATCTTTTCCAGTCATAATGATTCTATGAATCTTTTATTCTGTGAAATAGATAGATTGGCTAATCAATATTTGGTAAGTTGGGTTGCCCTTTCCCTTGCCAAGGGGTTTCTGCAAATGGGGAAAATACGGGAAAACTGTTTTTTGGTATTTAAGGAAGAAGAGAAGAAGTGATTTTCACACGAAATTCTGTATATTTCTACTGCAAACTTTCAGAACCTGAAGCATAATTAAAAGTCACCTTTTCCCCATTGTCGCCCTGACCTCTATTAGCACTGGTGCATGCAAAGTATTTACTGCATATCAGCAACTTCACACTCCTTCTTGGGGAATCGTATTATTTTAGCACTTGCTTTATGTAGTCAAAGACATTTAATTTTTTAGTAGACACAAATGTGCCTCGCATTCTCTTTTTTTCTTAGTCGTGGTATGTCTTCACTTAGCTTGGCAGTACAGATGTATTTTTGCTTTGCTTTCTGCTGCTGTTTTTAAATTGTTTTGCTTGTCTGCTTGGACTGTTGAGTGTTCCATGAATAGTTACAACATTTCTGCTTGATGTGTGGAAGCTCAGAATGGCAGCAGCAGTTTAAAACAACATCCCTGTTACTATTTTCTTTTCTTCTCTTAAATGAAAACAAAAGACAACCAGAACTAGCAGCATTTTCTAACACAAAAAGTCCAAGGGCAGGGCAAGAACTTGTAAGCCAGATGCAGTGTTGTTTTATCAGATGCAATATCGTTTTCATCAGATAACAATTCTCTGAGCATTGCATTTTAAAAGTGTGTTTGTGGAAATTCTAGCCAAAGGTTGCATCCACTTCTGTGTTTTTGTTGTGGTTTTCTTTTACTTTTTTCTTTTTTTTCCTTGTTTTCTTTTTCTTTTCCATATAATTCACACTTATTTGAGGCATGGAGGTGATGTGTGTCTCTCTGATGTTTTTGTATTGAGATTTAAAACTTTGAAGGAGGACTTCATTGGGCAACCTGGTCTAGTATAAAATGTGGAGGTTGTTGGCCCTGACTGTGGCAGGGGGGCTGAAGCTTGATGATCCTTGAGGTCCTTTCCAACCCAAGCCATTCTATGATTCTGCGATTCTGTGGAGTCCTCTTGCATTCAGCCAAAATAAATATATCCTGATTAGACTTAAAAAGTTAAGGACGAACTCACAGATCATCCTGTCAGAGTTCACCTCTTTTCCATTAGGGAAATGCAGTAGAGTGAATTGCAGGAAATCGGACAAACCCCGCTTTCTCAAATTAGCACCCAAATTTCTGGCTAGTTGTTACTTTATACATATATACATATACATATATACTTTATACATTTATACATAGTTCCTTTATGGTCCAACAGTGGGCACACGGTGCTGCTCAATGTTTGTTTCTCTTGGTGTTACAGGAACTCCAAAATTATAGAACCACAGGATGGCTTAGGTTGGAAGGAACCTTAAAGGTCATCTAGGTCCAACAAAGTAGAGGTGTGTATGGCACTGAAATGAATGCTGCTTCTGTCTTTTGCAGCATTTAAGTTATTTTGCTTTTGCTTTTGGGTGTGCTTGGCATTTTAAAAGACATCATTCCTCCACCTTCCTTCCCTGGAGGTTTCTGCTAGATATTTTAGATGTGGAAATAAATTGAAGTCTGCAATCTTTGTTATTTTTGGTGGAGGGGGACAATTAATATAGTACTGTGTCTTGCTTGGTTCTTGTAATTCAGGACTTGGAGGAGTTTACAACCCTGACTTGTTTGCATCATGCTTCATCTGGGACTTCCTCATCAAAGTTCGTATGAGCGTATGGACACAGGATCCCTGGGCCAGGACAAAAATGCATCAAATTCAGGGCTTTTAACACTGATGGATATTTAAGGAAAGAATGGATATAGTCACGTAAATAAACTCTTCTTTCCTCTCCTCTCCCCCCCTCCAAAAAAAGAAACAAACCAAAAAACCAAACCTCATTCAAAAAACCTCCATCACTGAGTATCATTCCCTATGCAATTAGAAATTTATAACCAAACTTAAGCCATATCATGCCCATGATGTGCAATAGCCTCTGATGGAGCCTATACTGCCATATTACTAACCCAGAAATTTGAGTTATGTTAAAAATAACAAACAAAACTCCCCCAAACCAAGGTCACTGCTGTCTATAAAGATCTAAAATCTTATCTGTTTCTGCTCCTTTCTCAGTGATTTAATGAAAGCTGGATCTAGTTAGTAACAAGTGCAATTCCTAGGGGACAGGTAAGCACAAGCTAATTTCTTGTGTTATATAGCCCCATATATAAAGTGTAGGAAAGTGGTGTCTGGGAAAGCTGATTTAGGAGGAGCTGTAGAAAGAGAAGAGTGGGAACATCTCTAGCAGTAAGACCCTGTGCACTTTGATTAAACACCATTTAATGCTCTGGATTTGTGTCAACCTGACAGTCTGATTCAGGACTTTATTTATGGCTGGGTTGGGGCTGAATTGTCTCACACAAGTATTGCTGCATGTGGGATGGGTGAGAGGCAATGGAAAACTTCCTGGTTTCTCTCTCAGCCTCTCCTCCCAGTGGAATTGCTCAAGATCTTGCAGCACCATGTTGGGCTCTTATAACATGTCCATGTCTATCATGCTACTTCATCGCCCACAATACCAAAACATGGAAGCTTCTGAAAGCTGTTTTCACAGCTGTTAACATTTCTGTGTTCTTTATGTCCAGAGAAGGTCAACAAAGCTGATGAGGGAATTGGAGCACAAGTCTTAGGGGAAGTGATGAGGGAACTGGGATTGTTTGCCATGGAGAGAAAAAGGTTCAGGGGAGACTGTATCACTCCCTGCAACTCTCTGAAAGGAGGTTGTAGCAGCTTGGAGGTTGTGGTGAACTGGGAGTTGGCCTCTTCTCAAGGGTAACTAGTGATGATAGACAAGAGATAATGGCTTTGAGTGGTGACTGGAAAGGTTTAGGTTGGATGTTGGGAAGGATTTATTCTCCAAAAGTGTGGTCAGGCATTGGAACAGGCTTCCCATTGAAGTAGTGGAGTCACTATCCCTGGAGTTGTGGCACTGGGGGACGTGGTTTAGTGGTGAGGGACGTATCCTCAGGGCCATCCTGAGTAGTGCATTAGGAGGGCTTTTCGTTTTGTTCAGGATGCAGAGCTTTTGCCTTGCCCTATTGCTGACGTTCTGCTCTTTCAAATGCATGTTGAGAGCATGGCATTTTAACAGCATTGGGAGATCTGGTTGAGGGATGCAGACTGTGTTGCAGTCACAGTCTGCTGCCTGGAAATATGAATTACAGCTCCTATCTGAGTATATGTAATGCTTCAGCTCAGAGGTGCAGCGTGCCAGTAACAGCAGTGGTTTAAATGCACTGTGGCATGTCAAGTGGACAAGGACTGTGGTGCTTTGAGCTTGGCCAACATTTGTGGTAGAGCAGTTTTCCATAAAACTGCAAAAGGTGGGGTCCGAATGGGACTAAACCGTGGGAAAATCTGCTCTAGACCTTGTTCCGAAAGTGTAAGTGGACAAACGACTTCCTGTGGTGACTGTTGTCTATCAAAATATGACTCTTTTTAAGGTTTTAAGGGTACATGAGACATCCTTTCTCTGTAGTATAGCTCAGTCCAGCCTCACACCCACCTTTCTCTGGCAATGATGAAGCATTGGAGGACCTCAAGTAGTTTCATGGGGCTTTATGTTGGGGAATGAAGATTACCAACCAAACAAAATAAAACATTAAAACTAAACCAAGTACTCAAATCTTCTGTCCTATTCTGTGCTCTCCTTGTAGGAAAGATTCAGGTACATTGGCCAAAGTGGCACTTAAGGAAGTCACCTGGGCAGCACCACTAGCAATTCTGGGCACTGTCTCCTTAACACTTGCTGTTGGGATATCAGGAAGAAATAATAAGAGAAGCCTATCCCAGGGATGCTGTGCAGGAAGATGAATGTGCTGAGAACTTTTGAGCTCCCATCCCCCACCTGCCCCAAACGTTTTTTTTCTTCTCATTGCTCCCTCTCCCTTTTCTGAAGGCAGGACCTTGCTCTGCCTGTCTGTGTTATTGTGCTTGCAGTTTCTCATTCATTTGCAGTTCTGCTATGTCCACTTGATAAATGAGCAGAAATATTACTATTGCAATTGCTAATAATTCCTGCAGAGGCTGCCTTGATCCATGTAAGCCATATCTGATACATCTGATCATTGCCTTTCCTGTCCTGATGATTCTGGCAAAGGCATCTGGCCTTTCCAGTGCATGTTGTATGATCTGGCACTGTGTAAAGCTCCATTGGACCCTCTAATTGGGCTAAATTTCCAGTGAGGAGGAACCCACACTGATGAATTAATGGTTAATCGTCATTTTTATTAAAGAGAGCATGCATGCAGGAGTTTGGATTCAGTGTTTTATTACATCATTCAGCTGAGCAGCAAATGATTTGTCTGTTGGGACAGAACAGGGCTCCCCATCAGTCCTCTTCTTGTTGAAGCAACACTGTGATTCAGACGAGCAAGTATTATTTTTCCTACAAGAATTTTGCTTTGAGAAGAAATATCTGTCTTCTTTGTATGATGCTCTAGCCCTGTGTTACTGGTGTTTCCCTGTGTGATCAGATAGCATTTTGAGGTGGTAATATTGACAGTTCCCTGCGCTGAGTGTGACAGCACATCATCCTTGCCATAACCTGTGCGTGTGCATATATAACAAGTAATATTTTGGTGTCAGCTCTATCACAGATGCTCTCTGCTGGTCATCCCCTTTCAGAGGCTGTGATGGGAGTTTAGAGACCCTTTCAAAGTGATGGTGGTCTCCAGTATTAATAGATCTCTCTTTTTGTCTTTGCAGCCACCCAGATTGATCCCAGTGAACTACAGGAACTTTTTCAGGAGACTTCAGCCAATGTCTTCCGAATTAACTCCAGTGGTGCGTATAATAAGAGGTTTCCTGGTCGTTTGTGTGCTGTCCTGCTGATGGTTCCTGTGCGTGTACACAGTGTGTGACAGCTCCTGTTGTCAGGGAGCAAATATTAATGCAGTTTTCTTGCTGCTGCATCTCATGAGCACCAGCACATGTCCAATACGCAGTTCATTATAAGATGTAAAAATATTCCACCATATGTTGCATTAAACAGGCTCAGATATATTCCAGTTCTTACGGAGTCCACATCCTTTTCTATTTTTAATCGTGTCATCTGTTACAATAGGGAATTAGAACGCAGAAAGGTGGAACAAGCCAGGCTCATTTTCTAATGTATCACAGCACTACTGTGTTCAGAGCCTGTCATACCAACCTGCAAAACATCTATCTCCCTTATAAAAACACCAACACCAAAGCTCTTCTATTACTCTTCACTCTAAAGATTGAACAGTGATGCTCAGTCATCAATATGATCCTCATATCTCCCAACACAGTGGAGGTGCAGAGTTCTTCCCTTCTTTGGAGACGTGCTCTAGCTCATCATGCCTCACCTGGGATAGAATGTAGAGCTGCATTTTGCAGATAGGTGAAAACTAATGTTGAATAGCAGTTAATGTTGTTGTATCCCAGTTCTAAAGCACTGCTGCCAGACAAGGTTTTAAGATCATTGAGTGCTGATGTTCTGAATCTCCAGATCAGCTTCTGTCTCTGGTCTGATTGTGTATAAGAGCATCAGGTAAGAAAGAGAGCTGGATGGGATGCAAAGAAAGGATTTTAGTGTCTCACAAATTGTTTTAATTCTCCCCATATATTCTGGGGAAAGGTCTCAATCTTTCTAGTAAGGGATCTTTGCTAAAAGGGGGATGGGAAGCAATTCTTCTGAAATATAGGCATTGTTTGTCTATAAGCATTTTTGCATGCTGCAGTACAGTCATGCCTCCATCTGCCAGGCAAGTTTGAGCACACATTTTTCTATGACTGTAAGGGATTGATAGATATGAGTTTGCTTTTGACAGTCATCTTTATCTTGAGTCAGAGCTTCAGGACCACCTGTAGCACCAAAATACTTCTCACCAGTCAGATTTCGCTGCTCTCCACTATCCGAGAAGGTGACGTTGAAGGTGAAAGCAGGTGCTGGGTAGGCTCTGTGAAGGTATTTGGGTACCTGGTTTTCTGTAAAATCAGAAGAAAAATAATTCTTCACACTTTCCTTCTGTGCTTTTGGTAGAATAACCCCATACAACAAGACAGGATGGATGTTTGCTTGCTTTAAATGCATTTTGAAGAAAAGAGCTGGGAGTATTAATGAATCAGAAGTAGAACGTGAATTCACAATGACCTTATTCTAATTTCAGTGGGAAACTAGAGAGTAACTGTTGAAAAGATGGAGCCACGTCTGTCACAGTGCTCATAGTGGAAGAATGGGAGGCTGTAAGCACAGGCTGAAACACAGAACATCACAATTCAGTGTGGTGAAAAGAATTCTGACCATCTGGTTGATTAAACATGGCAACGAGAGCCCAGGAAGGCTGTGGGATCTCTGCTCTTGGAGATATGCAGAGCTGGAGTAGGACCTTGCTTTCAAATGGACCTGCTTGGAGCAGAATGTTAAGACCTCCAGAGATGCTCTGCATGAGTCTATGATTCTTCAGTAGTTCTGCTACACATACAACGTGATTCTAAATGAGTTGAAGGCAAAAACGGGTAAAGGACACTTCATGGTTGTTTTCTGGTTTTGTTTTTGTTTTTTTTGGTGGTTGTTATTTTTAAGAGGAATAACTGATTGATACGTTACACGAACAGTTGTTTAAGGAACATGTTATTTATGGTCTTCTGGAAAACTACTCGCATGCCACAAGTTTGGCAGCCTTCTTCAAGGAGCAAAAGTTGAGTCGCCGTTGTGCTGCATTTTTGTTTGTGTCCTTTGTGATAGTGGAGAGCAGCAATTGGACTGATAGTACTTGGGGTGAGGCATAACCACCTACTGCAGAAGCTCGAGAAATTTGTTCGATCACAGAGTGGTTGTGATTGGAAGAAAGCTCTGGAGGTCATCTGTTCCAACCTGTCTTTGTAGTGAATGTGCTCTCGTCCCTTCATTAGCTCTGTGCCTCTTCATTAGACTCTCACCAGTATGTTCATGTTTCTCTTGTACTGGGGAGCCCGGAACTGGACCCACTAAACCAGGTATGGCCTCCCCAGGGCTGAGCAGAATGGAAGTCTTGCCCTCTAATGCGGCCTGAGATACAATTCTTTTCTTTGCTGGAAAAACACCTTATTCTTTTAAGTTCCACTTGTTGTCCACCAGGACTCCCTGGTCCTTTTACCTGATCTTTTCTTTGAGAAAACCTCAATACCTTGACCAGGGCTTATGGCTGCCTTTGGCAGCTTGAACCTCTCAATTGTAGCCAATGGTACTTGGCTTACAGATGTGGGTATGGCTTTATTATACAGAAAAACCTGAATTAGCACTGGTCTTACTTTTTCCAAGCACTAACGGTGCTACTTTGATAATGATGATATAATAGTATACTGGCTGTTGGCAATGAAGGATTCATTGTGAAGTTTTGCAGGCTGCTTGTTTGCTGTCAGTACACAAGGTAGCCAGGTTAGGGCTGACAAAGTATATCTGAGCTGTAATCCAAATTCCTGCTCTTCTAGTGGAGTTTATCGTGAGAAATCCTTAAGATGAATGCATTATCTTTGTTGAAATGCTGCAATCCAATTTCTACTTTTGTTCTTTGCATTACATTTATCCCTTCAATTAGGTTTTGAGTAATTTCAGATGGTCTTTATTTCTCCTCTTAAGACTCGCTCTTAGAGTGAGTGAAGATTTGCTTTCAGTTGGAGTTGCCTGTACAGAGTGCTCTCTGAAGCAGGTATTGGTGGTGCCTGTACTTAAAACTGTTTTGTAAAATTGGAGAGGTTACAGAGAAGAGCTAAGGCAATTGTTTGAAGTCTGCAAATCGGACTTTAAAATGCATGCCATCCAAATTTCTGTTTGAGACATCTGAGAGGGCTTGATCATGGCTTGTAAGTACCTCTCTGGGAAGAAAGACATCAAATAGATACATAGGGCTCATTAATCTAACATTCTCACAGATAATGAGATCAGGAGATAGGAGTCAAAGCTAGACAAATTCAATCTTTCTGTATGCGGGTAAGTAGCCATTAGAACTGCTTATTGGAGGGACGTGATGGATGCGGTGTGGCTTCGAACCTTTAAATCAAGATTCAAATGTCTTTTTATAGGAGATACTTTAGTCCAGCTGCAGTCTATGGTCTCAACATAGGAGTGATGGGATGAAATTTTATGGTAGGAAATCAGACAGGATAATCAAAATAGCTCTCTCTGGCCTTTAAAATCTATGAATCTATGAATTTATAATGCTTTTTAAAGTGCTTTTAGGTTGAATAAATGCCCATAAGATACTATGCTCTTCACCACCTCTGTTATTTTTGTCTGCTAAAGAAAGTTTGATTCAACTTGTTTGTGTCTTGTTCACAAGCCCTTCCCCAACAGTGCGTCCACCTTTTCAGGGGAGGAGATGCTGAATGTACTGCTAAAATTTTACACAGCTAATCCAGCCCAGATAAGGAGCTTTGCAGAGGTGTAAAATGGGAAAGGGTGCCCAGGATCCCTTCTGCCTTGCACAGCTGCACCATCTGGTCTCTTCAGTAAACCCAGCAAACTCTGTCTCAGAGCACGTAGCAAAAGTCAGTGCTGCTGTTGTGTACCAGCACACAAGCAGCTGAGCAAGAAGTGAGTGGCTGCATTGCACATGCTCACCAGATGTTGCCCTGTGCTCCTGTTGTGCCAGGCATGGTGTATTGAACGTCCTTCAGGATTGCGTAAATCCAGGCAGTTTCCCTTTTCCTGCCTTACCCCAACCTCATTTGGGACTTCCAGGTTCTCCATTGTGTCTGGAAACCAAACTAGGCATCTGAAATGCTTTCTCACTGACAGGTTAAAGGTGTTATGAGCTCTCCACTCTGTACTTCTGTTGTTTGGATTCTTTTTGCTCTCCTTACTATTTTTGCAGAAATCTGAGCCTTTAAAGTGATTTAAATTCTTCTTGGCCATTTGAGGCCTTGGCTTCTGATCAAGGAGAAACGTTGCAGCTCTGAGCTGATCTTGGCAGAACTTACATTGAAATGCTTCGTCCTCCCCCTTTCTGCTATAAAAATGGACATCTTTCTTGTGTGTTTAATAAAAACCTTAGATCCATTGCTTATGTTTATGAGCTACTGCATCATTCTACTGCCAGTTCATGAACGTAGGGGCATTTTTTTTTAAGTCATCTCTTACAGAATTGTCAAGGGGTAGTGGGAACTTTTACCTGTACTTTGCACCTGCTTTCTCTCTGTTCTTCAGGGACTTCCCCTATTGAGCATGGGGAAGGTTGTCTGATAAGGCTTTGGCTTAGGTGAGTTTTATGTTTTCTTACTCAGTTGATTCAGCCTGTTCCAGTAAATATATAAACTCTTGTAGAAGGAGCTGGCTTGATGCCTCGTGGCTAAAGGGCTGATCACTGGAGGGTATACTGCAAGAATCAGAGCTGTTCTGCCCAGATGGAGAATATGAGTCCTCTAATGGGTCTCTTCCCTCTCTAATTCCTGTTACTTCCTTATTAATATCTCCCCATGACAGATTGGTGCCACATGCAATCCCATTATCTTGATCTGAGAGGCTGAGCAAAGGGTTTTTCAGCATCCCACAGGTATGATAAAGTCTCCATTTCCATCCTGGGGTAGTTTCTCATTCCCCATTGATTTTAAAAATTTTGATGATGTAGGCAATCAGTGGCTAACTCTCAGTTTATGTAAATCAGTACAAGTCCAGCGGCAGTGACCTCTGTGGAACATCTTGGAAGACCAGCACATGCCTTTTAAATATTAAATATGCAAGGCCTGTGAAGTAAGAAGTCTGTTTTACCATTGGCTTCATGGCATTGCTCCAGCCCATCTTGACATGCTGCTTCTTTGGTAACTCAAGTATTCAGAACTGGTAACTTCCAAGAGATTTTCCATATCCAGCACAAGAATCATGCAGGTTTCAATAGAACTAATCTTAGCCAAAGCAAGGTATTCCTATCTCAAAATATGAAAGAGCTAAGTCAGACTAAAATCCAGGAGGCTCAAGTTTGCATTTCAGTTCTGCTATTTCCCAGGTAAGAGCCACATCAAATGCCAACATTTTGGCTGTTCCAGAGCTTGTCCTATTGAGATTACTGACCTTTATACAAATAGAATTCTGGAATCACTGAATCATTAAGGTTGGAAAAGACCACTAAGATTATCTAGTCCAACCATCAATCCATAACTCTCCATTCTCCAATGGCATTAGAATAAGCACCATGCTCTGAAATGCCCCAAAGGGCTGGTAGGTCCTGGAATATTTTTAGATGATACTAAATTTTGTCTTTGAAATAGACAGGTTGCATGGGAGACTTGAATTGTTAGGATTACAGAGTAGAAGGAGGAAATTATAATATCTGTGAGATTTTTTCAGGATCTGAACTTTTATCCTAAAAAACTTTTATCCTAAAAAAGCTTTTATCCTAAAAAAGCAAATGGCTATTATTTAAGACTGACACTTTATTCTTTAAAGAACTGTACGTCCAGCAAAGTGTAATAATTATTAGCTCAACTGTAGAACAGTTACTTAAGGTTTTGTCTCAGTGAACTGTCAAACTCTGTACTGAAATCTACTTTTGAGATCTAGCAGTATAGTAAGCAAGGTGAAAATATCTGTTGGTGTTGGATACTCATGTTGTACAAGGGCAGTAATTAGTTAATTTGGTCCTTTTTTTGTGTCCATATGTCTTTTGGTGTCAACCCGCAGAAGCCCAGAAGAAAAGAGGGAATTTGTTTTTTTCTGTCAGGGGAAAAATAGTTAAGTGACTTGTTCAGAACTACAGACCGAGACAGAGTCTGCAGTCATTGAAATAATAGATATCTTAAATTTGTACTGGAATAGTTGACCCATGTTACTTATGTGTTCTTTTTGTTCCATAAGTATTGAAGCATAACTGATAACAGGGTCATCAGTTCTTACAGCTGGAAGCATCCCAAGACAATCCCCGATGTAAAGAGTAAGAATGTCATTCATATTGCATCTTTCACTGTGGAATGTCTTAAAGTGCTTTATGTACTTGATATGCTAAGTCCAAAAGAAGTGATCTTCTGTTAGTGTGACATGAAGATGTGACAGTGAACACCCACAAGTATTTATGCATTTTTTTCTTAAATATGAAGTTTCTGTGTAGTGCTATGCAAACCATCTTTCCTACTTCCAGCTCTGATTAGAATCACTTAGACTTGAGCATTCTTCTCTCCTTATAGAAAAAGCCCAATGAACTCCTTAGCTAACCTGCAGATAATAACAGTAAGACACATTTTATCTGAGCTAAAAGACAGAAGAGTGAGTATAAAAGTCTTGAACAGTGAGTTAAAAGATAATGGAATGAATGATAGAACTCAACTTCTTGGAGGCTATTTGGAGTAGTTAATATTTATTAATTAGTAGTTATTCTATCCTGTCACACCACCCATGGAATAATCACCTCTTGGGGACTCAGTTTTAACTGTTTTGTGTTAAGTGGCATTCCCTTATATTGTCGCAAGGTACTTGTTCAAACACTAATTCACTGTATGGTTTTGAAAGGAAATAAATTA
The DNA here is from genome assembly GCF_019232065.1 of Centrocercus urophasianus. Lineage (NCBI taxonomy): Eukaryota > Metazoa > Chordata > Aves > Galliformes > Phasianidae > Centrocercus > Centrocercus urophasianus. The sequence goes on from NW_024884253.1 coordinate 1,651,024, forward strand.
AAAGATGAGTAAAAATCCAGTATGTTTTTCTCTGAAAATGCTCCTTTTCTTTCTTTGCTGTTGACAGTGACTTCTCTGGAAAGAAGTCTTCGATCTCTGGGGACCTCCAATGATAATCAAGAACTTCAGGACGGACTGTGAGTCTGTTTTGAATTGCATCTCTCTGTGTCCCAACCTTTTCATTTTTTTCCCCTCATCTATCCTCTCCCTTTCTTCCATCCTTTTATTCATAACTGGACACTTTTTTTGTCAGGCTCACTTAATTTTGTTCCTTTCTGTTGGTGATTAATGATTGTAGGACATGTATTGATTGTATAAAGCTTTGCTTGTGCTGGTTTTTGGAGGCAGAGAATGCTAGGTAGATAACAGGAAATGATGGCCCACAGTGAAAGATGTGTTTTTGTGGTAGTGTGTGGGTTGTTTGTTTTGTTGCTTTTTAATGTGAAGCCAGGCTTGAGTACTCGTGTAGCTTTTTCTTTTCTCTTCTTTTTTTTTCTTTCTTTTTTTTTTCCCCCTCTTTGCCAAAGTCAGTGAATTGAAGAGGAAAAGAAAGAAAAGGAACAAGAAAGGTATTTTATATGCGGAGATGTGTGTTGTGGCATTGAAACTTGCATCACAGGGTATAGCACAGAGAAAACGAAACTTCAATTTCGTTTGCAGTAGATACAGTTCATTAAACTCTCTTCTGGATATGTGTATACACAAACATGCACAGTTAGTTTTCATTGTATGCATGCTAATTAGAGAATTAAAATGGCTTTTCCAAACGTAGCACAATTTATTAAAGCTGCTTCCCTTCATGCAGCCTGCATAAAAAATCAAGTACTTAGGACATGGTTCTGATTCTGTATATATAACTGCATTTCCTAATGAGGTTCAGCTGTGAATGGAGGCAAGATTTTGATTTCTATTTCTTTATATTAGCATTACAATCTGAAGAAGTGCCTGATGGACTTGACTCACCTTTTTGATGCAGTATAATCTCTCAGATAGGTTTGCAGTCTCTCTACTCCAATTCATTGCTATCATCTGCGCATCTGATCTGCTCTAATTCACATCAACACTGTTTTGCAAACTGGAGGAATAAAAATAGTTACAGTAATAATAGTCGGAAGATTTTGAACTAAATTTAGGGGACAGGAGAGGATGTGAGAGTAAAGAGTCAGCCTGTATAGATCAGTGTAATCAGGAAAGATGTTTACATGTACAAAATTATTTGTAGCATAAACCACCCCAGTAACTGCTGAAGATCCTTTGTCCAGGAAGGCTTTTGCTCACCCAGAACATCTCTTGTGCTCATGCTCCTAAACTACTCCTTTTTTATTTAAGAATCAATTCCTTGGCTATTCAGAGCGTTTCCACAGTGTGGCTAGATAATTTTCTTTTTTCTTGAGCAGCTACATAAATAAATCCATAACACACTAATTGCAATAATTATTTGTGATCTTGGAATTATCATTAATTGTCCAGATAGCTAAAAGTAGCATCTTCTGATTTTAACTGTGCTTCCCTGCTCCTGTTGTCAGCCCCAGAATTCCTCCCACTCTCTCCTTCCACCCTAATGGTCTGTCCCCTCTTCTCAGGCTCTCGCAAAAGGTTTCCCTTGATTTTTCCTATTTTCCTTATTGCATCTCCAGATAGAACAGTTGCAGGGTATTCAGCAGAATAAGACCAGCAATTGCCTTCCCCTCAGTGTCCCATTCTTTTTGTCCTGACACTGATCTATGCTTCACATTGACCCCATTTCACCACCAGATGTATGCATGCAAGTAGCCTGAATGCTCCATGTGCATCTCTGCCTTTCTCTCGTGAGAGCTGCACCAGCAGAAAAGCAGCACACCATGAATCACGAGAGCCACGTGGGCTGCATATATCTCTATGATCAGGAGCAAGCAGGGGGTCAGTTCTTCAGGTGAGACCTCTGGAGCAGCATTTTCTGCTTCCCCAGCTGCAAATCATGGCTTAACCTCTTGCTCCTTTGCCACTTGAACCCTTTTCTTCTGAGGTTGATGCATGTTTTTCCTTGAATATCCTCTAACGTGGAAGATGGGTGGAGAGAAAGCACTGAGCATTTGGAAGATTTATATTCTTGGCTATTAGAAAAATGATAGTTTTTGTGGATATCTAAATGTGTGGATATCTTATCTGTCTGGGATTGTTTGATCTGGAGAAAAAGAGGCTCAGGGGACACTTAAGAACTACCTCAAAAAGAGGTTGTGGCAAGGTGGAGATAGCGCTCTTCTTTCCAGTAACTGATGACAGGATGAGAGGTAACAGCCTTAAGGTACTCTAGGGGAGCTTCAGGTTGGTTATTAGAAAAAATTTAGTCTCAGAAGAGGTAGTGAGGTATTGGAACAGGCTACCCAGGGAAGTGGTGGAGTCACCATCCATGGAGGTTTTCAAGAAAAAGGCAGATGGCACTGAGGGTCATGGAGGGCTGACAGTTGTACATGTTCCAAGAGGTCTTTTCCATCCTTAATAGTTCTTTTTCATACTAACTAGGTGAATGTCACTCTGCTAAAGTGATAGGCAGGTGATAGGTGTCAGAGTATTTGAGAGTAGGGGGATGAAAGTGAGCATAGGACATTAGGTATGTACGATAGTCTGTACACTGCAAAAACATTTATTTACCTAGCTGCAGGGTCTTGCTACTGCATAAATAAAAAAAGCAAAGTTGCCTGACTTTTTAAAATTCATGTACTTTCCACCTCTCGTGCACAAAGCTTACAAGGGCATCAACAGGGATGCTGATTCAGATGAGGACAGACTTCTCACGGTCAAATTGGGCTGTTCCCTTTTCTGAAATGGTTTCTCTGCCTTTGATAGCTGAGTCGTTCAGGATAAGGATGCATCTGTGGCAAGTGAATTTAGGACGAGTTTATCCGAAGTAGAGTGCCAGCTCTAGTCAGTGAGACAGAGCTTGGCTGCTGAAGTGTGAGCAGGGTATATGTGACACTCAGCAGTCAACTCTTTCCAGAGCCAGCTCAAAGACTTACATGCTTAGATCTTGAAATGCTGGAAAGTGAAATGTAAATGCCCATAAGAAGCTCTAGATGGAGTTGGCTGAATGCAGCTGACCCTGGATTAATTGGGAATGGAGCAGGAGTAAGAGGAAGACAGATGCATGGAGCTGGAATTAGGAGCTAGGATCATTAGGCAGTTCTGAGGCATGATTTATAGCTACACCCATCCTGCTGAATACTGATACAGTGCAAGAAAAATATATTTATTTTTATCTTTCCCTAACTTTTAGTTTAATAATCCAGGCTCCCAAGCAATATATTTCACTCATTCGTCCCGTGATGTGGGATTGAGGGAGTTCCCTGATGTAGATTAAATGCCCAGATAAATCATTGTCTCCAAGAGAGTGAGAACCTGACCTAGTCTTGTGACATCAAGGTTATGCAGTTCCAAATATCCTTTGGTGGCTATCTCAGAGCAGTGAAATCGAGCTGTTAGTAGCAGAAGGGGCTCGTGATTTCCTTTCTCGTGAGGCTTGTTGACCATAACAGTGTTGTATGCTTTCCAAACCAGACCTCCTATATTGCTTACGTTCAAGTATATCTTTTCATTGGATGTTTAGCACTGGCTTAACTTATTGCAGGTGTAAGGTTAATATGGTACTGTATTGAGTTACAGTCACACTACCCTTTTTTTGATGTGTCTGGGATATAGCTATGACACTTCATGCTGCAGCCTTTTTGGATTCTTTACCAGTCTCTAAAAGGAGAATTTGCTTGTTTAAGGAAGGGTTGTGAGGATGATATTTTGGGGACTTTTAGCACTGCTGGAAGTTTTGAGTGTGCAAAATGTGTTGATTTCTCCAGATTTGAAGGAAACAAAAAAACAACAAATTTTTGCTTCTACTTCCTTTCTCTGATTGATTTGTTGCTTTTTTTTTTTTTCTTTCTTTCCACAGATTATAGAAATATATAGATATATTTTTCTGCAGCTGACAGGGGATTCAAATCTACATCTGTACAGTGCATGAAAATAAGCTTCCTATTCTTGTAGAAATGACATGGCAGTATTTGTACTCTCTATTATATATCCTTCCCATTTCTCTGGAAAAAATCAGACATACTGGCATCACAAGATCTGTATCAGGGAGCCCACAAGGACATAGATCCTCCTGTTTAAGCAGAAAATTCCTACATCCACAGATTGAATGTCACATCTAAGCAGTGTTAGCGAATATATACCCACGAAGCAATCACTGTCTGCAGAACACTGATGAAGTGCTTGCTTTTTGATGTATAATACTTTAATGATTTTATTAGGGCTTTGCAACAGAAGTGATTACGGTGCAGTACTGCAAAAGAGTTTCAAATTATTTTCCGAGTGGGAAGCTCAGTTTGAGGTCTGAGCTTCTCAGGGGTGAGACAAAGGCAGTAATGCTGAAAGGGGCAAAAAGTGTAGCTTTTGGATCCTGGATTTTGGCCAGACAGTAACCTCAAGATATACCTGTTTTCCCTGGGAACGCAGGTTATGCCAAAATTCATGTATGGTTTGCTTGCTTATTGCTGGGTTTAGAAAGAACTCTGTCTTCATCATGGTCCCCAGTAAATTTTCCATTATCCCAGTAAATCACTGGGATAATTTCTAGGAATGCCTTCATCAGTTTATCTTGCCATCACATGTCCGTTAAATCAAGTGATTCCTGTGGTGTAACAGTGCTCATATGACAGGATGCCACATTTAGGGTGTTCTCAGGGAGAGATATAACTGTGTAAGCCCAATGCCTATCTGCACATCCAGAATTAATTAAAGAGTGGCAGTGAGCTCTTCAGTTCACTTGGACACATTCATTGTTGTTTTGCTGGATTTGTAGAAGTGCTTTGAAACACTTTGGTGCTCATGACATGGTTGTTACTTCTGGAGTGCACTGGACTCTATTATGGCTGTTGCTTCATGTCATCTTCATTATGGATAAGTGATCTTGAGGGTGGCATCCCATGGCAAGGGTGTCAGAATTAGATGATATTTAATGTCCCTTCTAGACCAAGTCATTCTATGATTCTGTGATCCTGTATGAGTCATCTACAGATAGGAGTCCGTGTGGCTTTGATTAATGGCATCTATCAAGCTTCATACCATCCCGGTAAAATAGATGATTCTTGAGGCTACTGAGATGCCCCAGGGTGTCTGAGGCGTACATGTGGGTTTGGCAGATGTGGTGTGGGATTTGCTGTTCATTTACTTCTGAAATAACAGCTGTACTGGATGCACCTGAGGACACCTCAAGTGAGTCTGGCTGCTCATTTGAATCAAGTGGAAGAATTGCCACTTCTAATTGACCTTCTGGGGACCTGCTGATCTTTAAGGATCCATTCCAAATCAGGGTAGTCTATGATTCTATACTTAAAGAACTCAAATTCATCCCACCTAATAGATAAGACAGTAAGATGTGTAGTAACCCAGGCTTTTGTAGAGAGTTGTGAGGTCATTTATTCCTAATCTAGATGGAAGCCCCCTTTGGACATGTCCATCTTTCTCTGCATATGCTAAAGTGAGGCCAAGTTATTTTCCTCATGGGTAGGAGCATCACTGACCTGCTGGGAAGGCAGATAAATCCACACCTCAGGCTTTTCTGAATTGTCTTAAAACAATAAATATTTGTTTCTAGGTTTATGCTTATTATTTCTCTTTTCTTTTCCCATCTTACCATTATGTTTGATAAGTTGGAAGTATAGCTTAAAAAAATGTAAGGATTAAAAAAAAAAAAAAAAAAAAAAAAGGCTTCTGTTAAGAAGGTTTTAATTCCTGTGGAATGCAGATTCAGTTAGAGCAGAAAGATATCTTAAAGTCATAATGTACTGAAGGAAGATTTTATTAAAGTAAATCAGACAGAAGCTTTTAAGTGTCAGCATGTTTAATTAAGGGTAGGATTTAATAATATTTCATATGGTTTTGTTATTCTGCTTGTATAAGCTTAAAAAAAAAAAGATTTCCATAAATATTTTGAAGCGTCGTTTTGATTCTGTTAATATGTTAAACCCTTCAAAGTAATACCTTCCCTGTTCAACTCAAAGCAGTCGGATTAACTTTATCTATCCTCCATTTATCGCTGTTGGCATCAATTTCTGACATGAAAAACCTTCTAGGTTTGGCAGTAAAAATGGATTGCCAGATTGCAACATTTGCATTTAACTGTATAATACACTTGCCTTATTAGTAATTGTGTTTGTATGACAGATCTCACCCTTAAGAATCCCGTAGCTCCAGATACATGACATCTCTGTGATAAACTGCAAAAGCTGGTGATGAACTGCAGAACTCTCTGATGATGATAAATTCATTGACTTTTGACCACCTTCTCTGCTTAGAAAGGCCCTTGGAGTATCCCTTCACATGCCTGAACAGTTTCTAATAGTCACTACAAATCAATCTGTCAGAGAAGAGTTTTTCTTTTCAGTGCTTTGCTCCCAAATTGCCCTTGCCAGAGGTCTGAGATGGCCAGAAGTCCTGGCCAAAGTAATATCTTTCCATGTCAAGATATCAGCCTTTGGAAATAGGCTGTGAATTTTAAGTAATGAAGTGATGGAGCAGTGATTAGTTATTCGTGGCAAGTGGTGAATGCTTCAGGACATAGAATCATGGTAACAAGGAAGGACGGTTGGGAGATAACCAAACTTTGCCTATTGACAAGCTGCTGCTTGTCATGTTTTCCTTCATGCTGTCTCATGACTTGTCTCTCAGTTTGTGATCTCACCTTGGTGTCATGGTTGAAGAAGACCATGAGTGCCTGAACACACACTGCTGGGACCTCCGCGGATGAAAATTGGGTGGCACAGGAGACCCAACCTTTCCATGTGCTATAGTTCTTGCCTCAAGTTTGCAGAATTTCCCTTCAGGTCTAGGTCCAATTGGTTGAAGACCAAGGATGTAGGGTCTTCTGGGAGCTGACGGACAGAAGTTTGTTACCATAGTGTGAGCTCACTCACTCCTAGAAAATAGGAAGTGTAACATCCTGGGACTGTCACGCTGGTCAGAGCATAGATCTTGGTAAATGGTGAAATAGGGAAATGTTGTATCCTGCCAGAGACTTAGCTGATATAAAAATCATCCGTCTCCTCACCCCAAATACTCCTGCTGATTTGGTGCCTACGGAAAAAAATGCACACCTCCAACAACGCCAAGTGCATCCTAAAGAAGTGCTGGATTTGTAGTGAGAAAATTTGATACTAACCAAAGTGTATCTGGATATTGCTGTGTGTAAAAATACTGTCATGCTTGGTCTTTTTATAAATTTATTCTAAGATGCTTATCTGGAAAGTGCTGAATTCACATGGATATTTTTTGTGTTTATGGGTGACAGCTGAAGGAACAAATAAATGGAATAAAACTATCCCTCTTTTTTCAGCGCTTGGACCACCATGATAATAGCAAAACTTCTGCTAATTTTGAGAAAGCCTTTCTGAGCTTAGTCAGTGACAAATATTCAAGTCTCCCTGTTGTTAGTCAAAATACTTATTTTAAATTTTGGGCATACTTTGTTTTCTTTTCTCATATATTAGAAATGAAATGTGGCATTTGAGTAGATTAAATATTGACATTTTGAGTCAACAGTGAAAAATCGCTCCTCCTTCTCCCTCCCAGAAAGGAGAAAACCAATCCAACTCAAAGTATTTTGACTCTTTCTTCCCTAAGAGTTAGAGGTAGTGAAAGACAAACTTTCCTTCTACACATCCTGCAGAGGGCAAGCAATGTTTTATTAGGATTGGAATATCCACAGGCAGGAATGTTATCTTATGACATGAGATACTGGTTGGAGCAGCTTGCCTCTGGATTTGTCAGCGTAAGATCTGTAAACTTTGAGACCGAAATAACAATTCTGCTGAAGAGAGGGGGTTGGCTACATGTTTACATTATTTTTTATGCCTACAGTTACACATCTAGCAGTGCAGCTCATATTGATTGACTGGAGGGACCTGTGGGATGAAGTTTGTTTAATAATTCATGTATGCAGGCACTGAGTGCGTAGTCGTCAGGGCTGAGCATCCGTTCTGGCACGGAGTCCTTCAGGGGTCTGGCATACTAATCCAAACATGCTCATGTTTAGTGAAGTACTTCTGTTGGCTTTGTGTAAGGTCTCATTTATTCCTCCAGTCTTACGTTAGCCCTAAAGCCAGGAGCGGCGGTCATGTCAATGACAATGATGTGTATTGTGATCAGTGGCTTCTGCTGATCTTTCAGTTGTAATTCTGAGGGCAATATGTTGAAACAATTAATGCCCTCAGAAAGGTTTGCTGAATTTTAGAAGAAAACAAAGACTAGAACACAGTCTTAGGGAAAACTAAGAGGGCTTTTGCTTGTTGGAGAAATCTCTGCGGCTTGCTAAATATCACTGCTTTTTTTCACAGCAGTGCTCAAGTGGATGAACCCTTCAGCCACTAAGATGATCAGAGGGCTGGAGCACCCCTCCTATGAAGAAAGATTGAGGAAACTGGGCTTGTTTAGCCCGGAGAAGAGAAGGCTTTGGGGAGACCTCATTGTGGCCTTCCAGTACTTGAAGGGAGCGTATAAACAGGAGAGGGAATGGCTGTTTACGAGGGTGGATAGTGATAGGGCAAGGGGGAATGGTTTTATACTGAGACAGGGGAGGTTTAGGTTAGATATTAGGAGGAAGTTTTTCACACAGATGGTGGTGAAGCACTGGAACAGGTTGCCCAAGGATGGTGTGAATACCCCATCCCTGGAGGCATTCAAGGCCAGGCTGGATGTGGCTCTGGGCAGCCTGGTCTGGTGGTTGGCGACCCTACACATAGCAGGGGATTGAAACCAGACGATCATTGTGGTCCTTTTCAACCCAAGACCATTCTATGTCTCTGTGATTCTATGATTCTGCACTGTACCCAGTCATGTCCGTCATAAACCTGTGCAGAGATGTCAGAATTCCCACTGCAGGAGGCACTGCCAGGGGTTAATCAGATCTTTGGGCAATTTGTATGAGCAAGAGAGATTTTAATCAAGTAAGATGGTTTTCAGCAAGTAACACTTCTGCAGACCAGTAATGGGGTATCAGGAGGAATTCTCTTTAAATTACTGAATTTAACACCCTTTTCCCAACTTGTTTGAAGTAGAACTAGATAATCTAGGTAAGGATGCTCTTTGGAAAAAATGTTTTGGAGGGAGAAAAGTGACTAATGCCAGATAAGAACTACAAAGACAAGAACAGAGAAAGTGAGGGTGCCTTAAGAAATGATAATTTTAGCATAACGTTCCCTGGTGGCTGATAATGCAGCATAACAGATTTATTCCAGAAAACTCTTGTGATCAGCTGTGTGTCCACACCCTCATCTGGACTAATCATGCTGAAGATGGAGTGTTTGACAAACGTGTTGCAGAAAGTGAAACCTCAGGATTTATACGTGTTTACCAGAACATTTCATAACAATGCCTCCATACATTCTCTCTCCTGGTGTTCACAAAATGCAGATGCAGTTTGTGCATGAAGAGCTTGCCTCTTCATGTCCTGTGATCTTGATGCATTCAGTCTTGCAGAATAATGATTAAGTAACATCATGCGTCTTTCCTAGATTGCAGTGTCACACAACAGGAATCTTCCTTTTTTTCCTTTACAACAGTAAAGGAAAAAAAAAAAAGTCTTAGCTCCCCTGTATACATTCTTAGGGGTTAAGCCAGCTGTGGAGGACTTTCCATTCTTTTTTAAGAGTTATTTTCTTAATAGCAATACAGTAAATAGGACCAGAAGGTTAAAAGTGTACATGTGACCCCTTCACTGTGCAGCCAGTAAACAGCTCAATAAAGTTTCAGTGTTCAGGTACCAGGAGTGCTGTGCACTTGGTCCCATGGCAACAACCACCTTAGGAAATGTGCAGAAAAAGCGAGAAAACTTGTTAAAGCATTCAAAAGGTAGAGCACTCGATAAGTCTTCTATTTTAGCTTTATTTCTTCTTTTCTTAAGCTGCAAGAAATGTTAACCCTGTGTGCAAATGTTTGATCTAGCACTCTTAATCGTGTTAAAAACGATAATGACACTGCTGCTTCAGGATTGGGAGAGGTAAGTTGTTGTATCTTGTTCAAATGAGCTGGCATTAGTTGAAGGAAATGACAACAGTGCAGACTCAGTTGAACCAGAATTTGGGGTTCTATGGCAGAGAGCAGTGCTCTGGTGGGTTGAGCAATGTTAAAGCTGCTGTTTGTAGATGGAGTCCCAGGAACTGAAAGAGGCTTATGGGATTGATACTTTGAGGCCTTCTTGCTTATGTACAGCACTGCAGTGATTTGTTTGTTTGTTTGTTTGTTTTCCATGTGAAGCTCTAAGTGCAGTTGTTCCTATTCAATATAATTACCCAGTAACAAAGTGTGATGCCTGACATTTTTGTTGTGGCTTTATGGTACTGCACATGGCTGCAGTTATGTTATATGATGTGACAAGTCTAGAAGGAAAACCAGTTCAGATGGTTAAACTGGTGATGATGGATTGTTTCTGTACATGGACCATTTAACAGTCTGAGCTAGCAGATTGCAAATGGGATTAAATATGGATTAGTATTAGCTGCTGAAACGTTTGAAAAGGTGGGTAAAACAGCTGAGTTATTTGCCAAAAAGCAGGTTACAGCAGCAAGTTGACAGGAGCTTTAGATTGTAGTGTTGATAAAGCCCCTCAACCTTTCCTGCTTGATTCACAATTGCAGTAGAGGAAAAATCCAGCTATGTCACATTGTCTGAGGAGCATAAATGAGAGAAAGTAAGATTATTGAATTGCTGAGCATGGCAAATTCCCCCAAGCCCTGCAGAATAATATATTTTAGCCGTGCTTTACAGTTTATAAAGGTCAGTTTGCACTTCAATTACAAATCTAGGTTTAGAGCTTTTAAAGGACACAGAGAAAAAAAAAAAAGCAATTTTTTTTTTCTTTTGTGATTACCTCTTGAAACACTGATAATATTTCAGAATCATTTGTGAAAAGATTTCACAATGCTATAGCAACAGACATTTTAAAAGCCTCAGCTGAAATGCTGAAAATCTAGGTCCTAGTTTTATTTCTCCACTTTACAGATGGACAAAATAAGCCCTGTGAATTCTTAAGGCTTTGCAGTGAATTAATCACAAAGTTGGGCAGCAATCTTACATGAGAGATTCAGCCCAATAGCAAACCAGGTTTTATTAAAAAGAACTCGCATCTCTTTTTTTCCCTCTTTTTTTTTTTTTTTTTTTTTCTAAACCAGCATTATAGCTGTTAATGTTCTTTATTGAATGTAATTTCACTCAGTTGGGAGCGCAGGGTCTTTGTATCCTGGTTATATCTAGAGTTGACTGGGCTGACAAGGGAAAGAGGTTTCAGGCAAGGAGGAAATAACCAGAAAAAAAAAAAGAAAAAAAAGAAAAAAAAGGAATAACCTTTTTCTCAATATAGATATGATTGAAATAGGAAATATTATTTTTAAGTAGGTGAGTAGATGCCTGTGCCTTTTACCTTGCCGCAGGTGGCAGCCATCCGATAGCTCTGTAGATATCTCTGCTTTTTCTAGGCTATGCCTGAGTAACCACACTGCTAACAAGCCGTAAAGAGAGCGAGCTGGGTCACAGGGTAAAGGTTACCACATTATGGGACCAGGCCATGCTAATGATAGTGCTGAAAAGTGAATCTGAGTGGATGCAGCTAAACTATTGCATTTCTCAGGCTTCCAGAGGGAGATTTTTTCCTCTTGCCTCCGCTGAGGAAAGCTTCCTCCCTTGACACATGTGCTTCCGTCTACTTCACATGTGTCTTGGTTCAACCAATTATGCATGAGATGGACAATTAAAACAGCATCTGTTTTTGCAGCAAGAGTCGTTCTGCCTCTGGCGTTTTCCTTGCCACAGTGTTTTTTTGTGTAGAGGAGGAAGATGAATGAAGGAAGTGTACCTCAGCTGCTCCACATGCATCTTGCCCTCTGCACTCTCCACCCCTCTATTGAGTGCTCTCTAATAGTTTTATGCCCTTGTTATTCTGTGGCACCCAAACATGCCCCCAGTGCTTGAGGTGAGGCCGCAGGGCTCAGAGCAGAGAGGACAATCCCTCCCCTCTCTTGATGGCTGAATGCTTTCCAACAGATCCATGTTTCTCCTGTACTGAGGACTCCACATCTGGACACAGTTGCTTAGAAATGAAATGAGTACGCACAGTATTCTTCTCACACTTGTCAGCTGGAAAGATGATGGATAAAGAGAAGAAAAGAGATGCTCATGCTTGTCAGCAATGCTTACATTCCACTAAAAGCAACGCACATTATATTTGCTTGTGAAGATACTCCTTAGTCTAGCTGCTACATCACAGGTTGATTGTGCAGCTCTTAGAAAGTCAGAGCATCTCTTATTGAAGTTGTCCTGATTCTCTTTTTTGAAGAAAATACATTTTCCCCAGACTGGTTAGAGCAATTTTACCAATCTACCCATCCATCTAGTCTATGCAGCTAGTTAATGCAGCTGTGCTCCTGCTTCCCTCATTGTATTCAGCTGGGCAAGATGGGAAGAGCTGGGGAGATCTGCTTTATGCATGATCTGCTTTATGTATGATCCGCATTGCCTGCTCAGCAAAAGGAGATTGTTCCTGTGCAGATGGATGGTGATACTGAAAAATGCACCTGGGTGGCCCACGTTGCTCATCTCTTCCCTCAGTACTTTGCGCTACTCACAGCAAACGACAGGTACCCCTGAGCAAAGTCATTTATTGCTGTGTAATTGCATGGAGCAGAGTGTACTTCTGTTGTGTAGAGGTTTGAGGCACGGAGAGGATTTTGTCTTGGACTGCATACAAATTGATTTTTTTTCCTAGATTTTTGGGTGAAACGGTCACATTGTGGACACAATTCTCTACTGACTCGGTCCTAATGTTATGTAAAGCATAGAGTGTATAACAGTGATTAAGGTCAAAGAAAAAAGCATTGGGAATAAAGGCACAGCCCCCAAATCTCATTTCTCTGTTGTTCAATACAACACAGTTCACCAGAAGCCATCATCTCTGGATCGTGGCCAAATATGATGCATTTCCATTATGATTAGCACTTCAGTAGGAGCATTTGTGAGGGCCAGTAAGTATGATATACCCTGATACCTTTAGGGCATAGCAACTCAGTTTTCACAACCTCTCCATAAAAGAAATGGGAAGACAGTGACAATATGCAGCCAAACTTACCAGCTTTGTGACTTGGGCTGTGGTGTCAAGTGCCTTATCTGTGAGTATTACATAGAAAGAAGCCTCGAATTGAGTCTCCCATGAAATGCTCTACACTGTCTGATGTGATTTTCCTCTCTGAAGTTTTTCTGTACAGGTAGTGTTTTATTAACATCAGTATGAGCTGTTGGGACCTACCAAGAAAATGTGGTAGCTTAATAAACAATGATGCAGGCAGCATTTTACTCATAAATGATGGGGCAGATGGAGACACAAAGAAGAGAGTGGGACATGAAGGAGGCATTAAATCTGGCATTTGTAGAGTCGGAAAACCATCATTGTGAGAGGGTGCTGGTCTGTTTATTGTGTGAGAGATTTATGAGTATGTGGTGAACTGTGTTTTCCCATCGCCTCCTGTTTTCATGGAAGAACAGAGTTTCTGAAATCGAAGTTTGCCTAAGCAAGAAAAACACTGTTCAGAGTAACCAGGAAAAGTAAATAACGTAAATAAAGAACCTCATATTACATTTTAAACTACCCTTGTCACAGTGTAAGATGATTGTAAAGTTGCCAAGATGCCTGGAAAACACAAACTGAATAATTCCTAGGTGGAACGAAGAACAGGATTGACTTCAAAAGAATACTGTACATAATAATATCGAATAAAATTCAGAAAGCTGACTCTGTCCTTTCATATGTACCCACAAGCATTCATGTTTACTTTTTCTTGCTTCTTTTCCCTCACCCATAAATTTACTTAACAGAAATTACTCCCTTTCTTCACCAACTTTCTTGTTTTATGTATGAATTGTGCAGCATTTCTAGCCCAGTACCTTCCTGCTTGGCAGATACATCCACTCTTTGATCCACCTGCCTTATCATTTGTATCTTATGCATCATTGTCTATTATAGCTGTGATTTTCTGTTGGTTATTGTGCATGCTTTTTGTTAATTTTCTGACCCAAGGATTTAATATAGTCACACATTAAGGGTTTCTTAATTAAATGCATATTTCAGTTATTCCTTAGTTACCTGTGACCACTCATGACTAGTTTTATAAATGGTTCACTTAACTAAAGCTCTAAGATGTAATCAAAACATATGCATAAAAGTAGGTGTCTGCTCACTGGTTTGTCTGGGGGTTGGATGTGGCTGTTTGTATGGATCAGTGACATTGTTCTGTATTTAAAAGGTACTACTCAGTATGTAAATACCTGAGAGTTTGGGAAAGATGCTCTCTATTTGTAGCAAGTTGTATTTTTCTGCTAGTTTTTGTCTTTCTTTTTAGGACTGATTTAGGACTAATTTTTAATCCAGTTTACTTGTCACAGCCGTGATTACTCAATACAAGAAACAACAACAGGCAGATTAATTTTAATCCTTTTTTAATCATTTTCCCTTATTTTAGTTTTGTGCTGGTATTACGTGGATGTGGAGTCTGAGCTGTGGGTATTGTAGCATGTTTATTTCTGACTTTTGAAAACCATATTGGTGAGAATAACGACAAACAAGCAAACAAATGTGGAGTCCTATAGAGACTCCAATGGAGCCTGCAGTCTGTTTTCAGGGCTGTCCCAATGCCCATGTTATTCAGAAAAGAAGTGTCAAGGAAAAAGTATTGTCCTGTACCTCTACCAGTAGAAGGAGATGCTACAACAGTTTCTCTCTGAAATCTCTTTAACCCAACATTTCAGTGCATCTTTTTATATGTTCAAAAATTGTTATAATCACAGAATAGTAGAATCATTCAAGTTGGAACAGAACTTTAAGATCTAGTCCAGCTATTAGCTTCACTGACCAAATCCCATCACTAAGCCATGCCACTGCTTATGACAGATTGGATATTAGGAAAAATTTGTTATCAGAAAGAGTGGTGAGACATTGGAACAGGCTGTCTGTCCATGGAGGTGGTGCACTCAGTGTTCCTGGAGCACTTCAGGAAACTTGGAGATGTATCAGGGAGGGACATCATTAAGTAGGCATGGTGGCGATGGGTTGATGGTTGGACTAGATGATCTTAGTGGCCTTTTCTGGTCTTTCTTTTATGACTCTGTACTTCTGTAACAATGTCATAAGAAGATACAGTGCAAAATGAGCAATTTTAAATGTTCCCTCCTTGCTTCTTGCTTTAAAGTTTTCTTGGAGAGAAATGGAGAAGCACTAACCACCCATGCCCACAGCAAAGCATGTGACAGCACTACTGTGTCAGGCTTTAAGCTTCCAGATGATGTGGAAATGGCATTTTTTAAAAGATGCAGATGGAGGGGTCCAACTTCCACTCCTCATTTTTGCTGTTCACTCCCCATATACCTCTACAAGGGTTGAGGTTATGCACAGGTAAAGGAAGATGTGTGAAACGTGTTTTCTTTCCAGTCTCCAAACCAGAGCAGACTGGTTTGCCTTCCTACCAGAAAGTATTGCCATTCTCTAAGTGGCATTATTGTAATTTGGTTAAGAAAGACCTCTTTTGCTCTATTTTGCAAGGCTTTACACAGGCAGAGATGTCACAGGAGGGAGTTCGGTGCGTGCTGCCGCACACTCCAGCAGCGATGTGCATGGTGGGTGTGCAGTGCTCCTTAATGTGGTAATTAGGGGATGCCTGATTTAAACATACTACAAAGGGCCTGCTGTCATTTATTTTCTTGTTTATTTTGGGACTTCGTTGTTTGTTTGCTTTGAAAAATGACTTGTTTAAAATGTGCACAGCGAAAAGCCTCTGTAGCTGCAATCCCTTTTGTGTTTCTCTGTGTTGGTATGGGTCTCTGCTATTCCCCAGATAAAACAAAACAAAACAACAAAAAACCTCTCATAATAATAGTTTTGTTGCATAAAACTTAATTAAAATAAACACTTAAATTGGGATAAGTTACATATTGCATACTAGCATGGCAACAAATACTCTGTAAAAATGAGTTGGATTTAGTCTCCAACTTGTTGAAGTGATGGAGCACTTAAGTCTGGGCTTTGACCTGAGTCCTTGGCTGAAGCCAGTGTTTTCAGGTAATATTGCATGTGAAGTTGAAAGCCTAAAATAAATCACCACTTTCTGTGCAATTGGTTGTGGCACATTTCTCTCTGTCCTGCCTTCATTGTGGTTATGTCCAAGCTCCCAGTATTTGTTGTGGTTTTAATCATCAGTCCTTTGAATATCAAAATATGGTATGTAAAATTCTACAGTGTTTGCTTTAGTAGGACAGCAGCTGTGCTAGAAACAATTGTCGTAGTAATAAGAATGAGAAAGATTGCTGGGAGGTGTTTTAGTAACTGTCAGAGTCAGTATTTTATTTTCAGAACAGGCTTATGTCTCTCATGTCATCACTCCAGGTGTGTGGTGACAAGGGGATGTGGCAGGATCGATCAAGTTCTTTGAGTTATGTGAATATATGTCCTTAGCATCCCTCAGTGACCCTCACCTTGCAGACCTGCATCTTGTTACACCCTGAGACTTACTGGGGCAAAAGGAAGCACACATCTGTGTGGATTCATGGGATTTTTGTGAGTTCACTTAATGTTCTAACTGTCTGATTGTCCAACTTACTTAATGATTACAGAAGGGTTCTTTAATAATGAGGTTTTAGTGATTACTATTGTTAATTTTGTACTGTTAGTTTCCAGTAATTCAGTGTTTTCATCTCTAAAGCTGGTTTTACTTGGTTGACAAGGTTGCTCTGCTGTCATGACCCTTTATGGACTGTTGTAAGTTGAGTTACAAACCAGAGATGTCTAGTAATATCTGCACCACGTTCTGTTTTACTCTACTTGTAAATAATTCAACCATCACAAAATAGCTACTTGTAATTACTATAAACCAGTGGTTAATTAGAAAAAAATTGGTCTGTTGCCATTGTCCAAACAATTGTTATGGCAGCCAAAATAAGCTCAACTGAGTTCTGAGAGTGGAGGTCAGTATAACGAATGGCTCTGTGTTATGCCCAGTCCTTCCAGATCTAGGAATTGATTTTCAAATGGGAAATGAATGACACCATATGACCAATATGTCCTGCTAAGGAGAATGTTTTGTCAGAACCAGGCATTAGAGTCCTCCAAAAGTGTAATGCTTTTAACACATCTGGTGTATAAACCCATTTTCCCTGGTTATTCATTACATCTGAGGACAAGGAACAAATGGTACTTGCTATTCAGTATGTGACTCAAGTGGCAAAATGTCTTCGATAGCTTCCTTTATTGTCAAAAATGTCTTCTTCAAGTGGGTTTAAATTAACTTCTCACGTCCGTACTCCTGAACAGAAAGCAGGTTGTGCACTACAGATGAAGTAACGAGGACTTGTGTTGTTTAATTAAGACTGAAAAATGGATTCTTATTTGGGGCAAAAGCAGTGCTCACCATTTTTACATAACTATTAGATTCCATATGAATTCCATTAAAAATTAATGTATCAAATGGAAATAGCATGTCAGGTTGAAAGACCTTGCTTAAACTTGATTTATATCTTATGTGTGTTATGACTTATGACTTATGTGTGTTCAGTTTTTGTTTACTATATTTTTTAATGAGTGGATTGCACCAGGATATCTGATATCTCTTTTTGCCTTCGTAGTCAGCCACAGCTCAGTTGTGCATGATGTACAGGCTTGGTTGCTAAGCCTTGATTTATGGAATCATAGAATCATCAAGGTTGGAAAAGACCTCTAAGGTCTAATCCAACCATCCACCTACCAGCAATATTGCTCACTAAACCACGTCCCGAAATACGAAATGTACACAGGGCTTGAAATGCTCCAGGAACAGTGACTCCACCACTTCCCTGGTCTTGAAAAGCCATGTGTCTTTGCAGCTGGCCTTGCATCAAGCTGAGAACTTGACCAGATGAACACTAGTGGCCTCATTCAGCCTTTTTCATGATACTTTGATAGATTCCAAAAGAAAGTATCAAGTACATGTGGGCTGCACTGATTCTATGACAAGTTTTGCTACATACGGTGCGAATAGGAATGGTTTTTAAATGGCTTGAGCCTTATTTTTCCTTATGCATAGATGGGGACAGCAGTGGCTTTTAGGGGAACTTTGTAAAGTTCTGGTTATGCTCATGGAGAGCCATAAGTGCAGATTGCTTTTGGGTGCTGTAATTAAAGCATACCTGGAAAGACTACTATCCAGCTCATATTAATATAAATTTTATCTTGTTTATTCCTACCCTTCAGTTGTGGATTCAGACTTTTTGTGTTTTGCTTTTTTTGACCTTTCCCAAGTGAGTTTTGCTTTACTTTCAGAATTGATAGGTAGATAAATGAAAAAATGATGGGTGATTGATGGGCATGTTTGGCATTGAGACAACGGACTTGGTTTGGACAACTTTTCTTTCTTACCATTTCTCACCCATCCCTGTTTTATTTCAGTGTCTGATTCCATCTCTTCTCCCAAATAATCTCTCCACAGTGGTTACAGAAGAAAGAGAGGAGGAAATTATCCCTGCTGGGCTATATTAGATCTGTTCTGTTAAATAATTGCCATTTCTCTCATCAGAATATCCCAGAGTTCATACCTTTTGCTGCTGGGGAATCTCTGCCATATGTATTCATCCCAAGGGATGAAGCTTTCAGCTGAATTGACAGCACACTGTAGTTCATGAGTATTGGCTACGGTAGCATGACCAGAGCGTGTCCATGTGTCTTGATATCAGTGGCAGGGTCTGAAAGGGAGGTCTGGACTCCATGCTCACAGCTGTCCTAGACCTCTCTGCTGTTACCACCAGCTGCTGCTTGACTGGCTTTTTTGACTCCATAGGCTTCTGGAAGAAAAATGCTGTGTGTCTTTGGGCTAAAAGTGGCCTTGCAGCTGTTGTACACTGGACTGGAGTGGGCGATGTTTCCTTGGGATACTCATACAGTTCTTTGTGAAGTATTGACTCATGTAATTGGAAAAGTATCACGGGGCATGCTGTGGAGTGTCCTGTTAGGGATTCGATTCGAGGCCTGGTGTGGTATGTACATTTATACTTGTTTGGAGACTTTATCTTTTCTGTTTTAAGTTTTTTTTGTTGTTTTTTTGTTCCTTCTGAGAGTGGTCTTGATTTTCCTTTATTTTTCAACCTTTCTTCCAGTTTCTCACAATATTCTATTTCTTTATTTACTCAGAAAAAAAAAAAAAAGAAATTGTGTGTCCTCCTCCAGGACTTCTGATTGCCCTGGCACTGAACTAAACTATTACAAAGTTATTAACCTAATGGGAGTTAAGACACTTTGCTTTTCTCTGCCTGGCAGGGTGATATTCCAACTCTGTCTAATCCTCTGCACACACTGAATCCTAGATTTCATATAAAAATATAATTTGTTAATTAGACTGCCTCTGGCACGTACATTAGACTAATGCTTGCAGATCATTACTCTGAGGACAGTTTGGGAGGTGATCAATCACTTTGGTGTGGAAACAGGTTTGTGATGACTGACCTTCCTAATCCAGTTTTTGAGAGATATAAGAAGAGAAAGCTTTTCCTCTCTAGGGGATACTTGAAAGCAAAGTGTGAGTTAATTTGATGCTGGACTGAGAACATCGGTGTGTATTCAGAAAAGAAAAATAGTGTGACGTTCTCTGAAAAGGAGAGAACTCTATCTGTGACCTAGTTAGTATGGCTTTTTTCATGAAGAATTTTTCTTAATGGAATCATGGATTGATAAGACCCAAACTCCTGCCATGTGGATGTTGAGCTGCATCTTCTGTGCTCCTTCATTCAACATTTCACCATCCTCAACATCCTCCAAGACTGTGATGTGCCAGCTGTTGCAGCCTTGAAAGGAGTCCATAAATTTCACGGTGCATCAGAAACACCAAGGTTTTGTGACCTTTGCTGCCTTTCAGGGACTACATTCAAGGTTCTTGGCACGCTATGCTCCTTTCATGCATGATTAAAGTGTGTTGCTGTCCATACTCCTCTCCTTGGCATTTACTGTGTACACTGAACAATGCTCTCAGGCATAAGGTTTGAATTTTGGGTGGTCCTGTGTGGAACAAGGATTAGGACTTAATGATCCTTGTGAGTCCCTTCCAATTCAGGATGTTCTATGATTTAATGATTCTATGACTGCGATAGCAACCCAGACTCAGATTTTGCCATGTAAAGGTTGATATTTCAGTATTGTGCTGTTCAGTGGGACCCAGCCTCGCTCAGACTGAGTATTGAAGAGTTTGTGTTGTATTTTTTGGACAGGCTTGTAGATAGAGTTAGCATCCTTTACTAAATCAGGTGTTAGAGATGGATAAACAGATGAGCTCTCTGCAAACATAAGAGACCAGCCAAAGAGGCCTAAAGCTTCTTTCAGCTCTACCACTCATTCTGACAAAAGATAATAACTCTATCAATAAATGGTGTCTTACATGTGTTCTCAGACCAGCATGGTGACAGCAACTTACTGCTTTTTACCTTGGGAAAGGAGGGAAATTGTCCAATGTTATCTAGGAGAAAATCTCTTCTTTTTTGTGCAAGCTGTGGTGGTTTCCTGCATAGGACTGTATTGCAGCATCCCTTTGGGAAACATCTGCTTGCAAAGAGCTCTGTAAGTAAGTACATCCTTCCTATAAAATAAAACATAAGTAATGGAAAAGTGTTGGGTTTTAAATTTTAGGGCTGTGAGTATGTCAACTGAAGGACTTTACTCCTGTCTTCTCTGGACCAGGTCGTTGAAGCCCAGAGGAAGATTAGTATGGTTGAGTTATTGGGAGACATGGATTATATGAGGGAGGACAGGAGACAGTCTCGTGTTAAATGGCAGAGGAAAAAAATAACACCTAATCCTGGCTTTATTCAGCAGAGACAACTAAAGTATGTTTACAGGTAGCAGTGACAAGTATAACAACCAGTTACAGTGCACTCCCAGGTATGAGTCCCTCACTTGAATGTCACCAGGGTATTGAACTGTAGAAGAAATAATAGTAACCATGGGACATCATCATGTAAAACACTTTCCATCTTTATTCTCTTTACTCTCTTTATCCTTTCCCTTCCCTTTTCCTTTTGCTTTCCCTTTTTCTCTTTCAAACTTCCCATCCTCCTTTTCCCTTCCCGCTTTTCCTTTCTCTTGTTCCTGTTTTCTCCCTTTCCCTTTGCTTCTGCCAGTACTGTGGAACTGAAAACAAGCCCAAAGCTTCAGGACTTATCGTGATGCTTTCCATCTCATTTAAAAACTAGCAAGGACATCTGAAAACAATCCTAGTTTTGCTTAAGCATTATCTGATGAGAGAATCAAATTAGTAACCTTAACGTTGTCCTCAAATTGAACATCAAACTGCTGTTCAAAGGTGCCCTCTGTGGATTAGCAGGTCAGTAACATTAGCACTAATGTGCATCTGCACATCCAACCCCAGCAGTGAGCAGAGGTAGCACTTACGTGGGTGGTGATTGCTGACATAAATGGAAGAGGAGATGACAAGCAAACTCATTCTGCAGCTTACAAAGTGAGGACGCTTAGGGAAATGGTGAACAAGGAAAGCAGCACTGGAGTTCCATTTGAAAATGGGAAGGAACTGTAAATTTTGTGTTTGGTGGCTGATATGGCCTTGTGTTCTTGAAAGGAATTATCAAGAGGTTTGTGGGGTTGACGTTCACTTTAACCCAACCATGGTAGCTGAAGAACACTCACTACCTTTTGTTTTCTTTGTCTCATGCTGGGTTCAAACCTGGCAGAGGAAAATACGTTTGCAGTTGCTTCTTAGCATGAACACAGTTAGTCTGCCTTCTAACTGAAGAGCATTCTGGAAGTACTTTTTTCCCTCCCCCACTGCTGACCTTCATCTGGAACATACAGGGGACAGGCAGGACTGGGAACAATATAGCTTGTGGAGTCAGTTGGTGTAGTTCGGTCATCAGATGCTTCCTTCCATTATGTTAAATCATATTGCATTTACCTGCTGCCATTTTAACTTTTTGTGAAATTCTGCAAGTAGTATTTGCAGGGATTGTGTGAAGACGTCAAAACATGGAGACTGCCTAAAATACTGTATTTGCTTAAAAAAAGCAACCTGCAAAAATATCCAGCAGAGATGTTCTTTATCTTCATTCTGTGGGGGATTGAGAAACCCAACTGATGTTGCCAAAGCTATTTTAAGCGATGAGAACACAATACATTTGAAAGTTTAATTGCATGCTGAATAATGTAAGCTGTCAAAATAAATACTCAAGGTCTTGCATAAGAGAGAGCATTAAAAAAAAAAAAAAAAAAAAAACCCACAAAAAAAACAACAGACAGCTTGCAAATGTGAAGTCAATGAGAAGAGGAATCAAACTTTACTTCAGCATTAGCAGCACCTTTGATTTTGCAAGCTGTAATTGCTGCCGCAAAGGCAATTTCAGAAGTAACACTATTTATTTTCCGAAGTATTTAAAAGCCTACTGGCTGGCTCACATGAGTTCAGATTTTCAGACTTAACTTCCCTTTCCCAAAGGTGATGGATATGCAGGCTGCCTTTTCTTATGTCTATCCAGAAGGAACGGTTAAGCTCCATTATGCAGATGATAAAAGCTCCCACCCTGAAGAATGCAAAAAAGGCAACTGGAAAGGTGGCCGTGGAAGCATTTGGATGATAGGAATCTTTGGGCCACAGAGCTTGCCAGAAAGGCAGCTTGAAAAGAAACTGATGGCTGGTTGTTGGCTTTCTTTTCTTTTTCTCCCTTCTCATTTTATTGTGCTTGAGGAGCAGGTCTTTGTGCATGTTCTTTCTAAAGAAACAGGATTGCATCAGCAGCGTAGCAGCTCTTGAAATGATGTCTTTTCAGTAGACAGAATGAGAACCCCTCCCTGCTGCCCCTGCAAAATCCCAGGAAACATGTACATTGGAGATTTATTGGCAGGTCAGTCCAATTCCAGCAGGGATTGGTGAAAGTGTGTAGCAAAGTTGGCAAGCGTCAATGTTCTCAGCTAACTGAAAGCCAAGCTTAGAAACATTCAGTGAGAAACACAGAATAAATAAATAATTTTCACCTCTTGATGTTGTGCGAAAGGGTTTTAATAACTAATGTTTTCAATGACTTTAATTAAGACTTAAATCCCTTCAGTGAATGTAATCTGTGGACTGGGCTGATTTTCTGTAATGACAGCACTGTTTTTAACAGTGCACTGCACACAACCAGATGTGTTGTTTTCTTATATCCCATTGGTGCCAGTAGCAGACATGTGCATTCATTAGTACCAGGAAAGATGCTCATGTGTGGAGGGGACAGAATGTTACGTTCCTTTCAGCCTGCTGAAGCTAGAGACCTGCTACTGACGTGTTATGTCCCTGACACTGCTGCAGACAGAAAGGTTTTTGGAAAGCTAAATGATTTGAGCGTTTTCTCTTTTTGAGTGGAAACAGGTATGGTTTGCATTGTCTTTTTCTTCAGTATTCACAGGTATGTGAGTGCACATAGAATTGTAGAATCATAGAATCTTTAGATTTGGAAGGGACCTTTGAAGGTCAGCTAGTCCAACTTGCACTGCAGTGCACAAGGACACTGCAGTTCAATCAGGTTGATTGAAGCCTCTCCTTGAAAGTCCCCAGGGATGGGACATCAACCACATCTCTGGGCAACCTGTGCCAGTCCCTCACCATCCTCACTGTAAAAGACTTTTTCCTTATACCTAAACCTAAACCTCCCCTCTTTAAACTTGAAGCCATTTCCCCTTATTCTGTCGCCACAGACAGAATAGAGTCTGTCCCCTTCTTTCCTGTAGCTCCCTTTTAGATACTGAAAGGTCATGTCGGGCCACCTCAGAGCCTCTTTTCTCATGTCTGTACAGCCCCAGTTCTTTCAGCCTGCCCTCACTGGAGAGATCTTCCATCTCTTGCATTAATTTTATGGCCTCATCTGCTGAAGCCTGCCAGAAAAAAAGTCCTTTGAAAGAGCTTTCATGGCATTTCTTGTTCTCTCCTGGTGTCGTGTCTTCAATTCCGTAAGTCCGATGGGAATTCCAATGATAGAGAGTACTATAAAGCTGGTTGAAAGTCTTACCAAGAATCCTTCTAATCTGAGTATGTCTAGACCACGTTGGAGGCATTGCTGCAATACATTCCCTAGTTGTCCATATTGGGATTTTTTTTTTTGTATATACAACGTCTCCTCTGACAGAAGAGAAGTGGAGATGAGAGGAATAATAATTGTTTTTGGAAAGGACCTATAAGGATCCTTCTCTTTCCATGGAAGAAGGAAATCTGAGAACAATAATTGTCCAGGTCTTGCTATGATGAAGAACTAAATGCTCCCCTGTGACCTGAAGTCATCATCTTTGTTTCCCAAATCTCTCTGCCCTTTCTCTCCCAGTAAACCCTCGGGACACATACATCTGAGATGAGTTTTCCTCTATGGTTTACTGAATTTGAAAGACAAGCTAAGGGCTGTGAGAGCTCTCTTCAAAGTTAATGGGAATCAAAGCAGAGCATTTCTAATGGGTTTTCTCTCTTTGCTACCGAACCTGATCCTAAGAATTCATTTCACCGGTCAGCACTAAATGCCTGTAAAAATATTGCTGCTAGAATTCAGGACTGATGCAAAGGGTCAGTGAAAGTACTGAGGAGGCTGTAGGAGCTGTTCTAGTGTTAGGCTTAGCTCTTTCTAGCTCGTCTCTATACAGCCAACCCCGAAATTACAGCTAAAAGAATTAAGTATGAGCTGTGATCATGAATGTGGGATACATGTGGCAAAGTGGTGACCTGAAGTGAGTCGAGGAACTTGGCATAGATTCTCAGGGATGTCATTCACAATTGTATGAAGTAACGGGTTTGGAGAAGAAAGGTGTTTGCTTTTTTTTTCTCTCTTTGTAACTAAGGAATTTGATACTGAAACACAATTGAATATTTTCAGTGTTTGTGGTTTTAAAGGATTGTGACAAAACTCGAGAAAGGATCCGAAGGAAATAGGAGAAATGATTGAGATCTGGGGCAAATGTGTTCCTCATCAGGCGTTGTAGCACAATCAGCTTGCTTATCAGAACAGAGACTGAAAGGTGACTTGATTACAGAGTAATAGCAACTTCAAGGAGGGAAAGTAGTGGCATTCGAAGAGCTCTTAAATCTAGCAGGAGGAGGAGTGATAAGAATAGATGATAAAAAGTCAGCACCAGAGGAGTTAAAAAGGCAAGAAGAAAATAAAATGTAAAATAGTTTTGAGTGTGTTTATCCAGATAAACTAGCCACTGATGGTTTGGTATACTTCACCTGTGAAATGGAAGGGAGGTTGAGCAGGTATCTAAAAAGCTTTTGAACTGCTTTTTCAGAGGAGTCATTCGCAGAACAGAAGGAAAAGCTCCAACTGTGCAAAGATGGGGAGATGCTGGAGGTGAGCAGGTTTCCCCTCCTGCCAGGGGGGATTCACACATTTCAGCAGAGGTGTTTTTGCTGAGCTGGTCACACATAAGCGCTCTTTAGTCAATGGACAGAAGGATGTTTTTGCGATACACAGTTGCCTGTATTTGATTGACTTGTTAACATTTTGTGACTGTATTTTTTTTTTTCTTTCTAATTTGCAAAATCAATTCACCATTATATTGCCAGTTAGTAAATAATGTAGTAGTTTTAGCAGAGCGCTGAGGGGAAAATGGTTTGTAGTACTTGAATGATCTGGAAGTCCATCGCCCACCTCTCCATGATCATCTTTCAGATCATCAGATATGGTTTCCTACCTAATCTCAGCTAAACTGGATGAAAAAATATCTCTTTATCTTTCTGCTAAGCCACAGTTTTTCTGTGGTGCCTTTTTGAATCTTCCCATTAAAAGCCATGAGGGGGGTCGTGGGAAGCTACAATTAAAAGATCACAAATTTCAGGAGGTTAACGGAGAGACTATATGCAGAGAACACCTGGAAACAACTAAGAAAAACGGTAGCGAAAACGGTAACGAGGCCAGAACTGCATATACCGGAGCACCCTGTCCCCTTTTGTTCACAGACATCGTGGATTATAAATAGAAGATAATGGAATGCAGCGTCCTCCAGGAGCCGTGAATAATTAGATGGCTGATGTACAAGAGCAAGTGAAGGTCACACAGATAAACTAAAATAATGCTTGAATTTATTGGGAGGAAAAATGACTTGGAAATGTCTTTGCCTGGCTTCTTTTTTTAGTGATGGGAAAACAAAGTATATAAATCCTGAAAAGCAAAAGCTCAATTCAAGACACCAGTACAAATCGAGAGTAATTCCATTAAAGCTAATGGAATTACGTCAGTGTAAGACCGGAGGTAAGTTCAGACCCAATTACATCTTGCTCCCGAAATGAGATTTCAATATTGTTTGTTAGTATTTTTATTACACCAAGAGTCCAAGGGAGAGCATCGCATTGCTGTATTGGGTGATGCTCCAAAGAACCTCCCATCCCAATAGAAAAGGTTCACAAAATGGGAGAACAGAGGTAGGAACTAATCTTCCATATAACGGAATGAAGAACTGAGGCAGACAAGCTGAAACGACAACACAGAAGTAACTTTGCTCACTAACTGCATTCCTTTCCCAGTAATAATTGTGTTTGGTCAGTGTTTTCTGCGTGGAGGAATCAGTTATGAAATAAGAAAAAAAAAGAGAAAAGAAAGAAAGTGGCAGCTGATGGGAAACAATAAGATGTATGGTTGAAGGTAGCAGCTTTTGGTGACTTAACGTTTTTATCTTCCTTTAAAAGAGTTGCAGAAAGTACAGAGTAGGACAGCATCTCCTTATTATGATTATTTGCTCATATTTTTTTGATATATTACATTCTCCCAATCAACATCTGGAATACTTACATCAAGTACCAAATCTGGAGGTTGGTGGCCCTGCCTATGGCAGGAGGATTGGAACTTGATGGTCCTTGGTGTCCCTTCCAACCCAAGGCATTCTGTGATTCTATGATTCTATTATAAATAGAACAATCAATGTAAATTTCACCTTGTCTTGCAGGTAAGGAACTATTATTTAACACAACAAATGGATTTTACTAAATAGGGAACACAGAAAAACCCGACATCTAGGAAAGAGGTTTTCTTATGGTCAATACTTTCCCCTGAACTCATGGTATTCTTACTTTTTTATTATTGCCTGACATCTGTGTGGTTTTAGAGGGGTGCTAAAATGCTCTGCGCTTTTAACAATGCAGAGAAATACTTAGAATTTCCTGCAGCCATCCTGTCAGCAAACAGATTTTCTCAAGAGCCTGTGGCAGCTGTTACTGTTGGACTTCTGCTAACAGTGCTGCCTAAACTCTAGTAAAAATTTTATGGCCTCTTAGTTTACTGTCTGGACAGTACTGGGTTAGTTGGGGAATCGTAAAAGAGTTGCTGTTTTGACTTGAGTGACCATCAGGACTGTCAGTGGGACATGGAAAATCTGATACGATATTTCAGTCTGATTTAATAAGTAGATTATAGACTTCCCTTAGGTGTGTTTCTTGCTGGCTAATCCACAGCTACATAAAGGTAGCGGCTCCTACAGTATGGATTAAAGGTTAATGGTGAGTAATGGTAGATGTAGCCAAACTGTTGAAATTTTGGGCAAGTTTCAGTTTGCTATGCCAGTTATTGGAGCTGGACTTGTAAGCCAAGGGGAGTTGAGGACGTGCTGTCTGATATTAAAAGGAGAGTTGACAAATTATTGGATTGTCCCTTTTAAAGATTGATTCTATTTTGGTTCATAGGAGAGAGAGTAGGCAATTTGAGTTGTAGGTTAAAGGATCTCTTTCTTTTCAACTAATGTTGTGTGCTGTTTTTCATTACATTGCATTTGAAGAGCCACCACACCAACACTGAGAGTATTACAAAGGCAGCTACCTAAGGAGGGGAAGCAGAAGAGTAGGTGAATATTTCTATGCTGTTTTATTCTCCATTAAGCAAAAAGCCCTTAAAATAGCATAATAACTTTTAAATAGTTGAGATGGAAATCTTCCCCATCAGTTTCCCTGCTATCTAAACATTTAACAAGTTGATTTTGTACTGTTGCTCAAAAGTTGCTGCTGGGGATTTTATTTTCTGTTCTTGCAGAGACAATCCCACAGACCTTTCTTTGAATCTACCTCTGGCATCTTCAACCTTCAATGTAATAAAAATAAGTACATTTCTAAAGCCACATCAATTTAATACATTCATATAATAGATTGATAAGGAGTAATCAAACAAAATATGTCCGATTCAGCAAATTCCTCGTATGGAAGTTTTCAGGGCAGATAAGGTTAAATTGCTGGTATCATTTTTTTCTTATCCTCTATGAAGGATAGTAAAAGGGTCTCTTTTATTTAAGACTTCTGTTAGAAAAGTGTTTTTGGACAGAAAATGAGATCCTGCTACTGTAACAGAGGGGATGTTAAGTGAGAGAGACTCATCCAAAAATCATGCTGAGGACAGGGTGGATAAGGTATAGGCTAAGTGCTCTCATCTCTACTCACTAGAGAAAAAGTGTCCCTATTTCTGGAGAGAAGAGGGAGAAGAGCTACGGTATTACACTGCACAGTGTCTCGAGGAGAAGCAAGTGGCAAGGACTCATCTAGATGAGAAGTAGGAGCACGGATAATGAGGTACCTCTACATCAGAAACTGATGTCAGGTTCAACAAAGGTGTAGAATTTGCCAAAATCTGTCTCAGCAAAGTCACAGCAACGTACTGAGTTCTGAATGGCTGCAGCTGTGTTCAAAGCCACATGCACAGGATTTAGTGCAGGACTTTAAGGTGAACGTAAAGACCTGGGCCTGGCAGTGCATTTGGTCTGCCTGAGCATAAGTCCAGCTGTCTGATGTAGTTGATGAGAGGAGACTATGACCGCAAAATAACCAGCTAATGTTAGGCTAATGGAGTGAAATGTATGGGCAGAACAGTTGTGTTTGGCAGGTACAGCTAAAAATATCATTAGGTCTCTTAGCTGTTGTTCTGCATACCTCTGACTTATTGTTCTTCTGTGTCATTAGTATGGGAAAGTAGACAATCAGGAAGCAGTATTTTTATTTTTATTTTTTAAAACTTGTGTGATTGATTCAGGGCTTACCAGACATTTTCATAAACACTGTTGATTAACCGAACACAGCCCTCAAAGAGTGGAAGCTCCCCTTAGACTGAAGTGTTGGGAAAATGGTGGTAAGTGCTGAGAAAAGCATCAGACCAGTGAATTAATGGTTTTAAACTGAGACGGGGGAGGTTTAGGTTAGATATTAGGAGGAAGTTTTTCACACAGAGGGTAGTGAAGCACTGGAACAGGTTGCCTGAGGATGCTGTGGATGCACCATTCCTAGAGACATTCAAGGCCAGGCTGGATGTGGCTGTGAGCAGCCTGGTCTGGTGGTTGGCAACCCTGAACATAGCAGGGGGTTGAAACTAGATGATCATTGTGGTCCTTTTCAACCCAAGACCATTCTATGATTCTACGAATAGAGCAGAGCTTGCAGAGTCACAGGATGGTGTTGTTCAAAGGGGCTTCTGGAGGTCTTCTTCAAACTCCTGCTAATGGAGCACTGCTAACAGGGTCTTCATTGACTTGATGTAAAATTTGGTTAAGGAAAGCATTGGGGTTCAGTAATGTCTTGTAACTTCTTGAAGCTGTCTTCATACCTTTTGCTGGCTTGCTTTATTATCTTCTCTACCTCTCAGGATAGGTAGAGGCCTGAGTGAGTGATACAGCCAGAAAATTTGATACAGCTTGTTGGTTGTCAGTTTCAAACCTAATCTGGAGGGATCCTCTGCATCTAGATAGCACAAGAGTTTTAAAATCAAGAAAGCTTGTAGTCTTCAAAGGAGTTTGTGGGATGAAGAGGCTTTCTTAGTCTTTCAAAACTTTAAGCATGCTGAAGGAGGTGATTATTCGCTTCTACTCTACCCTTGTAAGATCCCAGCTGGAGTACTGTGTCCAAGTCTAGGGCCCCCAACACAGGAAGGATCTGGAGCTTTTGGAGAGGATCCAGAGAAGGTCCACAAAGATGATCAAAGGACAGGAGCACCTCTTCTATGAAGACAGGCTAAAGGAACTGGACTTGTTCAGCCTGGAAAAGAGAAGGCTGAGGGGAGACTTCATTGCAGCCCTCCAGTATTTAAAGAGAATTTAGAAACATGAGGAAAATCAATTTTTTATAAGGGAGATAGATAGTGTTAGGACAAGGGGGAGTGGTTTTGAATTAAGGAGGATTTAGGTTAGATGGGAAAGTTTTTTGCTGAGAGAGTGATGAGATTGGAACAAATTGCCTCAAGAAGTTGTGGATGTCCCGTTCCTGGAGTGTTTAAGGCTAGGTTGAATGGGGCCCTGGGCAATCTGACCTAGTGCTTGAGCAAGTGGTTGGCAACCCTGCCTGCAGCATGGGCATTGGAACTTGATGATCCTTGGGGTCCCTTCCACCCCAAGCCATCCTATGGTTCTGGGTGACACTGAGGGACATGGTTTAGTGGGCATGGTGGGGATGAGTTGGTGGTTGGACTGGATGATCTTCGAGATCTTTTTCCGATCTTAATGATTTTAAATAGAGCCAAACTGTGTATTTTGGTACTTAAACAGTGATGCAGTCCTGGATGCTATGTGATCAGGTAGCTGAATGCTACACATATTATAAGCTGTAAGTGTGGATCTCGTCTAGCATTTGTGTATTCTCCAGTTGAGTAGAGTCCTGAAAACAGAGATAAGAACTGGGGCAATTTGCTGATTCAATCTCAGTGAACAAATTAACACTGGATAGTAGTAAGTCCCATTTGGAATAACATTAAAGCCACCTCAAATCTAGTATGTCAGCGATGTTTGGTTCCCAAAAGGCCAGAGGACTTAGTGAATGTGGCAGTGCCATTGGATAGCCAGTCCAGAATAAAAGTACAAGTACTGGAGGTGTGTTTAAGAGATATGCATTTTTTTTCAGCATGGGAGAATCTACTTTCTAATAATGTATTTTCCTAACTCTTTAATTGTAATGATTTTATTTAGACAGCTGTAAAATTATTAATTCAGATTGCTCAAAACCAATCCATGATTTAGAGCTGGAATTTGTATTCTGGTGCTACCACAATGCACACTATGTAATACATTTGAGCTAGCTGGCAAGCAAGTAAGATGTGAAAATTTCTGTGTTTCTTGTAAGCATCATCATCATTTACCCAAGATCTCATGTCCTCATAACTTTTCAGATCTTGATCTTCTTTCTGCTCAAGAAATCAGTTTTTGTTTGAAAAACACTTCTGTCCATTTGGGAAATTTAAAAAATACATATATTTCTGGGATTACTCTCCTTAGCTTCTTGCATTTTAATCTGATGTATTGTTGTAAGATGCCTTGATTAAAAAAAAAAAAAAAAAAAAGAAATCAGTCATGTACTTCAGGAACACCTCTACTGTGGTGCTTTGGGCCTTTAATGGGTAATACTGCTGTACTTATTTTGGTAATTGGTCAGCAGGATCCACGTGCACAGACTTTGGGTAGCTGTTGCATAAGCTTAGCATACGTATAGTGGTGAATGAAAGTCTGCTTTTAAGCACTAATAGTGCAGGGAAGCATGTTTGGGTTGATTTGTCTGCTATTACAGTGCACTGACTGTGACTTTCTTCTTCTTATTCTTGTTTTGCTTGTCCCTACCTGTGTAAATGCAATGTGATTTTCGCAATGTGGTTCTAAATATATAATTTCCTAGCTTAGTTACATTCACAATAGCTAACATTGCAGCAAGGCAACAGAGAATCTGGCACAGGAATATTTTCTTCCATTCATAAGCCTCAATTCAGGGAAAGGAGAAACACTATTGATCTTTCATCAGGTAATTTTCTTCTTTCAAGTACCTGCATTGGGCTTTTAAAAGCAGTTCTTAAGATGAATCCATTTTCCCCCTAGAGAGCACACTTGCTATCAGCAGCAGAGGTTGCTGAGAACTGGACTTGCAGTTCTTACATGTGACTGGATTGGAACAATTGGATATTTCCACTATTCTTCACAGTAACCAAAGAGTTGCTGTGTCTGAGTTCGTTATTTGCTTGGTCCATTGTCTTCCGCCAGCAGAAAAAGATAGTCTTATCTTACTTGAAACAAAACTCAAAGCCTATTGGTTTGTAATTAACTTCCTCAGACCTTTTATTCTGTTTGTTTATTGTTTTATTACATACTTGTGTCCAATTCTTACTGGGGAAATACCTCTTTGCAGATTAATTTTTTGGACCACCGACAATGCATTTTAATTGCTGTTCTGCTCCTGGAAATAGCATCCTTCTGGCCACATCCTGAGGCATTTTGTCATGGACCGTGGATGGTGGTTTGCACAACTCCTGTAATAGCAATGCCTTTTTGGTGCTAGTGCAAAATTTATTGCCCCACGAAACGGGGTCTTCATTCACATGGTTGCTCTTGCAGGTGTTTTATTGGCCAATAAAGGGCATCATGTTTTTGTAATCTAACTGCTAGGATGTTTTATGACCCGATGTCAGCTGGAAGATGGTGAGGAAGAGAGACTTGTGGTACATTGAGAATTACACATTATTGTCACCTAAGAGTCTGAAGGATCCTTAAATTGATGAAATGTGGGGCTGATCAGCAGAGAAGCCTCACCAGTAGCATTTCCTTTAAGATTTTGTCTTTTTGTTGGAAACTTAATCATTCCTAAAAAGAGACAGGTACATCATTCTGCCAGCTAAATTAAAGTGTTGTTAGAACGGCAATGCAAGTCAGAGTGAAACATAAGTTGAATGGAAAGGACAGTGAAGGAGATAGAAATAAAAGTATTTAGAGTTCAGGAACTCAGTATTTTAAATGTAATGCACTCTGTACAGGATAAATATATTAATTTCCCTTGCACTTCACAGCTTGCCCTTATGTTCAGAAAGTTGCAGAGATGTCAGATTTAAAGAGGCATATGAAGTATACAGGATAGAGCAATAGGTGGTGAGTAGGCTGCTGAGATCCATTTCTCTTCCCAGTTCAATTCTTTTTAGTCATCACTGTGCTTTTTTGAAAAAGAAATGCAATATGAAAACAAATAAAGCCACAACAAAAAATCCTGCTCTCAAGCAAACGTCGTTTAAAGCGGTTTTCCATCATATATTATTTTCACATTTTTTCTTTCCTTCCTTCTCTTGCTCACAAATCAGACAAATCAGATCTTGGCACATGTGCCTCAAAGGAGTGAGTTTGTAGAGTGAGTTCATTCAGTACTGTTACCAACTTCGACTTCTGTGCTTTGCTGTGTATTTTAAAATGGCTTTCCTCCAGTTAGCTTCCCTACCTGTGCATTGCTGTTCTCCAAAATCA
Organism: Centrocercus urophasianus; assembly: GCF_019232065.1. Lineage (NCBI taxonomy): Eukaryota > Metazoa > Chordata > Aves > Galliformes > Phasianidae > Centrocercus > Centrocercus urophasianus. Next base: position 1,684,289 of record NW_024884253.1, read on the forward strand.
CATCTAGGGCAGGACCAGGAGGAGAGAAAAAAAACAAGACCGAATGGTGCAGCATTTAGTGCATCTGGGTTTTCTCATGTCAAGGCGATTATGGAGCCAGCCAGAAAATTTTGGGCATCCCATGTCAAGATTTGATTGGGGAACCAGGGTGAGAAGTTCTGATGTCTTCATGTGCTACCTGCAGAGGTTGAGGAGTCTCCTCCTTGGAGACATGACCCTGGGCACGTTGTAGGGGCTCTGTTTGAGGTGGAGTTCCACCAAATGAACCTGAGGTCCCTTCCGACCTCAAACAGTCTGTGATCCTGTGAGTCAGGAAGATGGGAAAGTGTGCTTCAGAAATGCATGAAGATGTAGTGAGGCAAGGGATCATGTTCTTGCTCAGGGGTTAGGACTGGAGTCATGTTTTGGGAATGCAAGTATTTGCAAGAGGGCATGCGATAGTTTAGGGAGCGGTTTGTAGAGTAGAACTATACTAACAAACACTGGTGTGATTTTTTTGTTTGTTTATTTTAGATAATTGGAAAACCTTTGGTTGATGTTTAGTTTGGGAGAAAGGGATAGTAGATAAATATTTTAATTTCATTTCTGTAGGGCATCTATGAGTGATGATTGAGTCCAATGAAGTGAATCACAGAATGGTTTGGGTTGGGAGGGACCTTAAAGTTGCCAACTCTTCTGCCATGGACAGAATTGACACCCACCAAATCAAGCCTTCCAGGGCTCCATCCAGAGATGGGACATCCACAGCTTATCTGGAATGAAGAGGCCAATGCCTCATCACTCTCTGAGCAAAGAATTTCCTCCTAGTGTAAATCTCTGCTCTTTTAGTTTAAAGCCCGTCCTTGTCCTGTCAAAAATCGCTTTTCACCTCTTTTATAAAAAGTTGAGATTTCTTACTAAAAAATATGAGATGTAGGTGAGAGGTAGGCAGGTGCTGTTCGTTTTGGTTTGGGAACATAAGTGTATGTGAGCATGTAGAGGTACTACATTAAGATCATGTTTTTTATGGACAGAAGATCATGTTTTTTATGGACAGAAAGAACACAAACATATGTTTGTGTCCTTCGTGATACACAAGAGGTCAAGAGGATGCTATTTCTATTTAGGATAGTATGATTTTGCTGCGCATAGGCTGCAGGTATATGGTGTAGATTTTTTTGGGAAAGCCAGGTGTACCAAAATCCCAATAAACCCAAAATCTTTTCTCATCTTCATAGAATTTCCAGGTGGAAAAGAAAGAGATGTTATGGGACATCCAGGTTATGAGATCCTTATGCATCTCTAGAAGCTGAAGCTGTGACCCTGCTTCTGCCTTTTCCCCCTGATGATGTTGAAGCACATTAAACAGATCAAAAGTTTGCTAAATACTCAGTTTCTCTGCATGACGTTTCACTATTAATGGATTTTCCATCTGTCTTCAACATCTGGTGTAAATGCCAGTCCACTTGCATTGTCCAGACAGCTTAATGATATTCACTGTGAAACAGTTATTAACTTCACTAGGAAGGTTTATGAAGGGTTTCTTCAATGCCTAGGAGGAGGACTTACTTCTAACAAACCAGACACCCCATTCCTGTTGTTTTTTTTTAAAGTCTCTTCACATTGCTGATTAAGGAGATCAGCATGTATCAAACCTTCCTCCAAGCTGGACTATGAGCTTTATGGTTACTTTTCCACCATTTGTTGTCTGAGATGGAGTGGTCCATATAACTTCATTGGATATGTCCCCTTTGTGTATGTAGTTACTCCTTTCTTCTGCAGTATGTAGCACTTGGTTCTATTGATTCACTTGATGCTATGGTTAAATGTGAAACATGGCTTTCATGCACTGCTGCAGTGTTTCTTGGATATTTGCGTTGAGTCTTTAAGCTGATCTTCTTGGAGATGATAAACCAGCTGTTTTTGCACTTTAGACTACAAAATAATTACTTGTCATTCCTTTACTATTTAGGTTTCTTGCTACTGAAAGAATGGACATTTTTCATAGGTTTATAAGATAACCTGTTCAGTACGCATTGACAATTTCAGTGGTACAGTCGCTGCTAATGCCTTTTCTTTCTCATTTAAAACCTGATTGAAGAATTAGATTTAGGCACATTGCTTAATTTAACACTACATGTAGGAGTGCTTGTGCTTTAATACCTCTAACTGGAAAGACACAAATAATAAGAGCAAGATGAAAGGTCTCTTGAGCCGTTCATTTGCCGTAGATTTCTTGCTCACTTCACAAAATAGCAAAACACTTCACAGTTGTTTGAGTAAAGTGGTTTCATTTTTCAATTAAAATGGCTTGCTCTCAAACAAAGTTGTCTTCTCTTAAATGAAACATGACTTTTCTGGGGTGAAAATGCCTCTACCTCAGAAATTTGTGTGATTTCTTCCCTTTTCTCATGTTTTCTGTGCATGTTTGTCAAGAAAACACAGGAAAAAGCAAAAGCATCTATTAAAAAACAGAATAAACCTCAAAAGTGTCTTCACTGAGGGGTTTTCATACTCCAAGGTAGAAGGCGCCAGCTCTTTTTATTAATGGTGGTTTTGGTATAGTTTCTCAAGGAGAGCTAAAGCAATCGATCACTCATTCACATCAGTAGAGTGCCCTTCATCTTTACTTTTCACAGTGCTGTACCAAGTATTACACCCACGTTAAATGCTAAGCCCGAGAGACCAAGTGTGGGAAGGATAATAGGCTAAATTAATCTGCAGGGCAATTTATCTATAATGCATTTATCCATGTCTTTCCTACATACATGTCTGTGTGTAGGACATGTCCTTCCACCCAGAATCTTCTGTCCTACACCCAGAATCTCTCAAATCCATCCAAATTACTTAATCAGCTGGAATTCATGGGAGCACAAATACACAAACACTGATACGGACATGGTATAGAAATTGCAGTGTAAGGAGGGAGTGCTATTGCACTGGATTGTTTGAGTTGGAGGAGATCATTAAAAATTGTCTAGTCCAGCTCCCCTGCGATGAGCACAGACTCCTACAGCTAGATCAGGGTGCTCAGAGCAGAGGTGACCCACTGTTTCACAGCTGCTATGACAGCACTGTTGTGAGAAAAATGTTGTCTACACAGTCCATCTTTCATCATCCTGAACAGATGGAAATCAAAAGGTGCCAAATCTGGACTACCCAGTGGGTGTGGTAGGACAGTCCAGCCAAGGTTGGCAATGTGCTCCATCATCTTCAAACTGGTGTGGGGCCTGGTGTTACCGTGTTGCAAGAGAGAGGTTATCTTCTCCTCTAGACCAATTCAGGCAGGACCTGCCCTCGGTGAAGCCACACAAATTAACTCATATCACCTCCCTTTCTTCCAAGAGGATCTGTTCCATAATCTTCCCCAATACAGAAGAGAGGTTGACAGGTCTGTACTTCCCTGTGTTTTTTGGCTGGGAAATAAATAGGAATGCACAGGCTTCTTTTCTTTCAGATGCTTTTCCTGGAAGTAGAAGCTAATGACTGCAATAGTATATAATATGAGAAAACATATTTAAGCAGATAAAACAGTTGGCTCTTTTGTCTGCACAAAGTCCGTGGGAGTCAGTATATTGTTTTTTGTGTCTGTGGCTGCACTCTGCAGAAAGCAACTTAGAACAGGAAGTTTGCATAAATTGAAGTCTGAGTACGTAACGTTTCCAAAAAGATTTGAGAGTTAGAAACATAAGACAACATCTATTTCTCTGCAAATTTCAGGGGAGGAGAACTGTTTCTAACACTCCTATACCGTATATGAAATGTTTTCTGTCTTTGTGGATGACGTGCAGGACTCAACCAGCATGGTGTTCTCCCTGCGAGTCATATGACTGCATTAACTCCTGCTGCATGGATGAGAATGAAGCAAACTTAAATTTTAGGTGGGCATAATGCTTCTGAAAGGAGATGGAATGGCAGCTCTTATCCAAGCTTCAGCAGGGAGCTGCAGTAAATTACGGGAAGAAAGACATGGTAACAACTGTGTATGGGCTTTTTGTTGCTTTCTGGCTTTGCAGCAGCCACCTCTGCCTTATGCCACTAAGAATTGCTGCAAGCATGCATCTTACTAACCATTCCATCACTGACATTGACCCATTAATGCAGAAATGCAAAATTCACAATAGAATTAGTACCATCAGAATAGTCATGATTAGAGAACACTTAGTCTTGGGCGCTAAAAGGATTACTGGGGCAATACCAGAGAAAATGGTGAATATTAAGAGCTTATAGAGAGCAGGCGAGTTCCTTAGAGTAGAAACAGGGGGACCTGCTTGCTTTTTGCTTAAATGCAGTGCAGGAAGATGGACTGCTCCAGTACAATGTAAGTTGGAAGAGCAGTTGAAAAATAGTGCTTGGTTTATTAGCACCTAGAGGAAAAAAATGACTGTCACGATCAGTAGGCACTAGGGTTCATAAAAATGAAATTATGGCAAATTAAATTAATTTCTGTCTCTGATAAGCTAAGAGGCTTACTGTGTAATGAGAGGGTGGTGTAATATAGCTCACTTCTGGCAAGGCATTTACAAAGGATCCAAGGGACTCTTTTATTAGGAAATACAGTGAAACTTTGAAAATTAAAATTTGACTTGGGAATAATCTGAGTGAGAGAAGAAGTCACTTGAGAGGTCACTAATGGCAGCGCTGGTTCCTGCTTTGGGTGCCATCCGAGCTCTGAGTTATGACCTGATAGATGTAGTCTCCAGCAATTCTGATGTAATCTGTAGGTGATATGGAGTGAAGATAGGGTCTTATATGATGTCCTGGATTTGATTTAGTTGAAAAACACAAACCTGAATGTTTGGCAGTGGGTCATTGAGTAGCTACTTGTGACAGCTGGCCTCTTCTCCCAGGTATATAGCAATAAGAACAGGAGGGAGTGGCCTCAAGTTGTGCCGGGGGTGGTTCAGATGGGATGTTAGGAAAAAGTTCTCTGAAATAGTGGTCAGGCACTAGAATGGAATGCTCAGGGAAGTGGTGGAATCACCACCCCTGGTGATGTTCAGGAAACATTTAGATGTAGCACTTAGGAACATGGTTTCGTGAGTATTATTGGTATTAAGTGGATGGTTGGACGAGATGATCCTGGAAGTCTTTTCCAACCTTAATGATTCTACGATTCTATGACTGGACAAATTTGGTAGGGGAGCTGCTTTGATTAGATCCAATGTTTCCATGCTTTCATATGAATTGCTTCATAATTTTTAATTATTTTTTTTAAGAGGCAACATTACAAACAAAAACTTTATAGGAAATAAAAGGTCTATTCAGAATTGTACTAGGGTTTTCTCAATGTCATTTCTGTGATGAAATCTGTGAAGGCTACTATCTGACTGCAAGCAATATGTCTTAGTTCAGAATCTTTGAATAAAGTAGCTGCTAACCTATAGCCATGTTCATCTCCAGAGATGACACAGTGCCAGGTAAAATACCCCTTCTCTTCCCAGACAACCACAGGCCATCCCCTATGCTCCATGTAGAGAAATGAGAGCACCACATTTCCTAATACTTTGAAGTGACAAGCAAATTGGAAATCTATGGTTCTTTTATTATAGAAGATTGTGTCGCTTGAATCTTGGAAGTAACAGTCTTTTTTTTCTCCTGGCTTTTACTTGGCTGGATGATTTACACCTATGCAAAGGGGTTTGCTGACAGAACAGAATTAGAGCTCTTATTTTAGTCTGTTGTAAATGCTTCCTCAACATGCAGCAGCAGTTCCTAAAGAAGAAAGAAAAAAAAAAAAGTTTGAGCATCACTGTGGAGACTGTACAAGTAGATTTAGCTTTTCTTCCTTTGGTGGCTTTAATGGTACAGTAATAAAGATAGTTTAAGGCTTGGTAGAGCAACTATTCCTCCTAGCTCATCTTTCTGCTTTGTTTACCTCTGCAATAAATACTCAGAGATGAGAGATGCCCACTGCTTCCATCTCTTTCTGCTTGCAGCCCCAGGGGATGAGGCACAGTGTTGGCTGTGGGCAGAATTATAGCAATATAATCCAGCATATCTTTCCATCCTGTTGTGAAGTGTTTGCTAACCTAAGTGTTGGATGCATCAGCCTGCAAATTGCCAGGTTGGATGGGGCTCTGAGCAGCCTGATCTGGTGTCTGATTTAGTGGTTGGCAGCCATGCGTGCAGCAGGAGGACTGGAATGAGATGGTCTTTGAGGTCCCTTCCAAGCCATTCTATGATTCTGTAATTCTGTGGTTCTACGAACTATCCTTAGCTCTGCTGTAGGATCAGCCCAGCTGTGTGGGAGACACCCAAAAGGTGTGGATTACTGCTGTAGTGTAGGCATAGGCTTCCCTGCAGCATCCATGGAGGTTCCCCCTTCACAGATCATGAAGGTTCTCCATTGGCTTTGCTCTGAAGTGTAACACTTTGGCTAGGTGGAGAGTGAAGAATCACAGCCTTCAGGGACTAGGTAGAAGTACTCCTTGCTGTATGTCCCTGTGGCGAATGTGTGAAGTTTTATATAAATACCTTTGGAGTTTGATGTGGTCTGTCATCAGGTCCCACAGTCCTTCACAAAATCCAGCTGTACGACAGACAAGAGATCAGCTTAAGTCTTACAATGTGAATAATATCCTTCTGCATGCTTGTAGCACCCTGGCGTAATTATGCCTCTGACAACTATGGAATATATTCACATGCAGATACTTCACCTGTTTCTGCTTAAGCCACAGATCGTGCTGCCCAGTTCTCTGCTCCATGCATTACAATTTTTACTTTCGTTTGCACAAGAAAATCTGCAGTGGTGGGAACTACAGCTGTTGTGTAAAAGGCAAATGAGTGGCTTAAAGTATGCTGTGCTCTCTGGCATAGTTGTACCCAAACCTACTTGTCCTCTTAAATGCTTTCCCCATTGCAATGCAGTTGAGCTGTGCCAAAGAGGATGCTGAATCTTATGAGGTTTCTCTGCTTTGTATATGAATATTTACAATTTCCATTTCCTTATGGGAAAAGAAAACAAAGCTCTTCAGGAACAAGTATTATTGTCAGAAGTGGCTGAGCTCCTCAGTGCCCTGCCAGGTGACACAAGGAGCTGGGAGGGGACAGCACCAGGACAGGTGACTCAAACTAGCCAAAGTGATATCCCACATCAAATGGCATCACACTTTGCAATAAAAGCTGGGGGAAAAAAAGGACAAATGAGGGGGATGCTGGGAGTGACAGTGTTTATCTTTCCTTCAGTCTGTCACGGCAGAGAAGGGAAGCAGCTGTCACTGCATCTGCATCTTCACTATGCCCATTTTAAAACTGGATAAATTAATTACAGATACGATCATTCAAAAAACACAGTGTAAGCAGCTGCATGCTGGAGATTGTGGATTTGGTGGACCATAGTTCCTTGGTAAAGAAAACAGCAGCCGTAGGAAATGCTCACGCAGCAGTGTGACATCTCTTGTATTATTTACTGCGTTGTCTTTGCAATTCCTGTGCATACAGAAATGCACAGCAAGAGGTGTTATTCTTCCTAAGAGATGCCCTTTTGTTTTCCATTCTTGGAGTGCTAATTTTTACAGTGCTGCTGTAGCTGGATAAGTCCATTACAAAGTTTGTATTTTAGGTCCTCTGTATCTCTTTAGACTGTTTCACTTACTGTTGTGTGGAAGGCTTTTTCAGAAGCAAATTCTATTCATCAGAGATACCCCTTTAATTACCTTCCACACTTGTGAGGGAGTAGAATATAAAGAAAGCTAATAATAATAATAATAATAGTAATAATAATAATAGTCACATATCTTGTTACCATTACATGTTAAAATCAAATCCTGCAGGGACTGGAGCTTCGAGGCCTTATTTTTATTGAAGATCTTAATAGCATTTAATGTAAATTAAATGTAATCGGTGTCTTATTCCTGAGCATATCTGTGAGGCTGAAGAATAAGAAGTTAATTGAACTGACAGCATAGTGGGAACTACTAAAATCAAGCACCAGCGTGTTAGTTAAAGTGCATTTTGAATTAAGTGGTGGAAAGAAGAACTTCTATTTTTTTTTATTCCCTCACCCAGTTTTTTTGGTAGCAACTCACTGCGAAGTCTGTGTGATGTATGGATTTGTTACATAAGGTATCTAACATCAAATTTGCATTAGAATACAAATGCAGGAGATTCTTTTTGGCTTTAGAAATTGGGCAGGATCAGACGCATAAGCCTAACATGCAATTTTACTTTGAGGATCAGTAATTGCTGCTACGTAAATCCCTGACGTGTTCAGCAGGCAGATAATTTAATGAGGTCTGCAAAATAACTGGACGTCAACTCTAGCATTATAAAAGGCTCCGTCTTGAGATGGCTCCTTATGGAATTCATGCACTTGGTGGCAAGATTTACTTGATTAAAAGATTAGAGACGACTCTAATTGTTTAGTCCTCAGGGTAGGTGATTGGGCAGGATTCAATTCCCTGCTCCCTCTCTTGTGACGGTGATGTGGAGTACCTGATTGTGGCAGAGATGACCTCATCTATTTCAAATTAAAGGTAACGTAATTAGTCAGCTGGTGTTGTGGGCCATGCGATCATAAATAAATGCATTTTGATGAATGGATGCAGAAATGTTATCTTAATTTAATTAAGGAGAGCTCAGAAAAACTAGCTATCTGATCCAATCTTGTCTTTGCAGTAGATTGTTTTTCTTTCCTCTGTGGTGCCAAAGGATCCATGCCTTCTCTGCACATGTTCAACACTTAACACACATCTGAATTACTGTTCTATACCTAAGAGATGTCATGGTCATGGTATACTAAGCTTTTCCTTAACTACTAGGTAGGTCCAATGCATAAAGTCAATGTACTTTTATCCTAGAAGTTTTCTCACCTGTTCTGTCTGTGCAAAGAACTTGATTTTGTGGATGAAAATATCCGAACTTCCTTGTGGTGGTGAACGTTGCAATTCTTGTTCTGTCTGCTCTGTCCCAGTGCTTACTGATAAGGCTCAATATATTAGTAGCTAAGTTGTGCTAGGTAAAGGCTGTGCTTGGGGCTGTGCTTGTTCCTCAAAGGAGAGAGGGAAAACATTGAAAAAAGTCTTAAAAGAGATAGTATCCATCAGTTCTGTCAGAGCAGCAGGAGTCATAGGATCATTAAAGTGTGAGAAGACCTCTAAGATCATCTAGTCCAACCAGCAACCTGTCCCCACCGTGCCCACTAACCACGTCCCTCAGTGCTGTATCTACCCTTTTGTTGACAACCTTCAGCAATGGCAACTTCGCCACCTCCTTGAGCAGCCTGTTCCAATGTCTCACCAATGGAAGAAGCTAAAAGATTGAGACATGCCCTGGGTTTTCAGGACAGAAAGGTCCTAATGAGCCTTTTTTTTTTTAATCAGTGAGCTTCCATTCACTCTGCATCCTGCTGACTGAAAAAGAGTAGCTGACAAATGAGTTTTTCACTACAGCTATGACTTAAGATGTCCTCTAAGGAAGAAAAAGATCATTTTCTTTAGGTGTTTTTTTGAGCCTTTCCTGACTTTTTGATTGAAACATAATTGGAAGCCACCCCTTTCTTCAAAAAAAGGTTTTGAAGCTCAAAAAAAAAAAATGGTTTGAAGTTCTCTATGGGGAATTTTAGAGGCTAAAAATACTCCATTGACCTTATGAAGCTTGGAACTACTGGACTGAGCTAAATCCCTATGGACAGCACTTACATCACTTTCCCTTACTTTGTTTGGTCCTGACCAGAGATGCCAGTGACCAGCTTACAAGACACTGTAGTGGAATTTGAGGTGCAAAAGGGAATCACGACTCTCTTGTCTTGCTGCCTGCGTGTTTTAGTTCTTAGATGTGCTCTGATATTCCTCTGTGCACAGACAGTGCTTCTTTGGAGCTACTGTGTCATTAGCAGGGAGGTCACCATTATAAGGAAATTTGTCCTGCTCAATCATCTGCCTCTTTCTCTCCCCAGCAACCATAGTTTTCTGGGCAAGCCGTCAAACAACTTCCCCATCCCATCTCTCTTTCCTGTATAACCCTTATATTTATAATTTCTGTTGCAATACCATCCTTGTGTGATGGCCTGGCTACCTGCTAGATCCCCACTTTCTCTTCCCTCATTGACTTTGTAGGTCTACAGCCATTTTCTTTGTGCTGTTGAGAGAGGGATGTTTTGAGCAGCTCCTTGCTAGGAGTTCCTACAGCCCTATCTGTTATTGCTACTCAGAACCCAAGACTTGCATGGTCCTACCATGGCTTCATGTAATGTATGTTGTGTTGTTTTAACCGCTCTGCAATTTGATGAAGCTCTGTAAGTATTCATTATGCAATTAATTTCAATTGCATTTCACATCATCTCTCCTCTTCTGCAGGCACGCAACCCAGCAAGAGACTAACAAAACCATCACGACTAGCACCAAAGCCATCAAGCAGCTGTCTGAGGTTGTCAGAGGCTCATCCAGGGTATGTGTCGTTCAAGGTGCTTTGGGAGAGAGTGCTGAGGCTTGTGGAGGGAGGAATAAAGAAAAAAGAAGTGGGTAGTGAATCCTTTAAAGCTGTTGAACCCCGTGTCTTGTTATGTCTTCCTTTACTGTTACACAATAAGCATGGCTTGTGTTTCTGTTGGAAAAAGCTTCGGAATCCATTCTTCTCCCACAGCCTGGATCATGTGGAATACAAAAGCAGCAATTTTGTAACTGGTCTCATGCAGTTTGGATGAAAATACAGAGATTATCCATCTCTACATGAGTTTGGAGTTGATTAAATACTCAGTAGTGCAGTAGATGCACTTGCTGCAGATGAATTTGTAAATGTGCTCAGAAGTCCAGAAAGAGCAGAGCAGCGCAATGTTTGCATATGGCATTCTTTCAAGGAAGGCAGTGGTGGGGACAGATATTTACATGCTATGGCTGGATCAGAGCCAAACTTTGTATTACAGATGACCCCATGGCAATCTCATCTGTTGTGTGGACACAGTGGTCTTCTGTCATCAGTCGGTTCAACTCACATGAACATCTTTGTCAAAGGAGTAGGAGTGTCTCCCATTCCCTGATTCCAGTGACAATCAAATAATTTCTGACCTTTCCTCAAAGGCTTTTAGATCCCATACATTCCTGTTGAATTTGACCTGAAGGGAAGGGCAGCAGCTTAACATATGGAATCCTGGGGAGCAAACTCCAGGTGTGAAAGTTGAGAAGTTTCACCTTTGTCCAAGTGCCTTTAACAGTCCAGATTTAAGTCACTTGCAAACAAGCACCTGAGAAAAGGAGTTAAGAGTCAAATCACCCCTAAATGACTTTTCCATTTATTGGCATCAACCTTATGCAGGCATCAGCCCTAGTACTTGATGGTTATTAGCACATTTCTTTGATTAATAGTGGATTTCAAGGCCTATATTTTTTCCTTGCACACTCTGAAAATAATTGCATCAGACCTTGATGAAACAAAAGTTTTCTTCTTGGAGGTATAGAGATCTAGGCACCGTTTTGTGACGTAAATTGGGTCCAAAGGGAAATCAGGCAAGGTCATGTTAAAGCCAATTATAGTGTCATACAAAAACATCAGTATTAGCCCTTGAAGTCAGTGTTGTGTCCAGTAGAAAGGCTGTCAGCAGAACAGCCTTTACTGTCGTGGAGAAAAACTGCTCAGTTAAAGGGGAGATATTTAAGACCAGAAGGAAATTGACACATAAACAATTTTAGTAATATGAGGAATAAACTTGCTGCTCTCTACTGGCATCACCTAATAACTTTTTCTACTCCCTGGTCAATTCGTTTAACGGATTTTAGTATTTTTAACTCTTCTTTTCCAACAGTTTGCAGTTCAAGTAATTAAACCTACAGATTTTGATATAAAGCCTGAAGCCCTTCTCCCTTATATAGAATTAATGATTGTGGTGGGTATCAACTGCTGCGTTGGCAAGTCCCTACTGGGGATCTTGGTAGCAGTTCAAACTTTCCTCCCATAAAATTTCTCAGTTTGAAAATAATTCAATTAATTTAGAGCTTTATAATCAGACCTTCCCAACCCATTATTCTGTGTATTGCTTTGTCTGCAGCCATGGACAAAAAAATATATATCCTTTTCCCCCCTGGTTTTCCAGCTATAATGCATAGCCAGCAAAGTGCACAGTGGGAGTTTCTCTGACTTCTCTTGAAGCTCCAGGTGCTGTTGGAGCTATTGGAGTCAGGATGCCTGACTGAGCAAATTGATAGTATTTCAGGAGCAAAGATACTGATGTAAGGGGATCAGTGTGATACAAGGCAGGAGATTGATGTAAAATAGCACATGGTTATTTTAGGGCTTCCTTTTAAAGTAATCTCAAAGGGCTTAAATGGAGAGGCCTATCTGGATTCCGTGTTTCTGTAGAATGAGTGCTGGACCATTAGATCAGCTCTCCAGGGTGTCTGTCTTGTCTTATTTTGCCTAAGTAACAAAGTTTATAGGCCTTTATTGGTAGAGTGGGAATAACGATATTTACCCTGTTCTAAAAATGGTTTTAAATCTTTGGATGATGAACTATAAGACTGGGAATATTCTTCTGTATGAAAATGCTCCCATTAAAAATTAAAGCTGTTTATCCTATCCTTTATAAAATACTTTCATATTCTTAAGCAGTTGTCTGAATGTTGTGGTTTAACCCTGAAAGCAGCTCAGCACCACATGGCCTTTCACTTGTTTCCTTTCTCCCAGAGGGACTGGGGAGAGAATCAGAAGAAAAAAAAAAAAAGAGAATTCATGGGTTGAGATAAGACCAATTTACTAAGACAGAAAAGTAAGAAATAACAGTAATGGTAATAATATATATTCATATAATGTGTTTATGTGTATGTATATTTATATTTACAAAACAAGTGTTGCACAAAGCAATTGCTCCTCACCTGTCAACCAGTGCTCAGTCAGTCATTGAGCAATGCTGGCCCCTAGCCAAAACCCATGAATTTACAGTTTCTTCACATGATCATATGGTATGGAATATCCATTTGTCCAGTTTAGATCAGCCGTCCTAGTGCTGTCCCCTCTCAGCTCCTTGTGCTTCCCCAGACCCCCCAAGAAAGAGTCAACTACTTGAATTAGCTCTTGCTAACCAGATCTTTTTTCTCCCAACACAGCAAGAACGACTTCAGCTGGATAGGCTGAAGAACCAGCTGTCTGATGCTATCCAAAGATACGGAGCTGTGCAGAAGGTGAGGGGCTCTCTTGTTTTTACCTTTCAGAGTGTGTATTTGGGAACATAATAAGTGGGAGCTAACACAACTGCTAGGAGCATGGAACATCTCTGTACAGCTTGTCTCATCTCTACAGCTGTCCCTCTTCATTGCAGGGGAGTTAGACTGGATGACCTTTGAAGGTCCCTTCCAACTCCAAAGCATCTGAAAGAGGGCTATGAAGATGGGGAAGGATCTGGAGGGCAAGATAGATGAGGAGCAGCTGAGTCCCTTTCTTTGTTCAGCCCAGAGCAGAAGAGTCTAAGGAGAGCTCGCATGGTGGCCTACAGCTTCCTCATGAGGGAGCTGTGCCAAGGGAGGGCCAGGTGGGTGTTAGGAAATGGTTCTGCACCAGAGGTTGGTGGGCATGGAACATCAGGCTCCCCATAGTAGTGGTCACAGCCCTGAGCTGCTGGAGTTTGAGGACACCACTCTCAGACATAGAGTTTGGATTTTACTTGGTTCTCTATGGAGCCAGGAGTTGGACTTGGGTTCCTTCTGGCTTGGGATAATCTGTGGTTTTATAATTCTATGCTGAGCAACAATGACAGAACAACAGAAGAGGAAAAAAAACAAAACTGTGCCTTTGTTTATGTGATGGACACTCAGTGGTTGCCCTGTCTCAGCCGTTACAATTTTTTTGTGTTTCTCCACTCAGTGGGAGAGCAAGAAGTAATTGAACAGTGTCCCCTTCACCTCTGTTGCAAGCAATGTACAGGCAACACTGCTATTCACTTTAATTGTTAGCCCCCTGTATGGCTTTGCTGTTCTCTATGTCTCTGGCAGAAGGTTTCCAAACACATCCTGTGGGTTGGACCTGTCAGGGAGATCAAGCTGTTTAATAAAACAAACAAATGCTGAACTCTAGATCTTCCGTTCGCATCTTGCTCTTCCACTTTACCCTAGGGACATTCTGCAGATTTGCTTTGCTTTTAAACACTGTAGTAACAATTTAAATTTACCATCCTCAAAACACTTCTCTCTCCTCTGCTGCTACCTGCATATAACAAATTTGAACATATATCTGGATTAATTGAATTCTGTAGAAATATAACCTACATGATCTCTCATACTACTCTAGTGCATAATACTCTAGTGCATACTACTCTAGTGCAATACTCCATGCCTGCAACACCTGGGAAGAATATACTGGAATTATACTGGTATGAAGAAATTTGGCTGGAAAGAATTTCTCTTATTATAACCATTCTGCTCTGATTGATTCTCCAATACTTGCTGGATATGGTTTAAAAAAAAATATAATAAGTGCCTAAAATTGCGCTTCAACAGCATGTATATACTATAATATCATTTCACTATCTCTACAACTATTAACTCTTTTTCTGCCCTATTCATAAACACAAGTGTGGGGGCTTTAAATGAAATGTCTTTATCCCATTAAATGAGAAGTTGAAAGGATTCAGGTAAAGGGTTCCAGCCTCATATATACACACCTTTTTTGTACTTTTTTAGTGTTCACGAGTACAATCCATCTGAACTGTGTGTCTGCATTTTTTTTTTTTTAACTGTCATCAATTCAGAAGAGACAAAATTAGCCTCTGCATTTTGTGAATGCCCAGTTGCGTCAGGAAACCAATCTGAGCGGTAAATTGCTACTTATCTACATCCTAGCTGTCATTTCTTAAATACACGTTTCAGTTCTGATAACCTTGTCATTCTGGAAGCTTTGAAGACTTTTAATTCTGCAGGACCAAAACTTTTCCATGTGGCTATACTCCCTTTCTTTTCTAAATAATAAGATTTTTCTCTTTGTCTTATTCCTGAAGTAGTAGAAGAAATAATTCCCTGTGACTTCCTCCCTATGTATTTGGATTGTGTTTTCTCAACCATTTTCCTTCACTTTTTTTCTTCTTCCTTTTTACAGAAAATAGCAGAGAAATCCAAAGCTTTGCTTCCCACTGGGCAGAGAAGTAGCAAACAAGTAAGTTCATCTTACTGTCTGTGTCTGTAACAGTTCCTAAGAAAGTGCTATTTTCTATCCCATTAATGATGCTGAGGAGCATGTTCCTCCCCCAAGACCTACACTGAAGCCAGTGGTGTGGTTTTCAAATAATAGTGTATGACATCTTCGGAGGCGAAAGATACAGCACTGAGGAAGAAGAGACATGTAAGACCTGTTTAATTATTCTCTTCTGTTCCCATGGGACTGTTCTTCTTTCTGAGGGTTTTATCTGTTCTGTAGTTTATCAAAGAGCAGTTCTGTACACTCTTCCCTGGAAGCTGGTCTTCTAGGCTAAGTGAAATCCCACCCCAAGTGCAAGAAGTAGGTGAGATGGTTTTTATCAGAGCTCTGTGCTTGATTTTAAGAGAGATCATGAATCCTGTGTTCTTCACCTACATTACACTGTGGTTAGCAATTGTATGCATACACAAATACAACCCTTTTTCCTGCTTTTTACATATATTAGGATGCTTGTCAATGAACAAACAGTAGATGTACTGAGAGTGCACTATAATCCAAGCATGTGTTTTGATTCATATGCGTAGGTATGCATGCACATATGTGATAAAATATACATGTATGTCTGTGTACATAACAAGGGTGTAAATAAGTTTATGTGTAGATATGCTTGTATATATACATATAAAGTACATGTGTAAGTGTGTGTATAAGAAATCTCCACATGAGAATTTCCATGAAGGGTGTGATACCAGGAAATCAGGTTGCTGTAGTGCGATTCCTGCAGATATTAAATTGGCCTTTCAGGTCTTGCACAGAGAACAGCTTTTAGGTGCTTGCAAGTGATAATATGGTACCAAAAAATAGAACTGCCTGCCTTATTTTGTGAATTATTTTTTTATATTCTTGATACTCTTGTCTTTGTTTTTTTAAAGGTACAGTTAGCAGATTTCTTGCTTTCCCTATGAATCTTCATTTCCGACTTGGTCGTACCCCATGGTTTTCCATGTCCTCTTTAACATGTATACGGGAAATGGTTGTAATGTTATTCTTTTTGGTAAGGAAGGATGGTGATGTCACTGAGAACCCTACCATTAGGGCAAGACAGTGAACCAGAGCTTTAATATTACGTGGATTTTAAGGCTACACCATGCTCTGTGCAGCTATATCTAGCTATACATGTCTCTGTTCATTGCAAGGGAGTTGGACTAGATGACTTTTAAAGGTCTCATCCAACTCAAACAATTCTGTGAATCTGTGATTCCATGACTCAGTTGTGGTTTACATCAAACCTTGTTATCACTTGCTAGCTTTTAGGTGTTAGTGCCAAATAAACTAAGGCCTCTGTGTGCCAAAGTGCTAATGTATTCCTGTAGCCTTGTCAGGCATTTCCAATGGCACCTGTGGATTTGTTGATTTTCAGCTGTGTGTTTATAGAAATGTTATGCCTTATTTTAATCCACTAATTGATGATGAGTACTGGACATTAGAACTGTGTGTGATCAGAAATAGCATGTTCTTGAATTGTGGTCAAATCCCATGAATGTCAAACAGGCATTGATTTTGATGATTAAGCTCAAAGAGAAGGGGCTTTGTTTTCAGTAACTTAGGTGTGGTTTGTTTTCTTGTCATGCATATCAAAGTGCTTCTTGTGCTTTTAACCACCTTCATTAGACTACAATCTGTCAGTGGGGTGGGGGTAGCAAGGGTGGGAACAGCTCTAGTCTCACCAAGATTACCACATGGTGGCATGGGGCCATGCCTGTGCCACATGATGGTGGACACTGACAACAATTAACCAGTGCTCACTGGATGGACTAATTTTTATATAGCTGTTGTCCATCCCTGCACCTGGAGTAAATCTGAATGCAGTCAGATTTTTTGATATATTGATAATGGTTGATGACTCCAAAAAAAGCCTTCTGTGGGAGTGAGCAGAGTATTAACAGAGGGGAAAAAAAAAAAAAAGAAAAAAAAAGAAAAAGATATTGAGTACAAATCCTGGAGGCAAATAATGGTGGGATTGAAAGTAAAGGAAGGCTGGAGGAAGAGTAGGACAAAGTCTTTTACATTAAAATAGGTGGTAATCCTCCTGGTTAGGAGACTGACTGTATTACTAAGAACTTGATGTCAGTCAGGCAGCATTAGTAGATGTGTTAAACTTGCTCAGCTGCAGATTGGTTTTCCTTGTACCTGTCACTTGCAGGACAATGCCTGCATTTGGCTTTGATGCATTATGATAAAGTATGTTGTAATATCTCCTTGATGAGATGCTTCTGACTCAGAGGTGAGTTTATGCACTCGTTCATGTCTACTGGGCATGGACAGTCTCACAGTATGGTTTGTGCATGTACCGTGCCTGAGAGCACATCCATTTTCATGCAGTTACACTTGCTTAGCTTGGAGTCATGAGGTTTCATGCAAACTGCTTGAAAAAGCTGATGGATAATTCTCATCCATTTCAGCTGGTTCCTATACAACTGCAGCTTTATTTGAATCTTATTTTCTTGTTCCTTCAAATACAGGAGTGAAATTGGATGTATGAAACATGCTGAAGGGAATGCAGTGCTGTGACTGTTTTACTTATTAGTATTTTTCTGCCGCAGATTGGTCAGACCATGCAAAATTATAGTTCCCACAGCAGCTGTAACCTGACCACCACGTGCATATACTGCATCATTAAAGCTAACACCTTATAAAGTAATGCAAAATACTACATATGTTCAGGACACCTGATTTATGGGTCTGGTGAGACTGTACAGTCAACTTCTTGACTTTGGTGCAGATCCAGTATGAATTCAAATACTGCTTACCTGCAGATCTTTTGTTTTACTTTCTGCATGCTGCATTTATTATAGCAAATTATGAGAGAATTGAAGGGCACTTGTTTCTTCAACGCATTCATGTAGTTCCTCTCTTCCATTGGTGGATGGGAGAGATGTGTTTGGTAACACAAACTCCAGTAAGTTCCCTTTAGAGAGTAATTAGTTTCCGAAATCCATGTGATAGGTAAAAATTGGAAAGAGGAGCTGCAGAATGATTCTCCTGCCCATTGTGATTTGCTGTAAGAAATGTTTAATTGAGTTTACTTATTTATAACAGCAAAGTAAAGGCATTGATCCAAAATTCCTTGAAGCCTGACGTTGTATAAATTCTTAATCAAATATATGTTGGTATGAGTGTATTTGTGTGTAGACCGATCAATGTAGTTCTGTAGCTGGGTTACGTATTGAAAGACACAAATTTTTACAATGCTAAGTGATCGTTGTTGAAAGTGAGTTGTGGTAAATAATTGAAAAAAATCTCTTTCCCTTGAATGTATTAAAGTGGTTTTAAATATTTACCAGGTGGCCAGAATGAGACCTCAGATGTCTCATTAAGAGAGCGCACAGAGGAATCCTGAAAAGCAGCAATTCTGTTTCTCTGTGCATGTGTGAGAAATGCTGATGTGGCATGCAGCAGAGTTAGTGGTGTATTTGGTGATACACCGACTCTGGGATGATTGCCTCCAGTGCCTGCCTGTGTAAGGGGCACACATGTCTTGAATCATAGAATCATAGACAATCACAAGTTGGAAAGGACCCATAAGGATTCTGGAGCCCTACTCCACCTTCTCCCACTGTATGGATACACTTATATGCAAAGCATCCATTCCTGTTTCCATACAAAGAGTCCTCTGGAGACCAAGGGGGTGTTTTTTGCATCTGACCCCCAAGCAGTAATGCAGAGCCCAGGGCATCACAGTCAGATGTAGACGAGGTTGGGCAGCTGCATATCCTCTTGGGATGAGTCCATCCCACAGGGCAACAGTTGGGATAATTAATTGTGATGATGTTCTAATAGCACAGAACAGATTATCCATAATATTGAAGTAATAAACGATAGCCGGCAGAAAATCCATAGGCGGTTAAAGGAATCTTTCTTTTTAATTATTTTTTAATTACTTTTCATTTCACATCATCCCCTTCCCATTGAAAGAGGAATGTGTTACTATGTCTGTGGTTGAAACAAGTTCAGGGGCATGGTTTCGTGGGTGTAGTGGTAATAGGATGAAGGTTGGACTTGATGATCCTAGTGATGTTTTCTAACCTTGATGATTCTGTGATTCTAAGTTTAAGTAACATTTAATCAAACATCAGACTATACTGAAAAACTTGGGCTCCTAAGTACCTTTCTCTGGCAGTATCTAGCTGGGATAACCCATGCTTTGCATTATTATTGCACCAGCGACATGTCTTCAGGCAACCTCAATCTTTTGTAGACCTTAAATGACCCCCTATAGCTGTTTACATTCTCATTTAACAAAGAAGTTTGAATTTCTCACCATTTGAACTTCATGACCAGTTCCCCACAAGAATCATAGAATCACTGAATGGCCTGGATTGAAAAGGACCACAATGATCATCTAGTTTCAAACCCCTGCTATGTGCAGGGTTGCCAATCAACAGACCAGGCTGCCCAGAGCAACATCCAGCCTGGCCTTGAATGCCTCCAGGGATGGGGCATCCACAACCTCCTTGGGCAGCCTGTTAACAGAACAGGGAGAAAGGAAGCAAAGCTCTGCCTTAGCTGAGGAATGAGTTTGAAACTGAGACCACATCAAAAATCTGTTTTTATTTATTTATTTATTTATTTATTTTAAGAGGAAACTTTCCTGGCAATTTTTAGAAATCAAAATTACAGTAATTCTCATAATGTAATGGCACCCCTCTTCATTTCCTGTCCCTCACGGGAAGAGGGAGATAATTACTGCTCTGGGACATGACACTTGCCAAAAGAGATGCCTTTGTCTTTTATTCCATAAGCTACTTGACCCTGTGTTTCTTAGAAGCAGAAAAAAAAAAATGGGTAATAAACCTCTATTTGCATTACAAGCTTCTTTCTCCTAACTGCCTCAATTTATTCATGCTTTAAATGGACTTCCTTCTCCCAGGAAGCATCCTTTCTCTTTCTTCCTGTGTTTATGAAGTTGTTCTTTTTATGTGGTTAGAGTAAAATTCTCATTTTGGGACAGCAAGATCCAATCCTTGTGTTTATGGGAGAATAATTTCTTGGCAATAATATCTGCATAAACTGCATATGTGTATGTGTGTGTGTGTGTTTGTAATGACTGCAGTTACTTGGGCTGCTATTTTTACAGGGTCCTTATCATGGTAGACGCTGTATAAACTCGGCTATTGGATTGTGCCACCCTGAGGATCTCAAAGGAGAAGCAAATGCCAGCAGGCTGTTTTGTATGATAATTAACAATGACTTCTTAATGCAGTAGGTCCTTTTTGTGCTGGAAGTCCAAAGCTCAGTCTGAAGCTGGCATCTGCTTTGGGGAGAGGTTGTGGAGCGTATATTTCTGAAATGCAAAATTGAATTTTGCACAATCAAAGTAAGGCTTTCACCTCAACAAATGGAGCTTTTTATTTACTCATTTATTTTATTGACTCTAAAATCTTATCTTAGCACTCATCCCAGATCCTAATGTTCCAGTCTGGCTGGTCTATCTTAGGTAATCAAGCCTGAGCTTTGGTGATAATGTATTTTCCACGTGTGGTAGCAGTTCCTGTGTCTTTTCAAGGTCACTGTGTATGCAGCTACTTCTGTAAAAGGTGTTATTTCAGAAGCATCAACTTTGTTTTAAAAGTGTGTGCATCCATTAAAAGCCATATTCTCATCAGCCTGCTACTCTGTTCCTAGGATTGTCAATAAGGAGCAGTTAAAATCACTTGACTGTTTTTACTTGACTTTATTTATGTGTGGGCTTTTTTGTTTTGTTTTGTTTTGTTTTTGTTTTGGTTGTTTTTTTAAGGCAATCACAGAATCATTAGAGTTGGAAGGGTCCCTTAAAGCTCATCTAATACAGCTCCCCTGCAATAAACAGTGACACCTACATCTACATCAGGTTCCTTAGAGCCCCATCCAGCCTTTCCTTGGATGTTTCCAGTTCATTAAACATATTTTCTAAGACTATGTATAAATCTGTATTATATATATTTTCTGTCCTGCCTATGTGGGTTCAGGGAAATGGATTCCGATATAAGAATGCTATAAGTGGTCTGAAATATATTAAAAACCAATTGCTTTTTATGTGCCCTCTGTATTCCTAGTGCCAGTGGGCACTTTGTAGTGGTGCCAGTGGGCTTCATAGGGATAGTACTCAACTAACTAGCCCATAAACTCCTTTTCTGGTGTGTCAGGAATGCAACACCTTGTAACTGCAAGAGTTAAAATGAAGACTCCTCCCTCCTTTCTTGGAATGAATGAACATTGCACAGCAGCCCCTGGGAAAGTATTCTTCCTGCTTATTTTCAGGTGTACCAGTGTTTGGTGGAGCAGTGGGAATGCTCAGTACTATATGTAAAAAAGGAATAACAACACCTTCAAATCCCACTAAAAAGAGAGTATTTGCAGAAAACTGGTTTTTCAATAGCACATAGCCCCTTAAGTTGTAAAAAGAGGAAAATAAGAAAAGACCAAATCCCCCCCAAGCTCCCATTTCCTTAATTGCCCAAACAACCTCAGCACTGTGGATTTTCCTTAGTGATCTGCTATCAAGCTCCTGTCATGGCATAAGCCCGTGTTGCTTGCCAGCATCTGCTGATTTAGCTAAAAACTGCAGCTGCCTATGTCTGCACCTGACAAAGGAGTTTTGTATTCATTAACTGAGTTTTCCGTTTTGCTTTTTTTTGTTGTTGCTTTGCTTGTTGTTGTTGCTTTGTCCTTTTTCAAGCATTTTGAGTGAGAAAGGACAGAGGCTTTTATGTGGGCAGAAGACAAAAACAGAGGAAGGGTTTCTTTGTACAGAAATACCAACATTATTATTCCTCCATAACGAGAGAAATCTCTGCAAATATTTTTTTTTCCCCACTGTTTGTGGCAGCTGCCTGTGTAGTTGCACTGTTTTTTCTTCCCAAGTTCTAAGTTTCAAGGTTGTTGCAAATACCAACGTTGTGTTTCGTGCAAAGTCAAGCTCTGTTTTTTTAGAAGATGATGGGAAAAGCCTTTGTCATCTGTTGCATCGTCTGGGCCAGGATCTTGAGGAGAGCTCCAGATTTCTTATGTGCTTTTTGCAATTTGGGAAGTGCTTTGCTGCTGTTCCCAGCCCACATTGCTGATGTAGATGTACATATCTGTATAGATGTAGATGTGGATGTAGATATAGGCGTAGATGTATGTGTAAATTTAGATTTAGATTTGGATGTAGACATACACATAGGCGTAGATGTAGATGTACATGTAGATGTAGACATAGGTGTAGGCATAGACATAGAAATTGGTGGAGATACTTATACTTATGTGTCTCTCTGCATGGAATACATTGAGCAGTGTAGCCATTCACCCTTGTCACTCTCTGTACACAAAGCCTTTCTATGCAGTGTGGCAGCTGTTCTGACAGAAGTGTAAGAGGAAAGCAAGTGCAGACCAAGCTTCCAGAGCTGATGCAACATAGACTGGGTCTGTAGGGCACATGGACCTACCTATGGTAGCATTGTAATATTAAAAATACATACATGTATCAGAGCCTCAGTTCAGATAATGTTTAACTCAGTGATTTTTTTCCCCCTATATATCCTCCTTATAAAAAAAAAAAATTAGTTTCCTGTGCAGAAACTTGATGAAACAGTAAGCAAGTGTTTTTGCCCATTCCAAGTGGAAGTCATTCCTTGCTGTTGTGCTGCTTGTACAACCTCGTGCATGCTCCCCACTTCAGCCCCACCTTGCAGAAGTTGCATTGCAGCAGTCTGCATTGACTTCTGCCCTGGCAAAGATCACACAGTCACTGGAGAAATGAATGTGAAACCTTACTGAGTGTGTCACCTTGCTCCAAAGTGAACGCAGTGTTACTTAATACATTTCAAACCCCCTGTGGAGGTGCATTATTGAAAGGAAGGAAATTTTATTCTTCTAAACCCACTTTGATGGCTGCATTTACCAAATGATTAAATGTGAACAGCAATAGTATTTTCCAATGAAAATATGTATTTGAAAATAAGTTAACCCTTGATTCACTAAGGTAAGTAACAATACTTAGTGTCCTTTCAAGGCTCCATTTGGTTTCTTTTCAAGGTCTAAATAACCAATGTTGTATCCTCCATGTAATTCTAAGTTGTGTAACCCTCGTGGCTCCTACGTAGCGGGCTCTGCTGTTATCATGACTACAACGCATAACACCTATGAAATGCTGTTTGATTCTCCAGCCCCAAAATCCAGCTTGCTATAAAAGACTAGTAGAACTCATCACAGTTATTCCTGGTTTACTGCAAGCACAAGACCAGGCTTATAATTTGGGTTCTTTCTTCTGTTATTTAGTTCTCAGCCCAGCTGAAAACTATAACCCTTGTCTGCATTATTTTGCCAAACTAAATTCTTACTGATGTTTTATTATGGAGTTTCATCTTCACTTTTCATTACTCCCCAGGATGCTCAAATACCTTTGGAGTTCCATTCTAAAGCTGGGCATATACCAGAGAGGGGATTTATATATAGTTGCTTTATAAAGTGCACCAGCATCTTTGAGATAAGGGATGTGCTGCAGATGGTGTTTCAGATAGCTGTCTTTTAGCTGATAGCAATAGCCTGTGTGATAAATAAAATAAATGTGTGCAGATGAACACAGACAGTCCTTCTCCCTTATAATTCACTCCAATTTAAGAAGGTGCTTGGGTAGCAGATAATTCCCTTAAGTTTAGGAGACTTCTCCAGCTGTATTGGGCTGTCCCAGCTCTGAAATGAGATGGTCCCAACATGTGCTGCACGCAAAGCCTTCTGAAAATACCAAAGACATGCTTGTGTGTGCACGGATGGGAATGAAAAGACTGAGCTTTGAGCATTGCTCATCACTGCTACTGTTAGGAGTAAATCGACTTTGTGTGGCTGGTACCTGCTTAGCATCACCCCTGGGATTTTTCCTGCTTATTATAAACAGTGGATGAATCCCAGAGGGAGCAATGCAGCCAACCTGGCACAGGGGATTCCCCTGGTGTTCAAACTGGCAGTTTGTCATCACAACAGCAAGCTTTATCTGCAGGAAAGCACGGTAATGTGTTGAAGCATCCTATTCATTCATTATTAAAGCTGTGCTACTGTGCAGTTTACTAGGATGAGCATTAAGTGGGTGATCAAGCCTTGTGTCAAATGGGTTTGGTTAAAGAATGTTTTTTCTCTGTTCCCTAAGACATCAGTCATAGAATCACAGAATGGCCAGAGTTGGAAGAGACCCTAAGGATCATGAATCTCCAACCCCCCAGCTACATGCAAGGCCACCAACTTCCCCATTTAATATTAGACCAGGCTGCCCAGAGCCTTGAACATCTTCAGGGATGGAGCATCTACAACGTCTCTGGGCAGCCTTTTCCAGCACCTCACCACCTTCATAGTAAAGAACTTCCCCCTGACATCCAACATAAATCTTCCCTCCTTCAACTTAAAACCATTTCCCCTTGACCTGCTGTTACCTACCTTTTCAAAGAGTTGATTCCCCTCCTGTTTGTAGGCTCCCTTTAGGTATTGAAAGACTGCATTGAGGTCACCCCACAGCCTTCTTTTCTCCATGCTGAACAAGCCCAGCTCCCTCAGCCTGTCTTCATAGGGGAAGTGCTCCAGTTCCCCAGTCAACTTCATGGCTCTCCTCTGGACCCTCTCCAACAACTCTCTGCCTTTCTTGTACTGGGGGCCCCAGACCTGGACACAGTACTGCAGATGAGGCCTCACGAGAACAGAGTAGAGGGGGACAGTCACCTCCCTGTCCCTGCTGGCTACCCCTCTTCTGATGGAAGTCACATCTCTTGTCTCACTGTGCTCAACTGGAGGACTCATCTACCAAAGACAAAAGGGTAGAGCAAGGAGGGTTGTGTTTTCCCATAGGAGTCCTTCAAATACAGTATTTCCAGTGGGGAAAAAATAAGTTTCTGATGATTTTTATTTATATGCATGTGGTGGATCAGAGTCTTACAGAAGGCTGAGTTGGACTCAGTAATCCTTGTGGGTTTCTTCCAACTCAGGATATTCTTCAAGTCTATGAGAACAGATTCATATGTGGTCAGTGATGAACTGGGCATAGAAAAAGCGTTTTCCAGGATTTGGTGGAGATTGGACAAGTGAAGCTGCAGATGCTGCACATTCTAGAGTGCCATCTGCTGGCACAGGATTTGCTTAATTAAATACAGGAGCCTTGTTTGATAGTGCTCGGATGAGTGCGGTGGTGGAGAAGGCTTGATGAACCATCACTGTTGTTGCTTAGCATCATTGAGATGAGGTAAAATCTGCATGGAGGTGGAGTGCATTAGGATCCATGAGTGCTTATTGAATTAAGAGAAGAGAGGGAGGCATGGTAACATGTCAGTGGGTGCAGAATGGAGGTGTGCTAATCTACAAATTTAACAGGTTCCAAATAATTTGAATTAACAAGAAAGCTCAGCTCATCTGTGTGCATACAAGCCAAAGATGATACCAAATAGGGCTCATGGTGGTGTTTGTGTTCTGGACACCTGCCAGGCAGGCTTACTCTGAGACAAAGGGTGGACAGGAGAGGGGGTTTGGAGACAAGTAAAGGGAAGGATGCTGTAATATGCAAGAAGGCGGAGAGGATCTCTTTTTATTTTTATTTTTTATTATTATTTTTTAACAGGGAACCACATTTTTCTTTATTTAAAAATTTGTGTTCTTGTCCTACACTAACCTTTCTTCCTTTGAGATGCTTTTTTTTTTGTTTGGGGTTTTTTTTTTTTTTTTTTTTGTTATCCTTGATGGTATCCATCACTATAAAACCTTTCTCTCCAATATATCTTCCAAGGAGGCTGTGGATGCCCCATCCCTGGAGGCATTCAAGGCCAGACTGCATGTGGGTCTGGGCAGCCTGGTCTGGTAGTTGGCGACCCTGTACATAGCAGGGGGGTTGAAACTCAATGATCACTGTGGTCCTTTTCAACCCAGGCCATTCTATGATTCTGTGATTCTATGCTTCTGTGCTTCTATGCTTCTGTGATTCCAAGCTTCCATGTGTTGGCCAGGTGTAGAAGCCAAAGTTCGTAAAGAATCCCTTCAGTCACCCTTTGGTCCTGTTGGTTCTCTCCTGCCAATTTTGAAAATTCAATTCTGTAGGGGTAAGAATCCATCTCCTTTTATTGAGATGTCAGAGGAGAGATTAGATCATGCAGCAGTTTATACCACGCCCAGAAGATTGGGCTTAATCACTGTTCAAACCTGAAGTGTTTGTTCTCAGATTTTCCTGTGCCTTGGGTTATCCACTCTGTTTTTATTTTGCTTTGCTTTGTTTTGTTCTGCTGTAATTGTTTATTTTTCCCGAGATGCTTAGAAGGAGCAACCTGATCAAGCTGTAGGTGTCCCTGTTCATTGCAGGGGAGTTGGGCTAGATGACATTTAAAGGTCCCTTCCTGCTCAATTCTGTGATTCTCTGAAATGGAGATTGATATGTCTGGAGGTGGATACTTTGGACTTGTAACGAGCATGAAGAATTTTCATGTTTCATGGGATTTTTTAAATACTGTTTAACACTCTGTTTAGAGTGCTAGCTATGGGATTGGGAGCAGACATGACAAGTTAGGTTAAGTACTTCTGGGAACTCCCTTGGTGAGTTTCAGAAGTTCTGTTTGTAAGAGTAGAGGAATTGGGCTATGGCATCTTCATGGCATGGCTATTTGAGGAACATATCATTTTGTTTTCAGTAGGGTTGTGTTGCCATTAGCCCTGCCTACAGCGTTGGAAAGAAGGAAGAGGGGATGAAAGTATTGTAGTAAGGGCCATCTCTTATGACTTCATAAAATTCATTTAATGACAATAGGCATTGACAGGAAGGGATTTTGCAGAAGGAGTGATGTTAGCATTGTTCTATGCATTCCCTTGAAAATTTCTACTGAAGAGTCAATGAATGAATGAGATATTTTGTATTTATCCAGCAGCTCTGAATTTAGCAGCTCTGAATTCTTTTCTGATATCCTCTGATAATTCCCAGGAACTTAGCAGGAAACAAGTCAATCTCCTTGTTCCCCAGCACAAATATTTGATCCTAACGTTACTGATAAGCTGTAAATTTGCTTTCATATGTTCTGAATGGAAAGATATACATTAACTTCCTTACATACCCTGCCAAATGGTTCTTCTTGGCAGCTAACTCCTCTGAGTACGGCAAAGATTACTTTGGCTTCATTGCAGGACAAGCAGTGAGAGAGGACCACTTGTCTGCAAAATCTTTTCCATCAGGAAAATTCCTTGCACTGTGATTCACTCATACCATGTGTGGAGGAATTAAATTCTGGGTGAGAAGCATGAAGGAAACCCCACAGGAGAAGAAATGATTTGGCAGCTGATCTATAAAGCTCTTTCAGCCACCTTTAAAGAAAATGCTGTGATGCCAGTATCAGTTTCATTACACATCTGGGCTTGACTCATCTGCTACAGTAAAAGAAGAAAGAAACCCAAAGAAATAATTAAAGTTCATTATTGCATGGATATGAAATAGCATTATTAAATATCTACCTCACATTTATTTATAACCCTTCTTCCTGTCAGAGCCTGACATGTTTCGCAAACACCACTGAATGATTATATATTCTTTGCCCAAAATACTGAAGATGTTGCTCTGCATTTTATTCATCACTTGTTCAGTCAAAATTTGTGTTTTGCACAATTGGTACATCTCCTTATGTAGGTACATTACTCATGAGACCTATGAGGCATAGTTAGAGCAAGTTGGGGTGGAAGTCCTTAAATTCCTTTTTGAGAATATAGTTGATATACTGTGAGGAGCGCTGGTCTGGGCCTGCCACTACATTCTGGGGTGAGACTGGAAGAGAAGAATCCCACCATTGCCACTCCAGTGCAGTAAGCATGTCTTCATTAGCAGGATGCAGTCATGAAAGATGACACTTGATGGGGACTTCTCTTGGAAAACATATTGGATTGTTGGGTGGTGCCACATTCTCTGAGCATTGTAAAACTCTGGTGAACTCTGGGAAAATGTAGTATCCTAAAGAACTTAAAACCCATGTCAATATCCTTGAGAGACTGGCTTAGGACATATCCCAAGGGCTTATCTCTAAGTCAGCATCAGATTCATGCCCTTCCATTTGCCAAAGGAGACCCAAAAAGAAGTTTAAAAAGTATGGATGGTGGCTTTGGTGAATTAGCAGAGCTGTGTTTGAGCTAAGCAGTAGCAGATATGAAAGCATGGACGGTGGAAGGAAAAGGAAGAACTTGAACAGAAAAGGTCCATAGAGTGCTTTGCATGAAGGAAGTTGGTGTGCAACCTAATGATTTTGATAAATTACACAGTAATATTATGGACTTAGCTTCCACAACTTGGTGTGGGAAATATATGTTCAACATTAACCGTGCTAAGAATTTCCTCACTTGGTCTAAACTGAAATTAGTAGAAAGTTTATTGTTTACCTGGAAAGAAGATTTTTTTGGTAATTTTCTTTTCCTCTCTTTTTTTTTCTTCTCTATTACTGGAAGTCACCTGTGCTAAGGTAGTTTTCTTTCCAGAATGCAGAAAGGTTATTATTAGAAGTGAGAAGATACTGTCTTGTCTGTAAGTGGGATTTGCTGGTGAAGCAGTGTGGACTTCAGTCTCCAGTAATTGGCTTGGTAACTGAGTAACAACAACAGAACCTATTTTACCTGAGTATGAGATTCCTACATTTTTGAAACATCCTGTATCTGCCTTTGACATTCTTTGAATTCGGTTCTACATTTTCTAAGCTCTTTGTCCCATCCTCCACCTTTCTGAGCAGATTCTGTTTCCTTAGATATTAGGAAAAGGTTCTTCACCAGAGAGTGGTGGGCGTGGAAACAGGCTCCCGAAGGGGATCCAGCACAGCCCTAATCTGCTGAGTGGAAAGAACATTTGGACAAAGCTCTCAGAAGTAGGCTTTGAAATTTGAGTGGTCCTGCATAGGAGCCAGGAGTTGGATTGTATGATCCTTGTGTGTTCCTTCCAGTTTGGGATATTCCCTGTTTCACTCACTCCTCACTTTTTAGTTGTCTCACTGCCTCTCCTCGTCCCCCATCTCCTATTCATACCATTCCCCTCTGTGAAAGTTTTGCAAAAAAATTAAGAGCAAAGAGCACTGAAGCCAATTCCCTGACATGTCCCCCTTTCTATAGCGTGTGATACGATCAGTTGCATTTCTACTTTAACCATGCTATTAATGTTTAAATTGCACTTATTGACATATTGAAACCTATTCTGAGACTTACAGTATAAATACGCTCAAGGAACAGCTAGGAAAACAAGATAAGAGTATCTCAAAACCCAGGGAATGCTTGCAGGGTAGAGAGTAATAGCGAACATTATGTATTTTGCTCATCAAGAATTTTTTCAACGAAAGCAGATTTTGAAAGTGTGGCAGTTCTCAACATATTAAGTGTGTGGCTGCGAAGCAAGTGGAGATTAGCTTGTGTAGTGACTCCTTTCTGTGTAGTAGCAAACTGTTTCTGACTGATGCTTTAGTTTATAAAATTCCTCTCTTCTTCTGAGCCTGTGGAAGATAAAAGCATTTTCTGCCTACATCATTGTCTTTTGTATTAGGAAGTTTGAAGAAAGCCTACAGTCCTCAATTGCGGATGATTTTTATGTCTTAATACATACTCATTTAGGGATTTTTTTCCTCTTCTGTTTCGTTTCAGATGCCAGTGCGAATCCTCCCAACACATTAACTAAATGTGACAATGAAGTCCCTTCTTCAGGTTTCTTACCATCTAATAGACTGATGTTTTTAAAGAGCTGAACATGCCACTGTGGGTCTTATAAACTGAAACCTACATGGAATGGAAATGAAATAGGGTTGAACAGGGACTAAGAGTGAATGACAAAACATACTCCATTTTCCATTGATTCTTCTACATGGTAGTATTTTTGGAGAGAAGAATAGCAACCTTTGTGACTCAAAAGCACAATTGTATTATCATGATGAATAGGAACATGCTGAAGCAGAACTATCAGCTTCGGTCCACATGTTTAAAACAAATATTTAAGCCTACTAAAGCTAACTAGAGGTGGTAAACAGTATTCAAGGACTTCTCATGCTAAGAAAAAATACTAATAAAATACTAACTGATACCCATGAGAATTTTGCCATAAACCTCACTAGCATTAAAATTTAGCCCTCAGTCATTAGGTCCCAGGAATTATAAGTCTGTTTTCTTGCTGATACATATATATTTTTGTCAGTCAGGTCCTCTCCTTTGTAACATGAAAGCTCATTGTGGATCTTGAGAGAGAAGAAGGTGGATTTCATGAGGAAGGAAACTTTAAAATAGCTGCTTCCCTGCTTCAGTATGTCCTTCTTGGGCCATATTGGGTCTCAACTGATTTAAATTGACCTTCAGGCTTCTTCCTGACTCTTGCATTGTTCTGAGCTCTAAATCCTGAAGAATCGAAGACCTCTTGTCTGGCCTGAGTACATTTCATGAATAATCTCTGCAACCATTCTCTGCACTCTGTAATGTCTTCAAAAGACATAGTATTGAGCAACTGCTTTCTCCTCTCTCTCAACCACCAGTTTGTTTCTAATGAAATATTTATTAAGAGAATGATATTTGCAGGCAGAGAAGAAGATAATTCATGAGAGCAATCAGCTCTGGGTTAACTGGAGAATGAAAATGTCTTGGACCGTAGCAAAAACTCATAATCAAAGGACTCCCCAGCTATCCATCAAACAATCAATTACTGTATCCATTAGACCCCTTTCACCACACATTAGAACAATTTACTAGACATGCTAATGTTCGGGTCATTGCTCCTTAAGGATGAGCACACAGCAGAGGCATCTATCAAAGTTTTGATGTTGTGTGATCTCATACAGTGCGGATATATAGCTTAGATCACTTAATGTCCTCATGGTGAAGTTAAATCTATTCAGGACTTCGTCTCCGAAGGGCTTGCTGGTTGCCTTCAGATCTCAGCATCTCAAGGAAACAGAAGAAATTCAGTATTTCAAATGGTTCAACCTTCTCCGTGGTGAGACAGAAAATCATTCTGTGTGAAACATGAATAAGCAAACCACACATCAGTGAAACAATGATGGTTTTGACACTTCTTTATTACACTGTTCAGGTTAACTGCCAACATATTTTCTACACTTAAATGTGCCATGATGGTAAAGATATTATTTTTTTCTGGGAGGAGGGAATCCAGACAGGACATCACCCCAGAAGTGTCTTGCTTCACTGTCCTCCTCCATTAGCAGATCAATCTAGTGGGATTTTGAATCATATATTGGAAGAATCCATGTTAATATTTCCCCAGCATAGATTTCTACTTCTGAAGGCATCTAGACTCCTACAGTAAGTGGAGAAAGATAAGACACTCCATGGGTAATGTACGCACATCCTTCACCTTGGCATGTGAGGTGTAGGTCTCTAGCTCTGAGCCTGACATTTTAGGCTCCCTTTATAGTATACGATGCAATCTCATGTGTTAAGTAGCTGTCAGTCTTTTTAATCTGAAGCGTAGGACTCTTATCTCAATTGACATTATTGACAGTGTCTCCACTGAGTATAATGGGAGTCTTAATAAGGAGTTTGGAGGTCAGTGCTTGCCAGATATGTAAAGCTTGGTCAGATGGGTTTCTCGAAGTTCAGTTTGACTGATGAGTTCAGACATGCGTACATACTGTGTAAAGATCTGAAATTGCTTTAAAAGGGATCTCACGTGCATGTCTGTACCTCTAGACCTGATCTGATGGCACAGGCTGGCATCTAGCTTTAAGTAACTCTATTAGCAGCATTTAGCTCCTTAGCTCCGTTAGCTGTGTAAAAGGCAAAAAAAAAAAAAAAAAAGAAGAAGCAAGAGTACGGCCTCATTGAATTGAATTACCCACTTCACTATTTAGAACAGATAAGAAACAGAAAGAAATGAGCTCACGATATAGATGCTCATGTTATGGCAGCAAAGGGGCATGGAGAAATAATGGCATGAGAGAGAGCCCAACAATCACCCCGTCCTCTCCCAGTCAGCTGGAGAGGGATAAGACTATTGCTGCCATTTGTTTTTGTGTGAGTGAGGATGTGTCTGTCTTATATACCCACGTGCATACGCCCACTGAACATCCATTCTCACTCTTACTGCTGGCTTGTCCTTGAGGGCATGGAGCTGCTGAATATTGGCAGCAAGTAGTTATTTCACAAGGCATTATTAAGCTTGAGATGTAATCCAGTCATCAAAGCAAGAGCAGGAAGCTGTCTTCTTTCCACTGAGAAGATCCTATTCCAACATGGTTTTGGAGACAGAGGTCTGTTTTGGGGAGTGAAATACGATTTTAATTCAGTGAGTGTGTCCTAGCCTTGCAGAATCAGTTCACTTCTCCTTTATTACTCCAGGAATGGAAAGTATCCTGTATCCAGATTTCAGTCCTTTGAGACTAGGTTGAATAGTTAAGAAAATTACTGTGAGGCAACCAATTAACTAAAACCACAGGTGGCATTTTTCAGAGTAGACTTTAACACGCGACAAAATTCCTTCTGTGTTTGCATGAAAATTTCCAACAGACGTATTTTTATGGCACAAGCAATGAAATCTTCAAGCTAATGGCTTGGGAAGGGTATTGGCATATGCAGAAAGAATAAAAAAGAATACAAACAGGGCAAGTAAACTGACATGAGCCATAGACTGTAAAGCATTGGAAAAGAAAATGAGGGAGAAGAATTAAGTGGTGTAGAAGAGAGTGTCAAAAGAGATGTTGTTGCAGTCTGTCAGTGCTTTCAAGGTGAAAATACAGATGAAGTCTTGGTGAATTATTCACCAAGCTAAATGATAGAATTCAGAATGGCCAAATGTTAGGGAAGAAACATGTAGGTTGAGTGGTAAAGCTAATGAAGTACGGTTGTGTTGCTGGTTATTGCCCCCATCGGTTTTAAAAGTGAATAGTACAGCTAAAACAAAAGTAAAATAAATAATAATAATGTTACAAGAAAATGGTGGAAGTTATCTGAATGCTTATCCGTGGCCTCTCTTTGAAGGAGTTCAGACATTGTCCTGATGCTCACTGGAAAAATGCACATATTCTTGGCAGTTTTGTTACATGTTACAGGAGGCACTAAGCTGAAAACCTTACAGCATCTTTTATCTCAATCCTTTCCCTGAATGTTTTATTTTGCAAACATTTTAGGTAGCTGTTCAGTCCTCATGAAAGTCTTCATGTAGCCCGTATGCTAATTGTGTGGTATGGGACCAAACGGCAGAGCTTAAGAAAGGTTAGCATCTCTGTAAACATTTATCACAGAGACAGCGTGAAACACGCTGGCTTGCACTGAATTCCTCTGCTGGTGTTTTGTATTTCTTTTCACTGTTTGGAAGGTTGAATTCATTTTGTTTTGCCTCCTACAGAACTCATACAGGATACATTATCAAAGTGCAGAATGCCTACTTGATTTTCCTTGGAAATTCAGAAAAAATATTTCAGTTTCTTGAGCAATGTTTATACTTGCCATTTTCATTATTTCACTTTGCAGGTGCAATTACAATTAGATTTACTAAAAAATTTCAGTTTCTCTTTCTAGAGACATTCTCTAAATTCATTATAACTTCATTGCTATTCCTGAGTAAAGGTGCAGTTTTCTTGCTGCTGTTCCTGTCTTTTCTTTAAACCAGCAAGTATCCTGACTTTTGATTTGACTTGTAACTCCAAGTTGCCCTTCATTTTTTTTTCTGTGACTCAAATCACATCCTCCAAATTAAGTTTACTGGTCGTGGAATGTTTCCAGTGATACGGTGTCTTCACTTCCATGTGGCTTCTTGCACTCAGACAAAAAAAGGGTGAACATTTAATTCCATTCAGTTGAACTTACTTTTTTTTTTTAAGATTATATACAGTCTAGAAGATTAGACTGGGTTAGTCAGGGATTGCTACTGATTGGGAAAGAATCAGACTCGTCC
Source organism: Centrocercus urophasianus (assembly GCF_019232065.1). Taxonomy (NCBI): domain Eukaryota; kingdom Metazoa; phylum Chordata; class Aves; order Galliformes; family Phasianidae; genus Centrocercus; species Centrocercus urophasianus. Next base: position 1,718,208 of record NW_024884253.1, read on the forward strand.
ACTCTTGCATCATGTGTCTGGGATAGGTAGGGGGAATGGCCAATGGAAAAGTCCCCAGTGGTGTTTATGGATTGTAGAGAGAGAGCTCTTCGAGTATTAGATAGAAACCATTTAGCCAATTTAGTTGAAAATGTTTTCTTTATTTCACTAACATATATTTCTTTAGGAACAAGTACCACAAGCCTTTCAATTGCAAAAGTCCTGTTCTAAACACGCTCTGCTTTGTAATTCCTTGTCATGGTTGTACACCTAAGAAAACAACTGCTGGAATCAAACGCAAATTTTGAAGTATCTTCATTTGCTCCCAGCATTTACAGTAGGATGGCTGTGTCCCATGAGCTGGAACATGTTTAGAAGAAAAGCAAAATAAAAATGTTTGGTAGGCAGCATGATGAAGCAATAAATGTTAGGTTGTATGTAGCCCCTTATTAGCTTCAGCAGTCATGTCTCTTAAAAGAGATCAAGGAACTTGCTCCATGCACAATGCTTGGTTGTAGCACACAGAAAACAACAGGTAACTCTGGAACAAAGCTGTTTGGTCTTTCTAAAGTCCTTTTTGGACAATCTGTTGCATACTAATACTACCAGGTATTCCTAAGTCAGACTTGTAGTTTTTTCATTTTGATTCAGTTGTTGTCGGTGTTTTTACCACAGTTGTCTTTCATTTTGTATCTTTTAAGCATTTTTATTGTCTTTGTTTGTATTTTAATTAAAAACAAAAATGTTCTGAAGAAAAACAACTTAATTTTTGTGTATAGCATTACTGTAATACCTAACAAGCAGTTGCCTGCAGTCACATGTGGATCAGTAGGCTTTATTGTAGCAAATTTATGTGTAAATAAAAAAAAAAAAAAAAAAAAAAAGATTTATATAGAATGAGAGAATCCTTCTCTGGGCTCCAATGACTCGATTTGCTTTCTGTTGAGGGGTCACTTTCTCATATAGAGGCACCTTATGGAAGTCACAGTTAATTACTTAGATGGACTCTGCCTGGCTCTGACTCTTTCTAGATCTTTTTGAGTAAATCACGTTGACTTAATGTTTCCAGCCTATGATGCTGCCTCGTTCAGAGTTAGTGCTGAAATAATTCTCTGAGTTGGACCAAAGGACCGAACACTCTTTGCTGCAGAAGGCAGACTGTTTAAGTCTTGAAACCTCATTATTCCTAATGGTGAAGTCTGGTGTGTAATGATTCCCAACTGTACAAGTCTACTGAGAAAAGGCTGTGAGTGAAAAATAGGCTATGTTTGCCTGCAGAGGCAATGCTGTTGTCCAAGAGACAGTCATTTCTGTGCCGCAGCATCTTGCTTGCTGTAATGCTGACATAATTTGAGTGCGGGTTCTTTCGTGGGTGGTAATAAAAGCTGTGGTTGGGTGAAGAAGTCTTGTCCCATCCTGCTTTATTCCTTCTCGTCCACAGAGATGAACTTCACTGCTACAAAGAAGCACTGCCTTGTCTTCCCATTCCGTTCGCTGACAACCTATCCCAAAAGCCATTTATGGGCAGTGAGAAGCTGCCACTGTGCTAATTTCGGATCAGGCTTTCGGGCAATAGGTCTGGTGTTGTGAATGCAGACAGTGCCAGGGCTGTGGAATGAGCAGGTGTTTTGTGCAGTCACTGAAGAGGAGTTTTTCTCAATCGCAGGCTTTGAGCATTTCCTTCAGTCCACTGAAACTCTGGAAAATGTCAGCGTGGTGAGAAGAGATTAAAAGATTGCTGTCAGAGGTTTGTTTTTTAGGAATCAATTGTGTTTTTGAGAAAAGATGGCTGAGAACTCTAGAAACAACAGAGGAGATGAGGATTGATAGGAGTGGCTTTCATCTGAAGTGCATGGCCTAAAAATACACTCTGTTTTTGTCACTGCCATGCGAATCCAACTGCTCCATTCGGCATAACAGCTATTAGGATTCAGTAAATGCACCCATTTTCATACTTCCCATGTAAGAGAAAAGCAGTGAATTACTTGAAAGAAAAAGGCATACTTGTTATTTCCCTTGCTTCTCACTATAGGGTGGCACAGTGCCCATGCTAGGGATTGTCTCGGGAAACTGAGCTGAATTTGGCTCTTTCCTCTAAATGAAGCCAGGAAAAGGGTTCTCACTTGTTTTGTTTTTTTTTTTTTGTCCCTAGATGGGTGTTAATGAGTGAGCCAGTGACTCATTTGCCTCCTAGTTTGCCTTTCTAGCAGGAACCTGCTCACCAGCTGTATGGCACACACGTTAGGTGGCAGAAACAACACTGTCCTTTCTAGACAGCCATGATGCATCTGTGAGCATGGTCCATTTACACAAACACTGAGTGTTTCAGATATTCAGCAAGGGAATTGCGAGCAGGGGAGTTTTCTGCCTAGCATCGGGATCCAGGGATGATGTACAGTGCAGCTCTCAGCAAGCAGTGCCAGCCAAAACACAGTGCCAGCAGCAGAGCTGTGCAGAGCCAGAGAGTTATGAGAATGTAATTCAGACAGCTAGGAAAGGGCAGGAACAGCTTTAGAAATGTGATGCGATGCTGTAAAAATATAGGTGAATGCTCTCTTTCATGACAGTCCTAAAGGAATATTTATCAGCTTGCTTTGTATGCACGGAGAAGCCACCCGAAGATGCCAGCAGTACAGGCAGTCAGCTTTGGGAAGGATGAGTTTAGATATTTGTGATCAGACTTTAGTCATTAAGTGTAATGAGTTTGTAAAGAAAAGGTTGTTGGATTAAGATGGGAAAATTATACCTCTTAACACTGTTGCTTTCATTAAACTCATGTTGCTACAGGACTATCTATGAGGACTGCTCTGAAAATAATGCCTCTTATTTTATTATTGTAGAATCATAGAATGGTTTAGGTTGGATAGGATCTTTAAGATCAACCAGTTCCAACCCCTTGCTATAGGCAGGGACATCTCCCTCTAGACCAGGTTGCTCACAGCTTCATCCAGCCTGGCCTTGAATGCTTCCAGAGAGGGAGTATCTACAGCCTCACTGGGCAACCTGTTCCAGTATCTCACCACCCACATAGTAAAGAATTTCATCCTAATATCCAGCCTAAATTCACCCTCTTCCCATTTAAAACCATTTCTTCTTGTCCTGTCAGTACATGCCCTTCTAAAAAATCCCTCTTCATCTTCCCTTTAGGACCTCTTCAGGTCCTTGAAGGCTGCTGTAAGATCACCCTGGAGCCTTCTTTTCTCCAGGCTGAAGAGCCCCAGCTCTCTCAGCCTGTCTTCGTAGGGGAGGTGCTCCATCATCTTCATGGCCCTCCTCTGGACCTGCTCACGATGTCAGAAGTGGATGTTGGTGGTGTGGCAGTAGGAGTTAAACATCCTCAGCAGTATTCCATTAAGTTTTGTTGCTGTGTGACAGATGGCAGCAGAGGGGCAGTCTGACAAAATGATGTCTGACATGGAGGCTGTAGATGCCCTATTGCTGGAGGCTTTCAGGGCCAGTTTGGGTGGGATCCTGGGCAGTCTGGCTTGGTGATTGGCAACCCCCCAAGGCAAGGGGATTGGAACTACATGATTTTTAAGGTACTATCCAACCTAAGCCATTCTGTGCATATGAAGTGCGTATGAAGCAATGGAGATCAAACAGTGGATGTCTGTACAGTGAACGGAGGCTATAACTCCAGCCTGTGGAGTGGTGACATGCATTTCCACTGGAGAAAAAGTTCAAGATGCAGGCCTTAGTGGATAAAGTGATGTGTACTATGTTTTGGGATAGGAAAGGGGTGATCCTTATGGATTTCCTGAAAACCAGTCAAACCATCAACTCTACACTAGCTACATTGTGATGCTGACTGAACTGAAGGCTTGCACTTCCAGAGTCAGGCTGGAGAGAGAACATTTCTCTTGCAACTCTGGTCCTGTACCAATTTGAAGATCATGGAGCACATTGCCAACCTTGGCTTGGCTGTTCTACCATATCCCTGTGTAGTCCAGATTTGGTACCTTCTGATTTCCATGGGTTCATACTGATGAAAGATGGACTGTTTGGTCAATATTTTTCCAGCATGAAACAGTGAGTCATCTCTGCTGGTTCGGATTTTACAAGCATGGCATTCAGGCTCTTGTTCATCACTGGTGAAAGTACGTGGCTAATAATGGTAACTGTATTGAAATACATCATTTTATAGCTTAGAATTTTCTCTGTCAAATAATGCTCTTGCGCTCGTAGAATCTGTTGTCATTTCCATGGAGATAAACAGGAGGCAATACTTTCAGAGTGACCCATGTGTTTGCACGGAAGGTAAGGGAAAGAAGGGAGAAGGACTGGAAACAGGAACAGGATGAACTGTACCTTCTGTCCATTATGAGAATACGGTAAGAGTTATGCTGGGCAAAAATGCATATCAAAATGTAGCCCTTGGGATAAGTTTGCCCTAGAAGCTAATACTCTCTATGGGTTTGTGCTCAGCCATCACCTGAGGCTGGAAGGAAGGTCATTCATACTGCATTTCACCTTCACCTGTGGATTAAAATACACTGTGCTTTTTTAAAGCATTTTGGATATCAGGGAGCTAAACCTCAGGCTTCTGGCTTATTTTCCTTTTCTTCATCTGCCACAGACACATCATTTAATTTTCCAACCCAGAGTACAGTGAGATCGACTCTGAACTAGAGCAGCCCTAGGAGCTGAGGTCAGGATTGCTCAAAATGAATTTTGTGGAGTAATAAAGGCTTGAAGGAAAAATGAAGAAGAAAGAAACAGTAGGAGGTATGAACTAGGTACTCCGTTAGTAACTCTCTTCTAGTTCCACGAAACTAAATGGATTTTCTTAGACTTCATGACTGCAGAGTCTGGAGTGATTAAATTTATAAATGCTGAAAAGCGAATCAGCAAATAATTTCGATTCCCACATTTTCCTTAAAATGAGTAATTTTCTTGCAGACTCCAGCAAGAGAAAGCTGGTAGAAATGGCGATTTTCGTACTCAATTTCAGGTCCACATCGCTCAAAAGTAAACAACTTGATCAGGAGTGAAGACATCACAACATGAGACATTCTAGTTAATTTAAATAAAAATGCACTTCAACCCTTCCCATTATGCTAATTTTCCCATGCTGTGTTTTTTTTTTCTTTTCCTCACACTACATTGGTGCAGAGTAATCACATTTCCATAACTTGAAGAAATTGCTGAATGCATTTTAGTATTTGCTTGTGTTAGTGATGCATGCAGGAAGGATGGAAAAGGTCTCACTGAAAGTTGTCTTTGTTTAGGTTCTAAAACCAGTAGTAGTGGGCACCAGTGTGCCCAATTTTGGGGTGAAAAGGAGGAGCAAACGATGAGTAATTTGCGATTGCATTTTTTCTCCCCCATTGTTGTGGGAAGCTCCTCTCCTAAGATAACAGAGCTCAGATTGCCAATCTACTGCGATCTTCTGTGTGAAAGATAATGCGAAGTTGCAATAGCACTATTTCACTCCTCTAAAAGATTTAGAAAAGATTTTAAAGTCCCAGACTGCTTGTTCTGTGCATGCCTGAGGCCTTTCTACCTGTAATTGCTTTGGGCTTTTGCTTGGTGAGAAGCAGCTCTAAATCTCATTGAGGCTGCAGGGTGAGTTGTTTTGGAAGGGTGGTTTGAGAAAGATTATCTAATCCAATTTATCTGTCTTCTTAACCTGTATATTGTGGGTAGGCAGGCCACACTGGCTGCTTCCTGCCATTTTTGTCCTAGGCAGCTTGCAGTGCCAATGTGCTATTAAAAAGGTGTCAGGCACAAGCAAGTAGCGTAACTATGGCAGTATTCTGCACAGTGGTCCTCCATGTAAAGTGTTTTATTCATCTTTAATGCAGGCATTCTGCCCTCATTTTTCTGCATGCAATAAAACGTGAATCTCGAAGCCTGGATGCTAGGGAGAATAGGAGATCCTCATAAAGTGTAGCCTCACTGTTTATATGTCTGTACATACCATAAAGCAGGAGATAAATGTCTCTGCATTTGCATTTTGTGTGAAAGCCAGACTCAAAATGTTACCCAAGGAGATGTGTTAGTTTGCAGGAGGTGTGGGAGGTGTGTTGAGTGTTGCTTCAGCTGGCCGTATCCCTGCTAGAGGTAGGCAGAGCTTATGGAGGCTGAAAAGTACCTTTCCTGGGTTTACTACCTGAACAATGTAAACTCTACCTTCATAGCTGCAGAAGGTTTCCTTGGAACAATCTGCTGTATGTAGTACAGAATCAGCTTATGTGAATGAGACTTCTTATACCTGTGCTTATATAAATTTGGAGGTATCTAGGGAATTTGAGATCTGTGCTGAGTAAATCATAGGAGGTTTGTTTTCTGTTCTGGGGAGGCTTTGAATGGAGATAAATTGCTTTGCTTAGTAGAGTCAGCTGTCAGACCAACAGCAAGAACTTGCAGGATGATGAGTGGACAAAGCAAGAGCAAAAAGCTGGACATGAGCCAGCAGTGTGCTGTTGGGGTGGCCAGTAGGGAGAGGGATGAGATTGTCCCCCTCTGCTCTGCTCTTGTAAGGCCTCACCTGGAATACTGTGTCCATGGTAGGGGTCCCCAGTACTGGAAGAATGCAGAACTGTTGAAGCAAGTCTGGAGGAAGGCCACAGAGATAGATGATCACAGGGCTGGAACACCTCTCCTATGTTGAAAGGTTGAGTGTTAGGGTTAGGGCTTGTTTAGCTTGGAGAAGAGAAGGCTCCAGGGAGACCTAATTGCAACCTTCCAGTACTTGAAGGGAGCTTGTAAGCAAGAGGGAGACTGGCTTTATATGCAGTCTAATAGTGATAGAACAAGGGAGATTGGCTTTAAATTAAAACAAGGAGAATTTAGGTTAGGTATTAGGAAGAAATTCTTTACTCAGAGGGTGGTAAGGCCCTGGCACTGGCAGTCCAGAGAAGCTGTAGATACTGGATGTCTGGAGGTGTTCAAGGACAGGTTGGATGGATTCCTAGGCAGCATGGACTGGTGGGTGGCAATCAGCCCATGGCAGTGGGGTTGAAACTAGATGATCTTTTAAGGTTCCTTCCCACCGAAGCTATTCTGTGATTCACTGATTCTATATTCTAGAATAAATGAGACAGCTTTCAATTGAGAGTGTCTTGCATCCCTGTGATTATCTTTAATATCTTTCCAAAAGCCTCGTTTACTTGATTATTTTTATTTCTAGTAAGGGAATAACCTATAATGAGCAATCAGAAATTGCATCATTAGAGAAGTAAAAGAGAGCTACAGGACAGAATTGTCTCCAGCACACACCTGCAGGGGATTCCATAATTCTCCGAAGATGAACCATGCCCTTTGGGTGATGGCATGTTAGGTTGCAGTTCCTGTTAGATTTTTTCTTCTAGGTGGAGTAAACAGCCTGTGGGAACCAGAAGAGAGGTCATTTCAGTCCCTTTCTTGGTGGTTTTATGTGACAGAGATTGTACAGCTCTTAATATCACTGTGTAGAGAGAAGAAATTGTGTATTAGTGTCTCTTTTTCGCCCTTCCAATATACAAATGGGGAGTAAAGTAGGCACAGAGCTGGGAAGGGGTCGTCTTTAGAAATGTGCATCTTCTCATGCAAAGATTTGTCAACTGCTGAAGTACAGACACTTACAGAAGTTGTCTCCTTCCAGATAAAGCCCTTTTCCCCCTTTTTTCCTTTCCTCTATCACCAGCTGCATATAACATCTTCCCATTTGTAGAATAAATCTGATAAAAAAATGTAGTTGTAAGCAGCAATGATTTTATCCCAGTGAAAAGATATTATCCAACAGAAAATATGTTGTGCTGGGGCATAATTTTTCAGATATGATGAATAACAGCAAAGTGCGACCCTCAGTCCTAAGAATTTAGCTTTAAAAGAACCACTGAGCATATCAGATAAACTCAACTTTTTCTCTCCTATCATTCTTTTCAAAGGCAGAGTTTGTTTTATAGATACATCATGACAAAAATCTGCCACAGGCAAATTTCAACAAAAGAGCAACTTCAAACACGTCCAATTAACAATTTATGAAAGGAAATCCTACAGAAAATTACACAGAGATTCACAGGGCATAAAATTTGGCACTAAATCAAATTTAATGTGGAAATGCATATACGGGGAGTTATGGCCCCTTGCAGAGCATTGACAAAAGGAACTTTATCTGTGGAAGCTCAATGAGTGCCCTCTGTCATAGCTCTTTTTGCTATAAATAAAAGATTTTGTCAGAGACAGAAAAACTGAAAAGGGAAAGAAAACCCCTGATAAACCCAGTTATACACAGTTTTCAAGCAGAAGTATTAAAAATAATTAGATTTCTTTGCACTTTCAAATCCAGGATTTGTGCAGTTTATCACTGAAATGAAGGGCATTGTACCATCAACAACTACAAAATCAGTTTTCATTTGTCAGCACAGCAAACCACTGTATATATCCCACTAGCAGGTCCTGGTGACTGTATTTAAAGTTATTATGGAGCTGTTTTTGTGTCTGGATGGAAATTTTGGACCCCCCTCTGCATTTCCTTGTCTGACAGTTCGTTCGTTCACTCAGCTGTTGTGGTTGGGTTTTCTCGAAGGATATTAAGTATACAAAATCACATAATTGCCTTCAGTAGCTCTGAAATTAACTTAAGCCACTACTTTGTTCGGAGAAAAACATCTGTGTCTAGACCATTATCTATTTAAACACATAAATAGCCTGCTTTTGTAAGAGATGGCTGAGCAGCATCACTTGCATTGCTCCATCTGTATTATTTTGGGGTTGTTTACAGAGACTAGAACCAGCGAGGGAGGGCGACTGATAAGTTGACAGAAGCCAAGACCAAGCATCTTTGTGATGCAACTATAGTATTACATGTACTAACATAATCTGAAGAGCTGCTTATTGAACTGCTTAGTTCCTCTGCTCCTTCATCAGAACAGAATGGGGAACATTAGATCATTAGAAAATTTGGTATCTTCCACTGAAATGTGTATCTTTACAAGAAAGCATGGATTCATGCATCCATTCGTGTGCGTTTGAATCCATGGCACAGCATCCTTGTGTTAGTTGAGGAGAGTTGGACTAGAACAGTTCCTTCCAACTCAAACAGTTCTATGGTTCTATGATAGTATAAGGTTTTCCTTGTCTCAGAGGTATGGGCCCTTCCAGCCTGCATGTTCTTGGGCAGTGTAACTGCCTCTTCATAATGTAGTTAGCCCATTGGTGCAGATGAGATGACACCCTATGTCACTATAAATGTAGCCCTATAATACCCCATGGTGGTTTTTTTATTTTGTTTTTGTTTGTTTGTTTGTTTGTTTTTCTTTTTTCTTTTGAGTCCATTTTGGCAGTGAAACCAGATTAGTTAGCGTGCAAGGCACATAGTAATTGGTGAATGAAACACCCCTGGAGTATCTGAATCCTATTAAAATACGTCTTTTAAAATGTTAATGAATTTATAAACTGATTTTAAATGATGATTTTCTTCCCATAACACACTCTTTCTGTGTAGATAACAGATCCCAAGGAAGCACAAGGTGAAACAAAGTAAGATGTTCATGTTGGAGGTTTTTATCTTCTGCTTATATGTTTGAAATACACTTGACTATATATGAACCATTTTTTCTGTGTGCCTCTGCCTCTTCTGTTACCCCACTTCCTTCAGCACGTTGTATAATTCTCCTTGTCTGAAACTAGATGATATTGATAATGATAATGGATTACTTTTGTTAGGCAGCACCTATATTTTTTTAGCTCTTTAGTTTCCAATTTCCAGAGATCACACACTTTTTTTTAAGAAATGAAAGAACATTTAAACAGTTAAATGAGTGATTCTAGGTGCATAATATTCTTCAAAATACAGGAAGTTCAGGTTGGGTATTATAGGAAAAAGTTATTCTCAGAATGTGTGGTAATGCATTGGAACAGACTGCCCAGGGAAGTTCTGCAGACCCTGGAGACGTTCAAGAAACATGGAGATGTGGCACTGAGGGACAGGGTTTAGTGGGCATGGGGGGATGGGTTGACAGTTGTACTTGATGATCTTAGTGATCTTTTCCAATCATAGTGATTTTGTGATTCTGTGAAAATCAAGCCAGATCATTTGTCTAAATATGGTTGTAATAGTTAAGTACTACTAAGTTTCTCTTTGCTTCCTTCAGAGTTCCTCTAATAAAGCAGATCTCTAAGCAATGCAGCAAGAAGTAAAATCCCTTATAAGCTGTGTTTTGTCCTCATTCACCTGCCTCCCTCATGTGTGCTTGATTTTCTCATTCTTGCCTAGGTGATTTGACATTGTTCAGTCTTTTCCACTGCAACTTCTACTCCAGTCCTTCCAGTTTTCCAGTCCTTTTGTGCTCTTCTAACAAGATCTCCTTTGGCCTTGCTCCATGTTCACTGTGAGGGAATTTGAGGCATTTAACATCTTTGTAAACTTGACTGCAGCAAGAGAGCAAAGGCTTTCACTTCTCAAACACCACCTCTTGAAGAGCCCCAGTGTTTCTGCTTCAGATCAGTCTAGATTCAGAGAGCTAAGCATCCTCCTGAACTGTTGGGCTTGTTTTCTTTTGTAATGTTCAGCAACTTTGGGGATATTCAGGTCAAGAATGTGCTATAGCAAGTGCCATTTCTTCTTTCAACTTAAGAGTGTTGGAAGCAGTTGGATTGCTCTTTTATTGTAACTTTTGATGAGGAGTCAGAGCTCAGATCAAGGCCAGCTGAAAGGACAGTGTGCATTGTTTGAAGTGAAATACTTATGCAATTGTAGGACTGGAGTCTTTTGTGGGACCTATTAGTTTAGGACTTGAACTTAACCTCCTGAATGTCCATACCAACCTCATGTCAGTTCCTTCTCAGAGTTCAGTAAAGACTGAACTATCTCAGTAGATGCAGAAGCTAAAGGATGGGAGGAGAAAACTTGCTGAACATCTACCCCTGCCTGCAGGGTGGATGCAGTTGAATCTTGAACGGGCACTTTGAACATGGGTCTAAATACCAGCACAGCTCCCAAAGGCAGAAATCAGTAGCTTACTTAGAAAACAGTATTTGGTGTGTAAGCAAAAGGTAGTGAACTTTACAGAGGAGGCCCTATGATGCTGTACCCATGGCAGGTGGGTTGCAACAGGGTGATCTTTGAGGTCCTTTCCAAAACAAGCCATTCTGTGATTCTATGATTCTGTACGATTCTCAAGCTGTTGACACATTACAATAATGTTATTTTCCTTTTTTTTTAAACTCTATTTATATTTTCCCAAAAATAAACAAGATATTTTCCTTTGTTGTGTTCTGTGATGTAAGTTGGATTGTTAAGTCTTCAAGGCACATACACAGGACTTGTGTATGTCTGAGAAAGCATCTCATTCCAGAGAAACCTGCAGTAAAAGGAATACAGTAAATGTGTATTTTTTCATTTGCACATAAATTTTTTGTTCTGTGAGAACTGTCACAAGCTGGATGCTGGATGTCTAATGTAGCTCGGGAGATATGGCTTCAGGTCCTAGCATTCCTCAAGACTTGATGTGTGTCCTCTTATGTAACTTCCTGATGCTCTTTTCACCTTTTCACCATGGTTCTCGTAGCCTATTATGTCAGTGTTTTCTTATCCTGTAAGAAGGCCATATGTATATATAACTAAAGAAGATTTACGCTTCCTTTGCTTTCTTCTCATTCTTCCATCTAAGCAGAGCCCTAGGACTCCCTTCTCTGACCTAGCTGACGATGAGAAGATCTTTAATGGAGGAGATGGCACGTGGCAAAACCAAAGTCAGGATCAAGCCTTGCTCTCGGAAATCACAGAGGAGGATCTGGAGGCCATCCGTCAGCGGGAGGAGGCCATTCAGCAGATTGAGGTCAGTAACTTTCTCCTGTCATGGCCTTACCAACTGAAAGTGCAGACATCTTGTGTTTTGCATTGCTCAACATGAACAAAAGAAATGCTTATTTATGCGGCTGTCTGTATAGCATCACTAGATATAGGAGAGATTATTATGCTATTCTGAAAATCAAGGTGCTTGTCTGAAGGAAGAATTAATAATTAGCATGACCAAAAATAAAAATGGCAAGAAGTAATCAGTTTTCCTTGGTTAGTGTTTTCCTCTTTCGTAATGTTCTGTAGTGATTTATTTTACTGAACTTCATTCCGCACTGAAACGACTTTCCTCGTGTGTGCAAACTTCAGACTCAAATCTGTAATGGACAGAAATTATTCATCTTTACCATTAGAGAGAATAATAAATTAAATAACTTCATCAGGTTTTCAAGAATTATTGCTTTATTAAAGTATTTGGATGTTCTTTACATAGGTTAAAGAAGACTCATACTATTTTTGTTCACTTTTTTCCTTGGAGGTGCTATAAATATAATATGGTAAAAGGAACAAAAAGAGATCTGAATGAGTTAAACATCCCACATTTTTCTTTTTATACTTTTCTTTTTGTGTGTTGGGAAACTCTTGTTACTCAAATGTAAGTAATAAATGAATAAAACCTAGAACTTTTTTTTTCTAATTTGTATGCTTTTACAGGCCTGAACTCAAGATGAACCAAAAAAGTGGGCTTGAGAATAAATCAGAATATTTAATTAAGGACTATTCTTTGTCTTTTAATGGGATTGAGCTAATTTTATCAGAATGGATTTTGGTTGCACTGTAGCAGGAGTTGTGATTGAGTTAGGAGAGGTAAAAGAGGACAAATGTTCCTGCTGTAGACCAGTGCTCTGAGGGTCTGACCTCTGTTTTCACACAGTGATAGCTACACATGAGTTAATGCTTTAAATAAAAAATTTGATAATTTTACGAGAGTGGATCAAGGTTCGGGTATGTTTAATCTCTGTTATGGTTTGCTGAATAGACATAATTGAGTGTTGTACATTTGTGTGCATTTCTAAGGTGAAATTGTGAAATATCCTCACGTTGAGTATCTTTGAACGTGATTTGTCCTTCCATACTGGGGTAGTTTCTGTGCATCCACTAGGTAAAATCTCCAGGGAACTTTGTTGCAAGAAGATGCACATTTTGGGATGATCCTGCACTGTGATGCTAAAGATGAATGCGTGCAGTGATATTTCTGCCGTTATTTTATGGATACGAAAGATATTATTATGATTGTTTTGTTGAAAATATAGTCACTGCCTTTCTCTTTCCTCCCCAGAAAAACAAACATGAAAATATTTAGAGCTCGCCTGTTATATAATGGAGTATGACAAACTCCAAGCCAGTCTCAGTCACACCATCTTTGTAAAATTAAGAGATGTAGTCGTGTCTCCTTATTTTGATGGACATGCTTTCCAATGGCTCTACTTATCTTTCTGTCTGATTATTAATTATCCTCCAAACAACTTACTCAACTTCTGTAGTTAGTGATGTTCTATATTCTATATAGATACATTATATATATATATTCTATATTCTATATTCTTCTAAGAAGGCATGAACTTTGCATTTTAAAATATTTTAACTCAGGATTAATATTAATATTAATATTAATATTTTAACTCAGGAAGAAAGCATGAAATGGGTTTTTTGGACTGCATCATGCCTCTCTTCTGCTGTATTTGAATAAGCAGATGATGCTTTTCAATCATTTTATATGGGTTTTGTTTTTCTGTTTGCCAACCCATATGAACGTTTTTTCCTGAAAGGACTCATCTTGCATATTAAATGTTCCAGGATTTCATTAGAAGTGGTTGGTATACAGAGAAGGGGCTCATTGAGCTCAAAGTCATCCTTACAACTTATTTTTTACCAGTATGTTTTCAAAACCAGTAACTAACCAAGAAGGCTATAAGGAAGTATAAGTCCTTAGCTGTCCAGCCCAACTAATAAACTAAATTTATCACCAAAATGATGTATAGCATTTGTTCTCCTGTCCTCTCTGGGGACTCGAATGAAGAACAGAGTAGTGCAAAATGTATTCTATGCAAATTGTTGGGTCTTACTGGAATTTATACTTTTCTGAGTGCCTACCACCAGAAACGTGTAGGACAAGCAGCACAGTAGAAGTCACAGAACACTACAAGAACATCATGTCTTCTGGGATACTCAGATTAGCACGTAACTTCAGAGAATCTTATGATACTGCTACCAGTGCTGGGCCTTTTCTTAGGGAGACATTGAATTTGTCCTTCTTGGAAGAACAGATATAAAACCTTTTTTGCGTTACTAAAGGAACAAGGAAACAAGTTCCCTTCCCATCTTGTGTTATTGAAAGGAGATAGTAAATTGTGTCCATAGTCATCTTCTTAATGTTCCAATGGCTCTTTCCCACTTGTGTGTTTTTCACATCTCCAGAATCTCTGAGGAGGTTCAGGTTAATAGGACTGTGTTCTCTGTCATGAACATCTCTTGAGGCACTTTTCAGAGTTCACAGTTGGCACGTAGAAAGGTAATAGCAATGTCAGAAGTTCAGCTGGCTGTTCTTTTTATATTTAAATGTAACTCTTTTGCTATTGCTTGCATATTAAAAATAGAGAAGTCTGCTAAGGAGATGTCTTGCCAAAACCTTACATTTTGGATAGAGATTTTTATTGCTTGGAAATGTCAAAATCTGGTAGGACACAGCAGCCTTGACACAAGTGTTATCTCTTAAAATATTGCTTTGAACTGTTATATAAAACCTATTTTAACTTGAACTGTATTGGCAGTGAATAATAGATGCCATAACAACCTTATATATAGCACTGTAAAATTTGCCATCAGAAATACATGAGCTGAACAGTAATGTGCATTGTCAGTGCTCAGTGTTGGCACAAGCCCTGCCATAGCAAATATAGACAATTTAGCCCCCCATGCTTTTCATGGCACCTGGGAGGAGTTAAAACCTGAATGAGGAATGTTGCCTGACGACTGGAAAGACCCACGGAAGAAAGGTGCTAAGTGTCATATTGATTCAGAAGAATGTGATTCTGGTGATCCTTCCCATTCAGACATAGCTTCTCTAGAGATGATCAGAGATCGACAAGAGAAGAAGCCAAACACTACCAGCACTTCCTTAGAGTAGCCATCAAGTCATTAAACCCCCTTCATAGTGTTTCTTCCTTTCCTATAGCACTCTGAAATCACACTCCTCTGGTTTCTGGACTGCTGACCAGACCCTGGAGAGCATCACACCCAGCACTGCCAGTGGATGAAAGATGGGATTATATCACTCTGCTCTGTGCTGGTGCAGCCTCACTTTAAGCACTGTATGCAGTTTGAGGCATTGAAATGTAAGAAGGACATAAAGTTATTAGAGTATCCAAAGGAGGGCTAGAAAGATGGTGAAGGGGCTGGAGGTCAAGACATGTGAGGAGGCATTAACTTGGCTGATAGAAGATCGTGCACAGTTTTCTCCAGCTATATATGGTCATCAGTGCATGAGAGTCGATGCTCTCTGGTGATGCTTTGCTAAACTGTGGGAAGTGAGTATAGGTGGAGAACACCTCCTCACAGTTTATAACCATCATTCTCATCCTGGAGAAAGCAAAAGAAAACAACAGAAGTTCATTTTAGCTGGTATTTCTGTTGGCAAAGATGAGTCGAATAAACTGTGGCAATAGGTGTGGGATGCTTTTATTTTTAGGAAACCCTCTTTCCCCTGGATTGGCTTTGAGAAACGTTAATGTTCATTTCCTATCTGTTTTGAAGAGAAATGATAGATGCCAGCATCCAACCCTGTCAGTCACGCTTTTGGAACCAGACAGAAGATAAAATAAAAATTAAAAAAAAAAAAACAAACAAAAACAACTCCACAGAGTCTGTCAGCATGTGTTTGTGTGTTTGTTAGTTTAAACATGTTCACTCATTACTACATATAATTTCTTGCTGAGGGGTATTTTCAATAAAATCTCTCACTGATACTAGCAGCTTAGAAGGTTTAATGCAAGCTATTTTCTATCTTTCATCAGCATCGATAATCCAGGGGGTTGATTTATGAAGGCTCTGATTGTCTCTTCACACAGACCTTTCAACTCAAAGTAATGTATAAGTAGCATGATATCATGGCAAGCACCGTACATGAAAGATCTGCTGCCATGCGAGTGTCAAACTCTTCAAACTCTCTCCTTTCGGAACAGAGCTGTGGAGCCTAATTATCATGACCATGGGAGCTGCCTGTGAGGTTGATATGGCCATCACTGTGATATTGAGTTGTTCCCTAAAGAATCTGCTCATGTATTTTGGCCAGTCTAATTTAAAATGACCTGAGCTGTAGGACTGCCACCATTTATTTTGGGAGACTATTTCACAGTCCAGCAGACTTCAGCGTTGATGAAATGCTTCCTTCTGTTCTTGCTGAAGTTCCCTTACTCATTCTCAGCTCTTAACACCTAGTAAAACTCTATTGGACCCTGCAAATAATTCTTCTTCCCCTTTGGTGTTTAAACTTCTCGAGTGCTAACAGTTATCTGACACTTCACAAGATACTCTCCTTTGTTTTTCAATCACTTTGATGCTCTTTTCTCAATTCTTTCCCATTTGTTAATTCCTTCTTACTACAGCAGCAGATTGTACGTAGGGTCTTGGTACTCTACCAAAGCTGAACAAACGAAATGTATTAAACATCTGTGGAGCCAATCTGAAGTTTACAAGCTCTGATGGAAAGATTTCTAGATTATTTCTACACTAGTAAATTAAGCAGTATCAAGGAACACCCACAGATGCCCAGCTCTTGAGACATCAAGGTCAGGCTGGATGGGGCTCTGAGCAACCTGACTGAGCTGTAGGTGTCCCTGTTCATTGCAGGGGAGTTGGACGAGATGGCATTTAAGGGTTCCTTTTCAACTCAAACGATTTTATAATTGTGTGATGATCCTATGATATTAGAACTGACTCATTAAACTCCCAAGTCTTCACGGAATATCTGAGCAAGCTTTTTGACAGCGCGTACCCAAATATTGGCACAGTTTGAGAGTTAATATGTTAATATTTGATGCATTCATTCTGCTCGGAGGCTAGGATTACTTAGCAATGTGGATGCAGAGAAACACATGCCTGCAGTTTCAGAGTCTCAGAAGGGGCAGCTTCCTGTCTTTGTACAGCTGCAGCCCTATTGATTTGATGATTTGATCACAACAGTTTTCTTTAGTCTTCACTGACATTTAGGAAAGGAGAGAAATAAGAAGAATTAAGGGTCAGTTCTGTGGGGAGCTGCAAGCCTGAGGGCAAACTAAGGGATATGTGGAAATAACAGCTGGGCTTTTTCAAAAATGTGAAGAAGCTTTAGCAAGTATTGTGAACAAAAAACATCCTAACCCAGACTGATGCAGAAAGCACGTTCTTCGCTTGCTGATTTCCTTGTTTTACCCATCTGTGCTCTTGTGGCATCCGTATTTATGCATAGATCTGAGACTAAATTATTGCCTTCGCATCAAAATGCTTCATAGACAATCTTCACACCCTGTGTATTTTGACCCTTGCCTCCTAACCACCGCAGTCATGCCAGTTAGAAATAAAAGACTGTATTAACTGGAGTTTCAGTGGCTCCATCCTGAATGAACCAGTGCTATTTGGGTATTTTGTTTCAGTTTGATTTACTCCACTCTCTCAAACCTCCACACTGAATGTGTGCTCGTTCACTTATGGTACGGAGCAAGTTAACTTAGAATGTGTCTATTCAGACATTTTAGTTTGGTTGGGAAATGAAATGTTTGGTGGGAATCTCACAGTTGTCCTCAGTCTTGTGTTTTAGTTCATATCACAGGGCACTCATAGCTCACAAACTAAGTTTCTCTTGGATGAAACTCCTTAAAAGTTTGTACTCCAAGGTTCCATTTCAGGGACCTTGACCAATAGATGGCATTCAGTTCATAGAAGCAGGCTGGAGCTATTCTGAATCAAAACTGTATGGATATAATACTGGGTCCTTAGTAACAGCTGCTCTACTGTCTGTATCTTCTCTTTCTTCATTATTTGCCAGTGCAAACACCATCTTCCATAGTTGACCACTGGAAGAAAATCCTCTTCTTGGACTTCTCCAAAGAGCCAGTAGGATTACATACTATCTTATGTTTGTTGGTTGAATTTTGGGGTATTTTTTGTTTCTTTGTTGGTTTTTACAACTAGAACAGTTGCCAATGCTACGTAAAAACACTGTCTACTTTTTAGTCCTAGAGCCCAGAACATCACCGTGCTACAGGAGCTTCACTGTCATGTCACAAGAAGTTTGTTCCAACAAGTTCTGACACAGATCTCTCACAATACTGATCACCTTACACAAAGGAAAAACACAGAGAGTATGTTTCAGAGCTGAAGGGGCATCACATGAAATCCAGAGGAGATCCAAGCAAAGTGCTGTGCAGTTTCCATGTAGCTAGTCAAGTCTTCTAACCTTGCAGTGTTCAACCAGTCTATATCAAATGTGTGAGCAGTCTGGGTCTGGTCTGGCTTGGAAGGAACCTCTGGAATCATATAATCCAGCCCTCCAGCTTTTTCCTCTCCTCTTGGAGATAGTTAAAACTTGCGTATAGTTTTGCAATCAGTATTTCTTCAGGGATATATGTATGACCTAGAGCCTGTCTTTATAAGACAGAAGGGAGTTAGTAATACATAGCATTTATTTATAGCCCTGGATATTCCTTGTGTCTCAGGGGGAACATCGTGATGATACTGTGTGTGATGAAGCACTTCCAGCTAAATTGGAGAGGTTTCTACTCTGTACTACAGATAATTTTCTTTTTCTTTGATTCCCAAAGACTTACCCAAAGACAGCATCAGAGAGAATCTCAACCTATCTCCTGCTCATTTTGCACTCTTCCTTTCACTGAGTTTGCATAAAGGACCCATCAATGAAAGCTCTGAATCAGCAGATCACTTAAGTATATGTTAAGAGCTTTGCTGAATAGTGATGGACGTTAACACTGACTGCAAGTAAAGCATTTTCTCTGCAGAAGGAGAAAATAGTGCTAACACACACATTATTTGCTAATAATCTGAATTTTTTGGCAGACACATCTGCATATGTGTCCAAAGAAGATGGACTGAGTTAAAGGTTCATGTTTTGTCTGTCAATGTAGAGAGCTGGAGAAAGATTTCTAATGCTTCTAGTCAAAGAGAACATAGCTTCTGCAAATTCTGACACTGAAGTGTTAATATTTCCTTTGTTGAAAAGATGTGTTACTTTCTACCTGCATTTAATGCACTTTTGACTACTGTTTTGTTGCCAGATGATGGCTGTCTCAATAAAGATAATATCTTGCTTCTATTTCTGTTAGCACAGACAGTGCAAACATTGTGTATCTCACCAATATAACTATTTTTGTGAAGATGTGATTTACTGACACAAAGGGGAATTACCACTCTCACCTATTAGGTTAGAGCAGTCTGCTCTCTGGTCCTAATTAATAACAATGCAGATCAATAGTCTTATAAAAAAATCAAGATCCCCTAGCAGGACCCTCAAGAGCATTACTGCAAGTTTGACTTCGTGCCCTCCTAGATTAAGTGTCATGCTTTCTTTTTGATTTGTTTTAGGTCAGGAAATCAGGTTTGTTTTGCTGCAGCAGCAGCACATTGCTTCAGATCACCTAATGGTGCGGTAAGAAGGATTTTTCCTCATTTCATGGTAGTAGCTGCAGGGCTTTACTAATACCGTGAGACTTTAAGTTAGAAAGGGGAAAAGACGCCTTATGGAAGAGAATGATGATGTACAATTGCTAACATACTGTTGCCTGCTCTATTCAAACTGGTGAAGATTCTGTTTTTTTTTCCTGAATGGAAAAAGCTCAGATGACAAAAGCTGTGATGAGTCTTAGCCAGTCGCCACTGGTTGGAGAGGGAATCAACTCTATCCTTGCATAGTGGGAGAGACAAGGACGAACAGAGTGTAAAAGCAAGACCCTACAGATATTGCATTGGAAAGGGATCACTGAGGAGGTGTTTGAAATACTCATTTCACAAAAAAACTGATTCATGTCTCCAAAAAGGAGCCAAAAGTTGCCTGATATTTCCTTGACAGTAATGCACTCACATTCACACTGGAGTTATAGTAAACATCACAGACAATGTTAGCAATATTGAGCAAATGTCAGCTTTTAGAGACTGGTACCAAAGACTTTTTATGTCCTTTGCACTATGCAGGCTTAATGTCTTCAGGTATTCTTTAATGATTTTAGTTGTTATTTTATGAAAGAAAATTTTAGAGCTTCTTTCCAGCAGGTCGTTCCCTCATCTGTACTGGTACATGCTGTTATTCTTTTCCAGTTGCAGGACCCTACTTGCTCTTATCCAGGTCTTGTTGAATGGTAGCACAGCCATCTGGTGTCTCACTCACTCTGCCTAGCTTCATATCATCACTCTAATTTTCCCCATCAAATGGGTGGGTGGAAGTCTGCAAAATCTTGAAGTACTTGAAGGGAACACGTAAACAGGAGGGGGAATGGCTATTTACAAGGGTGGATAGTGATAGGACAGGAGGGAATGATTTTAAACTGAGGCTGAGAGATTTAGGTTAGATATTAGAAGGAAGTTTTTCACTCAGAGAGTAGTGACACGCTGGAACAGGTTGCCCAAGGAGGTTGTGGATGCCTCATCTCTGGAGGCATTTAAGGCCAGGCTGGATGTGGCTCTGGGCAGCCTGGTCTGGTGGTTAGTGACCCTGCACAAAGGAGGGAGATTGGAACTACATGATGGTTGTGGTCCTTTTCAACCCAGGCCATTCTATGATCCTATGAAAGTCTGGTGTGTGGGACAGTGTCTGCACCTAGGACTGCAGATTCTTGGAACGGGAGCCTCTGGGATAACCCTGTGTCTTGTGGCTTCCCCTCCCATCAGCGGGGTTGCTCTATGGACAATGTGTTCACATGCTCTGACTGGTCCTAGGTAAATGAATCAGTATCTAATGGAATGCTAACTTGGTTATTATTACTTGGTGATTATTGAATAATAGAATCATAGAATGGCTTTAGTTGGAAGTGACCCCAAGGATCATCAGGTTCCAACCCCGCTGCCACAGGCAGGGCTAGCAACATTCAGGTCTGGTACAAGCCCAGCTCCCTCAGCCTGTCTTTGCAGGGGAGGTGCTCCCACCCTCTGATCATCTTCATGGCCCTCCTTTGGACCCTCTCTAACACTCCACATCCTTCCTTTACTGAGAGCCCCAGACCAGTACTCCAGTCCTGACAGCCACAAGAACTTTTATACTGAACTTGCTGGATTAGTCCAGATGAATACATCCTTTTTGATCACTTCTTTGTGAGTCCTATTCCTTTTCGAGGAATAGATCTCAACAGAGTTTTCTGGAATCATTACTTTCCTAAGATGTTTATTAATTCATTACTGAAAAAAGAAGCAAAGAATGAACAGTGTAAAAGTATTCCAGGAAGACGAAATATGTCAGCATCCCACTAAAAAAGTGTTTCTAGTGCTTGGCAAGTTGTTGCTAGTGTCATAAAACTTGTAAAAGCACATTGCTTATTCTTAAATGTAAAATCTCAAATGCCAAAATGCAATAGCTTTTAAATATTCATAGCGTCATAGACCTTCACCACCTCCCTGGGCAGCCCATTCCAGCTCCTGACCACTGTTTTGGAGAAGTTTTTCCTAATATCCAACCTGAATCTCCCTGGCACATCTTGAGGCCATTATGAATAAAATGTTGAATTGAATTCTGATTTAAGGGTGAGGAATTGCTGTTGAAGGATGGGAGACCCAGCAGGGCTTTGGGTCAAAGATCAGTCCACATCCAGCCTGCTTTAACATCCTTTGTCTGAAATTCTTTTACTGAGCTGTCTGGGACTTACAGGATCTTTCTGAGTCACTGTAAGCATTCTCTTCAATGTTCAAGGCTTCCTTCTTTCCATGTACCTGCTGCAAGCAGTGCTGCTACAGCAGTAATCATCTGCTTACCTTTAACTCTGCCTTTTTTTTGCTAGTGATTTTTGGAGCAGAAGTCACCAAGTTCTGTCTTTCCTTGTCAGTTCCCACCCACGTAGTACACGAGGGATCAAAGCTGCTTCAGATGTATCACCCTGTTCCTCTTCCCATCTCACAGCTGGGAAAACGGAGACCTTATGGATTCTTTCGGGCTGGTGGAGCTCCATAGAAATGTAAATGCCTTGCCTAAGACAAGGAAAAGAGTTTCATTGCCAGGATTAAAACTCTGCCCATTCTGCACTTCTGCTCTGAATTCCCTTCCGAGCATGCTGGGATGTGAGATCCAAATGCAAGATCTGGCGTTACCTAGCTTTTAATTTTTCTACCCTTATTTGAATTGCTAGGCAGATGGAACGTGCTCTTGTTCACAAAATACACTGTCATCTATCCAGCTTGGATGAAGATGAAAATGCTAATCATCATTTGTAACTGAAGGCAGAACTCCCCTACAGGGGGAGCTTGCTGTGCTCTGAAGTTTCGCCCGTGATATCAAGACTTTATCAAGAGAAGCTAAATAGCAAGCCATCTCTCTGAGGGCATGGAGCAGATTGCACTGTCAAAGAGAGAGATAACTTCTTGCCCTCTGAAAAATCTTGAGATATGAAGATGAGGCTACAGGAGGGAGGAAAGAGTTGCTAAGATACTTGTACACATAAAGCACACCTGGGGTCAGCTATGGTGGACGAAGCAATAAGCTGTTATTAAAAAAAAGAGTAATCTGAGTGCCATGGGGTTGACAGACAGATGTCTGTAGGGGAGAACAGGTACAGTGCCTCAGAGCTGAGACTTCAATTAGCATATGCTGATTTTACAAATGATAGCTTGCTGCTGGATGCATTCACCAAAGGGATTTGTGTTCATAGCCATCATATGTACAACAGCATTTTGCTCATGTACGGAGGCACTTCGCTCATGCCAAACTTCTCAGCAGCCACCTTTCTCCCCATCCTAAATAGCTGACAGCGATGAGAAAGAATAGCTTTAAATCTCAAATGGTGCATAGAGCCCTCGTGCTCTGTGAAGAAGATTGCTGTATCCTCATGTAAGAAAAACCCAATGTGCGAGAGGAAAGCAGGCTGTTGTCATCTTTTTTGCCTGGCTGGTTCTAAGGATTGGCTATAAATTAATGGGTTTGGAGAAATGATGACACTTCTGCATCTTCTGTGCTGCCCAGGTTTTTGGTGAAGCAGCATGCCACTGGAAAGCTTCAATCTATCAGCCATGAAATTAATTTGGTGGCTTGGTCTCGGCTAAGAGCCGTACGCTAAAATGCAGCCACAGAGGATTGCACAAAGCAGCTTGCACTTGCCCCATCACCCCAAACACACAGCAGCTACTGCATTAACATCACTCCCTGCATTTGGCTTTATCCTTTTATATTGCCCTAAAGATGAACTCTTTGGAGACCTCCTTTGTCATGAGAGGAATTTCTCTCCTTCCTTTTTGTTCCTTCTTAACTGCAGATGAACAATAAAAATGTGGGGAAAAAGAATGAAGAGTAACCACAGTGAATCATAGAATGGTAGGATTGTTTGAGTTGGAAGGGATCTTTAAAGGTAATCTACTCAAACTCTCCTACAGTGAATAGAGACACTACAGCTAGATCAGGTTGTTTAGAGCCCAGTCCAAACTGACCTTGAATGTCTCTAAGGACTGACCATGACTTCTTTGTCTCCTTAGTTTAAACACTTGCTTGTGAATATGAACCCGAGTTTGGATGCTGGGAATTTTGCGGTTAAGTCTCCCCACTCTGGATAGAAATAAATGGAAATCCTGCACCTCTTTTTGTTGTCGTGGATTGCTTGAGAGGGAATCACCTCCTACCACGTTCAGATGGGTTTAAGCCATGTTCCTTCAATTGTTTTCTTCCTTGTTCTTCTTTCTGATTTATATTGCTGTGAAAGGTTAAGGAAGGTGACTTCAGGTATTGCCATTAGAAAGTCAAATTGCAAAAATAAAATATTAAAACTAAATGCCACAGCGGAATTGCTGAGCCAGGGAATAAAGAGCTTTAGATGCAAACAGGGATCTAGCCATGCATTTCTCTCCCAGTCACCTATCTCCCCATCTAAGGATTAAGGACTCTGCATCTTTTAGTTTTGTATCTTCCAGTTCAACTCCAAACACTGCTGAATATCTCATTTTTTTTTCTACTTCTCACATGTTAAAAATTATAGGGCTCTCTTTTATGTGAACCGCAGTAGAAAGTTTATCTCCACTTTTGAGATATCTCTGTAAAGAAGACAGGGAGGGTCCAGCATAAATCAGTGGATTATGAATACAGCTCATTACCCCAAACACAACTTAGGAAATTGTCGAGTTAAGTAATTTGCTTATAGGGTAGATTCCCTGCTGTTGCAAATTGTTGTAGGTAACTGACTTCAGTGTTGATTCCTATCAGCTGCACATAAACTGATTTCTCATTTTGAATGACTTTCAGACACCACTAAAATACCTATGAACAGCGTTCCTTAGTTGTGCAGCTTTCCTCTCCCTTGGGTGTTTTGCAGAAGCACAAGGTATTTAGCAACCATACTCCAAATGTCTGCATGGAGCATCTTTCCACATTTTTTCCTCATGTCCACCCTTGGAAGAAACCACGTTGTTCCTCTCTGTCAGAAAACAGTCATCCAAGCCTGGTGTTGAGAGCACAGATAATCCAGTGAAGGGAAAAGCAGTCAGGTGGAGAAGAGACTTCGTGGAAGCGTGATCCTTGTTGCAGGCAGCTGAGAAGCAGAAGGATTTGGGGCCTGGAAACTCTACAGCACAGACGTGGTCTAGACCAGACTAGGGCTCAAGAATGATGTTCACCAGTGTCATCATCACCTCATAGAATCATAGAATCATAGAATCACCAAGGTTGGAAAAGACCTAAAAGATCACCCAGTCCAACCGTTCACCTATTCCCAATAGCTCCTACTAAACCATGTCCCTCAACACAACATCCAGTCTTTCCTTGAACACCCCTAGGGTCGGTGACTCCACCACCTCCCTGGGCAGTCCGTTCCAGTGCCTGACCACCCTTTCTGAAAAGTAATACTTCCTCATGTCCAGCCTGAATCTCCCCTGCCGTAGCTTGAAGCCATTCCCCCTGGTCCTATCACTAATGACACGAGAGAAGAGGCCGACCCCCAGCTCACTACAACCTCCCTTCAGGAAGTTATAGAGAGCAATGAGGTCTCCCCTGAGCCTCCTCTTCTCCAGGCTGAACATTCCCAGCTCCTTCAGCCTCTCCTCATATGGCCTGTGTTCCAGACCCCTCACCAGCTTTGTTGCCCTCCTTTGAAGACGTTCCAGGGCCTCAATATCTTTCTTGCAGTGAGGGGCCCAAAACTGGACACAGTACTCGAGGTGCGGCCTCACCAGTGCTGAATACAGGGGAACAATCACCTCTCTGCTCCTGCTTGCAACACTGTTTCTGATGCAAGCCAGGATGCCATTGGCCTTCTTGGCCACCTGGGCACACTGTCGGCTCATATTCAGCCGAGCATCAATCAATACCCCCAGGTCCATTTCCTCTATGCAGTCCTCCAGCCATTCAGCCCCAAGCCTGTAGCGTCGCCTGGGGTTGTTGTGGCCGAAGTGCAGGACCCGGCATTTGGCCTTGTTGAAACTCATCCCATTGGCTTCAGCCCAGCTCTCCAGCCTGTCCAGATCCCTCTGTAGGGCCTCGCTACCCCCAGGCAGATCCACACTTCCAGCCAATTTGGTGTCATCTGCAAACTTACTGAGGGTGCACTCGATGCCCTCATCGAGGTCATCAATAAAGATATTGAAGAGGACAGGCCCCAGCACCGACCCCTGGGGAACACCACTCACAACTGGTCGCCAGCTGGATTTGACTCCATTTACCACCCACTCCTTGTAGGAGACAGCAGCATATCATTGACAGTTCTGGTATCCAGTGGAGGTATTCAAGGTTGAATGGGGCCATAAGCAACATGATTTAGTGCCTGATTTAATGGTTGGCAGCCCTGCCCTTAACACACAGGTTGGAACTAGATGATCTTTGAGGCCCCTTACAACCTAAGCTATTCTGTGATTCTGTGATTATTTCTGGAAGTGGTCCTGGGCAGCTTGCTGTAGGTGTCCCTTCTTATGCTGAAGGGTTGGTTGGACTGTCTGACGTACAGGAGTACCTTCCAATCTCAATCATTCTGTGATTCCCACACAGTGTAGAGTCTTGGCATCCATCCTCTTCTGTCCGAGCTTCTTTTCTCCATCCCTCCATTTCCCCTGAAACAGTGGCATAATTCTGCAGCACTGTGAGTGAGTGTAGTGAGGTTATGGTTAAACGCTATCATATTAATACCTCTTGCTAATCTTTTTCTCTCGATTCCTGTGGAGTTCAAGCGTCTATTGTTACGTTCCATCAAAAAAACTGTCACAAAGGTTTTGCAAGAGCTGCAAGAAGCCAAGGCTTTGTTTCACAGGTGGGTTTTCTCTGTGGGCGTCAGCATGGCACTGTGTTGCAGCAGGGGATGGCTGAGCAGATGGCTTTGTGCTGCAGGCTTTCTGATGCTTGGTGACCTTCAAACAAGTTGAGGCAGGACCCTGTCCTCAGAGATCTAGGGACAGGAGTGCCACTGAAGTGCTACCTGCTTCTTCCACAGAGTTCCCATCTGAAAAACGAAGACACTGGCACTTGCTGACTGCATTTCATTAGCGCAGTGATAAATTAATCCTTTTGTCTAAGTGATGCTGGAGCTGGTAAGTGGTGCCAGCCTGGCAACCTTGTGTTATTTATTGCCTGGCTCTTTGTGCTTCCTAATATCTTGTTTGCTATTTTGGAAGGCATCAATGCATTAAGCAGTGGTTTTCCCCGGGCTGCTCGAGTCTGTCTGCTGAGCTCATGTGCCAAATAAAGGGCCATGTGAGCTGTACAAGCCACTTTAATTTTTCCCTCTCACACGTGCATTCATCAGTGTTGAACATCATTCACTGTCATATTATGGAAAGTGCTTGGGTCTTTCTGATGTTCGGAACAGCCCTTTTCTGTCTTGGCAAGCATGGCTACAAAAGGACAGGCTGTTTCTGCCCTGAGCATTGCCCTCACTGGCTGACTTCTACTTCTTCGGCATCCCCCACTGCCAGTACAAGCTGGAAGATGTAAGGGCAGAGCACAACCCTGCCGAAAAGGACTTGGGGTTACTGGTGGACATGAGCCAGCAGTGTGACCTCACAGCCCAGAAAGCCAAACATATCCTGTGCATCAAAAGAAGCACGGCCAGCAGCTTGAGGGAGGTGATCCTGCCCCTCTACTCTGTGCTGATGTGACCTCACTTGCAGTACTGCATCCAGATTGGAGTCTTCGGTACCGAAGAGACATGGACCTGTTGGAGTGCATGCAGACGTGGGCCACAAAAATGATCCAAAGGGTGAAACACCTCTCTTGCGAGAATAGGCTGAAAGAGCTGGGCAGCCTGAAGAAGATAAGGCTCCAAGGTGTCCTAAGTGCAGACTTTCAGTATCTAAGGGGATGCTATGATAAAGAGGGGTCAGACTCTTTATCAGGGTCTGGTGCAGTAGGAACACCTATTTACCCTCCAGTTCAGGCTGTTATAGCAGTCCTGAATTTATTTATAGCCCTGTCTCAGGTTCCTGCTGCACGGGGTCTGACCATGATTGCAGTCATAAACAGTCTTTGACACATGAATACAGCTTTCATGTTAACATGAACGCAGGACCATCATGATGTCAGATTGAGATTTTTTCATCTTGCTTTTGTTGTTTTGTTGGTTTTTTTCCCCTCACCACTGATTCTGCTTCCTGGAGCACTAATAAATATGTTCAACAACATGGCATCCAGCACAATGCCTAGAGGTAGCTGACTGTTAACCTTTTGCTATGATGGAAACTGACCTACTTCTAGGGGGTTTTTTGGTGGTTTTGTTTTGTTTTGTTTTTTCCTTTCTCTTTCTCCTTCTTTGCTTTTGCACTGACATTGTTTTGTACCTCACTCCAGGGTAGTTACCTTCTGTGGTCACGTCAGGAGTGACAATCTCACAGGCCTTTACAATCTGAAAAAGAATTAAGTGTTTTACACTTTCTTTTTCATTTCCACTGAGCCATTGACTTGTTTAAAGGATTACAGGGATAAGTGAACTGTGATTTTACTTACAAGGCCCAGGCTATCACAGCCTCGCTTGTGTTTTGTTGTTTTGTCCTGTTTTAGCCATTTTACCATGAAGTGTAAAGTTTTATTACTCTATTCATCATTCAAGCAGCCAAGACTTTTTGTAAAGCTCAGTTATTTGTAACCTTCAGTCTGCAGTAGGGATTGTTGCTAAATAAAGAGTAGATGTTAGTGTTTGCAAGTCAGATGTTGGATACTACTGTTTATTAGGACTTCTTACTGACTGAGACACAATACCCTTTCCCTATCTCTACACTTCCAGTATGTAGATTCCCACACATGACTTAAAAGTCTCATAATAAAAGTGTCTGAGAAGACACTTTTAGGACATATTTCATCTGATTTGATATTAGACATCTGCTGGACCATGAATGCATCTGTGGTGTGGCCTGTTTCTTTTCATTTACTGAAGTGCTTGTTGTCTCACTAGTTCTGACACCTATCCATAATCACCAATATCTCTGGTTTTGTTTAGGTAAGTACTTTGGCACTTGATGTTGCATCTTGTTTGCTTTTCATTGGCCCAACTTAATCTTTTCTGCTTTCTTGTAAGCGTAGTTGTTTATTAACAGCAGTGTTTTATTTACCCTATTTGTAGTTAGAGAAAAGATGCACAGTATTGTCTTGATAATTGTGGACTGATGACTGAATGAGTAAATGCACTTATAAACTGTCAGTCTGTGATAATGAAATTAAAGAAAAACAATGTCCTCATTTTGATGCTTAGGTTTAATTGAACAAATGAGAAGCTTTCTATTTAGTCATGCCAGGGTTCCTTAAGTAATAGCCTGGCAGGCTGCCCTTTCACCAACGTGACAGTACATTCCACCTATAAAATAGGGGAAAAAATCAATTCTAATGAAAAAAAATAATAATTGAATCTAATGTTAATTGCAGATCAGTTCAGGAGAAGGAATTTATTTTGTGTTTTAAGAAAGCTAAGTGAAAATGTGAGCAAGAGAAAGGCTGGCTCATTTCAGGATGAAATTCGTATCTTGGACCTTGCTAGTGAATGGTGTAATAATATGCCTGAGATATGACCTTACAGGCTAACAACAGTATTCTGAATTGGGATAGGATTTCTAGAGCTGACAAAACGTTTTTTCTAATTGAGACATGCAAAAATCTTGCAACCTTAAGGATTTTCAGAGTTCACTTCTACAAAAAGATCAACCTGTCCACTCCTAAAAATCTATGTTTATTCCAAGCTCCTCAAAGGATTGACTTAATCTCTAAGTGTAACAAAAGTTCTCAGCAGAGACGCTGTCTTGAAACTCAGAAGTCTCTTTGCTGGGCTGTTGAGCAAACCAGGAGTTGCCATTAGGGTGCGTGCAAAACTCAGTCTGAGACAAGCATCACAACAAAATAATACTTAGTCCCAATGAAGGGTTTAATCCCAGTGTTTCTTTGATGCTGTATACCTCTTTCCCTCTTCTTGGAAGAATGCAAAATGTTGTTGTGATGTGAAGCAGTGCACATGTGCAGCAGTGAAAAAATCTCTTTCTTAAGATCAGATTTTGATTCTTTTAGTGAACTGAGATAATTCAATTCTTCATTCATCACATTTATGATCTTTCTTGGGTGTAGATGTGGATGTTGATGCAAGGAGAGAACTACTGCGAGACCAGCTAATGTGTATGTATTTCTCCGGTAAAATTTCTGTTCTCCTGCAGTTTGAGCCCAAATCTAGCCTACTCTACTTGGACTGAGGTAATTCTGGAAGGAGGGAGGATCACAGCAAGCAAGAATGCAAAGTCCCTTCCCTAGGAGCTGAACAATCCAATTTCTGCAAGAAGGGGAGCAGGGAAATTTAAAGCCAGTAGCATTAATGGAGAATTTATCAGGAGAAAGTGAAAAGGCTAATAGCCAACTGAAATGCAGCCACACTACCCTGAAGTTTAACTTTTCTTTGGTAACACAGCTTCACTTTACGTGTTTATAATATCTGTGTTTTAAAGGGAAGAGGAAATCGTAGTCACTCATCAAATTCCTCCTCCTGCCCTCAAGTCCACAAAGCTTGGAAATAAAGGGAAAGGTGGGGGGCAAAAGAATAAAAGGAAAAAGAACAGAATTAAAATCGGAATGAAGGCCTTCAACTGGCAGCTGTCATCAGCCCTTAGGACAAGTGATAAAATGCTACATTAAAGTAGCTGCAGTGTGAAACGCCATTGACAGAATAACGAGGATGGGAAACTGCTTTATAAATGTGCTTACCAGGATAAACAGATGTGACTGAGGGCAACTCCATTCTGTCACTAAACACTTGAAAGGGCAAAATTTATGGCAGCCCATTTTCTGTTTTATAAATAAATAAAACAAAGGAAAGATGCAAAAAAAAACAACCCAACCCTGACAGTCTTCAAAGAGAGGTGAGAGTTCAATGCACATGTCAGGGTTGGAATCAGACGAGAAGCACTCAGTATTGATAAACTACTTTGAGAGTCCAATAAATCTAAATGTGGCAGCGTGTGACGTGCTGAGAAAGAGGGGCCAATTCCTGACTATGAATACTTGGAACTACGAATACTTGGAGAAGGCAGGAGCCACCCTGTGAATGTGATGTGGGGTCTTTGAGAGTCAAAATATGCAAAGAGAGATTAATTTTGATTGTCTGCTGAGCTGAGGCTGACTGACTGGTAGATGCTCATGGAGGCTGCCCAAATTTAATACATCCTTTAGGTTCTCTTGAGCAGCTGAAGGTTTTGGCATTCAGAAAAGTTGTGGACAAGCTGGAGAGGGTCCAAAAGGAAGTGATGAAGATGATCAAAGGGCTGAAGAGCCTGCTCTATGAGGAAGGATTAAAGGATTTATGTGTTTTCACCCCTGGAGAAGGCTCATGTTGGACCTCATCACAGAATTCAAGTACGCATTGGGTATCTACAAAGAGGGAGGAGGATCTCCCTTTACAAGGAGGTACATGGAGAAGAGAATTGGCAATGGGTACAGGTTGCCCTGGGAGAGGTTTCTTCTTGATATGAGAAATAATTTATTTATGTTTTTAAGTGAGGACCATAAATCACTGGAACAACCTCCCCAGGGATGTGGCAGAATCCCTATCACTGCAGATTTTCAAGATGCAATCGGACAGGGTGATGTATAATACCACTGAGGCTCTCTTTTTCCACAAGAAGTTGGATCTGATGTTCTTCTGAGGTCCTTTCCAGTGTGTGCTGGTAATGATTCTACGATCTATGGCGTGTTAGACAGCAAAGAGGATTCATTCATCAATGTTCAGCAAGAGACAGGGCCTTGCCAGCATCCAGGTGGAAAACAGTGATAAGCCAGTGTGCCTTGGGCAAAGCATGTATTGAGTCCTACAGGACAAGGGTCTCTACAAGAGATTTCATCTGATAAATGTCTGCTTTCAGTATCTATAACTGTCCAGGCAACAGCAAACAAATGCAAATTCATTCATTTTGCTTAAGGAAAATAAAGCATAGTTCTGTTTTTATTCTTAATAGACTCATCGTGTTGACATGTAAGAGAATGCTTTGGTTGCATTTGATTGTTTGTATACCCCCACCACTGTTGCTAGCAGGAGATGAGTAGTGGTTGATGGACTGGACAGAGAACTTAGTCCAAGGGCTGATGCCAAGTAGTTAACAGGCTGCAAGGCTGCCAGTGTTGTCACCAACCAAAAATCAAAGCAATAACTCAGTTTCCTCTCTCCTTTAGAAGTGTTATTGGAACTACGAAACTTTGCAGATGGAGGCCTGAGATAAGTAGGTTGATATCACTTAGTATGAGATAATAGATATATATCTATTTCGTTCTACTCTGTGACATATAATCTAGGGTATGATGGGTGTTCTCTGTGTTGGAAAATTATTTATTTTGCCAGTCTGCCTTGAAGGAGAGGAGAGGAAGTTGTGTGTTGTGGAGAATGAACCAAGTCCTCCTCTTTTCAACTCTAGACCCTTACCCAACTCAAATGCAAGCTAAATTCATTGAAAGCTGATGTGAATTCACAGATGGATTTACACTCTTGATAAAGAGGAGATTAACCTAAATTCTTCAAAATTTGCATTTCCTTCAGTGGTCATCAAAGGTGAGAAGGAAGGCAGGATAGCTGTTTGGCTTCTCTACTGAGTAGCTCCTGATTTTGTAAGCCCAGGGATATGTGCTCTGTCACTGTAGACATGCTTGGCAGTTTCTAAGTGCGGACTTCAGGAGAAGGATTGGTTGTGGTTTGTTTTTACACGCAGCTGATAGATGGCACACTGTTGTTAGGATTCCCTGCCTGCAAATGCTATTGTTCCATGCTAAAGAGGTGAGATGCTCTTGTCTGATTACTGCTATTTAATGACAGAAAATGTCTTCATTGCTATTGAAAAGTTGCTTAAAGCTTATTGAGTTTTGCCTTTTATTTTTGTGGACGGGGATGTTTAGCAGAGCAGAGATTTGCTGAATTTATCTTAACACATAAGAGCTAGGGGAGAAGTGCGTGCTGTAATCAGTTTAGTGACTCCAGCTGATAGGAAGTTTGTGGCTGCTGTCTGAAATAGTGCATCTCTGTCTGAGTTCCAGGGTTCGTATTGATTGCATTGAATATTAGACAAGCACAGTTAAGAGGAATCTTTAAACATCATCAAATCCATCTCTCAGCTCTAAGATGGGATCAGCTACCCAAATCATTAACTTCTTGTATGAATGTATTCTGTTGCAGTTTAAGCCTATGAATTTCTGTCCTATCCACGATGGATAAGGAGAACAGATTATTTCCCTGTTGCAGCAGTTTCACATATTTGAAAAGCCTTATTGTTTTTGATACATGCACTTCAAACTTTTCTAGTCTATTGAGCTGTGTTTCTGATACCTTCGACCACTCTCCCATGAGTTTTCAATGAACTTTCTCCAGGTGGCCCACAACTCGTGCCTCTGCCCCCAGCAAGCCCTAAGATCTTTTATTTTTGAGAACTTAAGGAAATTTTTTTCCTATTTTATTTGTCTTCTGTAGACTCTTGTATTGAACAGGCTGCCGAGGACAGTGGTGGAGTCACCGTCCCTAGAGGTTTTCAAGTGTCTTCTTGCAAACTTAAATATTTT
The DNA here is from genome assembly GCF_019232065.1 of Centrocercus urophasianus. Lineage (NCBI taxonomy): Eukaryota > Metazoa > Chordata > Aves > Galliformes > Phasianidae > Centrocercus > Centrocercus urophasianus. Next base: position 1,751,129 of record NW_024884253.1, read on the forward strand.
TGAGTTTCACTGAATCTTTGCATTTAGTAACCCTCTTCTCTATTCCAAAATGTTGTTGGATCCTAGACAAACCCATGAAAAACTCATCTCAGTGCATTCTTCCAATCTAGTACTGAAGTAAGGAGAATTACTGTTTAAAGCAATATGCTAATTCTCCTGTTGTGTTTTGCACAACTGCAAATCGTACATTTTACTACTTTTTACAGCAGTCGTACCATAGTCAGCACATGGTTGACGGTAAGCTGACAGGCCTATAATTCCCAGACTTTGGTATTTTGTTTTGCTCAGATTGTACGCTTTCTTTTCAAGTCTTATGGAAGTTCACTTGATTCCTTGTGAATTTTCAGAGTTAACAGCTCTAAGTCTGCTTCAGCTATTTCTCTGAAATCTTCAGGTTAGCAGTTATGAGTCCCAGACAATTAGAAAATATCTAAACCTTAATCTGAACTCCTCAAACCTACTGTTTGGCTCTCCATTGACACTAAGCAGAGCCTGGGGAAGTTTGCTGAGCTATAAATATAGGTGTAGCAGACATCAACATATCATCCACCAACTGCTCTATAAATAGTAGCTCTGTCCTTCAGAGGTTTAAATGACCTAGACTATTTACTAAGTAAGCCTCTTCCCCATCTGACAGTGGCACGTAACCAAAACTGACGAAGTAAAGTGAATGTTTAATTGTTTGAATGAGAGCTGCTTTGGTCAAAGGGAGAGCTGTTTGTTGTTCTTATCTGTCATTTCAGTTATTGACTAGTAGTGTCATTCACAGTGCTGCTAAGAGATGGACAGAAGATCTTAGAATGTTGGACACTTACTGATATAGCATGGATGATCTGCATATGTAAGAGCTATTACATGTTTATATCTATTTAGCAGTTGTATGCACGTATCTGGCACTATCCTGTTTTCCTTTTTATAAATATATATGCATCTCTGGATGCAAAATATCGATGGCCCTGTCGTTCTCCAACCCCAGAATTTGGGGTCCTCCTCCTGAAAATTACACTGATCCCTATCTACCTGTTTGGAATACACAGTGCCACTTGTTAGTGACTCTTGAATTTTGCTCTAAATGAAGTAAAACCTGGTCTCAAAATAATCATCTATGGACTTTCCATACATGTGAGTTGTCTTCCTTGTCTTGCTTCTCCTCAGCTCTTACTGGGAAATGACTCTGAAGCCTTCAACTTACAGTGGTACTGATCTAAATGAGTAGGTAGTTTCATATGCCTTTGAACAGCGAAAGCCAAAATGCCAGATAAGATTATGTTCTATCGCCTAGCTAACAAATCATAGAATCACAGAATGGCTTGGGTTGGAAGTGACCTCGAAGATCATCTAGTTACAACTCCCTGCCATGGAAAATATGATAAAATTACATGTACTTTTCACAGAATCACAGCCAGGGTTGGAAGGGACCTCAAGGATTATGAATCTCCAAACCTCTGCCACAGGCAGGGCCACCAACCTCCCCATTTAATACTAGACCAGGCTTTTCCCCTATGAAAACAACCTTAGAGACCAGATTCTTCCAATGGGTGGCAAAAACAACAAAAAGCCAAAAGAGGAAAGGGTAACATGTGGAGAAGACACAGCAAGGATAAAGTAAAGCATTGCAAGCAAGATGAAAGACATAACAAAAGCAAACAAGGAAGGAGTGGTGGAGTAGATAGCAACTGGAACAGTAGAAGTGAATCTCTAACATATCTAAAGCCCATAATGAAGAGGAACTGATGGGGAAAAACTGCACTGGACAGTGAGATCAGTGTGGCTATGAAAGTAGAATGAAGGGATTCATGGCTTAAATAAATAAAGCCTGTGAAATCTCAGGCATTTCAGAGTGAAAACATAGAGAGAAAATAAGGAAAAACTCATGATGGCACTCCAGATGTGATCTTGACCCCACACAGGGCAAACTAAAGAGTTAAACCAGATATTAAACTAAGAGCATTTTCTAAATGCATCTTGACCACCAATCAGCATGAACATATGGATATGTTATCCGCAGGGTTGATGGTCCAAATTGCATTTTTGGAACATTTTTCTCTCTGAGAACAATGACTCAGAGAATTCTCCCTCTTTGCAGTGCTACTTACTATTTTGCAGACTCATCTCACTGGTTTAAATCTGCTGCTTTCTGAAGGTGCCTGTCTCCCTCTTGTGCCTACTGAGGAAGCCTAGGGAAACTTTTCTTCAGAGTGACTCTGGGATTGCAGGGTGGAAAGATTTGCACCTTTCTAATTTCTTTATACTGACGAAACTGAAGGACTTGCCCTGAGAATCTCAGATCGTATTGCTGAAGTCAACAAAATAACTTTTCTAGACCATTCATACTTTGCAACTCACTCACCTTTGAGACATGGGCAAAACGCTGCTCATCAGCATGATGTAAGTCACTAACGCAGTTTTAACCAAGACATGGAAATTTCCATCTGGAAAATAAATACAGAAAGTTGAAAAGTAATGCAAATGGACATACATTTTTCAAAGTCTGCCTAAGGCAATGTTTATCTGATGGGAAGGTGTGTAAGAAATGAGAGAGAGCTGCTTGGACTAGTTTTTTCTATTAGAAATTTGGAGGCAATCCAAAGGGAAGGAGATGAGGAAGAAGTATTACACGTAATTTATGAAGAGAGATTACAGGAATTTACCAACTGCAGGCTCAGAAAGTGCAGCAGTGATTAGTTGAGCCGCGATGATTGCATTGAGATTCTCGATGTGTAATAGCATTGAAAAAAGGATAGAATAATTTAAAACATTAAGCTTGAAAGTAGTTACAAATTACCAGATAGTAACTAGAGAGAGATAAGTATGAATTAAACATTAAAAGTAATCGATGAACAATGAGATTAATCATTTTGGATATAATGGATACTTCTAAAAAGAAGCTATCTTACATGCAGAATGGAACCTAAAGCTGTATGAAGGTTGCTCAACAAAGTCAACTCCATCAAGTCTGATTTTTACAGGATGTGTGAGCTGTCAAGCCTTCCTTTCCTAAGCCTCAAGCTGTGCTTTAATTAATTGTCCCTCAGGTGCCTTTACTCAGCATTTATTCCTTTAAGGAGGTCTGCATTACTGGCTGAAAATACACAAGGTAAGTGTCAACAATATAGTCAGCAGTCCACAGAGCTGAAATTTCAAGTAGTCTGCAAAGAACATACTGTTTGTTTCTAGAAATACGTAGGACAAGACATAGCATATCCATTTTCTTTTATATACAGATGCTTCTCTTTGCCCAGTTTCTACCATTAAGGACTGTCTGAACTTTGGGTAGAATTAGGATATGTGATGACTGTCCTGGAGGCAGAGGACAGATTCTTCCAACATTCAGTGACATCTTTAAGAGGCAGGGTCCTCCCTGCATCAAAGCCATGGTTTCCACCTGTACTGAAGATTGACTGCAGACTCTGTTTAGAGTACAGCTATTTTCAACATTAGAACTGGCAATATAGAATCATTAAGGATGGAAAGACCACTAAGATCACTAATCCAACCATCATCCCATCCCCATGATTTCCACTAAACCACGTCTCTCAGTGCTACATCTGTATGTTTCTTGAACGTCTCCAGGGACAGTGATTCCATCACCTGCCTGGGCAGCCTGTTGCAATATCTCACCACTGTTTCTGAGAAGAAATTTTTCCTAATATCCAACCCAAACCTCTTCTGGCATAGCTTGAAACCATATAGCAGAAAATTGTGAAAAAAACACTATGTATTGTCACTCTCCTTCTCTCCATTGTCTCTTTGTCTTTCCCTTTTCAGTTAAAATTAGATACATATATTTTTTGATTTTGCAAGAATAAATAGTGCACCTAAATAAAGGAGAGCTGTGAATGCAGCACCTCATAGCTGCAGATCAGACTCTGCGATCAGTATTTTACTTAAGGAAAATAATTGAGTGGCAATTGATAATACATGACAGTTTAACATTGCACTAATTGCTTGATTTCCCAGAACACTCCTAAAAAGAAAATGTATTTCTTCATTGTATGTTTCTGGTTAAATGACCCTCATGGAAATAAATCCAGAGTAAAGAATTAATAGGGCTGCAAACGAAGTGTAGAAAAAGTTGAAGTTTTTGTCATAATCTTTGCACCGTTACGATTTCTGAAGATAACAAACTGCCTGCAATAAACTACCTTTCCTGGGGCTGGAATCAGGCAGTGAGATAGATTACAGCTACTTCTCACACTACTTGTATTAGTTTATATACTTCAGCCCAGGGCAGAAAGTAGGTGATGCTAAAGGAAAAGTCAGTGTGTAAGATACTGAGTTTGGAGTTTGGATATGAATTTCCATATCTTTGGTCACTTAGTTCTTGGGAGATCATCTGAACAGCTGCAAAAATGTTTAGCTGTAAGTATTAAAATAACTTTATTTTTTTCAGAAGACTACATGTCCCCAAATAGGGGACATGTATTGAAAAAAAACCTGAAAAAAATAATAATAAAAAAATAGATTGCAGTATGAAGCCATGTATCTCCCTTCTTGCAGTTTGTTGCTGAAGAGACCCATGGCTCATTGGAGCAGTTTGGAAGCTGATATAACCATATAATGTGAATTAATAGTTCCTGTTGGACAGGTATCCACAGCATGAACCAGTTCATGGCAATTGCATCTCATCAGTGTGTTTATTGCCCAGCTCTTGCAAAAGACTGAGTGAGCTGTTGCTGATAAAAGACTGTTCTCAGATAAGGCAGTGGATCATTATGGGTGGACAGCTCTTCTCCAGTTGATGTGGCTGTTTTTATGTCTGTTTTGTATCTCATTTTTGTTCTCAGTGCATCAGACCAGCAAATCCACAACCCCTGAAGCTATGACTTGTATTCTAGTTTTTAATGGTTATATAACTTCAGAACCTTTCTTCATCACTAGGCATTTCTGTTTCCAGAATATGAATGCCACAATATCAGCAATTCATTATCTCTGTTTATGTCTGCATTTATTTTTTCTGTATATTTTATTCATCTGTTGTGGCACAAATCTGCCCCATAAACAAATTTAACTGTGGAATGGACCCCTTAACACACCTTGCAGGAAGGTGGGACAGATGACTTGCGCAAAAATCACACAGGAAGATTTCTGACATAACAGAAATCAGAAACAGTATTGCTTTGTTGGAAACATGAGATATTGATCTTTCTTTGGTTGCGAAGCAGCTAGAAACTTGCTTGTGGGAGAGCAAAACGTTGGGTTTGTCATTTGGACGTGGATAGTTGTTTTGTGACGTTGTCCAAACAAAGGCACAAATTAAGAAGCATGTGACAACAAACATTAGGTGTGACCAATCTAATAGATTTTTAATGTTGTGACATCCAAATGTGTGTTACAATATCCCAGAGATTTGCACCGGCTGTGTTAATAAAATGCAGTGACAGCAGACAGTGAGAAAAGGGAAATAAGATGGTGGCATTCCCCCATATGCAGAGGAGAGCTGATATTCTCCCCCATGATTGCCCCGAAGGAGACATTCAAGATCAGGCTGGATGGAGCTCAGAGACACCTGTTCTAGCTGTAGACGTCCCTGTTCATTGCAGGGGTGTTGAACCAGTTGGCTTTCAAAAGACCCTGCCAAGTCAAACAATTTTATAATTCTGTAGTTGTGAAAGTAATGAAATCACTTCCCTTTCAATTCACATAGGGTGTGGATCTCCCTATAGCTTTCACCGTGGGCAGTGAGCAGTTGGGGTCTTAATGACTTTCCAGGGGAAGAGGAGAGAGTTGGAAATGGAGGAAGCACTTTGCTTTATGCAGAATGCATAAATGCACCTGATCTCATCCATCACAGATGAGTTTGCTCTGCACCTTGACTAATAATTCCTTTGCTCTCCACACAGATGTTATTTCTTGGTTTTCTGATAAGAGCCTTTCTTGCTTGATATTAAAGAATCATAGAACCATAGAATCACAGAATAACAGAATGGTTTATATTGGAGGGGACCTCTAAAGATCATCTAGTCCAACATTTGGATCAGGTTACCCATAGCCCCACCCAGCCTGGCCTGGACATCTCCAGGGGTGGGGCATCCATAGCCTTTCTTGACAACCTGTTGCAGTGACTCTAGAGCCTTCATAGTAAATAACTTCTTTATTTCTAATCTAAATCTTTCAGTTTAAAATCATTAGCCCTTGTCAAACTATATTAAATATGGAACTATTGTGCCTTTGACTTTAAGATAAAATAATATCAATACAACATTTGTTGTCAGGACTAAGCAAAGCAGACTAATATTTGTTTGTTTGCCTATTATCAGAACACATCAGCATCACTGCTTATCTTGCAGCAGAGCGATTAGCTAGGAGAAACATGTAAGATTTAGGTTCTGTTTTGCTCTACTGTAGACTGAAATAGGTTATGTTTGTGTCTCTGCAATTTGCTAATCCTTAAATGCCCAATTAATACTTGGTGTATGTTGGGGTAAGTAAGATCTTAAAAATAGGAGTGTATCTATATATATAGTTACTGTTTGTACAAGAGGATGTGTGTTTTTGGTTGGGTATAGAAGAATAAAAGTGTATGTATGGCTGTACAGTGTTCACATGTATGCACATATACGAAGCCAAATACTTTTATAACTGCTGTCTTTAAGTATAACTTTGGATGTAGATTAATTAGAAGTTCCAAACCCTGGTTAATAAGAATTTCTTACACGATCTTTGCTACTTCCTGTATGCTTCAGATTCCCAAATATAAAGGGAGGATACCTCTTTCAAATCGGAAATATTGATGAGGTTCTCCATTAACTCATCTCACATTTCCACATCTGAGTGTCTTTGAGAGGTCAAAGTATCTGTTCCTGTCATTTGTAGTATCCCATTTCCCTGAGACACCAGTTCACTTCTGACCTTCAGCATGGACTGGTAACTGATAAAGTTCCCATGAAAGAAAATATCTGTCACCGACCCTGGGGGTGTTCAAGGAGAGACTGGATGTTGTGTTGAGGGACATGGTTTAGTGGGAGCTATTGGTAATAGGTGAACGGTTGGTCTGGATGATCTTTTAGGTCTTTTCCAACCTTGGTGATTCTATGATTCTATGATCTGTCCTAAATAGTCTGGGATATATACATAGGTATATATAGGTATATAGAGGTATAGAGGTATAGAATATGTGGAGGATAATGATGCAATGCATATTTGTAGGCAGTGTGATTTAAATAACACAGTTGTGAAGCACCAGTTGTGAAGCACCAGAGAAAGGTGACTAAAAGATGCTAACAAAATATTCACAGTTACATTCTGTAGCACCTTCATGCTCTTTATCACACCTTTTGGGTGGTATCACAAAAGATGAGACTTAGTATTAACAGAAGGGGTCCAGACAAGTTTTCAGACAGGGTTGGATGGCTAAGGGGAGAGAAGCTTTCCATGGGAACCACGTGTCAAACAAAATCCTCTTCAGATTGCTGCTGGTCAGAAGGCACTCTGAGGGTGATAGAGAAGGTGACTTGGAGGTCTTACGTCCAATTCATTCAAGATCATCAGTAGAATAAACAGTGATCAGATGATGTGTGAGATGTCCACTAGGGTGGACAAAGGGAAGTGAGCTGCATTAAATATGTTGATGCCTTTTCTGGTTTTACCAGTTCTGCAGTTGTTGTTCCTGCCTCTGCTTCAAATATGCAGTCATTTGGGCTTCCCAAGTGCCACCATTGCCCTCTTCAGTACACAGAAATTTGCTCAAACATTTGCACTGAGGAGGGTATGGTAGGTTAAACATATCCTTGGGTCAGTGCTAAGAGTGTAATGAATTATGTTTCCAGCTGGCTGTTCTGAGGAGCATTGTTCATCCCTGTTTTGGTTTTCTCTGCTAAAGCCTCACCTCTGCCTTATGAGATCGAGGTATGTCATAGAACCATTAAATGTCTTGAGACTGGAAGAGACAGACAAAGATCACAGAGTCACAGAATCACAGAATTGTAGGGGTTGGAAGGGACCTCCAGAGATCATCGAGTCCAACCCCCCTGCCAAAGCAGGTTCCCTACAGTAGGTCGCACAGGTAGGCATCCAGGCAGGTCTTGAACATCTCCAGAGAAGGAGACTCCACCACCTCCCTGGGCAGCCTGTTCCAGTGCTCCGTCACCCTCACCGTAAAGAAGTTCTTGCGCACATTTGTGCGGAACTTCCTATGCTGCAGTTTCCAGCCGTTTCCCCTCGTCCTGTCTCCACTCACCACTGAAAACAGTCTGGCCTCACCATTCTGCCCCCCACACCTTAGATATTTATAGACCTGGATCAGGTCCCCTCTCAGTCTCCTTTTCTCAAGGCTGAACAGACCCAGTTCACTCAGCCTTTCCTCGTAGGAGAGATGCTCCAGGCCCTTCACCATCTTCGTGGCCCTCCGCTGGACTCTTTCCACGAGATCCTTGTCTTTTTTGTACTGGGGAGCCCAGAACTGGACACAGTACTCCAGATGAGGTCTTACCAGGGCAGAGTAGAGGGGGAGGATCACCTCCTTCGACCTGCTGGACACGCTCTTTTTAATGCACCCCAGTAAGCCATTGGCCTTTTTGGCCACAAGGGCACACTGCTGGCTCATGGCCAACCCATCATCCACCAGGACACCCAGGTCCCTCTCCGCAGAGCTCCCCTCCAGCAGGTCATCCCCCAACCTGTACTGGTGCATGGAATTATTCCTCCCCAGATGCAACACTCTGCACTTGCTTTTGTTAAACCTCATCCGTTTTTTTTCTGCCCAGCTCTCCAGCCTATCCAGGTCTTGCTGAATGGCAACACAGCCTTCAGGCATGTCAGCCAATCCTCCCAACTTCGTATCATCAGCAAACTTGCTGAGGGTGGCCATTATCCCCTCATCAAGGTCATTGATGAAGATGTTGAACAAGACCGGACCCAGCACCGACCCCTGAGGAACACCGCTGGTTACAGGTCTCCAACCGGACTCTGCACCACCAACAACGACCCTCTGTGCTCTGTCAGTCAGCCAGTTCTCAACCCACCTCACTGTCCACTCATCTATCCCACATTTCCTCAGCTTTCTTATAAGGATGTCGTGGGGGACGGTATCAAATGCCTTGCTGAAATCAAGGTAGACTACATCCACTGCTTTCCCCCTATCCACCCAGCCAGAGACAACATCATAGAAGGCTACCAGGTTGGTCAAGCACGACCTCCCCCTTGCGAACCCGTGCTGACTACTAAGATCATGGAGCCCAACTCCTGGCTCCACACAGAACCACCTAAAATCCAAATCCTGCGTCTGAGAGTTCCTTGAACTCCGGCAGCTTTAGCTGTGCCCACTGCTCTTCAATGCAGCATCTTTTCCTGACACCCAGCTGACTCTCTCCAGAGGCACCTCCATGCCGTTCCCTCTGCCACTGGACCTGTCATCAAAGAGCAGAGCTCCGTGCTGCCCCTCAGCTCCCTTTGAGGAGCTGTAGGCTGCCATCACACCTCCCCTCCGCTCTCTTTTCACTGTTTGGCTTTTGGTGGTCAGGAAGAATGTTTATGCCACATTTCATGATTCCTCTGTCCCTGAGAAGATGGGATTAGCATGCTGAATCTACACACAACTGTTTTAATTATGCAGGGCAGTGCTACACCTCCCAAGATGGCACCACCAACAAAACAGAGAGCGAGCACACACAAGTGAGCAAGGGAAAGAGAGTAACTCCCCACAGTGGCTCTTGTGCTGTCCCAAAGGAGATCTAATTCAGTCTGTAATTGCTGTTCTATATAGCTTCTGCCCTCAAAACAATTTTCTGCTGGTCTGCTGCTGCTTAGGTTGAATCAGTTTGATTTATAGAATACTATTTTTTTTCTTCCCAGCCACAGACAAGAGAAAAATATTTGTTGAAAGACTGTTACAGTAAGATTTAGCTTCTGCACATCTAGCATCAGAGGAGCTTGCTGACTTCTTATATAAGCTTTTTTCTGTTCCTTCTTACCTGTGATTTTAAGAAGAGAAAGGGGATAGATGTACCTTGCATGGATTTGTCCTTCTCTGTGCTTTTTACATGTGATTCATATGTAGTGAACCAAAGAGTAAGAAATGCCCCAGTGATATTGCAAATATATCATATATAATTATATAATATATATAAAATAATATATAATAATATATATAATAATATATATAAGTATATGTGGAACATCTCAGCATCTTTTTGGTGGAACGTAGTATACACTACAAAGTGTTTGGGTTTTGTGGAGTTTTTTTCTTCCTTGTTGTCCCCCTCAAGAATCACAGCATCATTAAAGTTGGAAAAGACCACTGGGATCATCTAGTCCAACCATCAGCCCATCCCCATTATGCTCACTAACTGTGTCCCACAGTGCCACCTCTAAGCTTTTCTTGAAAACCTCCAAGGATGGTGACTCTACCACCTCCTTAGGCAGCCTGTTCCAGTACCTCAGGATAAGTAGTAAGGTGTTTTTGTTTGTTTGTTTGTTTGTTTCATTTTGGGGACATGAACACCTGGACATTATATTACATACTTCAGAGTTTATTTCAGATTTACTTTATAGCTTGTTCCAAGATGGTGGGGCAGAATGGCATCTCAGTTGTAGATTTCAGCATCACTTGAATAACTAGCCAGCAAACAGTATAGATGTTATTTGGTAGTTCTGTAAAATGTGAATGGATAGTTTGCAAGTACACATATATGCCCATATGCTAAATAGAACAGACCAGTGATATTTCTGATGCCATTTTTTGCACAAACTTAATCAAAGATCCTTAGAAGCACGTGTGAGTTATCCTTTGGGCTGACATCAATAAAGGATTCTGGAATTTTGCTAAGTAGGACAGAGAAAATATTGATTGTGTATGATATTTTTTTTTTTTTTTTTTTTTTTTTTGGCATCCTTTTCCAGAGAGCATGTTTCCCCTTTCTGGTTTATTTAGTGTTACTTTTGTGGTTGGAATACAGAAGTGTCCTTAGAATATGAGTAATGTCAGGGCTGTGTTCTAAGTTTTCTGTATCAATGAATCTTCAGCTCATTAGTCATGAAAGTGGAAGTGAGGGGAGGTTTACTTATTTGCTGTGTTGGTGACTATCTCAGTAATGTTCATTCTGTGGGGAAACAGGCTGCTGGGATTTATGATAAGGTTGTTCCCATCTTGGGAACAATGTCTGAGTTTTACGACTCAACTTGTCCCCAGATTCATTTTTAAAATGTTGAGATTGTGGTCTTGCTGAAGTAAAAAATGGGAAATGTAAAGTTTCAGTTTATCTGCAAACTTGTATTTCCAAAAGTTACTGTGCAAGAGTTGGAATTAAAGAAATTTTCCAAATTCTGGGTACTTTGCAGTGACATTCTTCACTTAAAAAGTCAGGTGAAATTACTCATTTAGTTTTTCCATAATTGCCTAGTGCTTTCTGTTCAGAACTTACTAAACGCATTTTCTCTGTCCAGAATAAATGCTCCAGTTTTTTAGAGTTCCAGATTCTTCTGTGTTCTATTTTTCTCATTTACATTGCTTGTTAGCTGGCAGGTCTTTATCACATGACATTTATTTTCACCATATTCTGACTATATTAATGACTTGTCTTACATAAACTTCTCCTTTGGAAAAAAAAATTAAAACATGAATGATTTAAATCTGTCTCCCTCTTGCTGCTGAATATAGGGTCTGAATTGTTGACAACCAGTCGAGGCTGATGTTGATTAAAAAGCAAGAAACTCCAACCTAAGTAGCTGGCAGGAACAACACATTTTTGAAACGGGCTGCTGTTGTACTCCCAGTTTTGGTGGAGTCAAAGAGATTTATGAGGAGCATTATTTCACTTTCAATTCTGCGTACTGTGTGCAAAACTGGGGAAACCAATGCAATTTGATTCTGTTAACAAACTCTGATGCCAGGCAAGTTCAGAGGTACTTCATGATAGAGATAACTTGGCAAGGAGAAACAGAAACATAGCTGCTAGGTATATGCCATTATAGATGGTCTTTATTTCTAGCTATTTTTCTTCCTTTTTTTTTTTTTTCTTTTTATTTTGCTTACATATACCAGGGCTTGGAAACTTCACATTGCCAGGTTAAATTATTCAGCATATTGCTTGCTTCAGGTCAGATTGCTTTGTACTCTGTGCCTTACAACTGCCTCTGTTGTTTTTTCTTACAGCGAAGAGCCACAATTTTTCCTTCCTACCACCTCAGAATCTGGTTTTAAATAACCCATATTTGCCGAACAATAATTTTAAGCATTGATACAATGATCTGAAAGTGATCTATACGCTACAGCCACAAAGTTGTTCACAACTACTTGCATAAAAAGGACAAATCTGAGACATAACAATTCATACACAGTGTGAATTTCCTTTCTCACTCCTTCCCTTTTCCCCCTTCTCATCATAATATTCTGGGATCAGCAAGCAGGCAGCCCAATTCCTTACAGTAAATAGCTGAGGAGGGCCCTACGTGGACCCAGCTGATCTTTGTTAGATCGAATTGCCTGCATAGTTTATTCCAGTGGAAAAACTGAGTGGAGGTGTAATTCAATATATTACAATAGCTTCCTTCTAACCTAATATATGTACAAATAAAAGGACAAGTTTTAGGCTGTGTTCACTTGAAGTGCTTTAAAAGAAGCGGAGTAAAACAAAACAGGCTGATTGAAGTGCAGGAAGAATTTTGTTTATGTTATTTGTAACAGAAAGTGAAGACTGATGTCAATGGCAGTTTAACCAAGAGAGACAAATGAGCATTATGGGCTTTTTTTAGTGCTTTTTTGTTTGTTTGTGTGTTTGTTTATTTGTTTAATATTTCTTTAATCATCTTTTACTAAGCAGTTAAATGAGAGCAGAACAACACGTTCAAGTTAATTCTCATTTATTTACATTTTATTAAACCTTCTTCTTTCAAATATTTTTACAAATAAAAACCCCACAACTCCTCTATCCAAAAAATCACCACAAATTTCTCCTCATTCCTTGACAGTGATTTATGACCACAGTGGTCTGGTGTAATCAAAGTTACTTAGACATTATTGCTTTTAAAAAATATTCTACAGAATTTACAAGTTATGAATAATACCATACATAATTAAAGCTTCATTTAGGCTGACAAGTGAATGCATTTTGTGATGCATTACCCCATCTTTGTTTGCAGGTTTTGGTTGTGTTCTTTCATTTTTGTTGTTTTATTATGATTTCTCACAATTTCTTAAGTCTTTTGTTTTTCCTACTTCCTCAGTTATTCAACATTTTGAACATATTCACAAATTCACAATGGTACTCTCAGGCTTTATTGCCAGTGATTGTGATTCCATTGCATTTTATGATTAAATGTTCTGCCACTTACATTCTTATAACAAACTTCAGAAGGATGTGTATTCATTTTGTTATTCATTTCCTAAATTTATCCATAACAAATCCTGAATTCTTGAGAAGCGGGATGGAAACAAGCTGACATTTTAGCGTGATGGTGGAGTTGCAACAGAATCCAAGCAAACAAGTTAATTACTGTGCAATTAGCCCTGGGAGAAGCAGGTTCTTCAGAGCACTTTCAGTGTTTCAGAAAACATCTTGATCTCAGATATTACATTAGGCATGTGTTGCTGCTCCTCTGTTGTGCAGATGTAATGATGCTTTCTTGGTTGAGCTTGTGTTTGATTTTAATTTTATAATTCTTGTGTTATCCGGACAATTGATTCTGTGAGTGAACTGAAGTGAAGAAGTCTGGTTTGCTGTGCCCTTGTATGTGTTGTTTAGAGTTTTTGGTATCCATCAACTTGTGAAATATTTATAGAATCAATGTACTCATATTTCTGTATTTTGGATTCTCTGCTGTCTAGTTGTCAAATTTTCCTTAAACCCATTTATCTACTCCTTCAATGAAATTCTTAGAAACTTAATGTCTTTGTGCCACTCTGTCAGATATGATTGCAGTCTGCCAACAAAAAGTTTAGAAAGTCAGGAGTTGGGGATGTGTGTACGAAAGGATGGAAGGAAAAGCTGAAAAGATATGTCAAGAGGGCGTGAGAACTAAAGATAAAGGACACAAAAGTATGGATTAATGCCTTCTTCAGCTTACTGTACTGGTAAGACTGTGTTCTGAGAGTAGAGGGAAAGTCTGCAGCAAGGAAGTTTCTTGATGATAGAGCATCAGGCTGAGGGGCATTTATACCAAATGAACATACCTTCATCCTTGGAAACATCCAGAGTCAAGCTGAAGGAGGCTCTGGTCAGCCAGACTGAGCTGTAGATGTCCCTGTTCTCTGCAGGGGAGTTGGACTAGAAGGTCATTAAGGGTCCATTCCAACTCAAACAATTATATGATTCTGTGATTAAGCCCATGAGACCTGATTGGATGAACCAAAAGCTTTGGAGTTTTCCAGTGTCATTGTGAGGCCACTCTTGATCATATTTGAAGAATAGGAATCAGGGGATGTTCCCAAAGACTGGAAGAAAGAAAATGTAACTAACTAACCTGATAGCTTTTTACCATGAGATGACTGTCACTATGGATGAATGTGAAGCAGTGCATATTTATTATCTTGACTTCAGATCCTTGCTGTTGAATAGCAGGTGGTTATGCTGAAATCAAAACCTTGATAGGCTGGGGAAATGTTCAGTGGAAGAAACTGCATGAGATACAGTAACTGGAAGTGACAAGTCCTGTCCCTGGGGAGAAATAACTCCAGGCAACACCATTACAGACTGGGGACTGGCTGTCTATATGGAAAGCTTGCAGAGAAGAGGTATTTTCTTCAGAAGTCTCTTTGAACCAGGCTCTGAGCGACCTAATCTAGTTGTAGACGTCCCTGTTCATTGCAGGGGAATTGGTCTGGATGACCTTTAGAAGTCCCTTTCAACTCAAATGATTCTATGATTTTGTGATTCTGTCCTAAGTGCAGATGGGCAGCAAGCTGAAATTGAGCCATCAGTGCACCATTGCGGGAAAGAAGGCCAGCAGCATTCTGGGCTTCTTTAAGCAAGCAGCACTGCCAACTGATCAAAGCAGATACTCCTACCTCCCTGCTCAGCATATCTGAAATGCTGGGTTCCCAGTACAAGGAACACATGGACATACTGTTGCCCAGTCTATGAACGTTGTTGAAGATATGCAAAAACAAGTGGACTTGGTTCTGAGCAACCTGCTTGGAGCATTGTATTAAATGATTTCCAGAGATTCCTGACAGCCTCAATGATTCTGTGATTCTTGAAGTAGTACAGCTAAACTAAATGCATCCTGCTTGAGTGTCTTTTTTTTTTCTGCTCTGCTAATGTTGCCTTACTGGTAGTGCATTTAGCAGTGTCTGCATTATTATGTCTGTTATTGCTAGGTTAATTGTTTTTATAAAAGGCAGTGACATAAAAAGTCAACATATGCTCACATTTGCTGTTGTGTATGGTAACTGTTCAGATAATAGGGAAACAAAGTCTCTGGAGATTGCTGTCTTAGAACTAGAAAAATTTCTGTGTTTAATCTATTAATTTTACTTCTGGTACATTTAGAAATATAAATTAATCCATTCATCAAACACAGCCTGATTGATGGAGTGATTTCTTGATGGTCTACCAATAAAGAGATTCAAATTCAGTGATTTTTTGATTGGAGCAGCATCAATTTGCAAATAGTTTTTTTTACCAGATGAATGCCATTCTAAAAATGGGCTTCTCCAATGTAAGGATCTGCACTTTAGGATGAATGGTTTGCACCAAATGTATCTCTTTTTTTTTTTTTTTTTTTTTTAAGAGGTAGGTTTGCAGCAGTTGCTTTTATTGTTGCTTTTTTCCTCTTAGGATTCTGAAGTTCTGAAAAGCAACCGTAAAATCATATCATTTTACCTGTTTCTTATAGAAAACTCAACTCAACTGGCTTACTTAGATCCAATAAACCATGGCATTGTTTAAAGGGGTTTTTGATTTACCATGGGTGTACGGAGCACTTGGACTTTTTCTTTTAATTCTACATAGATATTTTTTTTTCTTATTCTTTCTCTTCCTTATTTTATTTTTCCTACTTTTTTTTCTCCTTTTTCTTCCTACTTTTTTTTTTTTTTTTTTTTTTTTTTTTTCTTGTTACAAAGCTTGGTTATGAAACATGCCTTTTATGTTTTCTGTCTTTTCAGAGTGACATGCTGGATGTGAACCAGATCATTAAAGACCTGGCCTCCATGGTGCATGAGCAAGGAGACACAATAGGTAGGTATCACTGCTGAAGTATGTTTTGTTGTGCTCCTAGGCCATTCCAATGTGTTGCTGTGTGTTCTCTCAGAAGAAACTGCATTTAATAGTGATGCTGCAATTAATTTTCCTGTGTTTTGTGCCCTTAGTGATGTTTTGATCTGACAAACTGCTCTATGCAATAGTGTTCTTACATTTGGATTAGTTAGATATATTTAGCATAAAAAAAAGATTCTGAGGTGAGAAAAATTTGTCCAATTTTGACTACAACAAAGAAGCTGAAGAATATGTAGCATTAACTATAAAGGGATTCTTTTTTTTTTTTTTAATTCCTACCTGGAGTTCTAGTTAAACAGTACAACACCAGTAATAGTTATTGTCATTATTGTAGGGTGGCAAAAAAATATAAATAAAAATAATTAAGCAGCTTGCTTCTCCTAAATGGAAATTTCTCTCCACATTAAGAAAGTGTTTGACTAAATCTATAGTATTCAACCATTATGACATACATGCACACATAGTCTTGAACCTTCTGCCCACTAATTGACCTCTTTTTGTTCTATAGCAGCCAGTGGCTAAGAACATTGTGGAGGGTTCTTGGGAATGGAGGAGATGAGAGAAACTCTTAGACATGGAACAGATTACCCAGAGAAGTGGTGGATGCACCATCCTTGGATACACTCAAGGTCAAGATGGACAGGGCTCTGAGCACCCTGATGTAGCTGTAGGTGACCCTGTTCATTGCAGGGGAGTTGGATCAGACTACCTTTAAGGGTCCCTTCCAACTCAAACGATTCTATGATTAACAGCAGCCAACCAGTGACCATCACCATTTTTTTTTAATAGAGTATAGTAGAATAAAACACAGTGATCTGTTCCTTTTAAACTTCTTGGACTTTTCTCTTTGTTACTGATGTGTTCTGATGCAGCTAAGAGCAATCAGATGTTTTTTTCTTTTTTCTTATTCTTTTTTTCTTTTTTTCTTTTTTTTTTTTTTTGTGGGTTTTTGTGTATGATAATACTATGAAGCACTTCTAAAGCAATTTCCAGTTCCAAATTTGTGAGCTAACAGTCCTGAAGCCATGATGAGGGACTTAAACATCGGAGAAGTGAGGTTTGGGAAGATATTACTAACCTGCATTGCTCACTTGGAGTACTCACAGAGCACATGGGAGCTAGATCAAGTCCTAAGGCAGCCACATGTAAATTATAAAAGAAGAAAATCTTCTGTTGTTTATTAATCTATCTGAATTGTTTTGCCATGCTCAAACCTATGCAGATTTCTATTAGCATCACATATCTCCTTTCACACTGAAATGAGCTTGCTGCATCCCACTGAGAAACACCACTCAGGTTTGCAAGTGCAGAACAAAATCAAGATAATATCTACCAATTCTTTCTTGTTTTGATTTTTTTTTTCTTTTTTCTTTTTCTTTTTTTTTGGGGGGGGCAGCTTATTTTTTATACATATACAGCTTCAGAGCCTGATTCGTCTCCAGAATGTACATCAGATGTTAATGCCTTGAGGGACGTGAGAGCATACATCAGTTAGCTTCAAGATCCTTGTAACCAATTTTCTTAAAGCAACGTTTATTATTTTAGAATGTTGTTCATGCACAGAAGTGACCTAGTATTAACTAGCCTGTGAGAAAATTGTATTAAATAGTGTGTTTGGGTTTTACACTATCAGAAGTGTTTTTTCTTCCATTTCACTGCAGCATAATTTTTTTTGTAGCTTCCTCAGAAGCATCTTCTCACTCTGGCAACTATTCAGAGTATCTTCTCAACCAGTTGCTGAAAGATCCCATTGTATATCTTTTGACATTCATATTACAGAGACATAAGTGAGATTAACAGTCAGTTGTTGAAGAGAATTGAAACTCCCACAGTGAAAATACAGCAGAAATGATGATAAGGGACAGTTCTCTTGACACTTGTTTATTGCATCCCTCTTACATGCATGAAATGAAATCTCTGTGTGTGTTAATTTAGAAGACACAAGAAAACTATATAGCCAGGAAATCTGAGGTGCATCATTCAGCAAAAAATAAAATCCCACCAGGGCTGTAGCACGAACAATTTTTGTTCACCCTGAGCTGGGGAGAATTAATGGGAAGAACTTGTCTGAGCCATGCATAGCACAGGAAGAGTAACCCAGATTTCTTAGAAAAACCTTAAAGGAAGTTTTGCTACTCTGTGGGCCATTTCCTTAATGAGAACATCCATAACGCTCCGTAGAGTAGAGAACAATTTCTGTCAGGCAGGGAGGAAATAGATGAGGGGAAATGCAGAGATGGGGCAGTGCTTCTCTGTTATTTTTGTCTTCTGCAGAAGTGTACGTTCCAAGTTGTGGCATCTCTTTGATGGGAATATTTAACTAAGCATTATAGTATCAGTGAGCCCAAAGCTCAAAGCCAAAACAAGCTGGTTATGTTGGTTACCTTGGAATTTGCAGAGTATTTTCAACACAGATTTACAGGAGCTCTTGGAAAAGCATCTCTGTGAAACCTTATTGCAAATGCAGGGAATGGGATTTCTCCTTCTCCCATAAGCAAATCCCATCTCATGCACTTTCTATCCTAATCTCAATCCAGTTTTCTTCCCAGAGTTCCTTTCTGTCCGTGTCAAGTTTCTCCATGCATAACAGACCGAAAGTCTCTACAGTAATTTCCATTGAAATAATCAAGCTGAATAAAGTTTGTGTTATGCTATGCTTAACTGTCATTGAAACAGGTCCTTCAGAAAAAGCATCCAAGCTAAGAATTAAGCACTTGGCACTTGGAGAAGTAAATTACATCGGGGATGATAGCTAGTGCTACGAGTCGCTCCCTTTCAGGCTCACAGATAGCTACTCAACTGAATGAAGTACAAGTCCACAACAGCAGGAACGTTCCCAGTGTTTCATACCAAAAGTCATTATTTTACAACTGCAGGCTTGTCTTTCCATTAGCCATACTGGCATAAATAGGCGTAGTTTCATGAAGTCAAATTTATTATTGGTGTGAGGGAAAAGAAAATCCTAAAATCCTCATGTCATCTGAAGGATGCATTAATAACACAGTTATCAGTATTTCTGTTACTGCTGATGAAGACAGATGTGTACTTATCTACCTCTGTAGGCTTCTGTTTGCACTGTAACAGAAAATAAGGATGACCTGAATAATACAGTCATTGCATTCTGTTTGCCAGTAGCAAAAGAAAATGCTTTTCTTTTTTTCATGTAGGAGAACTTTTTTCTCTTCTACCTGTGTATGTAACCTCACTAGTTATGGCAAAATAAGGAGCAAAACCTACATTCGTCATCTAAATTGTCTCAATTCAGCTTTCCCTGTTTGCGTCTTTGTCGCTTTTCACAAAGCCACAAAGCCAAAAAGCATCCATGTTGTTCTGAAAATGCTACACATTTAGGATATTTGATACTTGTAAAACGTCATATTTCTTCTGATGTTGGAAAAATTTGGAACCAACCTTACGACAGCTGATCTGTAACCTTCCCCCTCCAATGAAATGGCAAAAGACTGGCCAGTTAATTTTAAGATCACAGCAGCAGGACGTGGGAATTAGTCTTCTAATTCTTTGTTCATACATACAATCTTAGAATGGAATCATAGGATGGCTTGTGTTGGAAGGGATCTCAAAGATCATCTGCTTCCAAGTCCCAGCCATTGTCAGGGCTGCCTACCACTGACTCAGGCAAGGTGGGTACAAATTAATATTTTCAAAGTGAATCTCATTGTCTGGAAGAAGATCCTACTGCATCAAGGAAAATACTTTCTCTGACTTCCTTTTCTTTCATTTCTTTTCTTACTCAGGGTCAGATCTTCATGCAACTAAGATTTCATATCTTTCACTCTTGAAATCTGCGTAATACATATTTGAAAATCATGAAGTTAAGAAACTTCGTAGCATTATTTAAAGTGCATGCTCTCCCACTTCGCAGGCGTTGTTACTTGGTATCTTCCAGGCTAGAACCCACAGACCTGCCAAGATAAATATAAGCATGGCAGCTGGTGCTTTCCTTCAGTCTAGGAAGAAATTTATGATGGGGTCAATATATTCAGTCCTTGAGTCATGCTGGTGTTTGCTTACATAACACATTGTCTGTTATTGCCTGATGATAATAAGCCTCTTTCAAAGAAAGAGTATTTGCGTGAGTGCAAATGTGATACTTTTTTTGGAAGCTTTTGAATAGTAATGTTTTTTTTTCCCCTTTCTTTCTCCGAAGTCAGCTCAGTTCTGTTTCCTGTTTTATCGTTATTGCTTTTCTGACCTGAAGGCTAGTTTAACATGTAGACACTGTCAAGAGTCAAAAGGCTTTGCACACATGTTCTCCAGTTTGCCTGAACAGCATGACAAAGAGTCTGTTGTCATACGCAATAATGCAAGCCAAGCAGGGAAATCATCCAACTGGATCCTTAACTAAACTCTCCAGAGTTATGTGTCTCTGCTGGGACATCTGCAGAAAATGAACACATCTTGAGAGTGGTCCCTGAATACCTGAATGTAACAGCTCTAACATCTGCGTTTAGTTGAATGTGGTCTGTGAAGTCCCTCATTTGGTTAAGTTTTCTAAGTGATCTCTGAGACACTATTGTGTGAATGGGAACGTTGATGTTCTTATTGGCTCCTGATTAATTGGGAAATCTCCCAGCCGTCTTGCTTTCAGCCATTTGTGGCAACATGAAGTTACACATCAATGCAGAGCACAGCCCGTGCAGGGAGTATATACAGGAAGGAATTTTGGAATCAGTGATTTTTCGCATACTAAACACTTCCCATTTCTTCAAACAAAACTCCGTTTTCCTTCTACAAACTATGTGTATATTCTGTTATCAGTTTTATGTAAACTTGTTACTTGTAAATGTAGTTCTTGTAAACTATCCCAACTGCTGAAATTGCATACCACTACTACTCTTAATTGTATTGTGGACAAGAATTTCAAGGGCACAGTGGTTTGAATACACTGCTCTCACTTTCCACAAGTCCCTGGATCTGGACATCACTGAAGGGCCTGTAAGTTTATAGAATCATGAAGGTTAGAAAAGACCTCTAAGATCATCTAGTCCAACCATCAAACCATCATCACCATGTCCAATAAACTCTGTCACTCAGTGCCACATATTTATGTCTTGTGAACAGCACCAAGGATGGTGATTCCATCACCTCCCGGAGCAGCCTGTTCCAAGACCTCACCATAATATCTAAGATTTTTTTTTTCTTTTATCCAACCTGAACCTCTCCTGACACAACTTAAGGCCAATAGCTCTTGTCCTAATGCTAGTTTCTCAGAAGAAGAGGCTGACCCCCAACTTGCTACAACCTCCTTTCAGGGAGTTGTGGAGAGAGATGAGGCCTCCCCTGAACTTCCTATTCTCCACACTGAACAATCCCAGTTCCTTCAGCTGCTCCTCGTAAGACTTGTGCTCCATGCTCTTTGCAACTCTGGACACACAGCAGGACCCCAGTGTCTTTTTTTGTAGTGAGGGGCCCAGAACTGAACATGGTACTCAAGATGTGGCCTCACCAGTGCCAAGTTCAGAAGGGCAGTCACCTCTCTGCTCCTGCTGACTGTTCTAACACGAGCCAGGATGCCACGGGCTTTCTTGGCCATCTGGGCACACTGCTGGCTCATGTTTTACTGACCAGCACCTCCAGATCTCTTTCTTCCATGCAGCTGGAGGACCTGGCACTTGGTCTTATTGAAGTTGCTTGATTTCATGTCAGGTGCAGGTTGGTGATCATTGCTACAACTAAATTGCTGGAATTGTGGGTGAGAGATAGCATGATGTTCTCTGATAAATACATTTTGCTTAATAGGCAGCATAAAAATGAGATGAGTTTTTCTGCTTCTTTTCTGTTTCTGCTCTCTATGAGCATGATTTTTTGTTTTGTTTTGCATGGACTTCTGCATTTACTCTTACTGCTGTCTACTGGTAGGATATCACTTGCTTGCTCATAAGGAAAAGAATAATGGGTAGCTGTAGATTTCTAAATTTACTAACGCCTAAAGATTTGTCTGCTGCTCTGTGTTTGACCTTTGTAATGAGACTGGGCTGGTGTACTTGTAGTTAATGAGCCAGCTAATTTTGTAAAAGAAGCAAGGCTCTTCCTTATATGGGGTTTATTGCCACCAGTAGGATTCTTCTCACACCAATTTACTGAGTCATCTTGGGGCAGTTGGAACTGCTGTGCTCTCAGTTTCTTGAAATGTTTTGATTGAGCAATAAATGTCATGCAGCTAGAAGCTGCCCAGGTGGTTGGTTTCTTTTTGCTGGGAGTTGTCATACTCTGCCACAAACACACTGCTTGGGAGGCCATGGCTTGAGCAGGTTAAATAAACAAAACAAACCATGTAACGCAAAAGTTGCCAAACGACTTGTAAATTTCAGTGACTTTACTTTCTAAGTAAAATATATGGTCTTTCCAAGACAGCAAGCAAAAATAAAATGTATTTCTTTCTATGAATCAACGCCTTAACATCCTCATTTCTTCCCGTGACCTAGACAGACATTTTGTAGAATCATAGAGTCATAGAATGGCCTGGGTTGAAAAGGACCACAATAATCATCTAGTTTCAACCCTCCTGCTATATGCAGGGTCGCCAGCCACCAGACCAGGCTGCCAGAGCCACATCCAGCCTGGCCTTGAATGCATCCAGGGATGGGGCAATTCCTCAATGGATTGACTGAACTGTAAGACTTGATCACTTACGTACCCAGCTGTATGATACGAGTGTTATGTTAACTGTAGACAAAAATGGACTTTTGAATAATGCTGTGTACAAATGACATTAAGGTATTTACCCATTTATCTCATTATTCATGTGTTGGATTTGAAAAAGCAAGTATAAATGGATCACAGAACCATTTGAGTTGGAAGGGACCCTTAAAATCATCTAGTACATCCTTTGATCCCCACGGGACCTTTCCAAGCCCTACAATTCTGTGATTCAGTGTTATTCATTTTATTTTGGTTTTGTAACCGTTAATGTGAATGCATTTTACAGCAGTTTGAAATAATGTTTTCTTTAGTTTGAATATTTTAAATCACTTTTAAAAAATGTTTTGAGGTTACAACTCCCTGAAATAGTGTGTGCTACAGAAGAGTATCTGCAATTTCACATTCCAACTATGTATTCCTTTTTAAACTACTTCCAGAGATTAGTGGGAAGAAAAAAGAAAACATGAGATATCCATAAATTTTCTTAGAGAAGTGTTGTGTTTGTTGAAATGCCTTTTTTCATCAGAAAAAGAAAACAAAAAAAAAGAAAATTTTAAGAGCAGTGAATTGATTCTTTCGCCATGACGTAACATCCTCCCATGTTCAAATTTGGGACTACAAACAGGAGAGCCTGAGAGCACCCAAAGCTAGTTGAGAGCATCATATGGGGACATTGGATACCTCGGATTGCTGAGCAATGGGAAGATAAGCCATACCATGCACCAACAGGAGCATGTACATGAGCTGAATTCTGGTAAAATAGCAGTTATTTGAGACCACTTGTTTCTCTTTAAGAAAGAAAAGCGAATTACTTTCCACCTACTAAAGTAGTCCTGCACTCTGCCCTTTAGCACTGAGCTATGATTTGAGGCACCTTATTCTCTGATAGGACGTGCTTTTTTCTAGTAGATTAACACAAGATGACGTTTGAATTTTAAATCCCTGGAAGATACATCCTGGCAGGCATGGTGAACCGCTGGCACGGCAATACCATTTTTTTCAGTGCATGCATATTTAGCAGATACTTGACATTTCCAAGATGCATTTCAAGGACAGTATAAATCACTCAGGAGCTGAAGTGCTATAAATTTATGCTAGTGTTCGGCCATTGTCTTATAGCCGTTTATATTCATTCAGACTCGGGCTTTGGTCTGTTGACTGAAGAAAATCAGCAGGAAGAGCTGGCTATGACATTTTAGGACAGCTACAATTGTCTTTTCAGATCTGCTTGGAAAATTTGCTAGAGCAGTTGTTGCCCTACCTCCAGGGGTTGTGGTGTGTTACCATCTGGGAGAACTGGAGAACTGCTAAAGTCAAATAGAAAGCAAGATACTATCTGCTTTTATCGGAATCACAGCTCTTGCTGCTGCAAATTGTTTTTCATAGAATCATTCCGATTGAAGAAGGCCACTAAGGTTATCTAGTCCAACCATCAACACATCCCTACTGTACTCGCTAAACCATGTCCCCCAGTGCCACATCTGCCCTTTTCTTGAATGTCTCCAGGGACAAGGACTCCACCACCTCCCTGGGCAGCCTGTTCCAATACCTCACCAAATTTTCCCTATAACACTCTATACCAATGTGACCCATTTAGCCCTAGTTCAGCAAACAGGAGAGATTATTTTACAAATCCTGTGCTGAATTTGTAAGTGACATATACATAGAAGTTTGCAAATGCCTAACCCTAAGTCCTTTCAGACTTTTCTCTGGAAAAACTGCCATAGCTTTCCTTCATTTAACATCAGCAGTCATGCCTGTGGAAAGCCTGAGCCTTTTTTTTACGCAATGAAACTCACTTAAAACTTTAAAATGGCGATTAAAACAGGAAAAATTCTTTTTCATGCTGACAGCAATTTCACCCTCAAATTTGGCTTTTAATTAAGAAAGAAAACTTTGCATATTACAAAAACATTTTTTTTTTTATATTATGCTTCTCAGTGTGCTGTATAGATTATTCTTGTCAGAAGTTGTAGTGAAGAAACAGGGTTAAGCTTATTGGAGTGCTAAAAATAAAAGCATACTGTGAAACCTGAAGGGGCCCATTTTGATTATAGCCAAGTGGGAGCATTTTAAAATTTTCATTTACAAGCTCACTTCCCTGTCTTTCAAGCAGCTCTACTGAAAATGCTGCCTTGTGAAACCGGTCCATTGTTGCCACTATAAAGACATAGGTCATAGGGGTTATTCCTTGATATGTTTGGACAAAAATCCCACTCCAGCCCCTATCGCTCCAGTAATTCACACAAAAGACTCCTGTTGGCCATTAGCAGGGCTTGATCTCATAAGACAGGTAAATAGATAGGGTTAACGAGCCCTCTGAGGGTCATCATGACTTCTGTCTGTATGTGACAAGTGTGTCATATTAAGTTACATCTAAAAGCCAGTCAGCTCTGCTGCCTTCCTATTGAAAAGATGTGTTTAGGCAGGAAAATTAAATGTCTTTTCCTAATTCTTCGATACAACAGCCATCTGCTTTGGTGCAGCCTTGTCCCTCAGTTTCATAAAATGGTGGTCGCATTGCCTTTAAAGTTTTTTTTTGTTTCCAGAATGTACCACAATCATAAATTCGTCATCACCAAAAGAAGATGGGAAGTCATTATGAGATTCAGACTGCTGAGACCCTTTGAAAACCCTAGTCTCAGAGCTGAGTTATTTCACCTATTTGGGAGCAAATTCACTGTCTTTTCATGTTAAAGGCAGTGAAGAAAGGAAAAGTCATACCCAGCTGATGTTCCTGTCTTCTTAACAGCTTAACATTCCTTTGGATTTCCTTGCTTCTCAGTCCCCAGTCTTGGAAAGAAGCCTGAACATAAGCAAGGTGAAGCTCTGAGCAATCACTATCATTTGGCAGAGATGTGCTGACATCTGCTGAGTGACACATTTATTCTTGACTTATTGATACGGTCTGTGTACTTCCTTTTGATTTGACCCAAATTCTCAATTTATTCTCTTGCTTTCCTGCATAAATCAGCAGAAATACACAGTTATATAGTGTTACATATTTATGTCTCATTTTTATAGAGTTTTGCTTGTTTATTTGTTTTTGTCTGCTCCTCTCAGGATTACAGATTTTTACAGAGAAAATTTAAGTGGGAGTTCTGCTCATTTCAATTTCTGCTATTCTGCTGTTAGGAGAACAAGCGAGCAGAAACTTTGTCAGCAGGACCCAGTCACCTCCTTTAACATCACATCAACTTGTGTAGGATTTATAGCACTTGACCATCCTACCTGGGAAAGCCTGTGCTAGAAAAAACAGGATGGTGGTTGCAAAGCATGATGAGTAGGACATGACTACCCCAATCCATGCAGCTGTAGTAATATGTTATTGAATGGTCAGGATTTGAATTTCAATTGATGCAAACCAGTGTTGTCTCAGTGATTAGTTCCCAATTACACAGGTCTGTCCTAGCTTATAAACATGGAAAAAAAGGACCCCCTACTTCCAAGATATTCCTCAGTTCTACCCAGAAAAGATCGACTGTACTTCTCCTACTATTCATATAAAATATTTAAAATGACTCCTTACTGATTTATGGGTTAACTTCAATTTCTGGCTGGAAAGACATCAAGGCCAGTCCTGGAGACAGGATATCTATTGTTTTTGAACATGAGTATAAAATAATTTAACAGTGATAGTAGAGGTGGACATGTAGTAGCAGGGTTTTACTTGGAAATTTGCCTTGAGCCTCACTGTTAAGTGAGAGGTTGAAAAGTGCCTGCCATGTTTGAAGTAGACCTTGGGTAGATCCACTCACATGACAAAAATACTGCTCACTGCAGTGTGCAGTCTTAATATTTATGCTTCTGTTCATCAGGTTTTATAATTCAGCACCATCACTTTCTGCTGGAATTGAGAAGAAAAGGGGAAGAGAAGCATCTGTTATTTTCCCTGGAAAACATTCAGATTTTTGCAATACTTGGTTGTCACACTGGTGTGTGCGAGTTAGTGGACTCAAATGTTCTAAGGCTCTGTACAAGCAAATCTGACATTTCTTCATAGCCTGGAGTTACAATCATTAGAAACAATCCTGATGGCAATGGAAGCATTTGTGCAGATCTCAGTAATGACAACCAAGGTCTACGGTTTTCAAATCTTAATGAAAATTCTTTGAGAAGCTTTGGAAATGACCAATTATGTCATTTTAATCTATAGAAGTGCCCAACATGTAGTTTGCTTTTGGTTACTACAGCATGCATAATGTAGTAAGAATGAATGGGAAAAAAAAAAAAAAAAAGCAAAAAACAACTCTCAGAGGTGTGAAGAAAGAGTTGCAGTAAGTTTCTAGGGGCTAAGATGAAGTTGGGGAGGAAAGGGTATCTGAAAGTTTTCACTCTAAATAAATAAACAAATGAATAAATATGTGAATAAATGTTACTTAAATCTTCAATGGCAAGTCTTAGACAAATTAAGTGTACATATTCTCGTACTGTGGCCAGAAATTATTGACATCTCTGAGTGCACAAATTGGTGAAGATTTCTAAGATTTCCATTGAAAGCACAAACCTTTAATTGCAAGTTTTATGTCATAAATATCTTGCATTCTGAGCACAGTGATGGAGCCAAAATTTAAACTTGTATTTGATGGAAGTGAGGATTTCTCACACAAGGTGTAGCTGTCAGTCTTTCTTTTCTAGTCTTATTTTGATTCCACATGTTTCCCCCAGCTTCCACAACCTCAGACCTAGCAGTTTAGGATGAGATTCATCTCCCTTAATTTTAGACAGTGGCAATTTGTCTCATTCTAAACCATCTGTGCAGACCTCTCTTGGAGCTTGGAAATGTGATCCAGGAGTTGAAGTTGTGATTCATCTGATCTGATCAGTGGCAGGTAGCTGGTGTATCGGAATGAATCACATGCTGCTAACTGCTGCAGCATCTGAGGGTTCTTGCTTAAGTAGAGACCTAAGTGTGCAACCCACACGTATTCAGATAAAGATTACTTCCAATCTCTATGAGATAATACCAGATAGAATCTACCACGTTGCTTCTGTAATTTAATCCAGTGGATTTGCCATTCTTCAGCTGAAATGCTCTGAGCCTGCTATCAGTTTTTCCATTGAATTTAGTGGGAGTGGGATGAGATGACAACCTCCCTACTCTGCACTGCTGTAGGCTCATCTCAAACACTGTTTTTAGGTTGGACACCACAATATCAGAAGAACATGAAGCTATTAGAGAGCATCCAGAAGGGGATATATGAAGATGGTGAAGGGTCCGGAGGATGGGAGGGAGGTTGTGTATGAGGAGAAGCTGAGGTCACACTGGTTTGTTTAGCCCAAAGAAGAGAAGGTTGAAGGGATTTTTGGTGGTCCTGAATGGAACCAGGAGTTGGATTCTGTGAACCTTGTGGATCCCTTCCAGCTCAGGTTATCCTATGATGCCATGGTTCTATTATTTAAGGACACACAGAGACCTATCAGTCATATTGCCTCTGATTGGTTAGGTGTCTTCAATCATCAAAATGCATAGCATTCTTCTTTCTCTGTAATGCAAAGTCTTGCAGAAAATGCTGCTTCTCTTTTTATGTGCACATGTAAACTGCTGAATCGCTGTCAGTATAAAGCTTTTGTTTTAGGTTTGTACCCTGTAATTATCTTCTATTATCTTAATTTGCAGACAGTATTGAAGCCAACATTGAGACTGCATCTTCTAATGTAGAATCAGCCAATGAGCAGTTGGCAAAAGCAAGTCAGCACCAAGTAAGTTGATCTAAAACACCTTAAAGATACATTCAGTAGTAGTATTTAAAATAAAGTGTACACTTGACGTCTGTGAACCACATGGCACATGGGTTGCATTGGATTTGTGCTACCTGGAAAGATGATTAAACACATTATAAGTAAGAGCTATGTGTTTACATGCATATGTATGTGATTGAATTATTGTAGCATTGGCGATTTGCATTAGTGTAGTCATTTAGAGATCTGCATATTGAAGAGCCATTTCCCAGTAGGAAACTCAACAATTAGCTATTCTTGTTCTTGGAAAAATGTCATAAAAAGTATATCATGTAAGCGTGTATGTGTTTCTTATTGGAGTGTTTCCTAAGAATCAGGCAATAGTGCTTTTCAAAAACAGCAGAATTGCCAAAAGACATGATGTGGTTTGTGAATAATGGCTATGGAAATTGTGTTCAGCACTTTTTAAAGGCAAATTCTGGGTTGGGTATTTCTTTTTTCCCTTCTGTATTTCTTCACTGGAGCAAGAATAAAATACACACATACAAAAAAAAACCAACACATTTATCTTGTTTGAAAATAGCTTGACCAGAATTGGTAAATGGTTATTTCAGTGGTTACTCTCAAAGGTTTCAAAGGATGAAGTCCAAAAAAAAAAAAAGAAAGAAAAAAGAAAAAAAGAAAAAAATGAATGAAACAAAGAAAAAAAGGTTATTTCTTACATTAAACTGACATAAGAAAAGCTGCTACAGTTTCATTCTTTTCCTCACTCATAAACCAATTTTTTCAATTTCAAGGTGATTTTCATGTATCTAGAGTATTGTTATGACAAAATGTAGCTGAGGTGAGTGTGCATACTTAGTGCCTCCTCTTTGGTCCTCGGACACAATGAATTCTGCAGGTCTGGGATGAACCTCCAGCCTGAAGGAGAAGGAATCATAGACATTTTACTGCATTAAAAGAGGGTAATGTGATTTTAAAATTATCTACAACTCATTTTCTGGTGAAATGTAGAATTGTGAGTAATAAGAAGTTTTGTAGAACTTTGATATTATGGAAACTAGATGTGGTCTTTAGCTACATTTTGGTTTTAAAGCCGTGTATATTCAAGATAATGTGTTTTACCATGCATTTAATCCTGCATTTGCCTTGAAAATAGACTGTTGCATTTTTAGAGTGGGAAATCTAAAATGAGACATGAATAAATTTAATACTTGACAGTAGAGCAGATCGCAAAGCGTAAATGAGTTAATGACAATTTGAGCTAGGAAGGTCGGAGTAGTCAGGCAGAAAATGAACTCAGAGCGGTATAAAGGACCTGCTTTCTTCAACCAGCAGGAGCTGCTGAAATAACCAACCCAGTTAGGAAGTCCTTTATTCTTCAAATAGGTTGATCAAGATGAAGATATAACCAGTCTTAACAAGTCAACCACTGCTGTCAGCATAAAGAGACTTGCACTGACTGTTATTTATGGGAAAACACTCTGGATCCTTCCATGTCCTTGAAATGAATCTGTGTAGAAGAATATCACTTAGATAAATTCTGCTGCCAAAGAAACTGTGCAGTCCACATCTGCTGTAGGGGATTGGTAGCTGGATGAGGATCACTGTGTACAACCACAGCTGTCTCTCTGTCATCTCTTTCATGAGATATGGATGGAAGATGGAGTGAACAGGTTGTGACTTTGATTGCTGGTCTGTTGTATGAGGTATCTGTAAAATGGTGTTTTGTGTCCTGCTATCTGCTCATTTTATATCTGAAAAGACATTTGTTTAGTAATGTGACAAGAGTGGCTCTGGACACGCATCCCTCAAGAGCTTTTGTAGGAATTGACGTTGGTGCCACTGCTGTATGTATGGATAGTGCAATTAAGTCTAGGTTGTTCCTTCAGGTTGTGTGCCTAGTTCTGGCTATTTTAGAAAAGTAGAGGATGGATTTGATAGAATGATCACCCAGATGGCTTTGTGAGTCAACTGCTTTCAAAGGAGCTGCTATAATTTTACACCCTTCAAAATTTCTGTATTGTTCTGTGCTGGTTGGAGATTAATGTTTTTTAAATCTTACTGGTTAGTTTTCCTGTTTTTTAAGTTGTTGGTTCAATAATGTATTTGGTTATTATCTACGACCCCTAGCATGGTGTGATTGTCCTCTAATGCAGAATGGCTTACAGATGTCTGTTATTTATCCCTACTTATAGGTATATACATATGTATATGAATATGTGTTTGTGTGCAAGTAGTATTTTGTGTAAGTATTGACAAATGCATATATGAATTAAGAAATCAGGAATGTCAACACAGCTGAAAAATTTAAGCGAAGCACCTACTGTAGACCTTAATGAAGAAATTTCTGCAAGGAACAAAGACTTAAGTGACAGGTTATTTAGCATAATGTTTGCATATAATGCAGTGCAGTGCATCAAGAATACAACTTGGAGCGCCAGTCCCAACCCATCCATTAACATAACAAAGCATCAGTAAATCTTTTCTTTAACTTTTTTTTCAAAATGAAGCATTTAGGCTTAATGCAACAGTAGAAATATTTAAACAGGTATAAATATCTTCCCACTGAGTTCTCACTGAGTTCTTTTGCTTGTGTTTTAAATTTTGAAAGAGGCTCTCATTCATGTTAAGATATTGCTGCTAGCAACAAAGTTTTCCAATTTGACATGAATTTTCACATGATCCATCTAAACCCTTCCACCAAGAATAACAAACAAACAAATAAAAACACCAGTCACCCTAAAACAATAAAAAAGCCAATTGGCTGCATCATGGGGTAGGTGCAACTGCTGTTGTAGAAGGCAGAGTAAGATAGTCAAGAGAGTAGACTGTCTCAATTGCTCATTACACTCCTGATCTTACATGCCATGGGAATTCTCTGAGTCCATGCTGGGTACCATAATTGGCTTTACCCCCTGACAATAGCACTTCTCTGCTTCACCAGGTAAATTCACTGAGGACTCTGTTGTGCTCAGATATTACAGAGGCTCTGTGGGCATGGTAGAAATGTAGCAATAAACATAATGCTTATGTCCATTCGTGATGTAGCAAAAATGTCTTATGTCATAATCATTTATTTCCAGTAATATTTCCATGACACTGTAAATCATTTGATATATTTTCAGCATTACTTGACTTATATATATTGAGTGATAGGTGTTTGTTATATCTTCACTGCAGTATAAGATGTGATAGTGGAACTTGTAATTAATCATGAACAAAGAAAATACTGCATCCCAAAGCCAAAAAAAAATTTAGTGGGAGCTGTCACATCTTTGAAGGAAATACATGTTTTCACATTTTTTTAAATTCTGAAGGTTGTTTTTTTTTCTTCTCATTTTAAATTATTATTACTAGAGAATAACTGTTAGTGTTTAATTTTTTTTTCTTTTTTTTTTTTTTTTTTTTAACTAGAGATAATGGTTAAGCAGAATGACTGCAGTACATGCGGATACATGCATGATGAAAAAGCAGATGAAAACACTATGAGATACTAATATCAGGCCTTGAGGAAGAGAGGCTGTTTCGGTATGAAACACCTTTTGATCACATGAACTCAGCAATTTTACTTTGTTACCTTGCTTTTCTCTAGAAAAGACAAGTAGGAAAAATAACAACTGAATGGTAAATCTGACAGAGATATTCTCCAGTGGTAGACTTGCTTCACTGTCTTTCCTTTCTCATATCTGGTAGACGTCATGAGCGTCTCACATCTCTTAGACTTGAAGAAGACATGGTAACTCTTAGCATTTAATACCAGTGGCCCATACTTGTCTCCTAAATTGTCACTGTCTATACCCCTTCAGGAGATTCTTTGTCCCACTCATCTTAAGACAATTTTAACATAGGGTGAATTGTTCTTTGGAAGGTAGAGTCATGGAATCGTGGAATCATGAGGGTTGGAAGAGATCACTAAGATCATCTAGTCCAACCATCAACCCATACCCAGCATGTTCACCAACCATGTCCCTCAGTGTCACATCTCCATGTTTCTTGAACACTTGCAGGGACAGGGACTAACCTGAACCTCTCCTGGAACAACTTAGAGTCATTACCTCTTGTCCTAAAGGTTTACTGAAGAAAATACAAGTGTCTGTGGTTGAAGAACGTGTGTCTGAGGTTTGGACTTACTTTACACTCACAGAGAGGAGGAGTTGCTTCCTACATCTTACAGAGATATCTAACATAAGTCTCATGGTTTCCTCTCTTAACATACCTTTTCTCTTTGTCTTTAAATTCTGGACTTTATCAATAAATAACCTTGCAGACATTTTACAGGAAATGAATCGCATGCAAATCACCTCTTTATAAAGAAAAATTAGGGCATTTAAGACCTGCCTAGATGCTTTTCTGTGCAACCCACTGCTGGGAACCTGCAGGAGGGTGTTGGACCAGATGATCCCCAGAAGTCCCTTCCAAGCCCTGTGATTCTTTGATACTATGATTAGCTTAGTTGCAATGGACATTGCACAGAGGGGCTGGCTGCAGTAGGATGAGCCATGCTGCTTCACTCAGTTTGTTCATAACTTCCTGCAGATGGAATGAGAGGAGGAAAAAGAAACAAATGCAGACTTCACAAATACATATTAAACCAGTTATTCTTTTTGAAGCAAAGTTTGGCCTAAGTTCAGCTTGTTGACACTGACTGAAGGACTCTGTGTGCTGACTGTTGAAGCTCATTTGTTTTGGAAGAGCTGCTTGTGTGTTGCTCTGATTAATGCTCGTTGCTTTCCTTCTCTCTCTCCTTTATGGAAGTCAAGCTAATTTGGATTCACTGGCATCGCAAAGGCAAGCAACAGTTCAGTGACCCAATTGTGTAGTCTAAGAACAATGATGTTTTTTCCTGTAAAGAAGGAATTCCTGGACCTGACTTTCAGTGATCACAGAGGGGCACTTTCAAGGCTGGAGCTTCCAGGAAAAAGCCTTATACATACTTCAGATTTGCAGATAGATCTTTTTACTGGGGGATCAGCAATAAAGAGCTGGCCTCAACTTTTGCCCAAATAACTCATTGGAACTTGAAAAAGAAAAAGAATATTTGGATTTCAGAATCACTTTCTTGTATTCTAGTACTCATTGTTACATACAGTGTAAATTGTCAATCTCTTAGAGTCATAGAGTTATTAAGGTTGGCAAAAACTACTAAGATCATCTACTCCAACCATCAGCCCATCACCACCATGCCCACTAACCGTGTCCCTCAGTGCTGTATCCAACCCGAGCCTCCT
This sequence comes from Centrocercus urophasianus, assembly GCF_019232065.1. NCBI lineage: Eukaryota > Metazoa > Chordata > Aves > Galliformes > Phasianidae > Centrocercus > Centrocercus urophasianus. The sequence continues at coordinate 1,784,859 of NW_024884253.1, forward strand.
CTGGTGCAACTTTAGGCCATTACCTTTCATCTTATCACTGCTACCTTGGAGAAGAGGATGATTGCCACCTTTCAGGGAGTTGTAGAGACTATGAGGTCTCCCCTGAGCCTCCTTTTCTCCACAGTATACAATGACAGATCCCTCAATCTTGTTCCCTTTTGATGCTGTTGCTTTGCTATGTCTGTCAAAAGTATGAATGTGGCTGAGTTTGCTGCTTCTTTGGGTAATTAGCACTTGTTATTTGGAGGATTATGAAGTTGTTTCTTCATCTGGCAGTTTCTGCCTGTGGAAGTGATGGGAGATGAATTAAAGGCTGCAGTAGGAGCTCAGAGCTCTGTAAGGACTCCAAGCAAAAGCTGATACTGAAGTGACTGTGTAATTACACAATAAAACCTTAATCTCTCCCTTTAGCAGCTTAAGGAAAGTTTGCTGCCATCCAGAGTCCTTATGGTCTTGTGCAGTTATCTCCAGTTAATAGAAAAGTCCTACCTAAACTGGCTTAACCCCACAGATGTGCCCAGCTTGCAGTGGTCATGACACTGAACTTGCCAGAGTTCAAGAAGCATCTGGACAGTGCTCTCAGATATATGGTTCGGTTTTTGGGTGGTCCTGTGTGGAGCCAGGAGTTGGACTTGATGATCCTTATGGGTTTCTTCCATGTAAGGATACTCTGATTCTATGATTTCCATTCAGGACTTATTTCTTCAACTTCAGTGTTACAGCATTTTTCTCCTACAACACTGGTGTTCTTTCCACATTTTTCTCTCTCCCTTCAAGCCATATCTTTTCATTTTCTCTCACAATCCCAATCTCTTCATGCTCTCCTGTCGGATGCTTTCCAGCAACACTCCTTCCTCAAACACTTCTTTCTCAATAATCCCACTAATTTGCTTGCGCCAGGTTGCTCAACACCTACCCCATATGGATGTTTGGCTGAATCACCTGTCAGATGTGCCCTCACATACTGCTACACTGCATTTAGGCTCCTTTTCCCATTGAGTTGCTGTGCAAGGTGCACAGTGCTTCATGCAATTAAATGGCATTGCTCTTTAGCTTTTTTCAACAAATAGACAGAAGCAGCAGGTAAGTGGTATAAAACCTATGGTTCCCTTTCTCCTTGCTCTGCTGGCTCGCTGTGACAGATGAGCTCAGATTCTGGAGTGTTATATTTTGAGGCAACTTCTGTTTGCATGTGTTTTGTTGTTGTTATTGTTGTTGTTGTTTTACTGTATTTTAGTGTAACCCATTTGCAAAACAGCTGCTTACCATAGGAAATTGGTGTTCAAGTCAGCGGCAGTACAAGTGATAAATGAGCTGTGTGAATGCAGCAACTTAACCCCAGTGAGGACTGAGACATACCATTTATTTAAATCTCTCATTTTATTCTGTAAATAATGGACCTACGAGATCAGAGATCTATTGGGGCAGGATTTGTGTAGAGATTTTTGTAGTTGGGAGCTATTGCAGGCAACGTCTTACAGGTGTTCTGTAATCACAGCTGAACATCTCTTTGTTTGTACGATCAAAAAGAGAGTTTACTCAGACGATTGATAGTTTAATAGGTTTTGGTTTTTTTTCCTTTTATTATAAGCTGTGGCCTGAAGGCTTTTTGGAAGATAAAAAAAAAATTCTCAGTTATGAGCTTTTAAGAGTAATCATTGCTTTCTCAAGTAGGAAGCAAAAAGAGCAATAGAGCAGAGGGAAAGGATGTGATAGAAGGGGTGGGAGCATGGTTAGCAGTGAGGCATTGCTGATGGAACTGCTCTGGCTGGCATGAGAATGAGTGTGTAGCTGTAATGTTTAGAAATTTTTCATCAAATGGCCTTGGAATTATCCAGCACTGGGGCTGGACCACATCAAAATGAAGGAATGTTCATTACAGTGTACACAAATGTCTGGATTTGGTGTTTCAGTGGCAAAGGTTCTGTATGTGAGGGCTGAACAAGTGTGATCTGTGACTGTTCGGAGGCGGCAGAAGGAATTCACATCCTGTCTTTTGTTGTTCTATTTCATTTGTTTAACAAAATCTCTTTCCAGGGTACAATTGCATTTTGAGAGGTCAAAGATTTAAAAGCAATTTTCCCTCACTGACAGCAGCATAAAGTACTGAGTTACGTTTCTGTTAGTGACCTCATTTAACAGAAGAGTGAATGGAAATCCTTGGTAACTGAGTGGAAAACCAGATGTAGAGTTATCCTTGTGCCCAGTGGTGGCACATACAATCAATTGCATTGCCCAAAGGTTAAATCTTTGAGAAATGGTATTAAACGTGTCTTTTAATGGAGCTAGGAATAACAGGAAGTTAGGAATGTTAACACTGGAGATAGATACCTAACCTGACATCTGATGAAAACCAGGAATAGAAAAGAAGTATCCAGCTTTGAGTCCCAGCTGTACTGCCTGGAGCGATATTATGCTGGACTGTGATCTTGTCAGATCTCATCAAATAGCAAAATGGTCAGGTTTGGTCATTGTTCATACTGGAAACCTCCACTGAAAACCTTCACATACGGGTAGCAGAGCTTCCTTCTGTTCATTGGGTAGCACCTTCTGGTGATTCCTTTCTGGCACAGGGACATCATCCAAAAAGTCACACTGTTCCTGAGACTTCATCACATTTTGAGAATCAGTGTCAGTAAAGATATCAGGTTATTTTTGAAAGCAGCACAAAACAGCTGAACTGGGGACTTATATCCCATAGTGGAGAGTGACAGGACAAGGGGGGAATGGTTTTAAAATGAGATGGGGGAGTTTAGGTTAGATATTAGGAGGAAGGTTTTCACGCAGAGGGTGGTGATGTTCTGGAACAGGTTGCCCAAGGAGGCTGTGGATGCCCCATCCCTGGAGGCATTCAAGGCGAGGCTGGATGTGGCTCTGGGCAACCTGGTCTGGTAGTTGGCAACCCTGCACAAAGCAGAGGGGTTGAAACTGGATGATCATTGTGGTCCTTTTCATCCCAGGCCATTCTGTGATTCATTCTGTTATTCTATCCTGATTTCTGTGACTTAATATTTTACTTAGTTCACATAAGCTTCAGTCTATGAGCTCATCTTTTGAATAGGAACAATATATATGCTCATATAGTGAGCATAGGGTCAGCTTAGCTGACTTGATGCTTAAAATTTGGGCAGTTAGTGCAAACCAAACTGAGCTTCCTTTGCACACAGCTCTGGAAGACAGTTCATTCTGCTTCTCTTGGATACTGTACCTTGGTCTGTGATTACTCTGTTCACCTCAGAGGTGGACATTTGCATTGTTGCTAATGGAGAGGTACCTTCAAGGATGCACCTGTCAGGTAGCTGAGGCACAATTTGTTTGCATAAAAATAGAGATTTGATATCCTTCTGTGTAGGGCATCCAGCTGTGATCCTGGCTTCCACTATGGTAAGCTATTGTCCCACTGAAAAATCACAAATCACCTCTGCCAGTCATATTTAATTGTTACTGAGAACCTGGGGTGTCTTTAATTATCAGAAGTCGCCAAGAAAGCAAATGGGTATTCACCTACTGTTTGTTGGTTGTTTTGTTTTTTTTTTAATAACAATAACAATATCAGTCATGAAAGGAAAATGTTACATAAGAAGAGAAAGAGTTATGGAAAATGAAATTGCATTTGCTTCTATTTTGGCAAAGCCAAAATTTCGTTCAAGTTATTTTCCATATTCCTAAAGGAAATCACAGGCTTGATAAGATGCATTTGTAGTATAGCTATAAGGTCTTGGCCCCGTACTATCAGATTTTGCAAACAGGAATAGTTAAAAACAAGTCAGCAAATGAGAGAGTCTTATTAAACCTGACTTGAGCAATATGCAAAACTCTTGAAGACATTTGAAACAAAGAATTAAAAGCATTGAGTTTGGTGGAGTGTGGGTCAAAATGTGGTTTCATTTCACTTTGAAAAAGTGATTGCATATCTTTATTTGTGAAGATAAAGAATTGTTGTAAACGAAAATAAGGACAGAGACTTGATTTCCTGGACTTTAAAAAACATTTTCTAAAATAATAGTGCATAAAGATTATCTTTATCTATAAAGTTCATAGAGGATGAGGTACAGCTGCTAGGCTGTATCTTCTTGGATAATCAACTGTAATTTGCCTTCAGTTCTTCATACATTGCACACAGCTCACCCATCTTTGGTCATTCCCATATTCCCTCCTGGCTGATGCATAGGCACATACCTGCAACAGTTTGGGGATGGCAGGTCTCCTTGTCATTTCTTCTCATGGAATATGGCGACTAAGCACAGCTCTGATTTGCTTTTGTGATCAGATGACACCAAAATGTCTACACCTGGTCCATAGCCACATGGCATGCACCAGGGCTTCTCCAGATAGATGAAGGAGTCATCTTGGTTGGGATTTAGTTTTAAATGAAGATATATGATCTTATCTGACTACACATAGGGACCTGCATTTGAATTAAGGGTCTGTAGCCCTGTGGTTTCTGATGGAAATTGATTGTACAGTTTAGCTGCCACAACATTGTCATCTACTGTCATTTGAGATGCACTTGGGAATCCCAAACAGACATATAAGGCTGACATATGTGAGAGACTTACTACAGGAAACCCACAACCTTGTAACCTTCTTGGCTAGCACTGGGAAGCCAGTTGATACTAGGATGCTTTTAGGTGATCAGCTAAATTGCCAACTCAACACCATAACAGATGCTGGAAAAAGCTTCATCTAATGCTCCAGTAAATGTCTTCTTTGAAGCTATCTGATTCACTGTCCAGTTTCCCAAAGGAAAGGTACTCCCATGACTGTACTGGGCACTTCAGCATGAAAGTCTGTGTTTAGGTATGGGCATGTATTGCCAAATTAGTGAGAGTGAAAATTGAGTAAGTATAAAATTAAGAAAATGAACAGTCAGGCTGAGAGAGCTTGAACCATCTATATCCATCACAGGGCAGTTTCTGGCCTCATCCCACAGAGACCTTCACTGCAGGCCCATTCTGCCACACCTGGGCATTGACATCCAACATGTATTCTTGTACTAATATTTTTACAGAAATTAGAAGGGAAAAAAAAAAAAAAAAAAGATTATTGCTAAATATTGTTCTTCATATTTTATTGTACCCTAACATCAAGCAGAACATTTTTTTGGTCATTATGCTTGATAGTTAGAAAGCATCAGGAGAAATGGTTTTATCTCTTTGCTATTGATCATGATCCAAAAAAAACATGACTTCCCAGTGAGACAAACTTAAAGTGAAAAACTTCTAATTGGCTCTTTTTTTTTATTTTTCCAGGTACTTTTTGAACCTTAACTTTTAAACTAAAAATCAGTTACTCAGATGTATTTTTAAATTTTCTTTAACAGAAAATGAGTGTTTTGAAGACATTGCACATCACAGAGAAAGTTTGTTGTGGGTTTTTGTCGTCTAATAGATTAACAAAGTTTGGGATGTAGAGTCCTTGTGGACCTCCTACTTAACAAATGAGTCATTCAATTGCGGTCTTCTCCCTCTGTACTCTGCCCTTGTGAGGCCCCATCTGGAGTACTGTGTCCAGGTTTGAGGCCCCCAATACAAGAAAGACAGAGAGCTGTTGGAGAGGATCCAGAGGAGGGCTACAAGGATGATCAGAAGGCTGGAGTACCTTCCCTATAAAGACAGCCTGAAGGAGCTGTGTTTGTTCAGCTTGGAGAAGAGAAGGCTGTGGGGTGACCTCATTGCAGCCTTTCAGTAGCTAAAGGCAGCCTATAAACAGGAGAGGTGTTTTGAAAGGATAGATAACAAGAAGACAAGGGGAAATGGTTTGAAGTTGAAGGAAAGAAGATTTAGGTTGGATATCAAAGGGAAGTTCTTTACTATGAGGGTGGTGAGGTGCTGGAACAGGCTGCCCAGAGAGGTTGTGAATGCCCCATCCCTGGAGGTGTTCAAGGTCAGGTCGGATGGGGCCCTGGGCAACCTGGTCTAGTATTAAATGGGGAGGTTGGTGGCCCTGCATGTGGCAGGGGGGTGTTGGAGCTTGATGATCCTTGAGGTCACTTCCAACCCAGGCCATTCTATGATCCTACGAACTACAATAAAAGAGATCCAGATTTTGTAGGCTCCTGAAATGGATTTAGTTGGAAAACATGCAGCTGATCCCTGCACTTTTAGCTCTGCAGGAAATAAGCATTGAATTTGTTTTGGTGCAGTTTTTTCTTTTTTGTAATTTGTTCAGGATAAGAGCAGAACGTTCATTGAGGCCATTGATTCAGGCAACAAAACGTTTGAAGAACCAAAAACGTACATGGTTGAATTAAACATTTTTCCTATGATGTCCATAAGCTGCACCTGTTTGGTACAGGATAAAATTACTTTATGGACAACCCTCCAGGTTTTTGTTGTTTTTGGTTTTTTTTTGCAAGTAGTCCTGTCCAGTTTATCATTCAAATACTGTTGTGCAGCCATAAACTCAGTGAGGCCTGCCAGGTAAGCCAGTTACCAGCTCTGTCTCAGTAGCAGCTCCAATTTTATCATTACCGTTGTCTGTGTTTCCTACTAAATGAATCACTAGCCAGAAAGCTCTTCTGGCTTGGTTGTTTTGTTTCAATAAACAGTTCATATGAAAAATTACGTCAATGATCTCAGTGCAATTAAACTAATCTAAAAATGTAGGAGATGGAAGCTGCACTTGGAAAGTCTCATCATTGTTCTGAGTGAATGGGGAGATACTTGCAGATATTCACCCAAATGAAAATCTGCTAGTAGGTTTTGGTTTCCCTAGGAGCATTCAAAAAGCTGAATAGCTCACTTTGCTTAGTTCTGCTCAAACCATGAGCAGTATCAGTCTTTTGGTTTTCTATTTGGTTCTTCTAGTAGAAAGAAAATCTGAACTTGGGCTTATTTTAACCACTGAAGTTAATCTTCAGGTAGTGTAAATGTGTGCAGCTGCCTGGAATAAAGATTTTTATAGCAGGTGAGAAATGTCCCCACTTTCGGTAATACTAAACTGAGTTGTATCTCTTCTCATCATTTATTTATTTATGCAAGGCTTGTGGAGGCCATCAGTGATTACTGTCAGCTTATATGCTTCTATATTGCTGTGTACCATTTTGGAAGAATGTTTTTGTCAACACTGAGACAAGTATTCCATTACACTACTGCTACGTTCTGATGAGAATCCATCATCAAACTATATTTTCCTGTTTAATAGTTTCACAGGAGAAACTGATGTAATTTTATGGATAGCTTGTCGTGGAGAAGGGCATCGTTAAATTCTCCTGGAGAAAAAGGGTTAAAATTGTTGCTAGAATTAATAAAAAGTATGCAACTTTCTACCAAGTAAGCATGCCCAGCTGGCATTTTCAGTGCAATCCTGCACTTCTGCTGTCTTTTTGGATAGCTAGTGGGGAGATCTTAGAGTGAGCTGGGATTGATGTATCCTGTGGAATTATCTGAAAAGACTAAGAAACATCTAAAGGAATTATGCCCTCTCCATATAATGCAACTTCGTTATGAAGTTTTATTAAGATGGCTCGTAAGAAAAAAATTGCATAGTGGGTCAAAAGTTCATTATAATTTAGAAGTCACAATAAATACTTCAGGAATTGTTTTTTTTTATTGGATGCACCTTGTGTGTATTCTCCATAGCTTGCTTGCTTTTTTTTTTTACTCCTGGTGAGGGACAACATATCATTCTTTTTTATAGACAGTAGCACTGTCCATTTATGAGAAACAATTCTTACATCAGTTCTTTTTTACTGTAGAAGACATTTTTCTTACATAGATCTCAAACTTATAAAAAAGTAAAATAAACTCCATTTTTATTTATCTGTAGTCTTTAGAGTCTGTCCCAGTGGATATTACTCTTTTCTGATTTTTTTTTTTTCTTTTCTTTTAAAGAAAAGAAATCATCTGCAAGGATATAGTAACTTAAGGTTTTCAATGATGTCAAAGGCATATTTCTCTTTGCCATTAATGGGAGTAGAATAGAGCTCTATCTACTATGAAGGTGATACTTGCTGATTTAATAGTACTGGGCAGTTTGTTTTTTCAGAGTAGAGGAATCTGAAATTCTGCTTATGGTCTCAAGCTTTCCCTGATGCTCTCCTCAGTTGTGTCTTTAAAAGGTAATGGAGTTATTATTGAATATTTAGAAGTATAAGAATGTAATGATTATCTTCAGCTATCACCAACATCATCAAACATTTCACAATCAAATTTTGCTGTAAGTTCCAGTTTGTATGAGATGAAAGAAATATGAATGCCACATAGTAGTACATCCTTGTTGTCTTCCTTCTTCCTGGGAAAGCATGGAGTACATATTTTCCCCAAGACTCAGAAACCACAGACCAAAGGGATCTCTTCCTGCCTTTAGTTTTAAGCCTTGTATTTCCAAGGCATTCTGTGGTTCTTATGCACTTCATTAGGGCAGTCATGATGCTATGTGAGCTAAAAGTCTTTGTCTGGAAATGCCTGCTACTTTCTGTTGTTTCTGAAGGGACTGTGGGACTATAGCTGGATCTACTAGCATATCATACTGCTACAATTTCTTATGTTGGTGATATTTTTGTCTATGTGTTTGTATACACAGGAATCAAATAACACAGTAAGCTGAAGGTTGCTGGGGAATTTCACACTGACCCGCATGATCTCAGTGAAATAATGATTTAATTCTGTTAGTGCTGGTAAAGGCTTCTGCAGGGCTATGCTGACTGGTGTTGGGCTCTCATTTCAAGGGACGGACAAGTTAATGAGATTGCAAAAGCAGCAGGAGTGATCTGAGGACTAGGAATCCTGACTGCAGAGGAGAGATTGCAAAAAGAGAGTTGGTTAGGCTAAAAAAGGCAAGATGTAGGGATGGTAACAGTGTACGGGTACAAAGAACTGTGCTGCAAAGGGAAAAGAATAATCGTTTCTTTTTTGTTTATTGCAGGTGGAAAACAAAAAAGAAGTAGTGGGATTAAATTGCAGCAGGAGAGAATCACAGTCAGTATTAAGAAGGAGCTACCTAATGATAAGGAACATGAAATACTTCTGGGAGAGGTTTTAGGGTCTTCAGTACCGGATATCTGTAACAGTATCTCGTGAAATGTATTTCAGGAATGATATTCAGATAATTGCTTTTATTCTTGCCTGTCAGATCACACTGCAAGATGCAGTGTAATCAGGATATGTTCATATTGTATCACAAACCATCATTATCTTATCAGAGGATGTTGCAGCCCTGAATTCTTTGATTTTTGTTCTCATCCACTCCTCCTCCCCCATGTCCTCCTCTCCAAAAAATAAAAATAAGAAAGAAAAAGGTGTCTTTCTTCTAGGCACCTTCTTTAGGGACCAAATTCACTGATGTGATTTGACAGAGGTGGTGAGACTCAGCATTTTCTGTCAACTTTCGTTAGAGTGGTTGTTGGTTACAAACCCTGTAAATCACTTTGCCTTGTCCAAACATTTTTTGCTTGGCTCTCAGATGTGTCCTGACTGTGGTTGACAATCATCCTTTGTTCTCAGAGCAAATTATAGAGTATGTAGTACTTTGGATGAGGTTGTTGAGCTACATAGGGATAGAAGGTGAAATGTGTGGGAGCCAGGTTGACATTGCACTCCTCTTGAAGAGTGACAGTTAATGATCATGTTTCACTTCATGAGCTGTTTGAATTCTGGGTTCTGATTATATCTGACCGGCATCAAAGATGGAAATAGGGAGGGTTTGTAGGGAGAAGAAAAACAAATGTGCTGATCTTACTTTAGGTGTCCCTGTTCATTTTATGGGAGTTGGACTAGATGATCTTCAAGGGTCCTTTCCAACTCAAATGATTCTATGATTCTGTGATGGTAGAAGTCAAGAAGGTAGAAATTAATCTATATTCTTCAAAGCAGAAAGGCTAAGGCCTGTCCTCTGGTTCCAAACACCTGGTTGTGTTCCCACAGTTGAATTGTCTCCTGTGCATGAAGAAGCTGACAGCTTCCAATGTGTCCGGGTAGAATGGTCCCTGAAACACGTTACTGTAGACCTGGGTTAATGGGAGAGCAGAACAAGGCTGCATCTCAAAGCATACCAAATTAAAGGGCATGGATGATGACAAGCTACCTTTTTTGCTTATGCCTTGTTCTGATTCTTAAAAGTTATCCTTCTGATCCATTTAGAAATGAACTCTGTGTTCTCCTTGAGGTCTTTTTTGACTAAGTAGATTTTTTTTTCTGCTTTGCTTTTTGGAAATATTTATAAACAGAAAATAAACTAGAAACTTTTTTGACCCACAGACTCTGAAGTAGTTGCTGTGGTTAGCAAGGATATTGCACAGTTGTTTTACCTTTGGTGATGCTTTTTCGTGGCTGTGGAGGAATTATTGGTACAATATGAAAGGCACAGCTTTTTTCCATGCTAAGAAAAGATGTTAGAGGCAGCATGAACAGGCAGCTGATGCTGATGCACTATTTGGATGCTTTTACAGAGAATAATCCCATCTGAAACAAGGAAACAAATATATTCTACCTTGAATATACAGGTGATGATCCTTAATTGGCTATTAGCTTCCAGAAATGGCAACTAGAATTCACAGCTTTTAGAAATATATATGCTGGAGGAACAGAGAGAGGGAGAGATGACATATTTCTCTACCTGCCCAGAAATTCATTTCAGAGAGAAAAAGAATGCCAAATATAGGTACTGCTTGCATAAAGACAAATTGTATTGGCTGGGAGGACATTAAATTCTGTGTACTGCACATAAAGAAGGTTTAAATGTAGTAGAGGACCAGCAGCATGCAATAAAGTAAGACCTGAAAATCTGAGGATTTGGAAATGAGAACAGTGTGTGTGAGACCAGGCAGCAGATTGATCTGTGCAGTAGGAAATGAGGCCGCAGAGTAGTAGAAGGAGGTGAGAGACTGTCTAGTAGATCACGGCCTACACTGTTTTAAATGACATTTCTCTGTAATTACCCTGAATGCATGCAGTGCAAGAGCCACAAAGTCAGATTCTGCTCCTGATGTCATTGTCATCAATTGGAAGTAGCATCATGGAATTAGGCCAGAAATAATTTATTGTGAGGAGAAGAGGGTTTGTCCCACCCTTTCCAACTGCTGATTCTGAACTAAGTGAGGGATACTTTCTCCTTTTTCATCCCCAAGCTATTGCTTTACTGAACAAAACTGTAACAAACTCACTGAAAGGAGGTTGTAGCAAGGTGGGGGTCAGCCTCCTTTCACACATAACAGCGATGGGACAAAATCTGGTGCACCAGATGAGGTTCAGGTTAGATATCAGGAAAAATGTCTTCTCAGGAAATGTAGTAAGGCATTGGAACAGGCTGCCCAGGGAGGTGGTGGAGTCACTGTCCCTAGAGGTGTTTACGAAGTGTGGAGATGTGACACTGTGGGAATGGTGGGAATAGGCCAACAGTTGGACTTGATCTTAGTGCTTTTTTCCCACCTTAATAATTCTGTGATTCTATGAAATATTTGCAGTGTTTGCTGGCTATGGCACAGTGTGCTGCAAAGCATCCTGCTGCATCAATAACCATTACCATATACGTCCAGGGGCTATCAGGAATTAGATTACTTCTGCATCGTGCATCTCTAGACTCCTTCAGTAGCATTGCCTTCAGCAACAGGTAGCATAGGTATTGGTTTACTGTTATACTGTAGCCTCCCTTGTGTTTTAGCATCCAAAGGCAATTAGGATTGAACAATGGAAAGATGTGTTTGAATCAGTGTTCTCAAATAGATCATAAAATTCTGGTGTATATGCTCTGTTTTCAGAAGGGGATCGATTGTTGACCACCACATAGCCAATTACAAATGTCTCTTCAGTGAAAAACAAGTGTATACTTGTAGGGCAAAACAGCCTCATAGGAGTTTTCTGGTCTGCCTGTTATAAATACAGTTTCAATGCCTAAAAAAGTGTCTGTTCCCACAACACTTAGAAAGATAAAAAAAAAAAAGGATCACTTCAGATTTACAGAAGACCAGTAAAAGAAGGACACATCTCCAGAAGGGAAGACATAGTTTTGACTCTATGCTCTAATCCTCTGTCTCTTCACCTTCTATTTTAATATTATAGCTAGTTTTCTATCCCTTTAGGTTGCTTATTTCCACAGAACAGAGATAAGGATTTTCAAACATATGCTACAATCATAGAATCATTAAGGTTGGAAAAAACTATAGGATCCCCAAGTGTGTTCAAGAAACGTTTAGATACTGTACTAAGGGACATGGTTTAGCAGTGAAATATTGCTGGTAGGTGGATCTTTGGACTAGATGATCTTGCAGGTCTTTTCCAACCTCGGTGATTCTACGATTCTACTGTTCTAAGTCCAACCATCAGTGCATCACCACCATGCTCACTAAAGAATGTTATTTCACTTCCTCATCTGTGTCTACAGAGAAGGAGCAACAAAACACTGAATCACTCCTTCTGAGCCAGGATTCATCCCACTGAAAGCCAAGATGGTCAGCAGATTCCTTTCCATTCACCAGCCTCTTATGTGTTTGAACCGACCAGGAGGAAGATGAACAATCTATTTAACAGACAGCATCATGATGTAGAAGTGCTTCAGTGAGTTTACATGAGTACCCAAAACACACTGACCTCTCTGTCACAGTGCTCATTGTGGGTTCATTAGCGATCTGAACAAAATGAGTAAATTTGCTTGCACCCTGTCAGAGCTGAACTGGTTCTGGCTTGTCACCTTGCTAACAAAATGTGCTGGTGTACTGGTACTTGAAAGCATCATCAGATATCAACTTGGTAAAAGCTGCAGATCAACAAAGCTCTGCTGAATTTTGCTGTGATAGCATAAGACATTACTGTTCCCAGAGCATTCAAAATTCATCAGGACAATATATAGTTCTATTAACACATCTGTTACTTAGGAACAAACAGCAGAAGTGTTGAGTCACCTTAGGCCTTAGGGATATGGGAAAGGCAAAGGTGTTAATCATGCCCTATAATTATTTATGTACGGTTTAGTTTATTTTTTCTGCTTTCAGTGGAAGAGGACTGTGTTGTAAATCCCATCATCTTTCTCATCACCCATTAATATCTTGGGTGTCCTGGAGTCACCCCTTGCAAGGATAGGTTCAGTAAGGTCCAAGTGTGTTTGCTGGTACCATTTTAGCTAGTTTGATTTGATTGTCTCCATATTTGAGATAAAAAGATGAGAACGTTACATATTCCTATAAAAACTATTCTTCATTTTCTCTGGCATCCTGATCAATTGCTTGAAGGGCACTGACAGTGTTTTTATTCTGAATCATTAAATCCTTCCTATCATGAAGTTAGTCCATTGGTTCTTGGTTTGACTAACTAATGAAACATTTGTCTCCTTTTTTTTACAGACTTCTTTGAAATTTATAGGCAAGTAACCTGTCTCCCATGGCTATATTTTCTCTTCCATTTCCTGTGCATTTCATCTGCTGGTAGATCTGGTTTACCAAACATTTCTATAACTGTGAGTTAACCCTCTAAATTCTTTATCTAGGATACAGGTCAACATACAGTCAAAAAGAAGGAAGAAATGAGTCTATCCCAGTTTTCTATGGTGTCAGAAGATGCCAAAAAATGGTAGAAGAGGATAGGTGTGACTCTTGGAAAAGTGGACATGGTTGTGATGAGTTGATGGTTGCAGTAGATGACCTTAGTGATCTTTTCTAACCTAAATGATTCTGTGCAGAAAGAACAGCATGATGGAATGACACTGTCCTGCTACATGCACCTTGGCAGAAATTTGGAGTTTCTAGTGTAAAATTGCTGGAAAATTTTCCGCCATTGTGGAAACAGTATTTGGTTGTTGATGCATCGACAGGCACAGATTAAAGTAGTATGGTGGATAATCTTTCCTAGATCCTAGAGCATCGCACCACGTAGGTATTGAGTTATGTTGTATTTCTTGCATTACCCTTGTTGTAAACCAGGAGTTGTTACCTACTAGGTTTAGCCATCCCTGTCATCTCCAGGAGAAGAGAGGAGGGGATAACTGCCACTAGTAGCTCTTCCTTTATTAGAGCAGATGTCAACACTTTTAGTTTGCCTAAAATGAGTGAGTACTTTCAGTTCTTTTATAGAATGCTCTTTTCCGGACTAATGCATAAAAATCCAGTGAGATTCGTGTGTACACATCCATGACTTCAGCTTGCCCTATGGGGGAGATGTCTTTGTGACCTCAGCTGGTGAGTGTGCAGTACCCAGAAGCATTGAGTCTGCGGTAGTCCTTGTAATTCTTACCCTGCTTGCACAGCAGCAGATGCTGCTCTTGACATCAAGCTAACCTTCTGCTGAATCTCACTCTTTTTATTTGTTTTATTATTTATCCTCCATGGCATTCTCCATCAGAGCCCATCAGTGGTTCCCTTAAAATTTTTCATTCCTATGTCTCCAAGTTCTCTTGGTCTGAACTTGTATGTAGTTTTATTTTTCACTCTTTTCTTTCTTCCTTTCTCTCTTCCTTTTTTTTTTTTTCTTTTTCTTTTTTCTCTCCCAGCCAAACAGAAAATAGCCTTTCACCCTGAACAGCTGCTTTCCCCCTGTGCTTTTACACTCAAATCTACCTCAAACTGAGGAGTGAACACAAAGAACCAATTGCAATAATGTGACTCTCTGAAGCACTTAGAAAGTTCCTTGATATTTCATCATGCAAGCTTTTTTTCTCACATTTACAATCAACGATATTTCCTGTTTTTCACTTGGTGAAGTTCTTCAGATGTTACTCAGTATTCAAGGAGTGCTAGAGGTGATAGTGTGAAAGTCAGCATGTTTCACCTTCAAAATCACATTTATATTTGACAGAATAGCGTAATTCAGGAGCTTTCAGACTTAGAGTCATGAAAAATTTGTGCCATCCTCCTTTACCAAAGGTTATCTAGAGTACCAAACAGCATTAGAAATAAAAGAGCTATTTACTGTTTAAGTGTGCTGTATTCTGGGTCTCAGTGAACAAAAGTTTAAATGAGGGTGATGAAACCTCCTCTTCTTGTACAGTTGCCCAGCATGAATCTGTTCTTGGGGTGTAATGAATGTGAGGCAGAGTACATTCACGGTTACAGGGCCCAACTTTGTACAGGCAGAGTACATTCAAGGTTACAGGGCTCAACTTTGTACAGGATGGACAACATTTTCACAGAGCAGTTCCCAGTTTTCATTACATTTCTCCTACCCATTTTTACCTTCTCTTTGTGGCATGCTTTGGAGTGTGACTCCGTCAGGCTCTCTTTCTACCTCATTTATCTGTGGTCAAAAATTTAACAATGAGTATTGCAAGTAGTGCTGCAAAATAATCTTCGTTTTCCCCCTGGCAACTGCCTGAATGTTTCACTGAGCGAAATAGGTAAGTGCCTACTCTTCTTCAAGGCAGGTAACCAGTGCCCTCCTGCCCATCCTTGTTACAGCTGCGACTGATAGGCATGAGGTTGATGCATCAGGACTGGGTTTTGAGCCTCAGCAAATCCTTCTCCCTCCTTACGGGAGGGGGGGGGGGGTCAAGAGACACAGCTGTTCTCAATAATTAGAATAATACACATAAAAATTAGAATAATAAATAAAATCCAAATCGCTTGTTTTCTTTTTTTTTTTTTTTTTGTAGTCCAACCTCTGGCATTCACTGAATATCATTCCTCTGCTTGTTTTGAAGTCTTCAGACATGTAGATGTGGCACTGAAGGATGTGGTTTAGTGGGGTTGGTGGTAATGGGTTGATGGTTGGACTCAGTGATCTTAGTAGTCTTTTCCAACCTAATGCACGTATGAAAAGGAAAAGCACAGTTGTGGTTGCTTTTTCCCCCCACTGAAGTAATGTGACTGTTTGACATACCATACTTGTACCCTTGTCTTGCATTTCTAATTCTTTTAAGCCCAAATTATGAAAGTTATTGAAGAAAAGTAGTTTTTGCTGGATTGTGTGAGACAGAAAATTTTTTACTACTGGTTCAAAACTGCATGTCATATCCAGTTTATGCTGAAGAATGGTACCTCAGGGAGATGTGCGTTTGAGTAAAGCAGCTTGAAACATAGCCTAATTGAAGTATAAGGTTCTTTAATTGCATTAATGAAGTTCTTAATCGGATTAAAACAATTGTTTCTTTCTCTTTTATCTTGCAGCTTTTCTCTTTCCTCACACAAATTCCATAATTATATCTGCTTGTGCTTATATCCATTTACAAGCGCATCTAAAAACCAAGGTGTTACTATTTCCAGTTCACCTCCTAACACAGAATCATCTATAGAAGTAGAACTTCTTAAGAATTTTTTTCAGTTTACTAGATGAGTTGTTTTCTGCTGTGTCTTCGAAAAATAGGAGGAGTTGACCAAAAAGAAGGAGGAAAACAAAGCAAATAAACAAAGGATCCTTGCTATATGGACTAGTTAGAAAGCTAAATGAGAGATGGTTTCTGTAGCACAATTTACAGCTAAGCACGGGTGGATTTTGGTGTCAGATTCCCTTGTATCAATTTGGAATGAGTACATGTAATGAGATTATTTTCCTTACTTGTTTTGTTATAGTCCTCTTCACTTCGCTTCTCATTTGTAGTAGATTTTCGGAAATGATGGAAATGGACTGAAGGAAGAAATTTGGCTCCAGTTTCTTCCATAGCACTGTTGGAGTAAATGCGGAAATCAGTACTTGCTTCAGGGCACTGAAAGCAGAACTTCACCCTCTGTGACTGGAAACATCCCCCCCACTCAGAAGAGCTGACATTTTTAATTTTCAGGTGCACCAGATGAAATTATCAGGATCTGTATTTCATTAAAGGGTACAATGGGCCTTAACAACTCAGAACTCTCTTAAAGGCAGCACTCTTGCAAGAGTCATTGAACTGATCTGATTATTATGAATTTGAATCATAGCGTTATGTCCCATCCCTGCTGTCTTCTGAGAGCTGTAAATTCAGCTGTTGACTTTTTTCCCTCTACAAGGAAAGTGCTGGTTTTCTTTGCAGTCCCTTTAAATCTGTGTATCTTCACATTCTCATCGCACATGCTGTAGTTTCTCTTCTGTGTTTCTATTATACATTCATTTTACTGCAAAATAAGAAAATGACCTTGGACAAAAATTTAAACCAGTGTCTTCTCACAGAATAAATGTGAGGTTGGCGTGGAAAGGGAGCAACTGAGCTATTGCAAAGTGTTTAAAGGAAAAATAAATCAATGCAAGTAAAATGTAAATGCATCGTAGGTCATTTTTCAACTTTATATCACTCCAGTCTGACAATTACTGATGTAGGTATAGATACAGGTCCTTAAACACTCCTTAAAACTACAGAAGGGTGAAATCATCTCAAGAAACTCAGTCTCTCTGAAAATTTTGTTACTTACTCGTTCTGTAAGTCAGATTCTCCTCTAAGGCCTTGAAGGTTTATGCTTTCATCTCAAACACCATGTTGGGCCATGTCTGATGTACTGATCTCATAAATTTTGAGAATGAGAAAAAAGGAAATACTAGTTCATTACAGAGTTGGAAAACTGGCATGTAAAAGTAATTCACTTGAACTTAGTGGGGTTTTTTGTTTGTTTTGGTTTGGTTTTTTTGTAGGGGAAGAATATGAGTAACCTGACCAAAAAAAAACCCAAACAAATACTCAGCTAGATGCCTCCACCTGAAACGGTTACCTAATTTTGTTTTGTAATCAAGGGATGGAAATAGGTATTTTCACACACAACTTACAGGAAGCCAGTGCAGTGAAACACGGAAATGTTATTTATTTTAAATAGAACTAATCTTTGTGACTTGCTCTCACTCATACTCAGTGTCTCATAGATTTTGCCCACCCTTCAACAGCCATGTACCGTAATGATGTTAATCATAACATCAGAATCATCGCATAGTGTGGCCATATCATCCCGTGTGGGACAGGACTAACAACACTAGCTCATGATGTCTGTGAGTTATCTATGAGTGTCATTTTTGTAGTCCTTTCTCTAATGCTTCTTCTTATACTTCCTCATGCATGAATTTCTATTTATGCTTCTTTCAGACCAAGGTTAATTTTACAAACAGTTAGAAGTTAATCTCACCTCACAGGAGATATCTAAAATTTATCAGGTGAACAGCTCACCTAGAAAACCTGTTTCCTCTTCCTGACTGCAGAGAGCTGAGGATGCCTGGGATGATTGGATTTATCTCACTCCAGATCTGTGCTAACCTGATTGTCAAGGTTTGCTTTGCACTCAGTGAGAAAGGTTAGTGCTTTTACAGGGTGTCACCATCCTCATTATGAAGATCCACTTCAGGTTGCAATGACTTGCATTCTCGAGGACAATTAATTTGGTTAATCACTTCACTTTTAGATTTCTAAAGCCAAATGAGTTGAAACTCACACAATCTACCTTTAGACCCTCTGTAACCCAAGTTGATCTCCGTAAAGGAAATCAATTTTCCCACTCTAGTTGTACAGGAGACAAGATGACAAAATCAGAGCAATCCATTGTACCTAAGCTGCTAGACTTTGCTTCAGTGTCTTACATTGTTATGTCTCTGATGTAGCTGTTCTCCCTCCTGAATCTAGCTGATATCTCTTTATAGTGCTGATCTATCAAGATGTGCTAGCTTTCATGACCGCTACCACAGATTTCCAGGATAGCTTTCAGAAGATCTCACAAGAGATATGCAAGCTGGCAATTACATCTTGCCTTTTCCAAGTAAACATCCTAGTGATAAGAATTTTTCTTCTTCTGAATTGGCCAGGTTTTATCTCAATAGAGATACACTATGACCAAATAAACTTGTCTTGAAGTTCTAAAATAGGAGATGGAGAGGAGTGGAAGAGTGTTATAAACATTCACCTTCCGTTACTGCCAAATAAGTAGTAAGTAGTAAGGTGCAGAAGTTCTGACAATTTTCTTCGTTCAGTATAGTCATGAACTGGGGATTTCATTCAAACAATTGCAGTACTGCATAATTTTTTATCTTAGTGGCACGAGGCAAACCTTCAGTGGGAAGGATTTGTCAATAAAGTTGTAGGTGCCTTTTTATGCTTGTCTGAAGAAAGATAAACGAATGTATAGAGGAACGAATGATTATTTATATAAAGTTTCGTTGATGAAATGTAACTTAAATGAACAGAAGCTGTACATTCAGTACCTAATGACTTCCCAAGTGAATTAATTAGTGTCTTGTTTGCTTGATTTTTATACAGGTGTATCTGCAGCACCACATTCATAGAATAACAGAATCATAGAACAGTTTGAATTAGAAGGGACCATTAAGGGTGATTTAGTCCATCTCCTTTGCAGTGAACAGGGACACCCACAGCTAGATCATATTGCTCAGAGCCTCATCCAAACTGACCTTGAATGTCTCCAAAGACAGGGCAAACTCAGAACTCAGTCAGCACTGCACTACAGTGGATAAAGCAATAGGATGGTGGTACAGCTCACTGTAAAACACAAATATGGACTATGACTAATCTTTGAGACTTTCAGTAAAGTACAGAGAGACCTTTTCTCCCGCATGTGGATGCCCCGTTCCTGGAGGTGTTCAAGACGAGGTTGGATGGGGCTGTGGACAGCCTGGTC
The DNA here is from genome assembly GCF_019232065.1 of Centrocercus urophasianus. Lineage (NCBI taxonomy): Eukaryota > Metazoa > Chordata > Aves > Galliformes > Phasianidae > Centrocercus > Centrocercus urophasianus. The sequence goes on from NW_024884253.1 coordinate 1,804,303, forward strand.
AAGTATTAAATGTAGAGGTTGGAGGCCCTGCCTGTGCAAGGGAGGTTGCAGCTTAATGGCCCTTGAGGTCCCATTAAACAGCAAAGAATTAATTCCTGCAGAACTCCATTCTTACAGGGCTAAGAGAAAACAAGAAGGGATAAAACAAATTTGTCGGAATGTGCCCGTTTGTCCATAACACGAGAGCAGTTAGAGAGAGAGGAGAGAGGACCATTATGCACACAAAACACAACTACAGCTGTTGGGTGTGTGAGGAGCCCAGTAGAGGGAGGTTGTTGTCATTCCCAGGGCCTAAGCTGCAACTCGCATTCACCAGTATCTGAACAGCCCCAGAAATAATGACCTTAAGTGGCGTTATTTAACTGAAAAACTGACTCAACGGAGATCAGATCTGCCGTCCTAATGATAAACATACTCACTGATCTCAGAAAATAAAAAGATGGTGAGGAAAATTATATTTAGAAAAATAATAAATTTGTGGGCAGTTCTGCTGTTGCAGAGGCAGGAGCCGCATAACTGCATTAGATGGACTGCCATGTTCTTCTCCTCTTGGGATGTATTTGTGCATCGCCTTCAGAAAATATACGGCACGTTGCATAGATGTTCTGCAGCAAAATCTGCGTCCTGTTGATGTATGTGATATCATAATGTCATAGGGTCCTTTTCTGTCAAACCAAAACTATACAGCTGCTCCCTGTGATATTTAGTTCTTTTTATGTAACTGGCTTGCAGAAGGAAATGTATGTATCTATTCCACCGTGAATGGACATTTCAGCAGGTGTCAGGTTGTAAAATCATTTTACACCACTTCTTCGAGGCAGTTTATGATCACTGGATATTGTGCCTTTGGTCCATGATATGGGGCATTGCCATATTGATTAAGTGCCTTAGGCTGTTACAGAGGGAAAAATAAGGATTTTTAATCAATAGACCTGCACTTTAGTTACCGTTCCTGTCAAGTTCGAACAGAAATAGCTCGGGAAAGGGGCAGCCTCTCATGCAGTTTGTAGGAATTAAAGCTTGAAGAAAGCCAAATAATGCCTTTCCAGCCCTGTGAGTGATGATAGTCAATTTGACAATCATAGGTATCAAGATTGAGATACCATATCAGCATGGCTTAGGGATTCAGAATGGAGTACCCATGAAGTCATGGGTAAATACAAGTGGAATTAATGCTGTTGATTCCAGATGCTGAGGATTACAGGGATTACTTATCTCTCAAAACAAAGCATCCCATTTAGTGAGCTGGTTCAGGGGACAAGTCTCTTCACTTAGATGCTAGAGCAAAAGAAAAGTTTTCACAGGAGTGCCTGACTTTGTTATTGAAACTCATGACTGTCATGTTTTCTTGCTATTTTTTTCCTCTTATTACGTAAGGCCTGTATTTTTGGGAACTGAGAGATATATTGGAGATACTTGGGGATGTTCCCCGAGGAGTAGTCACACATAGGATTTATCTCGCTTCATTTTAATTGCTTTCATTGTAAAAGTGTACATTCACACTTACATCCAATGCTTTCCTTTCAGTCTGTACACAGTAACACACACTTTTAGAGAACAGTTTGTCCCATCTATTTTCAACATTTATCCCTGGCTGAGATTGTCCATAACAGTCTTATCCATCTGCTGCCTGTCTCTCCCCATTGCCAAGAAAATTAAAAAAAAATGAACATGGAGTATCTAGTTCTGAAGAATACTTCCACCCAATGGTCTAGAACAGGCTAACCGTGTCCAGTGGCTACAGGAAGAGGTTTTAATTCTATGTTAGAATGGTGAAGGAGAGACATCTTTTTCTTTTACATTTTAAAATGGATTTTGAAAAATTCAAGGTTAGAAATGACACAACATATAAAGGAACTAGAAATATATATAGATTATAAGAATGAAGACAGAGGAAATGTTATTACTCTGTTCTGATATGGTCCTTGCGAAGTGGAAGAATAAAGATTAAAAAATACTGAGCATTCAGAATTCTCAGAATAAAATAACAAGAATCAAGCTTTAGAAACTGGAGCCAGACACTTTCCAGGTGGAGGGAAGACATATACTTCATTATTTTTAACAGTAAGTGTAATGAACAGCTGGTGGTTATTACCAAAGGAACACTATTTTTTCATCAGTGCTCTTCTGATGTGTTCCAGTCTTGGGTGGAAGCCTTATTGAATAATTTCTCTGAGGAAGTGATTTATACCTGATGCGTAGGAAATGTGTGATGCAAAGGCAGACAGGCTAGATTAATTAAGATGACTTAATTGTCCCTCTGCATCCCTAGGCTGCAGGAATTCACAACAGAACTTCTTTTTGAGAAAAGTAACACAAAATTGCATGTCCCATTCTCTTTGTGCTAACACGGATCTCACGTAATTGAGATATACTTGTTATTTGCTGCCTGCCTTTGTTTATCTATTTTACTACAGCATAAAAAAAGGAATTGGTTCTTGAAGTTTGGTAATCTTTAGTAATTATTTGTCTGGGTGGAAAGGGCTGATGTATGTATTCCAGAACAAATATAGCTTGACAGCGTACAAGCTGTTAAGACAACTTGACCTTTGCATGTCTGTTCTATGAATAGTAAGCTCAATTAGCTGTAATACTTCCAGGTCCTGTAGCACCATTAGGAAATGCCTTATTCAGCTAAAACTGCATTTATTTATTTGTTTGTTTGTCTGTTTTGGTCAGCAGAAAAAAGCATTTGAGTGTTCGTTGTAAATATTGCCAGCATTAAGGGGAAGACTCTCATATTGAGCAAGGGCTAATATTAATTAGCATTATTCCTTAAATACAAAATAAATACATCCCATCACATCCAGAATCCTCAGGGCTAGAGTTTAGCCACTTGGGTTCAAGACAAGTTTCGGCATTGACTGTTAGCAGTCTTTTGTAGTAAACTTTGTCCTGACATGTTGCACTGTAAAAATCTTCTGAAATCACCAACCCTTTCTATAAACGTAGGGGAAACGTTCCAGAAAAAAAGGCTGATTTATGGAATAGTGAATACTGGGTATACCTGATCTGTCATGTCCATACGTGTTATTTAATGCCTCAGTTTATCCCACTGTGAGTTGATGCTATATGCAAGTAACTTGGGGAAAGTCCTTGAAGTCCTCATGGTATTTCCAAGAGAATTTAAATATCGGAGAAATTAAAAACAAAGATAAATTGTGTTTTCACAGGAGCAACCCAGTGAAAATGAGATGGTTTTGTATATATGGTTTCTCAGATTTTGGTGGACTGCAAGATGAATGTGCTTAATAGTACAGTTTTTACATGTCGATGTTACAGTCCATGAAAAGTACTTGAAGGGAGCTTACAAGCAAGATTGGGACCAACTTTTTGTGTGTTCTGATAGTGATAGAAAAAGGGGAATGGCTTTAGACTAAAAGAGGAGAGATTTAAGGGAGATGTTAGTAAGAAATTCTTTACTCAGAAGGTAGTGAGACACTGGCAACAGCTGCCTAGAGAAGCTATGGATGTCTCATCCTTGGAGGCATTCAAGGCCAGGCTGAATGGGGTTTTAAGCAACCTAATCTAGTAGGAGGTATCCCTGCTTATAGCAGGGGGGTTGGAACTAGATGATCTTAAAGGTCCATTCCAACCCAAACCATTCTATGATTCTATGAAATAGTCAAGACAAAGGAGAGGGAAGGAGTGTATGTGTCTTTGTTTTAGTGACAACTAATAAATGTTAAAGAGATTGCTCAAAGTTGTGTAAAGAATCAATCAAAAGACACTAAAATCCTGAATTCAACCCTGTCTCTACCTCATCTTATCCAATATCTGACTAATGACTATGGACACCTTGCCCTTGACCTCTCAGTTTTCAGTAGTATATCATGTGATTTTATCAAGTGGTACACATCTGAGGATTTGGGTTGTGTGCCCTATACTCATCATACATTTTTCAGTTCTGAATTTTCTTCTTTTAGAACCCAAATACTTTTTATTTGCTATCATAGCATCTTACTGGGAGAAAGCGAAGAGAGATTAAAATGGTTTCAAGAGCTGTTCCTGAGATGCTCTGCATTGTTTTTTATGGAACTGTCATTTTAACTGTGTTTTCTGTCTTATTTCTCATAGCTTTCCCATGAAAGCCAGTCTTCAAGTGCAGGCATGGTTTTACATTGATTTTTTTCTCTGTTGTCTTTCGATGACCCCTTTTGAACTGTGAACTCAGAGTTTCAGCTTGGTTGTGAAGGGTTTTTATTCCTATCATGCTGACTGTAACTGTGGATTAAACAGTTCAGTGTGACAGGTATTTGATCTTTCTCCTCTGCAAACAACAAATATGACTTCCTACTCCTTATTAAACTGAAGTTTGTTTCTAAATAGGAAATGTGTTCATAACTGACAACAAATTGTTTGCATTTATGCCATGAGATGGAGGAGCAAAAAATGTGTGTGCCTTGATTCAACATGATATGGCTTTTGTCTTTGCAAAGGCAAAGATCTCCACATCTCATATTTTGTATGTATACTATGTGCATACTATATATATACTGTACATATTCTGTATGTATACTATAATAAAATAACTTTATGTGGTAGTGAAGGGACAGAAAATGTTTGCCTGAATTGTAGCAAAGCTTTCCATTGTACCCACAGTAAATCTGCACCCAAGTTAGGATGTTGCAGTCTGTGTAAGTGGGCAACTTGTGGGCAAAAACTGTATGTTTGTACACAGAGGTTAGTGGAAAGTGGGTCGTGCTCAACCTGGAGACCTATAACAAGAAGGCTGTTGTAAGGATTTCTTTTGGTACCTGTCCTGTTTAACATCTTGACATGCATGATCTATGCTGGATGGGGCTCTGAGCACCCTGATCTAGCAGTAGGCATCCATGTTTGTTTCAGGAGAGTTGGGCTAGATGACCTTTAAAGGTCGCTTCCAATTCAAATGATTGTGTGATTCTATGATTCTAGCTTTGTGAGAGATATATAGAAGTGTGACAGATTGCACTCTCAATAACAACAAATTGGAGAAGGATCATTTGACTGCTTGAGCCTAGGCCTGCCATCCAGAAAGACCTGGAAGAGACTGGAGGGATGGGCTGACCGGAATTGGACAAAACTCCACCAGGAGAAAGTCTTGCATATGGGAAGTATTAGTTGTTTACAATAGGGCATGCTGTGGCATTCATATAATAGGAGCTGAGCATGAAACAGTGGTTTGTACATGTGAGAAGATCAGTGATGCATCTTGGATACAAGAAAAAGATGCTTCCAAGTTGAGACATGAGACAAAAACTGAAACAAAAGAAGTTCATACTGAATTTTGAACAACATTTTGCCCATGAGAACAGCAGAAGGTTAGAAGAGGCTTCCAAGAAATGTTGTGCACTCTCCATCCTTGAAGGTTTCAAAACCCAAATGAAGAGATCCCTGACCAACCTGATACTGAATGCCTTCTTTGCTTCTGTTTTCAGTGAAAAAGCTCCCCCTCGGGAATCTGAGACCCTGGAGGTTAGTGAGAGGATCTGGGGAATGGAAGACCTCCCTTCTGTCAGGGAAGAGGTGGTCCAGGAGCGCCTAGGCAACACCAATGTTCACAAATCCATGGGACCCGATGGGATTCATCCACGGGTGCTGAGGGAGCTGGCAGAGGTGATTGCTGAACCGCTTTCTGTCATCTTTGAGAAGTCTTGGAGGACGGGGGAGGTGCCTGAAGACTGGAAGATAGCCAACGTCACCCCGGTCTTCAAAAAAGGCAAGAAGGAAGACCCAGGCAATTATAGGCCAGTCAGCCTCACCTCTGTCCCTGGAAAGGTGATGGAACAGCTTGTACTGGATGTCATCTCCAGACAACTGGAAGAAGAGGATGTTATCAGGAGTAGTCAGCACGGGTTCACAAGGGGGAGGTCGTGCTTGACCAACCTGGTAGCCTTCTATGATGTTGTCTCTGGCTGGGTGGATAGGGGGAGAGCAGTGGATGTAGTCTACCTTGATTTCAGCAAGGCATTTGATACTGTCCCCCACGACATCCTTATAACAAAGCTGAGGAAGTGTGGGATAGATGAGTGGACAGTGAGGTGAGTTGAGAACTGGCTGACTGGCAGAGCACAGAGGGTCGTTGTTGGTGGTGCAGAGTCCGGTTGGAGACCTGTAACCAGCGGTGTTCCTCAGGGGTCTGTACTGGGTCCGGTCTTGTTCAACATCTTCATCAATGACCTTGATGAGGGGATAATGGCCACCCTCAGCAAGTTTGCTGATGATACGAAGTTGGGAGGATTGGCTGACACAGTGATACAAGTTTGAGCACCATGCAAAAGAAAAGTGATGCCATTAGGCTCCTTAAATATAACCTGGAGAATAGTTTTGATTAGGTTTTTTTTTGCCTTAGTCAGTACCTTGTTCGTCTGTTGGATAGATTTTTGGAAGATACACACAGTGTTAATTTGTCTAGGTTAGTGTTTTCTTTGCAACACAAGTAATAAGTACTAAAAACATGTGTCTAAGTTCAACTAGGCTAATCAATCAGACTAGTTCTTCCAGGTTTTGTATGCTTGATATTTTTCCTTTTTGGTTTTCTTTTTTTTTTTTTTTTTTGACTGGTTGGCTGGGTGTTTGTTGTTGTTTTTCTTTTCCTTTGTCTCTCTCCTTACACACATTCTCTTTAGCTACCCTAGAAATCTTTAGAAATTATTTTCTCTTTTCATGAAATGCTTCTTTTTGTATACAAGCAAGGAATACAGATAAAGCACGTAAAGCCAGTTGTCAGCAGGAGAAATAACAAGTTATCAGCTTATTAAAAAAATAAAATCCTTATCTACTCTTTCTAGTAGTAGAATAATTCATATATGTCACTTACTGAATCTTTGGAAGACCAATAGGACGTGTTCAGGATTGTATCATATGACCTTCATCAGTAAAGAGATTTGTTTTGTATTAACTATGTCCGAACCCAAACTGTCATTGCACTTGAGCTGGCATGATGGCATCTAAATGATGGATACCACTGACATTGGCTTCATAGGGTAACATTCATGTTATTTTTTTAGGGGGGAAATGGAGAAGAGTGCATTTCTGTGGTCTAATTGAATACCCAGTCCAGCCCCTAGTGCCTCTGGGCTTTAGGTGTGTATATGTGCACACGAGGGTCTGGGCCAAGGCTGTAGATGCATGAAACCATCACTCTTTTAGGAGCTTTGAATATGAGAGTTTTTCCTGTTCTTTAATGCACCAGTTGTATCCTTGATTCAGACTCAGTCAGGCTCCAGAAAAATGAAAAATAAATTCAGGTATGAATACAGTGGTTTGAAAACATCTCTCCTATATATCATTGTTATCTTTTGCATCATGTAAAATGTATAATCCTATCAGCTGGTCCATCTGCACATAACCACAGGCTATATCGAGGAGTATGCCAAGAAAATCCCAGTTATTTCCACCAACTCCTCTTCATTTGGACTCAACCACTGTGAAAATGATTTCATATGGCCATCACATGGCTGCTGGAGTGGTGCCACAATATCCACCATGTGTTTGCTGGTGAGGATGGACTGCAGAGCTGTGGTGTGGCTGTTGCAGCTGCTGGAGCTGCTCCTTCCTCCTGAAATGACTGCCTGTCACTCAGATCCAGCCCTGTTACAGAGGACCCTTTCTGGTCCTCTGGACTGCATAATATTGAAAATGGCAAAGTAGGAGAAAGAATTAAACACCTGAAAAGGAGCAGAGCAGTCAGAGTTGTGAATACTGGATGTCATTATCACTAGCATGCAGTGCTTTTGAAACTAATGATGCTACATTAGGAACCTGTGCAGACAGAGAGACCAGTCAATAGGGACTAGTGCTGTTTGCCAGCTCTTATGTCTCCTGATACTAATGCAGATTGAAGGGATTCTTTTCTTTCACATAAAAAGTTGTTCGTTTCTTTCTGCCCCTGTCATCCCCTCCACCTTGCCACTGCTATTTACCTGAGCCCTTTTTGAAACCTGAAGCTACAGCAGTTGTTGCAACACAGATACTGCAACACTGAGAATCCACAAATGGATATAACTGTGAACAGAATGGAGAAATGACTTCAGCAATTCCTTCTGCTTGGCACTGAGATAAGTGAAAATTTAAAAATACCATAAATAGTCTATGTTCAGTATATAATAGAGACATATAAAGTGCCCACTTGTATTTTGATCAGTTGATAACAGATACGCTTTAAAAATATATAAGTAACATATGGTGATTATAGCAGAGTTGTTTTAATGAAGCTTTAATTGAAGTGAGTTGCTGTACTGTGAGGAGAAAGGATAACAAGTGAGATCAAATGATCAGGAACAGAAAACAGGGTTCCTAGAGCTGAGGTCTGTATTTTACCAGCAAAGCTAGAGGCACTGGGAGAGTTTTTTACAAGAGTTTCAGTTTTCAAAGAAATGTAAGTCTCAGGTTTTCAGCTTTTCAAGTAGATTTAAGCAAATGAAGAAGCACGTCAGGTTTGACATCCTCGCTGCCTCCCTTCAAACTTAATGAAGTGTCACTAGAGTCTACGAGATAAAGCAATATTTAATCCCATATCTGTAGCTTCCTCCCCTCGGACTGGGTTCACAGCTGCACACACTGGCTGAGGCTCAGCCTTTGGCATTACATCAATGTTCACCACTTGACGGTCTTGTCCTTTGAGACATTGACTCAGATTGATTTTACTGAAGTGTATTAGGTTGTTTTTTTTTCTTCTCACTTCTTTTAGCTCTGCAGGCTGTGACGGAGCTAGAGTAAGGTGGATGTTGCATTCTGTCTAGTGCGTTTTCAACAGCACTGCAATTTAATATGTATTCTTTATGCTCTCTGTGACTGATGAGGATATGAGAAGGAGAAAGGACGGACATCTTGATGATCAAATCCCTGGTGATATTGATAACACTGGCTCTAAAAGAAAACTTTTTCTGCATGCAGTGGTAGAATCTGTCTTAAATGAAGAAATGGAGAAAGTAAAACAACTGTATTTCTGGTCATTTTTCTGATTGCAACAGCAATTAGAGACAGAGAAATTGAGTGAAGACTTCTGAAAGGAGCTTTCTGCACAGGAAATCAGTGTAACTGGAGCAGAATATCTTTGTTTTGCTTTCCCAAAAGCAACTAACAAGTACTTGAATCTGTCAGGTACTAAATGAAGATGTTAACATTTTGACAAAACCACAGTTCAGTCTGTGTAGAAGAAACAAATAAGTTGTCCACTTGAGCATTTCCATTTTGTAGCTGGGAGATGAGAACAATCATTGTTTTTTTTTCTTTTCTTTCTTTTTTTCCCCCCAGTCTAAAAAAAATACAGTTAGAAAGAATCCTGAGAATGGCCACGTGAGTTTGTTTGCTGTTTTTCTGCTGGATATGAAATGAATCTCTTTCCAGAGGGTGGAGGAAACTATTGGAGAGAGATCCCCTAATTCCTGTGAATGGGTCAGAGTTTCAGATGGGTGAAGACAGATGGAAAGACTCCTTTCCCATTACTTTTCCAAGCAGTTTGCCTTTTGGATTTGAAGACAAGATGACTTTTTTTTTTTTTTTTTTTTTTTAATGTACCTCTAATGCTCCTTTTCTCCTTTGTTCGAGGGTGCACTGCTGGTATGGTATGCCTTTTGTGGATCTGTTAATCTGTGTGTCCTGCTCGCTCTATAGCTTTGCAGTCACTTGGTTGGTGTCTGTAGGAATTGCCAAAATGAAAAATCTTCATATGTACATTCCCACAGAGTTTTGCAAAACCTGTACCCAGATAGAGATGAAATACTGCTATCACCTTCAACAAGAGAATGGCTACAGGCTGAGTTCGTTCTGTTAGATGTGAAATGACCCCCACAATAGAAGGCTTGTGAAAACCAGTTCTGACAGCACTAGTGCTCTTTGAGTCACTGTATTTTGCAGTAAGCTTTGAAATGAGCCACCATTACTAAAAGAGAGAGCGTGAAACAAATGGGCCAACTATTCACACCTGATGCTGCACTGAATGTGTTGTGGTTGTAGCTCAGAGATTAAAGCCAGAGACGCTTTGTAGTCTTGTCTTTTATTAGACTGAGCCATAGATCTCAAAAAATAAACAAAAACAACAAAATAAATAGAGAGTCTTTGAGGAACACCATGGGCAGAAGAAGGGCTTATGTGCCTGAAAGCTTTCTGTTTCTTTTCCTCTGCTATTTCCAGCATTCTAATAAAAGATATGTGCTCTCCCTACAGAGCTTGTTTGACTGACATCACACTGATCTAAATTAGGAGAAAGCTCCAGTAAAAGTGAAAAAATAATGTCCAGACAAAAAAAAAAAAAGAAAAAAGAAAAAAGAAAAAAGAAAAAAGAAAAAAATTACTCAGTTATTTCAGAACTAGGACCTGAAAATTTGCTTAATTTTTTTAATTTAGATTATGATGATGATTCATACATGATAGTATGTATCAGTGATAGTATGATGATCATACATGATCAATGATAGATATATTTCAGCTACAAGAATAGCTGGCTTTGTGGTGCTAATTTAGAATAGTAAAGGAAAGGATTAGAATGGAATAGAGTACAATGAAGTAGAACAGAATAGGATATACCAGACTAGACTGGACTAGACTATACAGGAATGGAATGGAATGGAATGGAATGGAATGGAATGGAATGGAATAGAATAGAATAGAATAGAATAGAATAGAATAGAATAGAATAGA
>NW_024884253.1:1814938-1948213 GCF_019232065.1 Centrocercus urophasianus
AGAATAGAATAGAATAGAATAGAATAGAATAGAATAGAATAGAATAGTTTTGTTGGGAGGAAGCTGAAAAGACCATCAACTCCAACTGCTTGACCACTTCAGGGCTAACCAAAAGTTAAAGCATACTATTGAGGGCATTTTCCAAATGCCTCTTGAACACTGACAGGCATGGAATAAGAACTGCGTCTCTAAGAAGCCTGTTCCACTGTTGAGAAATGTTTTGTAGTATCCAGTCTGATCCTCTTCTGGCACGATTTTGTGCCATTCCCTTTTTTCCTCTCAGCAGTTACTAGGGAAAAGAGTTTGGTATCTCTCTATTTCTCCTTCTCATAAACTTGTAGAGAGCAATGAGGTTGAGGGTCCTCATACTCTCCTTGTAGGACATATCTGCCAGCCCTTTTAACAACTCTGACCTCTGGATACTTTCAATTATTCGCAAGTTTACTGATGACACTGAGCTGAGTGATGCAGTTGATGTGACAGAATAAATTGGTGTCATCCAAAGGAGGAACAGATGCCATCACCATCAATACAAGCTGGGGGATGGAATGATTGGGCCCAGCCCTGCTGAAAAGGACCTGGGGCTAGTGGTGGATGGTAGGCTGGACATGAGCCAGCAATATACCCTCACAGCCCAGAAAGCCAGCCATATCCTGGCTGCATCTTCAGTGTGGAGAAGGAAAGGCTACAGAGACCTCATTGCCTTTCAGGACTTGAAGAGAGCTTATAAACAGAAGAGCTGCTGACATTTTATGTGGTCTGACAGCAATAGAACAAGGGGGAATGACTTTAAACTAAAAGAGGGAAGATTAGGAAGAAATTCTTTACTCAGAGGGTACTCAGCCCTGCTACAGACTGCCTAGAGAAGTTGTGGATGCTCCATCCCTGGTGCTCAAGGCCAAGTTGGATGGGGCGCTGGGCAGCCTGATCTAATGGAAGGTATTCTTGCCCACAGCAGGGGAATGGAACTGGGTAGGCTTTAAAATCCCTTCCAACCCAAGCTTTTCGGTGATTTTTTTAGACATCCCTTTTGTAATATGGCACCCAGAACCACACACTGTATTCACAGTGAGGCTGCATCATCGCTGAATATATGAGCAGAATGACTTCATTTGAGCAGCTGGCTGTGCTGTGTTTAATGCACCCCAAAATGCAGTTTGCCTGCTTGGCCATACATTGAGCCTACTTTCAATGAGGGGGAATTTTTTCCCCCTCGTTTTCTAAGAGACCTCAATTTTCGGACTAAGCATGCATACAAATAAAAACTGCACAAATGAGGAGGTGGCTGTAGCAGTGATGTGTAGGTACCAAGAGATTATCCTTTTAATAGAGCCAAACACCTGGCTATTTAATAGAGGTCACCAGCTAAATCAGTTAGAAACGGCTTAAGCAGGCATGTGGAAGCAGTGCTGAATTAGAAATAAGTGAATCCTAGCTTTGGTCACAAATGTGTGGAAAATGAAACTAAATTAAGTTGCTTCAGCCCTTTCACTGGCACAAACTGATATAAATTGGTTTCATTAAAAAACCCTAACATATTTTAAGGCTGCAGTCCTAACCTATTACGTTTTGTGTGGTTGCCGAAAGCTAGTAGCTTAGTGGCATTTTATGTAGAAAATGAACAGGGGACAAATAGAATTTTATTGCTTTCTAAATGAAAAGGCTGGGAAGTTTCAGAATAAAATTGATTTTCACATCTGGAAAAGTTTGCCTTATCGTAAGTTTTGTGCTCTCTCTCTCTTTCTCTCTCCATTTTCAACTCCATTGTTTTCCATTTATTTTTCAAGGCAGCCCTGTAATTTCCATTTTCATTCATTCATGTTTTTCAAATTGTGTTTGTTTTCTTTTTTTTTTTCCAAGTGCCACACTTGACAGTGTTTGGACAGCTGAACTGTTACTTGGATGCAGTGGGGCACACATTGGTTTCTGCCTTCTTGCATTTCCTTTCATACCTCTGGATATAATAGTATGAAAAGAAATACAAGAGGTGGTCTGGAGCATTTCCAAAAATCAGGATTGCATTTAGAGGAATTCTTTGTATGTTCCCTGTTCTACCAACGTTCCCAAGTTTTCTGACTTGCTTATTATTTTTTGATTAGTTTATTATTGCATCAGAGAGAAAATACATCCATGCATGGGACAGTGCAGCAGTGTACTGAAATATAGGAGGTGGTGTGACAACTGAACTTGCAAAGAAAAAAAAAATGTTTGGGTGGAAAGCTTTAGTAGTTCAGGTTATACCATTTCTTATAACTTTTCTGAGAAGTGGATGGCTTGGCCTCTCTTTATGGTCCAATGCAGACACACTGATTTTTGCCACTTCCATCACATACCCTTCATGAGCACATCCAAAAATCATTGTTTTTCCACAAGAGAAAACACATGTGCCCTAATTTGCTATGGTAACCTGGCTCATATTGTTTAGAATAGTCTTACCATTGTTCCTTTATGCTGGTTTTAGGGTTCTTTTTTTTTTTTTTTTTTAAATTCCAGTTTAGTAAAGTAAAGAAAGGGCTAAGGAAATGTGTGCTGCCTTCCCGTTCTCCCATAGCATGAAAAGTTACTGTGCTTTGTGCCACGTGATGAAAGGAAATGTTAAAATGAAGAGCATATTTAGTCAACTGCTGCTTCAGCTTCTGTGCTGGTGCCTGTGGATGATGGTTTCTCACCCAGAGACAACTCAAGTGTATTTTGCTTGATGCAACTTGCACCTCTTACATTAAGAAATGGGGCAGTGAATGTTGCTGCTTTTGTTGACTTGGGTTTTTCAGATCTACAGATGGCCCTCAGGCTTCATAAGGGATTGATTCAGGTGCACAGTATGATACTTCAGTGTAATAGGATGGTTGGAAAGAAAATGGTCAACCATTCAAAGTATGAAGGGCATGGACTGAAGTCACATTTTGGCAAGATCAAGAAGCATCTGGACAATGTAGATATTTGGTTGGATTTTTGGGTAGTCCTCTGTGAAGCCAGGAGTTGTACTCAGTGGTCATTATGAGTTCTTTCTAATTCAGGATATTCTATGATTCTATGATTATAGATGCAGCTTGTTAAAAAAAAACCCAAACATAGAGGCTACCTATGTTTCATCTGGAAATGAGGGCACAACCCCTGTGAATGTAATCTACGGGTTGGAGTGCTGTAGGAGTTGAACTTGGTAATCCCTAAAAATTATTTCCAACTCAGGACATTCTGTGATTCTACATGTCTTACTGCTTAGTTATCTGGAGCTCATTTCTCACCAGATTCCATGTCTTTTAGAAGCTGGGAGAGAAAGCAGAGCTCCACATTGTGAGAAAAGTAACTCAGTGGCTTTCCTTAGCAATGGTCAAACTATCATTTAATCTTTGCACAGCTGTGTAAAACAAGTAACATGTTACGGAAAAGTGTATTTGCCAGAGTTTTCACAGCCCTTGCTGCTTGCTCTCTGCTATTTTCATTAATTGGCTTCTCATTAAAAGGAGCAAATTCATCCCATAACCACAGTAAAGCCTTATTGCAGTGGTCAGCTGTGAGTTGGCTCTAGTGATTACATGCTAATCTTAGGTTTATTATGGCCTTTGAGATAACCTAAAACCTGTAAACTTCCATGCCTTCCCTTTCATTTTAGGTTGCTAGATACAGTTAGGCATATACAGTTTTCCTGGTGAAGGAAGATATGCCTCTCAGAAGTTTTGTTTCCAGTGTTCTCAGCTGATCACCTTTTACTAGCACTAAATGCAATTTAAAGAGAACAAATTCAGTAAGATGTTTTGCCAAGAATTACTCAGCTCTTCATGCCAAAATATGAATCGATAATACCTCTTTAAAATTTCACCTCACTCCAGTATTTTTATAGTCCTGAAATTTACTATATGGAAGCAAAGTAGTTAAACATAGAAAACATTTGTTAAGTGACATTATTATTAATATTTATCTGACATTTGCAGAGCCCCAAAAGGTGTGCACAGCACTTTCCTGTTGGTCAGTATGCCAGGCAAAGCAGCCGCTTTCCCAAGGACTGTAGCTGTGAATAGGTACAGGAAAAAGCAATGCTATAGTAAGAGAAATGCCTTTGAGCTGTCCCATCAGTCTTTCTGCCAAGGATGTCCTGTGCTGCCTGATTAGCCTCTGGGGGCTTTTAAAATGGAGGGGGAAGGAGCATGCCTGAATTCATAGGAAGACAACACTAGACCTCAGACCCTTAACAAAGATTAATTTAGAAATAGAAAATAAAGTGATGTACAGGTGTGTGCAGACACAGAGCTGTGAATTAATGCTGGCAATATTTTTTCATTCTATTTTGTTTTGTGTTTCCCCTGTGAAACTTTCCCAGATTTAATTTATTATTCTCAATTTACTGTAGAGCAAATCTAAAATATTTATGGCTTTGGTTTTTGGTGTTTTTTTTTTCTGTAATGAGTATGCCTGTTTTGCAAAAACACATTTCTCACCATCTCAGCAGCCGCACACCTAGGACGCTTTTAGATGTGTGCAGGTGATTCAAGGTCTTGTCATTACTTTTCGTTTCTCTGTATGCCAAGGTAAGAGCCTAATCGACAGAGCTGTTGTGACCCTAGGGTCAGCTTTTGGCAAGGAACTGAGTATTTACTGGTTATGCTTTTCCTGAATCTCCTATATCCTTAATTTACACTGCTTCAGAAGGCGGCAAAAACAACTGCAAGCCTATTGCTGAGAAGCTTCTGGGGAAACATCAGTCCAAGGCTTGGGGCTAGTCTGATGGCAAGGATATTCATAGAATCATATAATCATAGAAGCATAGAATGTCTTGTGTTGGAAGGGACCTCAGAGATCATCCTCTAGTTTCAACCCTCTTCTCTGTGCACGTTTGTCATCCACTAAATATTCTCATGAGATATTTAGCTGCAGCATGTTCCTCAAGGGTCTCCATTAGTATGTGACACCATCCAGATGCTTGAGCTGAGACAGTTAACTGGGAATTTTATAAATCATGAACACTTCGAGTGGACATTGTGTGATGGCGAGTAGGCGCTGAAGGGTTGCAAGGACAGATAAAAGATGCATTTGTGGAGGATACCAGAGCAAGATGGGTTTTTTTGCTAGGTCAACGTGGGGATGTCCTCTTTGTTGACTCTTTGTTGGTGTGAAGTAGAAAGTTCTCTTCATTGACGTAGAGTCACTGTGTGTGACTGTGCTCCACACCATTCTCATGAACTTGGCCTTAATAAATAACCAAACTGCACACAATATTTGCTCCCACATCTTGCTCTGTAATTGAGGTAATTGTGCTCAGTCAAGAAAGAAGGATGTGAATCAGCAAGTAGGCAATTCTAATAAGAGAGCAAGTTGGGAGAAATAGCATTGTTTAGGCTTCAGTAGTTTTCAGACATTGAAAATAGCACAAATATGCTTTTATAACTGAGGTTCCAAATACTGGTAATTACACTGATTATACACTGGATCTCTTGTTTTCATCTTTTATAAATTAATTATTCCCTCACCATTTTAAGTGGACTAGCGGTTTTGCTTTTTCTCTGATTAAAAATACAGGAATAGAATCTCATTAGTTGCTGTCTTTTAACAGCAGGAGGAAGACAATGTCAGTGTAGTTATACTTGACTAGGGAAATTATGGTACCATGTGTTGAAAGAAGGTAGTATAGTATGCAGTGTCCAGAAACTGGAAACGAATACTTGAAAGATAGGCACCATTTTGAAAATGCAGGTCAGTCTTGTCCTTGCCAGGCTGTTTTAAGAGCTTGTTGTGGTCTAGTAATATCCTGCCTTCTCCAAAAGCTGCTACGAGCCTCAACAGATATTTCAGTCACAAGGGGATTTTAGACAAGATAAACCGTCTCCCCTCCCATATATTACCTATCTGTCCATCTTTTATAACTTACAAGAATCCTCTCCTCTCCTCTCCTCTCCTCTCTTCCAGAGATGTGAGATATTTTATACCTTCTTATGCTTGAAAAATATTTGCAGGAAATTTTTCTTAGATCCACACTGTTCTGACTTTGTGCTTTTTTAAGCAATGAGACGTTATAAAAAATACCTGAAAACTGCAAGGAAAGTATCCAGTGGTCTTCTTCTGTCATGCTGATAGTTTACTATGCCATACCAGGCAATAAGAGAGCATTTGCTGGACACTCTTTAATCACAGTGGCAATGGGTTTTAAGAATGAGAAGCAGAAATACAGTGTTTGGAGTAGTAATAGATATCCAGAAGTCCCTTCTAGCCCCTACAATTCTGTGGTTCTGTGATTTGCACTTTTCTCTGGACTGGCAGAGCATTGCTGCTGCTTACACTGTTCATTTGAGCTAATGCTGGAGTAAAACCTAATTTCTCCTGGGACAAGACAAATTCATGAACAGCAGTTTCATATCTCTTGGGAAGTTCGTTGCAGGAACAAGCACTTGAATGTCAGTGTCTGAAGGAAAAGTATTTAAACCTTAAATTGTGTTGCTAGGTTGTTTGGTACCAGCTGGGAATACTCAGGTTTACTGCACCTCTCAGTTCTGGGCTCAGAGGACATTTCTGGGGCAAACTGGAAACATCGGGAGCATTACAGGGATGGAGGACATGAAATAAAGACAAGTGGTGGAAAAAATAATGGTAAAAGCACACGCTTGCAAAAAAAAAAAAAAAAAGCCAAAAAACTCTTAAGAGGAAAATGCAAACTGACCTGGAGACTCCTGAAAAGAAGAAACGTGAGTTTATTTTTTGGCTTCCCGTGTGGGAAGGAGCTGCCATTTGCTTGCACAACTTGTACAGCCTTAAATTACTTTGTAAAGGGCTTTAAAGTGCAGAGTACTTCTGTAGCTCTGAAATCCTGAAGAGAATGTAAGAAAGTGAAATTCTGTGAGTAAATTGTGAATGAGTAGTTTTCTCTGAACGGTTGTTTAATTGAGCTGCAGCTGGAGCTGATTATGTTTGTTTTTCCTTCAGTGTCTCTCATTTCCTTTCGTTTCCGTTAATTCCTGCTTTCATTGGATAACTGTTGCTGTACAAAATTTAAAGAGTAGTACAAAAAAAAAAACAAAAAAAATGGAAGGAAAAAAAAAAAACACAAGGAAAAAAAGGGCATATTTTGGGAGCTTTTTTATGACAGTTGTTCCTGAAGGCACCTGTAAACTATTGAGCTGAATTGCCCTGCAGCTGCTGCTGACAGTGAGAAGGTAGTGACTCATTTTTCTGCTTGTTCCACTCCCTCCTGTCTTGCGCTGGGCGCCTTGTCAGACTTCTTTGGTTAGAGTTCTATGTCAAGAAAGTTCTAGACCTCCAATATAGATGATTATCGTGGATTATGTCATCTAAGGAGGCATCACTGTCTGTATGAGAAGCCAAAATGCTATTTATCCTGAGAAGATGAGAGATAGATAATTAATATTTCTACTGTATGTGAACAAAATGTGAAGATGGAACTTGCTATTTGCTTTTCTGTCCTCTGGATCATCTGTTCTGCTTTACTTATGCTGCAGAACAGAGTATGTAGGTAGATCAGTGTGTGCATGAGAACAGCGTGGCATGCTGAGTCTAATCTGTCAGATACTACTGACCTGAGGAAGGTTAATATCAGCAAAACAGAGGATGTGTTGTGGTTTTCTGCAGGCCACCATAGAGAAGTTTAAGTTGGTTTGCTTTTCCAAGTTCCTTTGCTTTTATTTCATGTCACATGCAAGGGAATACTCTTTCACTCTTTATGATGTTCAGACCTCTATGACCAGTTGAATCCTCTGTCTTTCTGGAATCATAGAATCACCAAGGTTGGAAAAGACCTCCATGACCATCCAGTCCAACAATCTGCCTACCAGTATTTCCTCACTAAACCATGTCCCTTGGTACATCTAAACGTTTCTTGAACACCTCCAGGGTCAGTAACTCAACTTCCTCATCTTGCAGCCCATTCCAGCACCTGACCACTCTTTTGGAGGACAATTTTTTCCTAATATACAACCTGAACCTCTCCTGGCTCAACTTGAGGTCATTTTCTCAAGTCCTATTGCTAAATATTGCTCATATACACTTATATACACTTCCACGCACATGGCTGGGCCTGTTTCTGCATTCCCTACACAATTAAAATACCCATTTTCTGGAATAGGAGCTCTTTTCAGACAGAAGTTGCAGGATTGGGCCTTTGTTGTATATGTGCAAGTATCCTACATGAGTATTGAAAGTATGGTTGATTTTTGTGAAGATGGGAGAAGAAAATCCTCCGAAGGACTTTGGGGGCTTGACAAAATCAAGAAGGAAAAAGACCAAAATCAAGATTTTTAAAAGAAAATTAAAAAATGTATGTCTGTATGGTTCTGGTCATTGATTTCCACCTGGGCTGCACACTTGTTTTTCTTGGTAAAGAAAGTCCATTGTTTATTCATTGTATGTCACCTCATTCCTCTCCCCAAACCATTTTTCCTTGGCATCTGCCAACTTCTGAGGGCCACAGACAGCTGCCAGTCTGCATCTTCTGGTGTTTCAACTATTCTTACGTAGAGAGAATAACTTGGAGGTCCCTGCTTCTTTCTTCTATGCAAGATGATTCATTTCCCATCTTAAAAGTGTTTTTCCTTCTCTTGTAATAGAAATAACTTTCATGTCTTGGTCTGTTCTGAATCTCCTTTCTTTGAACATCAAGTTTTCACAGCCTGTGGCATTCTCCATAAAGTTGCAAAAATGAAGGATTGTTTTCATGCAGCCATTAAGTATTTTCACTATCAACAGCTGTTCCTCAACCATTTCAGCATCACTAAACATACAGGGACACATAAAACCAAAATGAGCTCAGTTTTCCCCTGAGTTTTCAACAATCCTACTGCTCTTGGTCATGCAGTGCTAAACAGGTGGCCAGTGTTTACACAATGTCACACTAGCACACTGTAGCATGAGAGTCTTGTGAAGAGGTAACCTGTTCTAGCATTGCATCTGTGCCTGCTTGCCACCTCTTTTAACCTACCTATGATAGCATACATATTCACTAAGGTGTCTTTGCAACTATGTGATGGCCTTGTCTTGGTCAGAATTCTTGGGGAGAAGCTATTTAGGACCAAATCACCTTAGGTGATTCATTGTATGTGTGATTCACCTTGCTCAAATTTCTCTCCCTTGGTGTGCATTATATCCAGTTTTGCTACACAGCTTTTCTTGCAGCTCCTGTTAATAGCTGAACTTTCCGTCAGTGATTGATGTTTTCAAAAAACAGAATTCCTTTGAGCAGAATCCCTTTCTTTCTTCCAGTCAGTCACTGCAGAAAGTTTGTGATGTAGCTCTGTGTTTATAATGGTGGGTCGGTGTCAAAACACTGCATTTTTCCCCAGTAATTGTGCCTGAGCATTTATTTCTTGAATATGGTAATGTTTCCTCCTGGTTTTAAGGAAAAATTCTGCCTTAAGGACTGGTTCCCTACCACTTTGCAGTTATTTTCTTGTGGAGTATCACCAACTCTGCATAGAATTTAAAAGTCAAGGCAGTATTAGCCTTCAGTTCATTCAACCAGACCATCCAGCCTATGCCTTCAGCTGTTGATTAGCTCGTCCACATGGGACAAAGACATTCTCTGGGAGCAAAATGGACTGTGTTTTCCTGCAACCCCTTGTTAAAACATCACCTGCCAGCTATCACATCAGTGTAAATTTTCAATTTAATTGGCAACTCGAAGGAAAAAAAAAATAAAAAAGCTTTCTACTTGCTCTTGGGGACCAAGAAGAGTAAAGGGTTAATTTGTGCTTTCTGTCTGAGCTAGAGGAAAATCTTGTTTAGCTTTCTTTATGAGGGAGAAGCCAGTGCATCAATCCAAGGCACCTCCTAGTCTGCTTGACATCCTGCTTTTTGTAATGAATACATTTCCTGCATTGCTGCATGCTTCTCCCAGCATAGATATCTATGATTAATATGCCTTGTCTTTTATAAACAAACCTAATGCAAAGCCAATAATGTGAGTCTTATTTCTTTACTGCCAGCCCACAGCTCAGCTTTGTTTGAATATATATGTAAAGGAAGAAAGATGAATGTTCACTCAAGCTTGGAAGCTGGAGCCATAACAAATTTATGGGATGAATAATGCACATCACTGTGAGGGAAATGCAGCCTGGGAAAGTCTGCTTTGCTCCCCCCATTATTTTACCTTTTAATTGTAAGGATACTACACTGTGCACCTATCCAATTAATCTTCTATCCTCTACTCTTCCTCTACCTCTCCTCTCCTCTTTGTCAAAATCTTTCATGGTTTGGACTTAGATCTCATCATTTCAGTAATGAATGCTAAGAGCAAACACTTCTCATTCCTACTTGGGCATTCCACATCCTAATCTTCATGTTCTTATGGCAGCTCCTACTGATCTGACCATCCATACTGATCCCTAAGCCTTTATAGAGTCAC
Source organism: Centrocercus urophasianus (assembly GCF_019232065.1). Lineage (NCBI taxonomy): Eukaryota > Metazoa > Chordata > Aves > Galliformes > Phasianidae > Centrocercus > Centrocercus urophasianus. Next base: position 1,825,281 of record NW_024884253.1, read on the forward strand.
CTGAATAAGAATCCCCATCATTATCCATCCTATCAGTACAGCCTGAATTGTGCGTTAATCTTTTTCTGGATTTACATTTGACCCTGTTGAATTCTTTAGCAGAGGGTGTTCATAGAATCATAGAATAATGGAATCACAGAATGGCTTGGGTTGGAAGGGACCTCAAGGATCATCAAGCTCCAACTCCCCTGCTGCAGACAGGACCCCCAGCCTCTACATTTAATACTAGACCAGGCTGCCCAGAGCCCCATCCAACCTGGCCTTGAACACCTCCAGGGACAGGGCATCCACAGCCTCTCTGGGCAGCCTATTCCAGCACCTTACCACCTCCGTAATAAAGAACTTCCCCTCGATATCTAACCTAAATCTTTTCTCCTTCAACTTAAAACCATTTCCCCTTGGCCTGCTATTGTCTACACTCGTGAAGAGCTGAAGTCAGTTGTTGGAGTCAATGATCTCTTGAGGTCCCTTCGAATCTCTGCAATTCTTTGATTCTGTGATTACTTGAACAGCCTGAGACCAGTGTGCTTGGGGAGTCTGATTCATTTCATGTGTGCAGTACAGATCTGTTGCACCAGTTCAGACATTCATTTTACATAATTGGCTTCATCACACAACTTAGTACTGTACTTTCAATGAAAAGTACATCACATTGAAAGATCTGTTTTCCAGAACCAATAATGATTGACACTGATTTATATTCTTCAATTTCTTATTCATGGAGTCCTATAGGGTGTTATATCAGTTGCTCCATTATTGTAACTAAGATCAATGCTATAGTAGTAAGCCTATAATGGCCTGGGTTGCCCCTTTTATGATCTGACTACCACATCTCGCTTCTTCCCAAAATGGACAAAAATTTCATTATCACTTTTTTTTTCTTTTTTTCTTCTCAACTTTATTATTGTTACTCTACTATTGTTTTACTTGCAACATCTGATTTTAGTTAAAGATTTGTTTTCTTTTTATCATTACTGGAAAATTCCTCTTTCTTGACCCTACCAGTCACAGCTTTTTGACATAGGCCCTTTAGCTCTGCAGATGGATTTTTTTCTGTTCCTATACTCTGATTAATATTTCATTGTTCTTTTTCATTCCTTTTTTTCAAACTACTTGAGGACTTCTACTAATCAAACTACGCAGAAAAGAGAGACATGGAAAATCAGCTATATTCAAGTAAAGGCTTCTAAATAGCAATTTGGTATGAAAATATTATTTGTTTACAATTTATGTTTCTAGATTCAAGAATGTAGTTCAGAAAAATCCAAGTTATGTGCTTAGGTTCTGCTGTCTGGTTTATTTTCAGAACTTTTCATTTTCTGGTAGTGCCACAACTTGAATCAAAAAAAAGATTTTTCACCTTTTACATTCTGGAGAAGATTTCAATGATTTAAAGCTCAGGGAAGAATTATTAATTTCACTGACCTAATCATTCAGCAGATAATGGTTTAAATGCAAAACTGAATGGGAGTAGCCTGAATGTGGAATAGTTCTTTCACCATGGAGATCTTTCCACTACTGCTGAGATCTTTAAGTGATTAGTTCATATCCCTTGTGATTTACACTGGAGGAAATGAGTTGAGACAATAACTGAATTACCCAAGTGAATGCTTGCAGAGTTGAAAGTGGAAACCCGACTTCTCTGTGTCCAGGCTACATTTCTCACTAAGGAGAAAAAAACTGTGGATGAACAGGTGTTTAAGAACTCTTCATGTCTTTCATCTCCACTTAGCAAACAAAATTTGAGTACAATATATATGTATTTCGTATATGTATACGGCAGTTTTGGAGGCAACGTTTCTGAATTAGAAGTGGTCATGGTCAATAAAAGAGGGATTGTCTTGAAGGGTTTGCTAAATACATTTTTAATAATTCATAGTGGTTATTCTGAAATTCTTAGAAGTACACATTGATTCTCCTCAGTTCTGATTTGGTAAAAGAAAATAAGTTTTGAGAGTGGGGGAAAATGGAAACAGAAGGCAATACAATGTGGAAGTTCTTGACTTTGTGGAACACATTACTGCTCATGGCAGGAAGGGGTAGAGCTAGGTAATCTTTAAGTTCTTTTCCCACGCAAACAATTCTGTGATTCTATGAGAAGAAGGTAAGTGAGAAATTGGAATCATGTTGCTTACTGTATATTTTCTTAATTCTGAAGAGTCCGTTTTTCAAAACTCCCTATCATGAAGAGTTCCTATTATTTAAACAAAAAGGCTGTTGCACTGACTAGGGCAGAAATTTGATTTATTTATCCTACAAGAGTTGATTTGTTTGGCATCATGTCCTAGATTTCTTGCAAACTTCCTTTAAAAATTGATATTTTTCAAACTTTTCTTCTGTAAGAGGAAGGCTGTTGTTGATAAACCAGTCAAGGTCACATTTTGGAGAATTTACAGCATCTTACTTCACTCTTTAGTTGAGTTACCTTAATTAGGGCTCAAACTTTTGTAGTATCAAATCATCTGTTGGAGCAATTATTGTCTACTTTGGACTGAGAGGAAGACTTGGTAAATGAAGGTCTAGCTTAAATGGCTGAGGTTGAGTCCTGAGGTTAAAAGTGTGATTCACTCTTTTCTCAAGGAATACCTAATGAACAGCATGGAGGAGTGCCTGGAAAAGAAGAGCAGCTGGCAGAAGGGATTTTCATCCTATGAAGTATTATGGGGAAAAGCAGAAAGGGTCAAAAATTAAATGAGACACTGTACAGTGAATGAAGAGAATAAGTGAAGGTAGAGCTTTTCAGAACATGGGAAGAATGAAGCTTGCCCAGGTGTTCTGAGGCAAGGTCTTCAGAGAAGGAGTCAAGATTGTCAGAACAACAAAGGTGGGATCTGAACATCATTTTTTTCTCTGAGAATCAGAGAATAATCTGGGAGGTGGAGAAGTGCTTGCCCTAGCCAAGACAGCAGAATATTATTTATCCAACCTTTTCTGATAGATCATGTGCTCAAAGACTTTTGTCATTGTTCTTGCCAGAGTAGTACAAGCTAAAAAAGTACAAATTATAAAGTACAATTTCCCAAAATGGAGGTAGTGCTGTACCTCATGTAAGATGCTTTAGAATTTTCCTTTCTGTGCTGAGCTTGCTTGAAAAGGCTCGTTTGCCTCCTGATAATGTTTTCATCAAGACATTCCAAAACGAGATTTATTTTTCTTGTAGAACATTACCTTATTAATTTGTAAGGATATTGAGGTTGCCTTTCAGCATCAAATCTTCCTCTAATATCTTGCTAACCAGTCATACATGTTTGTACTAGTGCATTTTAGATTAGATATTAGGAAGAAATTCTTTACTGTGAGTGTTATGAGACAATGGAACAATTTGCCCAGCAAGGTTGTGAATGCTCCCTCCCTTGGAAGCATTTAAGGCCAGGCTGGATGGGGCTTTGAGCAACTTGGTCTAGTGGGAGGTGTCCCACTCTACAACTCTATATTAAAATTTCTTCTTCCCAATTTTCACACCTCTCACTCTTTTTTTTTATTTCCTTGGAGATCATTTTGATTTTTCCTATATTCTCCTAAGTACTTGTACATTCACTCAAGCCTGCCATCATTCAGAAGCACTTAGACATACTTTTTTATTAAAAAGAGTCTGTGCTTGCATTTTGAATAGAATGAGGCCTAGGAAACATCATTGAGATTCATCATTTAAGATCTCCTTTCAGTTTGACATAAGAAGCCTTCGACAGTTACCCTTCAAAGTATTTTTCCAGTCAGCTCTGTCTTACTTTGAATAGACCTTCCTAATTCTAGTTTTAAAATAACCTTTTTCTAGCATCAGTTTGATAGCATCTTCTTTTACCTTCTCTCTCACCTGGCCTCTTACTAACTTAGAAATTAAATTGTTTGGAAAGATTTCCTTGTAGTATATTACATATACTATGTAAGTTCATCATCTTCTGGGTGTTTGCAAATGGTTGCTTATAATTTCTTCTAGCATCTTCCCAAAAGTTAGGTTAGGCCAACCATTTCCCAGCCACCAACTCTGTTTTCCATAGGTGCGTCTATATTAGTCCCTCTTCAGCGCTCTGGTACTTCTGAGTCCTCCACAGGCTCTTCAACATAGTCAGGAATGATTCAGCTTGCTTCAGCAAGTCTGCAAAATATTCAAGGCCCAACAGTCTCACATGTCCCTGCCATTATATATTTTAAAACCATTTTTCCCATGTTTGAACTTCAATCTAGTCTCTGTTTTTAAGATTAACTCAGTTAGCAGCAAGTGCAGGTTACCATCTTGCCAAGAGAAGCAAAACCTTTCCAGCAAACTTCAGTCACCTCTACGTCTTTATTAATTCTTCTTTCTCAGTATCTTACTTCTGATACATAATTTTTTAATTTTCCTTCTGATGGTAAAGTTTGAGTGCATGAGTTGCTGCCTCTCCTCTCTGTTTGGAATACAGGAGGCTTTAGGGGGACTTTGGTGTAATGCTCATTCCATAACCCATGACAATAAGCAAGGAAGTTGCAAAGTGGCCTCAACTCTGTTGTGGTGCTCTGATTGCTCACAGGATCACACAACTACCATGTATGTGTAGGTACAGCAGGGTGAAGCTATGTGTCATGAGGTGCTTTGGGGCGACATAACTTTTTTTTTCCCACATCTTGCTTGGTGCCGACTCCAGTTTGCCTGCCACTGTAACAAGTAAATTCAGCTCACTAAGCTACTGGAGAAATAAAAATCATGAAGGAAGTTGCAATCCCTTCATTGCTAGTGACTTCAGATAGCTCTGGGATCACAGAATCATAAAATTGTTTCAGTTGGAAGAGACCATTAAAGATCATCTAGTCCTGCTGTGAACAGGGTCACCTCCAGCTTGATCAAGTTGCTCACAGTCTGGTCCAGCTGACCTTGAATGTCTCCAAGGATGAGGCATCCACCATAATCCAGCACTAGAATGGGCACATGAGAGCATGTTGGTTGCTTAAAGAAGAACTAGGGTTTAGCAGGTGTCCTGCTCTTCGAAATGATGTGTTTTTGTATTTGCTCAACCAAGTTATGCAGCTTTATTCTGAGGACGCTGTGATCTACAGTGCTACAGACGTCCCATGGACCACTGGGAACCCTTGGCACTTGGTCTGAAGACAGATAAAACGTCTCCTTAACTGCCATCCTAGTGGATCTCTTCCTATAGGTTTTACCATGCTTTGAATCAACCCCAGTAAGTACAGCAATCAGAGCTTGCCTAACCTTCTGCAGTCTTATTTCCACATAATACCCCAGCTGTACTTTTCCCTTGCACGTAATGTCTGGAAGTAGCAATAGTAATGATAGAAAGGGCTAAGCAAAGCATCTGAGAAGGAAGCTCATTCACTTGCTTGCACACCCACCCCCCAAACCTCATTTATTCCTTTAAATAATATAGATTACATTCAATACTAAGAAGCAAGCGTATGATTTTCGGAAGTGCTGAGCTCCCATTGTCTTCAGTGGGCGTCGTGGCTGCTCAGCATTTCTGAAAACCAGACTCATAATGATCAGCATGTTAAAAAAATATTAAACAGCTAAATCTTTTCTATCCCTTTCTCTCCATGCTCAAGTCAGGAGAAAGCTTTTCCCTATCCCACATCCTGTTCCCTGTAGTATGACCATCTTCATCCTCCTGTCCCACCACTCTTACATCCCCTTCACCTGACATCTCACAGCTCATGCTCCTCACTTGGAGCCGATTCAGCGGGATTCATCTGATTAGCTGCAGATGTCTGCAGTGTAAGTGTCTGCATCTGGACAAGTTGCCCTAGTCTCCATTTGTAGTCAGTGCAATGAGTCAGCAGAGTCAATGAAGCTTAGGGCATAATTTCACATCCTAAAATAGGCCTCTACATTTGGTCAGATGACTCATGCTTGGAAGACCATTGGCTATATTTACTATTCTCTAGCATCTTCAATGGGAGTCTAGACAAGATACTCTGGTGAGACACCTGTGTCACATCCTTAAAGTGAGATGAAATGAATCCCATCCTTTTTGTGAACTAGTACATCAACACACTGTGTATATCACTTTCACCTCCTTCTTTAAGAACTCTTTCTGTCTTAGTGCCTACAGGGAATAAATCAAGTAATAAAGGGTAGTGAAGTGGAAATATGATGGTAAGTCATAATGGAAAGTCAGCCCAAACCTTAGGTTGGATAAATTGGAGCAGCTTAGTTGATTCCAGTGAAATCTCTCTCCTATATGAATTTTGCTTAATAGAACTAAAAAGAAAACAGAAACAAATGCTAAATATGCCCCTGAACTGTCTACACATTGTCTTTTCATGTGAATTAATAGTTCACCATATCTTCCTTCCAATTTCACTACTACCGTCTAGATTAGGAGGCTTTCCCCAGTGGTAGGCAGTTCCTGCTCCTGAATCATTTCTGTTTGCTCTGTAGTGCTCCAGCACCTTATCTATTTCACATCCTAAGTACTGGTAGGAAGCTGCTGGAATCTCTATAGGACTACAGGCAGAGTGTGATTGCTTGGGAAGTGAGATTTCATATCAAATATAGAATCATAGAATTAAAGAATCACAAGGTTGGAAATGACCTGCAAGATGATCTAGTCCAACTCTCCTCCCACTACCATTGCTACCACAAGCTATTAAAACGTATCTCGTAGCTCCTCATCCAGGCACCTCTTGAACACTGCCACGGACAGTGACTCCACCACCTCCCTGAGCAGCCATTCCAGTGCCTGACCACTCTCTGAGAGAAGAAGAAGTTCTTCCTTATGTCTAACCTAAACCTCCTCTGGTACAACTTGCAGCCATTTCCTTGGGTCCTGTTTGTTGCCTGGGAGAAGAAGCCAAACCCCTACTCATCGCAAACCTACCTTCAGGAAGTAGTAGAGTGCAATAAGGTCTCCTCTGAGCCTCTTCTTCTCCAGACTAAACAAGTACTCCTGTGCTGAGTACAGGTGGACGATCACCTCCCTGCTCCTGTTGGCCACACTATTTCTAATGCAGGCCAGGAAGCCATTGGCCCTCTTGGCCACCTGGGCACACTGTTGGCTCATGTTCAGCTGAGCATCACCCAGCACCCCCATGTCCCTTTCCTCTTCACAGTCATCCAGCCACTCATCCCCAAGCCTGAAGTGCTGCATGGGGTTATTATGGCCAAAGTGCAAGACCTGGCACTTGGCCTTGTTGAACCTCATCCCATTCACCTCAGCCCGGCAATTCAGCTTATCTAAATCCCTCTGAAGGGCCTCCCTATCCTCAGGCAGATCAACACCACTTCCCAACTTGTTGTCATCTACAAACTTACTGAGGGTGCACTCAATCACCTCATCTAGGTCATCAATAAAGATATTAATCAAGATGGATCCCAGTACCGACCCCTGGGGGGACACCACTTGTAAGAGGTCACCAGTTGGACTTAACTCCATTAACCCCTACCTGCTGGGCATGGCCCTCTAGCCAGTTCCTTACCCAAAGAAGGGTATACCTGTCCAAGTCACGTGCATCCAGTTTCCCCAGAAGATTACTGTGAGAGACTGTGTCAAAGGCTTTGCTGAAGTCTAGGTAGGTAGGATACATCAACAGCCTTTCCCTCATCTACCAGTCTGGTTACCCTGTTATAGAAAGAGATGAGGTTGGTCAAGCACAACCTTTCATGAACCCATGCTGGCTGGGCCTGATCCCCTGGATGCCACTCACATGTCTTGTGATCTCACCAAGATGACCTGCTCCATAACTTTCCCTGGTACCAAGGCCAGGCTGACCTTTCACCTCCTCCGCAATAGAAACTCATTTTTATCTTCAGTACTGTGCCTCACTGAGAGATTTCCGATGATGATTACTTTCTAATTTCTGTGATAATTTAGAAACTGACTGACGTCCTGCAAGTTAACTCTCAAACTCATGATTGAACAAATTAATAATCAACCTAAAACCTGATTATTTACCCCAAATAAAGTGTCTTTACCTGGTGAATCCTGAAAACTCCAAACATGGCAAAAATCCTTGTCAATGCAGCACAGCCATGTACAGAACAGCACAGCAGGAAGAGCAGTTATGAAATAGATACGTAAGAATCAGTGTGGAACACAGCAAAATAGAAAGTAATAATAATAAATTGAATTTAATTAGTCCTCCTCTGGTGTTCATTATTGCTATCTCCATCTTTTGCTTTTCCAGTTCATCAGACAGAAGCACAGATGCTGTTGCTCCTTTCAACATATTTAAAAGAAAAAGCCCACCTTCTCCTCAGCCTTAAACATTTCATCTTAACTCCCTCATTCATTTACACCATCCAGTTTAAAATTGCCCCTCTGTGTTATAAAACCACCATAAAGGGAGACCAGCTTCAGCCACAAGATTCCTCTCTCTCCCTCTCATTATTAGTAGTCATTTCCCAGAGCATTTCTGCTGTCAGCGAGTCTTCCCTACTCTGACTTTATCCATGTGTTGCATTTATTCTGACTCATTTCAAATATGTTTTATCTGGCTGCTGAAAACAGCTCATCTCCCCGTAGCTTCTGCCTCATCGTTTTTCCTTTCCTTTGTTATTACTTAACCGTGACCGTATTATTTAACCCTAAAGCATTTCATGGGCATAGTTGGTGTGAGAGGTTCTGCATTAAGTAAAGTATTGTCGCAGGTAGATAATGTCATGTAATACAACAGTTAATGAGCATTTTAGATCTGGTTGGTCTTAGTCACTGGAAACAGACTGTGTTACTAGATCTCTCTTTATATTAAGATTAAATGACACGTTTGTTTTCTCAAATGGAAAAAAAAAATGCGAAGAAATCAAAGTGTCTCATTGTCTTTCTTTCTCTTATCTGTGCGTGGAGATTTGTGTTGCACCTATCAATGCTCACAAATCATTGAGCAATATAAAAATCTTCTGTAATGAAGCCCCAAGATCTGTCACTAGTGAAAATTGTCGGGTCACACAAGGACTCATTGACAAGCTTTAAGGCAGGAGATGGATTCTCAAGAGTGAAAGAGCTAACATCTATCAGGCGTAATTGAGCAAATTAATAGCTTTGTGAAGTCTCTTCTTTGGTTAGCCTCCCATGAAATGACAATAGATGTGGCAGGGTTACACTTACAGCCTCTGCTGTAAGTAAGCCTCTTTTTTTTTTTTTTTTATTTTCACTGTTGGGTTGTGTACAATTCATGGTGAAAACAGAGTCAAGAGGCTTCCTCTACAAAATCAGCTGCACTGTTAGCATTGAAACAAATATGTAAAAGCTGAAGATTGAAGAGTGCTCACCATATCCTGTAGTAGTGGCTTTGAAAGAATATTTGTTTGCTTTTCTGCACCAGTTTTGCTCCATACATCATTTTGGTCATAACAGGGAGCCAGCAATGGGATTTGGAGCCCTGATTTCTAATAGCCATCTTCAGTTAGGCACTTTACAGCCCTTTTCTTTCCACTTGTCAGCAGTTTCTAGAAATCAGTGGTTATACTGCTGCACTTAGTGCAGATAGGCAATGTTAAGTTTTCCTTGAGAAAGGAACTACTTTCAGTGCAAGCTACCAAGGGAAGAAGTTCTGAAGAAGAAAGTGTAGTAGCCTCCACCAAAAGATCTTGCAAGAAGATGCTCTCCATCCCCTTTACTGAAAGAAGATAAAAGCCATTTGGGCCACCATCATGACGTGCAGATCTCCATACTCCTCACAGTTCAATACTCTTGTTTGTGCTCTAAAAATGTAAATATGTTAGTAAACAGTAAATTCATGGCATCGGTGTCGTTGCAAAGGATATAGAAACCATTTGAGGCAGTCAGAATGAAGATACTGCAGTAAGCAGGGTAAGCTCATTGCTATTTAGAGCAAAACAGAGTATCACAGTACTCAGCTCACTGAGTGCTAGGAGTAAGCAGAGTGAGAAAGTGAAGACTGAATACAGATCCAGAGACACTAATCCCCAGTGTGGCACAGTATTTTGCCATGCTCTCTGGCTCATACCTTAAACTATTCTCCTTTCTTCCTAACTATTCACTTCAGCATATTGAATCTGTCTCCTGAAAGCATTTCCTTCAGCTGTAAATTAAATTTGCTATATTTTCAACCCATTGTTAAATTTTTCAACATTTTTTCCTAAATGATAGCACTGTTCCAGCATTCATCTCATGACACCATTTACAGAGTAAACCAAGCTTGTGTTATTTGCTTTTACTTTTCTCGTCTTTGAAATTTCACAGGTCTTCCAGAGCTATTAAAAATAAACAGAAGTGGGTCAGTCTTCTTGTAAGAATACTACTTTTTATGGAACTTGCCTGAATTGCTTTTTGAGAACTTTCTTTTAGGGAAAAATGGGGAAAAAGAAATCTCAAGTTCTTGAGATCTTGAGTTCTTGCTAAATCAAATATTTCTTGTTTATCTGTCACATATTCGTGAATTTGGCCTGTGTATAGTATACATTTTGTTAAACAAGCTTAGCTTCTAGTTATAAGAACAGATAAAATATTCACAGTCCGGGCTTTGGGGATGTATAGTCTTTGTGCACAGTGGGCTTTCTTTGTAATTGAGTTCCTAGTTCTGAAGTTAGAAGATGGTTCATTCTCTAATTTTTCTAGATGCTTTCATTTTTGGTTTGTGTTTTGTTTTTGTTTTGTTGGGTTTTTTTTCCTCCACCTCAGATTTATTATTTATACATGTATTTATTTATTTATTCTCTGGAGGAGTAGAAGTGTTGGAAATAAGACCATTTAAAAAAACAGAACTGTGCTTGTGTCCCCAGAGCTTGTCTGCTAGCAGACAAAGAAGAGCTGGTTGATACTGAGTCCCTACAGCCAACATTATTTATTCATTATTTAGAACAGAGATGCATCAATTTATATCTTCACACCCATCAGTTTGTTCCTTCCCACATTGCTTCCCACTCTGGCTGTTCCAGAGCTTCACAACTCCTGTGTTGGCAGCCTTCTTCTCATTTCTACTCTGTACATCTTTATGGCCAGTTAAACCATTTGTCCTTGCGACAACTTCTTCAGTTAGTTTAACTAACTTGTCTCCCTCTGTCACAGTTGGGCCTCCTTGCTGTTTATTCCCTTGTTTTGTTTATATAAATTGATATGCCCTTTCTCAGCCTTCATTCTGGTAGTTTAAACCAGCTGTGGATAACATACACACACACACAGACAAAATGAAACATTCCATCCTTAAAACATCTTTCATGGGATTTGTATTTGCTCTTGGTGCAATAATGACCGTGGTCACAATCTCCAAAACCATCAGCCCAACAAGTCACAGATCTGCTTTGTGATAGTGATATTACTCATGTCAAGACTTCAGAAGCAGCAGCCACTTTTGAAGAGTTAATTGCAGTGAAGCGTACAAGTTATGTCATTGCTTTCACGAGGTTAAACCTTATGGCAGGATATCAGACAAGACCTGGCTCTTTCCTCCATGCTTACACGGTATGTAAAAAAAAGTTAGGATCAGGCATGGGCAACAAAGGAGTGTGATGGGCTGGAACTCTTTTTTCTCTCTTATCCTCATCCTCCATGATCTGATTCTCCATATTCACTGACTTGGCTCCTGTAATTGTGAGCTTCTATGTTCCTTTGGAACAGCTACTGAATCCTGCACTTTGACCACAACAACCCAAGGCAGTGCTACAGTCTTGGGGCATAGTAGCTGGAAGACTGTGTAGAGGAAATGGACTTGGGGGTGTTGGTTGGCACTCAGCTGAGCATGAGCCAGCAGTGTACCCACATGGTCAAGAAGGCCAAATGGCATCCTGGCTTTTATCAGATATAGTGTTGCAGAGAAGTGATTATCCTTTTGTACTCTGCACTGGTGAGGCTGCACTTCAAGTACTATGTTCAGTTTTGTGCCCCTCACTACAAAAAAGACATTGAGGCCCTGGAGCATGTCCAGAGAAGGACAACAAAGAGGAGTCTGGAGCATAAGTCTTATGAGGACCGGCTGAAGGAGCTGGGATTGTTTAATCTGCAGAAGACGAGGTTCTGGGGAGACCTCATCGCTCTCTACAACTACTTGAAGTAAGGTTGTGGTGAGGTGGGAGTCAGCCTCATTGTCCATGTAAATAGTAATAGGGCTAGAGGGAACGGCCTCAAGTTGCGCCAGGGGAGATTCAGGCTGGATGTTAGGAAATGCTTCTTCTCCAAGAGAGTGGTCAGGCACTGCAACAGGCTGTCCTGGGAGGTGGTGGAGTTGCCATCCCTGGAGGTGTTCAAGAAATGTTTAGATGTTGTACTGAGGGACATGGTTCAGTGGGAAATAGGTGAACGGTTGGACTTACAATCACAGAATTCTTTTCTAACCTTGATGATTCCATGTTATAGCGCTAATCCAGGCATTGGGTGGACCAGATCTAGGACATATTGGTGCCGCGTGATATCTCATTTCATGCATTTTCCATAGCTAAGATCTGCTCAGGGGCAAGTCACCCTTTCCAGAGGAGCTGTGGGTGACAGATTTGTGCACCTATTGTTCAAAGACAAGATGGCATTTGCGTTGCTTGTTACAGCACTCCCAAGGCAGGTGATATTCTGGACTAGCTTGGCCTTCCTAGAATGACAAATGTTACACTTATGTTCTGTCTGTAAGCTAGGGCTAAGCTGCAGGCCATCATTTACTCTGAAACCTGAGAAATATGCTCTGTGCTCTTAGCTTTCCTTTATGGTCGCTTTTGGCACAGTTAGAGTGCATGAAAAAGATGATACACCAATTACATCCACCCTGTCTGCTGTATGGGGGCAAACATTATGCACTCTGAATCTTACGCATTATGATTCAGAACCTTGCTTGTGCTTTTATACCAGCTTCTGAATTCTCTGCATTGATGTGTCAGTTTAAGGAAAAGCAAAAAGTCCTGAATGAAGATTATTGTCCAGCACAGTATGTGTTTGCTCTGTACTTAAGGATGAAAACTTCTACCAAAGGGCCAGAAAAATCACAAGTAGCGTCAGTTTTGTCCTCGTGAGGACCAAGTCAATGGTTTGATGCCAAGAATATTGGTCATTAAAAGGGATCTATAGTCCCCAAATTAGATTTTATTTTGACACAGCTTATTCCTGAATCAGAGTTACAGGCAAAAATTCAATTTCGTTTGGTTTAAATTCAGTTTCTTCTTTTGGCCTTCAAATGCAGTATACTGAATCCATGCTATCCTCAGTTCTGAAGGAAGATGGTGGCAAGGAGTCTCATAGGACTTCCTGAGTCAATATGTCCTTCCTCTGATATCAGAGTGTCCAACAAACTTTTCCCTGTCCCACTTTTCATTTAAGTTAATATGTCTTTGTGACCTGTTTTGAGAGGCATCCTTTGGTGTGATCCACATGCCTTCTCTCTTTATAGAGCGGACAAGGGCAAACATTTGCCTTAAAGCTCACTGTTGTCTCTGTGGGTAGAGACTGGTTGCTCCTGGTCTGAGAGGAAGCCCTGCTTTATGGACAATGAGAATACTGAAGCATGAAGATGAACCTTACGATGATGGTTGCTACTCATATAGTAAAATGCTGAAACTGCTAAAACACAACAGAACCATGTTTTGTCACACTTCTATTCATCTTTTCCTCACCAGATTTTGTATGTCAAGCTAGAAGCAGTCACCTGGCACAAAAACTGTATAAATGGCAGAGAAATTCCCCATCAGCTATTTTTGGGCAAAATCAATTCTCTCTGTATTTGAGAAACTCTGTGCTTGCTAAGCTTCCTACCTTTTAACTGCAAATTGCTCTAAATATTTTCCCCTTATCATCAATACAGCACAGGGAAGCAAATCCAGTTTGAGGCTAAGCTGGTAAGTTTTCAGACCAGTTTAAGCCAGCTGTTTTATTCATTAATTTTTACCTAGATGTGCAAAACCTTACTTCTGTTGAAAGCTATGAATCATAGAACCATAAAATCATAGAATCCTTTGAGTTTGAAGGGACCTTTAAAGGTCATCTAGTACAATTCCTCTGCAAGGAACAGGGATACCTGCAGCTAGATCAGATTGCTCAGAGTCCTGTCCAGCATGACTGGGAATGATGGAATCATAGAGTCATAGAATCATAGAATGGCCTGGGTTGAAAAGGACCACAATGATCATCTAGTTTCAACCCCCCTGCTATGTGCAAGGTTGCCAACCACCAGACCAGGCAGCCAGAGCCACATCCAGCCTGGCCTTCAATGCATCCAGGTTTGGGGCATCCACAGTCTCCTTGGACAAGTGTGTCACCAACTTGTGTGTGAAAAGCTTCCTCCTAATATCTAATCTAAACCTCCCCTGTCTCAGCTTAACACCGTTCCCCCTTGTCCTTGGAATGTCTCCAAGGATGGAGCATCTACCCTGTCTCTGGGCAGCCTATTCCAGTGTCTCACCACCCTCATCATAAAAAACATTTTCTTTATATGCAATCTAAATCTCACCTCTTCTAGTTTGAAACCATTTCCCCTTGTCCTGTCATGGCAGATGCTGCTAAAGAGCCTGACCCTTTCTTTCTTACAGCCACCTTTAGAAATTGGAAGGCTGCTCTGAGATCTCTCCAGATCCTTCTTTTCTCCAGGCTGAACAGCCCCAGCAAGTCCAATGAAGTCCTGCTCTGATGCCATAAAGTACAGTCCAAACAAAAAAAAATAGCAAAACCAAAGAACTGGTCAGCTTTTATATCACCTGCTGTTTTCATAGGGAGGGAAGAATGCTAGCATTGTTACAGCTCTGTGTGGTTGCCACCTAAAAGCTGCTATGGCTGTGAGGTGGGTTGGAGCACTGAGATGCAGGGTCAGGAGCAAGATATTTGGGGTTCAAAGCAGAGCAAGTGTGGATGAACAAGGATGAACACAAAGAACTTTTATATTCACTGGAAATGATTTTAATATCCATAGAATCAGTACCTGCCCCTCTGCTCCTTTGTGCAGAGCTGCAGGCCACCATCAGGCCTCCCCTCATTTCAGCTCTGGGCTGAACAAACCCATGGACCTCAGCTGCTCCTCCTACATCTTGCCCTCTAGATCCTTCCCCATCTTTGTAGTCCTCCTTTGGATCTTATTTGATAGTTTTGTGTCCTACTTTTGTATTGTAGCACCCAAACCTGCCCCCAGTGCTTGAAATGAGAGCGTACAGTGCAGAGCAGAAAGGACAGTCCCTTCCCTCACCTGGTGTCAGTTCTGGCTTTGATGCACTGCAGGGTAAACTTGACCCTTTTGGCTGCAAGGGCACACTGCTGACTCAATTTCAGCTGTCATCCACCAGAACCCTTCAATCCCTTTCCATGGGACTGCTCTCCATTCTCTCATCCGTCAGGGTGATATCTCATCCCAAATACAGAATCTGGCATTTGCTCAGTTGGTCGCTGCCCAGCCTTCCATTCACTTTGACCAAACTTTGCCAAATTTCTCTCAGGAGGGATGCTTTTGGGGGATGGCTGTGGGAGAGTAAAACGCCAGTAACTGTTTTTGCCCAAGTCCATCAAGCAGGGCTTGTATGAACACGAACATTATTGCCTGGTGTTGTACAAGACGCAAAATGGCTCACCTTCAAACTGCTATTGTAATTTTCATCAAAGCTGTGCTTCTGACTCAACACATTGTACTTAACACAATTTATGACAATATTTCTCCCTCAATAGCTTTTTGTAGAGTGTGTGCAAGCTATTCTGCAGACTGCTGGTTTTCTTACTTAGCATCTATTTTATGGTCTGCATTTTAAATTCCTTTAAGTGCAGGCAGTTGAGGAACAGGTTTCTGGGAGAGAGGTATCACAAGTCAATCCCAATTCCCTCTTGCAGTGTCTATACACTCTTTATAGGCTAGCATCCTCTCCCTCAGAGACTGCGGCATTTCAAGAGTAGACAGAACAATCCCAATCTATGTAAATCACTTAGAATTATAATGTTCTGTGAGATACTTCCATATATAAGATGGAGTATTGATATTGATGGGGTAGTAACTGTTTAGCTGAGATCACAGACCTCTCATACTAGGCATTACCCAATGCCATAGGCAGAATTTGTTCCCAATTCAGAAAGCTTTCATCATAAACAGCTGTATTATATAAAGGATGAAGGAATAAAGAAAGGAAGCCACAGAAGATCTGTCCATACTGTCAGATATCTCCTACATATTTGTCCCCATATCTGTATGTCCTCACATTGCGTAAATACTAATTCTCTGCCACATTCTTTTTTAAATTCTTGTTTTCTTCTTGGGTAGTTTTTGTGGGTTTTTTTTTTTGATTGCTGTTGTTTTTTTGTTGTTGGTGTTTGTTTTGAATGAACCAACTAGTCCACTCCTAAGTGAAACCTGGATGTTCTGGGACATGGTTCACTTCTGTCTTGTTGGATGCACACCATTCCAGGAGATGGAAGGTCCTATAAAGCTCCCCTAGACTTACTCTGTCAAACTCTTAAGTTCAACCCATAATCATATGATCGTGACAGAAAGCATCCACTCTGGTGGAGAGTGGCAGTGTGCTTCTGGCTGCTTTGATGTAAAAATCAATCAGTCAATCAATCAATCAGTCAAAGAAAAAAAACCTGCACTAAACTTCATAATTATATCTGAAAGCTACAGATGTACTTCTGTAAGTGCAGAGATACATTCTATGACACTGCAGGTCCTTTCCAGGGATTCTCATTCAGGATGGAATACACAGAGCTAATCACTACCAGTTAGTCAAAATCACAAAGCAGACATTTTTTGGCAGTGTAAATATAACCATAATACAGCTCTGTGGCAGAACATTATTAAACTGGCTGGAAATGGTGTCACGCTCTCAGTTAAAATCTAAAGAAATTTTCACCTACTTTTGTGGTTGTCTTCTTTCCAGCTCCAAGTTTCTTGCCTCTGAGTCCAGTTTGGGGAAAGGAGAATGAAGGGAAGGTGTAAGTCTGATGTCTTTCCAAAGGGTGAAGACAGTATGAAAACCCTGAACTGGTGTTATTGAGCAGTATTAGCACTGGAAGAAAGAGCCAGCCATTATATTGGCTGTTTGACACTACAAAATATGCAGCAAAAGTCAAATGTGTCAAAGCATGTCTTTCAGATATTTCAAAGACTCTAACTTGTACTTAATTAATTACTTCCAGGACTGAGGAATTATTATAGCCATATCACAAGTTCACGATGGTAAATCAACAGATGACTTGTGCAGGTGGACTCCAGAGGTCACATGAAAGAAATAAGCCAGAACTCAGAGGCTGGAAGATCAGCCAAGTGCTCAATATAGCCCATGCAGTCAAAGCATGTGGCTTGGCATAGGTGAGTGGAGCAGGAGGAGGATGAAAACACTGGATTACAAAGATTTACTTACACTTTTCCACATCAAATATAAGCCCCCCGCCCCAAGGCTTCATACAGAGTGTGTTAAGGGTGAGTCCTTTGCAACATAATGTAGGCAACATACTTTAGTGGGGAGGTTGGTCTTGATGATCTCCATAAATCCTTTCCAAACCTACAATTCTGTGAGATTGACTCATGATCAGATCATCTTTGGCAAAGCCTAGGATTCACTTCAATCCCCCAGATCTCTCTTTTAGGAAGCATAAACAATGCACTGACTTTCCTTAGCCTTCTGTGACTAGCAGCTTACTGTATGTCTTGGCTGAAGATATTAAAGACTTCAGGGAGTATTCCGTGATGTGATGATCTGCACCATGTGAGGTCTTCCCTTAAAGTCTTGAAATACTATGAAAGGCTGCAGCATCCAAAGATAAAACTTAGTTGGATGGCCTGTGAACATAGCACTTTTTCTGATACTTATCAACGTTCAGTAGGAAGTCTGGGAGGTCCCATGGCCAGCAGTCTGCAGGTTAATCATGTGTCTCATGATGTTATATTATCATTTGTAATAAAACTTTATTTCCCCCATATATGCAGATGCTTCTCCCCCTTAACATTAATTTCATTTCATTAATTTCATTCGGCTTTCCGTACAAGAAGAATTCTCACTTGTAAAACAGCTTCCATCTGTCTCATCATCATATTTATGCAGATGCAGACAGACAAGTCATTGTCAAATCTTCACAAAACAGTAGCATAAACTGAAGTTTAGGCAGCCTGTGGCACAAGGATGCTCATCGCTCCTTTTCTGCTTTTTCTTTCTCCTCACAAGGCCATGCTGTTTCAGCTCTCCTACCAGCTTCTATTCCTCCATTCTTCCCCTCCCCCTCTTGCCTGCCTGACTATCCCAGTCATAATTCTGTTGTGCTCTTATCCAAATTGAAATAGCCTGTTCTCTTTTCCCCTGTTGTGCTGGCAAGTTCTCCAGATTTCTGATCTTTTTTTTTTTTTTTTGCCTGGCCTTCTTTCTCCTCCCCTTCTACCTACTTTATTGCACTTCATTTCCTTTTGTTTAATTTTTAAGGCAATACAGCCCAACTCAAACACAGTATTCAAGGAGAGAGCATATCGTTAAATGATACAATGACATTGTGCTACTTTCAGCTTTATTCTCATGAATTCAGTACAATATGACTTTCTTTGCTTTTGTGACTGCTGCTGGTTTTGGAAAATATTTTCATGGAGTTGTCTACATTTGCACTCTGAACTTAAGAATTTTAATCTATCAAAGAGACTACTATTGGCAGCTTGGAGATGTAGTTCAGTGGTATTCATTCTTCCATGATAACACTGGGGAAAGCTCTGTGGAATATTATTGTGGGACATGGATCTGGTTTTATGGGGGTTTTTTTTGTTTGTTTGTTTGTTTGTTTGCTTTTGTCTGTTTGGTTGGGTTGTTTTTGGTTTGTTGGTTTTGTTTTATCCCTGTGAGGGAGTCAGAGGTCAAGGGAAGAAGGATTCCTCATTGCTACTGCATTAATCTAGGTCTGAGCTCAGCTTCCATGTTCTGACACCAATGGATATTACCTAAGTTGCTTTGCCTCACTGGGCTTCTATTATCCATCAACAAATCAACTTTTCCTGAACTCAAAGAGAAGCCTTAAGGCAGTATGGTGCAATTCTGCATTTGGTGAAAATATTAAAGCTTGCCTTGGCTCAGTTTCTCCAGCAATTCTGTACCGTGATGCTAATAGCCCATTTATTCTAAATCTGTAAAGGTAAATTTTATTCTCAGAGCATCATAACATGATCCATGCTGCCTGCTGAGAGTGGGCTGTGGTTTGTACAACCACATACTCTCTGTCCAAGTGATGGCTGGGAGAGCCTAGATCAACCTGAGATGTGTGTCAAATTCTGTGCTGACAATAAGATGCTCCCACAACAATTCTTGAGTCTATCCCTGGCATACTTTATTTAATTTTCATATTGTCCTATAGTGCTTCTGGGCAGTGAGAAAGATTCCATTTGCAGGAGCACCTTGATATGGCCATGCCCAACCAGTTCTAGTCTACAACATCTTCTGGCCAAGTCAGAGGGATGTGGACAAGTTTGTGCTTTGAAAACTCCTGTGCCCTGGCTTAATTCCTTCCTTGCAGTCAAGCCTCTTGCCAGAAGGTGCTGTGGGATTTCCTTATGTGTGATAGAATGCTGTGGGATGTACAACATGGACAACATGGGCACAGTAGAGGCAGCTTGAGAGTGTGATGTGGACAGGGCACTACTGAGGGGGCTTTCTTTAGGGCTGGTCTCAGGAGCAACTGATCTGTGATATGTTAAGATATATTAATTCCTTCTTTTGAGTTAGGGAAATAAGAGGCAGGAACTCATTACATGGCCTAAATTAATCTTAATGAATTCCTAATAAGCATCATTGGGCAAGGGTTATTATTTGGGAAGATAAGCAGGAGTGTGTCAAGTTCTGCATGGTGAGACAGAAGGTAACATGTCTTAGGCCTGTTAAAAAGAAATTGAAGTTTCCAGGAAATTACAATGTTGTGGTCCAGTGGAAGCAGCAGTGAAAATCCGGACATCCTGTGGCTGGAAGAGATAAAATTTCTTCATGCAAAAAGCAAATCTACATCTTCAAGGCCCCTTCCAATCCAGGCAATTCTGTGGTAAGCTTTGGCCTTTTTTTCTTTTAAGGAACTCAGAGCCTGCAATGCTGTATTTGCATTGATGTTTTCAACATGTGAAGGCAAATGTCTGCCAACTGCACATCTGTCAGAGAGATCAAGTCCCATCACAGGAGCTTTGGCTTATGTTCACTCCTTGAAAGTGACATAGGGAGACACAGTAGCACCATGTAAATGTGGACATTTGAAGTTCTTAAATTCATTTCCCTTTTCAAACTTAATCTGTACCCTCCCTCTCACTGTGTGTTAAGCCTGTCCCCACAGCAAGCAGCTTTCAAGTGTGAGCATCCTTTTTACCCTGGCTAATATGCGCAATGACAACCTTATCACAGCCAGTAATTTACATCTTCACTGAGCTTTCCTGGCTACTTCAAGCAATTTGAGTACAAAGCTTTATAAAATGTTTCCCTTCACTGGTTCTATTCCTTACCTGTTAGTCTATTTTATTATATCATCTTCATGATGAGCATCAGTAGTGATATAGAAACATGGGAGATTTGTGCATCCTGCAGGCCCTCAAGACAGTCAGAGCAGTAAGATTCTTCTTTTCCTCTATTTGTAGATTTAAGTACACTGGTTTTATCAGAATATCCATCAGAAGTGCTCTTATGGGTCCACCAGTGGAGGAAAGGTCTTAGTAGAAGGCCTTTCTAAATCAGTAGAATAAGAAAAGATAGCTATCCATATCTACAGATTCAGAAATAGAGAAACCCAAGAAAATCCCAGTGAGCAGTATGAAGATCTTATTTTGAGGAACAGAGTATAACAGACATATGTTATATGTGTTATATTTACACATATAATTCATGGACACTGCTGACCACGTTTTGAGTCTTGCTTGCTTTCTATGCTTACGGGCAGGATGCAGGAATTGGTCCCTGTGGTTGGGAGAATGACCCAGTATTCTCAACAGGAAGAAAACAAGATTCAGTTGAATTGAAAACTGTTGTTTGTAAGTGGGAAGTATTTATAGAAATGCAACATGAAGGGAAAAAAAAAAAAAAAAAAAGGCAATTTCCTAGGGAAAGTAATGTAGGAAAATAATAATAATAGAAAAGAAAAATTTACTGTTTTCTTTTGAAATTGGTTGAAGATGGTATCTGTACCTACACTTGTGCATGTGCATATGTTTATTTATCTGTTTGTCTAGCTACCTATTCACATGCAACCTATCTCCTCCTCTAAAATTAACTTTTTTTTTTTTTTCTCCTGTACAAGTGGCCTTTATCAATCTGTACTGAGGGTGAGGAGGTGAGTGGCAGGAATGCCAGGCAATTCTCTGCAGTCATACCTGGGAATGCAAATGCCTTCCTAGCAGGAAGGTCCGATATGGTTGGTTGAGGATACTGACAGGTTATAAGCTCTGCTTCTCTTAACCATAGGAACTCCCCTGTGAAGCTGCTCATATCTCCTACGTCCTTTTACTCTATTCACCAAGAAAACACTTCTCCAGTCAGTAGTATCTGTGGGGAAGAACATGTGGCTTGTTCATTTACTACTGTGACTTGGGAGTTTTCTCCTTAGTATTTCTCTCTTTGTGCAGGAATTCCTGCTATTGCAGGAACTGATATCTTCCTCTGCAGGATAAGGCTAGATTTAATTGCAGTGCTTCCATTTGAGTAGATGGTCAGATTAAACAGAAGAAGAATGCATTTCAGCAGCAGCCTGAGTTGCACATGATTAGAGGCAATATGAAGCATGTATTTACTCCAGAGCTTTCCCTTCCCCAGCAGTCCACTTGAACACTGATTCCCCCATCATATATCCCCACTCTTATTTTAAAATAGTTCCTATTTCTCATTTCTCCCTATTTTTCCCTCTCCCTTTGCCCCCATTATGTAAAAGTGAAGGCTATATAATTATATTTTTGAGATGTAATCCTATTTTTAGAGTAGTGTGGGCTATAGGGTGCAAACTAAGTATGTGAAAATACAGCAAATGGAGTGTATAAAGCAGAATAAAAATGATACAACATCATCCAGTTTATCCATTTCTTTTTGAAATAGGTAATTACTGTCTTTAGCTGCCATTGCAAGCTCCCAGTTAATATAGAAAATGAAATCCTAGAAAGAAAGAGGTTGTTAAACCACAGGTTGCTTCACTCTGATTTCTTATCCTAATCTTCATTTACTTCTGAAAAACATGCAATTTTTCTAACTTCTTAGAGGTCTCGTTTTAATAGTCAAATACTTCGGCCCAGACCTTTAATTTTTACAAGATATGAAAGTTGTTTTATACACAACTGCTTACACATTTAAGCCTCTGCATCCCTCAGCTGGTTTTAGTGCCACTGTGACAATGAAAAGGGCTAATTCAAGATCTGTTCTTACATTTATAGCATCGTAAAGAATGTTCAGAGTAAAGACTTCATTTGCATACATCATAAAAAATAAACAAAATAATTTGCATAAAAGACTGTGCGCATAGCAGTGCTTTGACTAAATGGAGAATCTTGGGAAATATGTCTGTAAGATGAGAAAGCGGAGGGGGAAGAGAAGATGACTTACCAAATGTAGGAAGGCTTTTAATGGGTGGGATGCTCTGTTTCTTTATATTCCTAAACCCTTTCCCACTTTGCAGTTTTAAGGCAGACAAGAGCTATAAAGATCCCTGGGAATCCCTTGAGAGGCGTTGTGTGGCAACTGCAGGGATTCTCTGCATCAAAAGTGGTGATCAGTGCATCAGTGCCGTCAGGTCCAGGGTTGCACAGGTCTGGCCAAAACCTGAGAGAAATCCCAGTGATCAGTCATACATATTTATTATGCATATTTTATCCTCTGTGTCTACATGCCAGATTTCTCTCTGGTGTGATTCAGTGTTGCTGAAGTCAGTAGCCTGCAGTGGAGGTACACAGATTTATTGTTCAAGGGGAGAACCTAGATTGGTAGCAAAGCCATATGGCATGATGAACTGAATCAGAGAATCAGAGAACATGTTAGGTTGTAAGGAACCTCAAAAATCATCCAGTTCCAACCCTCTGCCATGGACAGGGATGTCACCCACCAGATGAGGCTGCCCAAGACCCCATCCAACCCAGGAGACTTCTTCATGCCAAACTACCTCAACCTTTCTTCACAGGAGAGGTGCTCCAGTTCCATTCATCAAGCTTCTCAACATGGAGCTTGTCTTAAACCAAATACAAAGCCAGAAAAGCATGAAGTTAAAAGCTCCATGTACTAGCTTCTTGAAGGTTTTAAAAGTGCTTGGCCATTTTCCTGCTATGGGACTGTGATTGTAACACCCCAGGTTTTAACTGATCCCAGTACCTTCTAGTAGGCTTTAGGTTTCTGTGACTAAACTCTCTCTTTTGTGAAATAGGGGTTGTCAGAGACTAAATTGCAGTCAGAGATTGTGTAGAAGGTGCTGTCTAAATAGTTTGGAACAACAGGTTGTGAAAGCTCAGAGAGCAGCCTAAAGAGTCACGACTTCCAGCTAAAACAAAATTGCTATTTGGATGGAAGAGTACTGTTTGAGTCCAGTGCCTGAGTAGCTGGGTTTAATGCTAGGGTGATTAGCAGGTGCTCTGAGGAAAACCATAGAATCACAGAATTACTTGGATTGAAAGGGATTTTAAAGACCATTGAGTCTTCCCTGGCTGCCCAGGGTCCCATCCAATCTGGTGCTGAAATAATTCAATCCATACCAGGATTTCACAGTCCTCTGACCCTGCCCTTGTATAGAGGTTAATGGATCCATGAACTGCTTACCTGTGGACTGTTCAGATAAGGTAGCTCACCATGAGTGCACCCTTAATATCCATCATTGCCCAAAAGATCACTGCCCCTGTGGTCTCCCTATGGACTCAAGGGAGGGAAAACTGCTGTCTGCATCACTGTTAGCTGCAAATTTTCACCTGTATTTCATAAGTTTAATCTATAGTAAAGCTGTAGGTCTTCATATTTTCGTAGCTTTAGAAATTTGTGGGTTACTATGCAGTAAAAATCACACAGCAAGCAATCTGCAAGAGTAAGGGTTTCTGTACTGTTGTCCTTTCCCAAATCTTCATGTAGAGGCTCCTCCTTTCCAACTTTTTTTCTCCAATTCAAGTGAAGGGAGATGTGCTGTGCCTCTGACAATGGGACTATGAAGTTAGCTTCACACACAACAGAGAATTTAAACATAGAACAGAAAACCCAGAGGTTTTCAAAAGATGTGTAGATGTGGCAGTGGGGGACAGGTTTAGTGGATGATCTTAGTGATCTTTTCCAACCTTAATGATTCTGTGATTGAAACAGTGCAAACTTAATTTGCTTTCCAGTTTATGCCACTCCCTTTTATATAGGCCAGCAGTTCTGTGTCTGGAAGTTGAAATATTTCATGCTTTTAGGATTGTAGCAAGTTTGGTACCTTCTGAGCTTTGAAATGGAATTCCCTTGTTGCCAGTTGACAGCAGCATGGTACAACCAATGAGATGGTTGGCTCGGGCATGATGCTGCCAACACCAGTTCGTAATTTATACCATATTACACAGCAGGGCAGGAGCAGCTAATGCAGTGCTACCTAAGTAAATAGTCATTTATGTTGCTCCGATTAAAACCTTTGGAAGTATTTCCAGCAGAGTATATAGCACTAATGAGTCTCATTATTCCGAATTGCCGAGCAGCACCAAGTGTCTGGGGGGACTTTGTCAGTCAGCCCTTTGCAGCCACACATCTTGGGGATGTAACAGCATGGACATAGCTTGCACCACAAAGAGGAAACATTCTCTGAGACCTTGCAAAGTCAGTCTGCTGTGGTGCAGCATCCCTCCATCCTCCTCTGATGCAGCATTCAGCTTTCCTCTTTCTCCCCAGCTTCACTTTTACCATCTGTTCTCACATTCTTCTATTTTCAGGATTAAGTTTCCTTTGCATTTTTTTTCCCTTCCTTTTTTTTTTTCTTTTTTTTTTTCCCCCTGATTATGCTGAATTATACGAGAGAAACAGGAGATACGAATATCCAGAATAATAGAGCAGCAGAGATCATCCTTCACCTGGTTCTCCTGGCTTCTTTGCTTGAGATGAAACAGAAGTGATCAAGTCAAATAAGATCAGTTTGTGAAGTTTCTATCACTTTCTTCCAGCTCTTCACCTTATTAATATTGAAGCTGTTGCACTCTATAACCTTGTACGTTAGCTTTACCCACACATGCTGCTCTGGTGCTGATTCGTTTATTTTAATCAAAATTTCGCCTCCTGATATTTTTCCCTGTCTAGGCTGGAACAGAGAAAATGAAATTTCAACAAAAAACACACATACAAATCGTTAATATTTGACCTCTGGAACAAACTCATTTATTAAACATTTTTTCATCCCTTTGGGGTATTCAGAGCCATAGTTTCTTTGTGTGTTACTTTGGCAGTAATACTAGAGCGTTTCCCCTGGGCTTCTCTAAGTGATTCAAGTGTACACTGATAGCCCTTTGCCTTTGGCTTTCATGAGTAGAGCACACACTTAGTCACAGGATCCCCTTTGGGTGATGGGATTTTTTTAGGTGGGGTATTTTTTCATTCTAGATATTTTCTGGGGTCTGTTTTTTTTTTTTTCTTCGCAGTTGACAAGAACACAGTTCGTTTCAGTGTGAAGTATAGCAGCCTTCTGCTGCAGCTCTGGAGTTTTAACAGATGGAGGATATTAAACTTTCATATATATATATGTATATATATTTATACGAATGTGTGTATTTTGTGGTATAAAGAAGATGCTAGAAGCTGTTGTTGTTTTGTTATAGTTGTTGTTTTTTTTAACCTCGTTCTAAAGAACGTTTCCCTCCTAGTGGCCTCCAAATGACACTGACATACTGATTGTCCCCTCACATCATTCTCAGTGGAGGACGCCCTTACAGAAGGTTTAGAGATTGAAGGACCTGCATATTAAAGCAATTAAGAATCCAATCAAAACAACATAATAAAAACAGGAACTGAAACTGCAATTGTGACACTAAGCACTAAATCTTGAATTGTCTCATTTCAACAAGCAGTTTAGTAGAGCTTGACAGAGGAAACCTCCTCCATCCTTGGGTGGAAAAAGGGATACTGCTGATGGGAATACGTCACGCAGTGCTAGTGGGACTCACATGTCCAAATTGATGGGATTCTGGGGAAGTGGGGATTAAAATTAAAAATGTTAGAGTTGGTAGTAACAGTAGTGTTCATAGCTTAAAGGTGGAGCAGTAACAGAGAAACAGTCCCTGGCCTACACAGCAACTGAGGCTGTGGGGCAAGTCTTGTCCCCAGAGTGTAAGGTTAGGAAGAGAAAACATCTGGAATTGCAGAGGAGTGCCAGCTGGTTTGGGATTGATAGATGTACACCCTCTTCTCTGTTCCTCTTAAATGCTGTATACTTTTAATGTATGGTAATTTAGTAGATACTATACGGAGTATCTGGAAGAGTGTACATATAGAAGTTTATTCCAAAGTTTAAAAAAATGCAAGTAGCCACCTTCATATCTTGCCTTCACACCCCCAAAGCAAACCCAAATGTCCTGCAAGACCAGCACATCGCTCGCACTGCCAGGGTTATTTACTGCAGAACTGGGGACTCTGTCTTTGCCATCTCAGATCTGCCCTGCCCTGCACATACCTCATCTTTAAGCAACACAGCAGCGGGATATCTGTTTTCCATCAAGCAGCAATTATCAGTGATTTCTGAGTGTGCTTGTTTAAGTGCTTGTTGTATCTTACTAGCTTCCTTTACACCTCCACCTCATTCCTCAACAGCCAGTTCTTTCTCGAGATCTGTTAATAAGCTGTGATTTACCTATATATAAAGTATATTACTTTCTGATTCCCACTGGGCATATGGAACAGATGTCCTTTTTCAAGGGACTTATCAGCAATTACAAATTATGTAGTGTAAATAAGTTTTCCAAGACCTTCAATTATGCATATGAGCTCAAGGCTAATGAGACGTGGGATCAAATTTAAATCCACCAGCCTATAAATTTAAGGGCAAGTAAGCCTACTAAGATGCACAGCTTTAAAGACAGAATGTGAAGCCAGTACAACAAGGTGTACCAGATATTTGAGAGGAAGCTCCATGAGATCTTGCTAGGAGATATGCATGAAATAGGATCCTGACTGAGCATCTCTTAGTTTTACCCTAGACAGTAATCAATTTGTTTAAGTAAAGGAACTGCTATTTTGAGCCACGGTGAAGTGAGACATTGGAACAGGTTGCCCAGAGAGGTGATAGATGCCCCATCCCTGGACACACTCAAGGTTAGATTGGGCAGGGCTCTGAACAAGCTGATATAACTGTAAGCGTCCCTGTTCATTGCAGGGGAATAGGAATAGATGGGCTTTAAGGGTCCCTTCCCAATCTTATGATTCTGTGAAAATATTCTTCAGGGAGCACCCTCTTGTAGGAAAGTCACAGGACAACACGAAAATTAAAGTTCTGCTTCTGTAAGTAGGTTGTATTTAGCTGTATGCTCCCCATGTACTTTTATTTGCAGATGCATGAAGTGTTTTAGAGAAGAGTACACTGGGAAACTGGAAGCCCTGTGTTTCCTTAGAGCCTCCTAGTTAAAGCTGTAGAGAAATAAAATGGTATCTATGATGCCGTGCCTATTTTTGTAACTTCACTGCAGGGCATCGTGCACATTTCTGCAAGCTGGTCTTCACAAAACCATTTCTTCCTTCTGCTCCCCATAGTAAGATCTCAAAATCCAGTGAAATATCTATACCTGTATGTGCACACACGTATGCACATGTACACCAACACATACACCAAAAATGTATGCATAGATAGACACATAAATCGTAGAGTCATTAAGGTTGGAAGAGACCTACACGATCATCTAGTCCAACCGTGAACCCACCACCACCATGCTCACTAATCTGTGTACCTCAGTAACACATCTCCACCTTTCTTGAACACCTCCAGGCATGTATGTGACACCACTTGCCTGGGCAGCCTGTTCCAATGCATTACTACTCTTTCTAGGTTGAAATTCTTCCTGACATCCAAGCTGATATATGCATATCTTTTGCCATGGATACTTCTGCCTTAAAGCTTAGAAATATCTCAAGAGCATATCTATGGCTGATTATTAGTGAGAACAGGGGAAAAGAAATTGATGGGCTTACAAAAATTTTGTTAACTTTCTCAGTTCTTCATCTCCGTGGATTACATATCTACTGGTCTACCCCAAACTTATCTCAGGGGTACTGAAAATAGCTAGCATATTTAATATGCTGATTTTCCGTTGTATATCAGCTGAAGTTATGGAGGAGATGAAATAGGATTAAATACATACCAGAGAGATAAAGAAGGTATGTCTAGCACCAGAAGGCAAAAAAGTTTTTGAAGTCTCTGGGAGGTATGACTGTTTCCTCCAGCTCAAAATTCGTACCAGATTATTTAATTCATTTTAAGACTGTATATTAACAGACTATTTTAATAATTTAGCTTTAAGCAAATAAGTCAATGAGCAGTCAGTGTTATACTTTTGCTCTCTTGTCTCATGATCAGTAATAGGTCACCAACTCCACAGCTCAGTATGAAGTGAAGGTACATTTCTCCCCAAAGAGGATCTGCCCAATACTAGATAATTTTTCATGTAGTTAATTAGGTAGATAGATGGACTGATAGATATGCAGGTCACTCTGAATGCCTCCCGTTTATTTCCATGGAAACTACAACAGATAAAAAAGAACACAATAACACTACTTGATAGAGCAAATTCATATCTACAAAGCAGTATTTTTCAACACAGTCACCACCATTAGTTGAGTGTTTTTGCCAGCAAACAAGAGCCTGCATGCCACACTCATAAGAATCAGCATCAGCAGAGGTGACTCACTGTTTAAAAGCTACTATGACAGCATCATTGCTAGGAAAACGTTGCCTATACAGTCCAACTTTCACTGTGCTAACATCTACTCTTTGTCTCCATAAATGTTGAGCAAGCATCAATGAATGTCAGTGGGTGAAATTTTTTTCCAAATGGAGGAGTTCACTGACACATTTTCCATGTCAGACTCCATTTTGCAGACTGTCCCTCTGCTGCCACCTGTTGCGCAGATGCAAAATGTGATGGAATATTGTCAGGAAGGTTCAGCCTCTACTGCCATACTACCAACATGTGCCTCTGGTGATGTGGGCCGACATCATAAAATAAAAGGCATTACTTTTGGAGCAGTTCTCACAGAAAGATGGATGTATGGATGAATAGATAGATAGATTTGGTGCAATTAAATTTCTCATTTCATCTATAATAGATACAAAAGTGAACACAGGCATATTAATTCAAGAAGATATCCTGTGGAAACATTGAAGAATGAAAAGCATCCCGGAAAATTCCAAAATGTGGTTTTATATGTCATCATCCAGTGCAAGGTGCCCAAATTGACTTCAGAACAGTACATTGTTGTTATTAGTAGTTGTTATAATAAGCCGAATTAAACAGGAACCATTTCCTAATGGTGTTTTATAATTGCTTGTTGGATATTTCTGCGTTTTGGCTTAGAGCCTTTTATTCTTATTGCTAACAGAAAAAGTGTAATAACTACTAGCTGCAGTGTACTGTGGAGGACACCATCCAAGTTAGGAGAATATGTAATGAGCAGTTTTGATTCACATTCTCTTACTCTTTAGAAAATAATTCTAGTCTTTAAAAGGCTCCATGCACCACTTAACTCAGTAATTGGCAAGAGGGGATGGAAATACAACGTTCTGCAAGCAAAGTTGCACTTTTCTGATTACTCTTTGAAGAGAGCAAACACTCCTCGTCACGTATTCATAACTTCTTCCCAGTTTTCAGTAATCACTCGATATCAGGCACTTTGCAGAATCTTGCTCTGCTTTGCCTGGAAGGATGCTGCCTTTGTGGAATACATTAGAGGTGCAGTTTGTTAGGGCTGTTCCACACCTCATTTTAGGATTTTTATGACAGGAGTCAAACTGCTGCGGAGCAAGGTAATACAAAGGCTTTTCTGGTTCATGGGGAAGAGATATCCACATGGGGATGTCCTCAGTTTAAAAGGATCACAAGAAATGCCTATTGTAAGAACAGCTGCACCCTATCATACGTAGCAGCAAACTTTGGAAAAATCACCTGGAATAAGGCATAACCATATAGGACCTAACTTCATGTGTTTACTGTCTGGGTGTCAGTACTTGGTATCCATTGGTGTCTTGGTTATGTTGTCATGGAATCTAAAAACATGAGTTGGAAGGGATCCTTCAAGACCATCTAGTCCAAATCCCCTGCAGTGAACAGCGACACTACATCTACATCAGGTTTCTCAGTGCCCCTCCAGCCTGATCTTGAATGTCTCCAAGGATGGAGCATCCACCACCTATCTGGATAACCTGTTCCATTGTCTCACTACCCTTACTGTAAAAAACTTTTTCCTTATATCCAATCTATGTATATCCATATATATCCAATCTTTCATAGTCTGTGACATCAAGGAGAGAGGTCATCCAGTCAAGTCTGAGCATCTGTGTTAGGGTAAGAAGCTCCATGCCTTTAACTCCATTTGCCAATG
The DNA here is from genome assembly GCF_019232065.1 of Centrocercus urophasianus. Taxonomy (NCBI): domain Eukaryota; kingdom Metazoa; phylum Chordata; class Aves; order Galliformes; family Phasianidae; genus Centrocercus; species Centrocercus urophasianus. The sequence goes on from NW_024884253.1 coordinate 1,855,615, forward strand.
AGTGTAAAGTATCCTTGGGTCTTTGAGAAAGAAACAAAGACACCATGCAATGTAGCTTTAGCTCTTCTCATTTATTATCCTAGACATAGGATTTTATGCCAAAATACCAAGCTTGTTGGCTTCTGACTGCCTTCTGCTTTTTCAAAGAGGCTAAACTTTGAAAGAAATCATCTGACCTTAAATGTGTTGTTGTGGTCTGCTAATCTCAACTCTGTGGTTTTGGTAAAACTCACAGGTATTAAAAGCAAAGCCTCTGCAGAACTGACAGTCTCTCAATTTACTCGACCTTCTGTAGTCATCCAAGAGTTTAAGCTCCAACAAGAGTATTTTTAAGGTATGAAATCTTGCTTTCTAGTTCACTGAACACACAGTGAGCCTTTTATTGACATTACGTGCATGGTATCTTCAGGGAAGACAGTGAGTTTATAAGTGGTTTGTGAAAATCACATCCAGAAGTCAGGGAAGCTAACAAGCAGAGATAAAGCACTCCTGACAGGGCTATGTTCAGTATTAGAAAATATATTTATATATTTTTCAAAGGGAACAAACGTATCAGGGAATTTAAAATCCAAATTAAATCAGTTCACTGATATTTGCGTGTTCTTAGTGGAGAGTTCAGTTATGATGAGATCATTACTTTTTTAAGTGATTAATATAAGATCAAATTAGAACAGACAAATTTGTCATTACAAATACCTTGTTTTATCTTATGTCTGATAACTAAAGTGTCAAATAGAATGTTTAAGTTATATTCTTCCTGGAGGAAACAAAACTTCCTGCTATTATTCAGGAGCCCACTTGGATATTTGAACTCCATTTTGGATGCTGGAAACTCATTTTCAGTAGATGAAAGGTGCCACCTATGTTCTGCACATCTTGGGAAAAGCTTTTACCACTACTTGAGTATTTGCACTGCCAATTGAAGCTACAACTTCTCTGATTCATCATGTTTGTTCTCTAATTATATTGTAATCTCTCTGGGAGATGTGTGATTAGAGGACACGTTGTGTAGAAAGAAATGGTGAAGTCAGGTTAGAATTAGTTAGCATACAAATCTAAAATCAAACAAAATCTGAGCAGTTTTCCTTTTTTTTTCTGGAAGAAGTATAGCATTAGTAATGGAATTTTAATTCATTCTATTTTAGTCCAATCAGGCCTCAAGAAGTTTGTGGTAAACTATGATCTTATCTAAGTCTGTTGAAATGCAGAGCTGCACAGGCACTGGTCAGTATTTTAACCAGGCAGTATCTCCTGTTTGAGGAAGATTTCTCCACTGACTGATTGCTTCCCTATTGAGGAGAGAAAGAACACTCCATGAATTTCAATTCCCCAGGTTGTCATAACATCGTCTGAATTTCAGGATTTGCCTTTTGAAGGTGTGATCAAAATACCTGCTCTTTCGATATCTTGAGACTTGGACTAGAGCTGGGAAGAAAACAGTAGTATTATAAACTACAAGCAAGAAACATGGGAAATACTAGCTGAGGCCAAAGCTCTGCCTTTTAAAGGATACATTTTCTGAGCTTTGTTTGGGATTCAGGAACAATGGGATTTTGCTAAGTAACTTCAGCAGTCCTTCTGAGGAAGTGGCTGCATCCTACAGTGTGTGCTGTGCAGAGGTACTTGAGCAAATGTGGGCAAGAGAAGAAACACAGCATTTTCTCTGGTGCAAGAGAGCTCACTCAACTTTGTACCTCTGCATCAAACCACTCCTTTCTGAAGAACAATTTCAAGTGATTTAGGAGTAATCTAAACGATTCCAAGTCAGTGGGGTTCAGTCTGTAAGGTCATTGGAGAATCAGAAACAAAAAGAGGAGAATTCACAAAACAATACAACAAAACAACATAAATGTTGGCACCTCTGCAAAAATCTTCTTCTATTTGTGTCCTTGTCTGTCTTGTCCATGATCTGTACTGATGCATGTCTTCATAGCCTGTTTTTTTTTCCTACTTAAGCAACACTCTCCCTGAGACAATCAACCTTTTTTTCCTTGCTTGGAGGGAAGAATTTAGCATCAGCTGTTTCAGTTAAAGGGGAAAAGATTTTGCAGAATCCTTACTATAGATCTGTGTCCTTTTCTGCGACAAAGAACAGAAAAGTTTTTGCTAGAATTTCTTTTGCTCACAGATCAACCTAGTCTTTTTCTCCATGTTTTGGTTTGTTTTCTTAACAAGAAGAGTTATTTTACTAATTTTCCATCACATCTATTTGCAGAATTATTCCGCTTTCCATGCACTTAAATGTCTTAAGCACTAACCAAATTCCTTGCTGATCTATGTCTGTGAGATGACTGCATAAAGAAAAGAAGAAGAAATGTAATAACTATTGAGTGGAATGTTTCCAGCCTTTAATCTGGCATTGATTTAAGCCTCACTTTGAAAATGGAACTGAAGAAATGTAAATGAATTTGCTTACATAAATATGACTTCTTATTAAAAGTGATAAGCAAAGTCTGGGAAAAACATTTTATGTAATTCTTCTTCTTCTGTGAGCACTGGAACAGGCTGCCCAAGGCAGTGAGAAAAGCCTCAAGCTTCTGGAGCTCAAGAAGCTTTTGGACAACTCTCAGACATAGTGTTTGGATTCTGAGTGGATCTGTGTGGAGCCAGGAGTTGGACTCATTGATCTTTGTGGGTCTCTTCCAACTCAAGGTGTTCTGTGATTCTGTGATTCTTTATTTATTTCTTGCCTAGGTAGGCGTGACAGTTTTGTAAGTGACAGAATTATAGAAAGGTTAATGTTGGAAGATCTTAGCAGCTTGTAATGAGTAATAACAGAAAACTTTGCAAGAGAAGACCTTGGTGGACACCAGGTTGAACATGAGTCAGCAGCTTGTCACTGCTGCTAAGTAGGCCAGTAGTATTCTTGGCTACATTAGCAAAGTATTGCCAGCAGGTCAAAAGAGATATCCTTTTCAACTACTCAGCATTGGTGAGGCCACAGTTTGAGTCCTGTGTCCAGTTCCAGGTTCCCCAGTGCAAAAGAGATCTGGACATACTGGAGAGGGTCCAGTGAATGGCCACCCAGATGATGAAGGCGCTGGAGCATCTTTGCTTTGAGGAGAGGCTGAGAAAGCTAAGACTGCTCTGCTTGGAGAAAAAGAGGCTCAAGGGTATCTCATCAATGCCCATAAATACCTGAATGGAGGTGCAAAGAAGACAGAACTGGGCTCTTTCCAGTGGTGCCCAATGCCAGGACAGGAAGAAACATGCACGAACTGGAACGCAGGAGATTCCCTGTGACCTTCAGGAAGCACTTCTGTGCTGTGTGGATGACAGAGCACTGGCACAGGTTGCCCATGGAAGTTGTGGGGTCTCCTCCCTACAGAGCGAGCTGCCTGCACATGGTCCTGGACACCCTGCTCTGGGTGTCCCTGCTTGAGCAGAGATTGGACCCAAAGGACCCAAAGATCCCTGCCAACCTCAGCCATTTTGTGGTTCCCTGAACCCATGAATACAAGTGGAAATATAATGAGGGACAGGGACACGTGTCCCATGTTAAGTTTGAGACCTGCCAGGCCCTGGCTGAGAGGGGTCTGCTTGGCTCCACACCCTGACATGGTTTTACGACTTCTATCAGTACTGGGGAATGGTGAAGTCCTCTCAGTTTTCCTTTACATTAGGCTTTCTCACTCTGTTTTTTCCATTTATTTTCACTGTAAGTGCTTCAGCAACCATGTTTTAATAAGGGGATGAATGTATTTGTTCAGTGTCTGTTGTTCCAGACCCCCTTTTCCTGGCCTGTAAGTACCACCATAAGTATGATTAACAATATTTATTACAAGTACACATTATATTATGCATTTTATGAGGTTTCTACAAATCCATGGTCTTTAAAACATTCATTTCCACTAAAATTCCACCTACGATGAAATAACATGAGAATTAGTAGACTGCAACACCAAAAAAAAAAAAAAAGAGGGTTTTATTTTTCAATAACACTTTATTTTCTGCAGATAGATAGATAGTCACAAGATATATTTTTTTATTTGGCTGCAACTGCTTTCACTATAATTCGTCACTCATCTGTCTTCTGAGAGGTTTGATACTTGGTTTGTGTACAAAAGTTGCAACCCTCACCACCAGGTATTCAGCTATTTCTGAGATGGAAACGTAAGGCTTTTAATTGAGATATAATTCCATATTGAAATGTTTCACTGGAAATTATAGGTCAGAATCACACGGTGGAATGTTATCTATTTCTGCGTAATCTGTTCTTACATGCATCCAATTTCTAAGCTAGATTCAAAAATATTTACTTGTACGATAACATTCAACAGTTTTTAGATAAGGAAATTAAGCTGATGTATGTAAAAATCAGTAAGTGCTCTGATATATTATCATGTGGAAAGTTAGTAATTATTTTGGAAAAGCTAGCAATTACAGGAGAAACTTGAAAGTGGGTAAGGCACTGATTTAGGGAGAAGTGATAAGATATGATCAGTAACCGCTGGATTTGAAGCTGGTAGTACCAGCTGGGACTAGTCTTATTTAATATTTTCATAGTATGTAATTTAATATTGCTGCACAGTGAGGAGATATTGGGAATTCTGATGAAGATCAAGGTATCACTGAGGGAGAATAGTTTCACCCATGTTAGTGAAGCAGCAAATAGATTTCCTAACAGAAAAAAAGCAGGTTATTCACTTAAGGACTGATGCTTTCCACTGCAAAATGTGACTTTATCAATTGAAAGCAAGAAAGCGTGCATATCATGATGAGAATATATTATTAATCAGCAGGATCATGAAAACACATATATGGCCATAACGTGTGGCAGGCAAAGTTTTTCTAGCTAAGCCATCACACCGTGGGGATGTTAGTGTATCGTTTAACATTCTGTGTTGCAGGAGTAAGTTCAGGTAAGAGCAGAGCTTCACAGAGGTCCCAAAAGGATGAGAAGATTGGGGAGATGTCACCTGAAGGCTAGCGTATCAAATATATATGGAACCATACCATAGAAGAATACAGGCTGGGAGAAACTATGTATCTCTGAGAACAATAATATCATAAGATCAAACAGGTATAACATATCTACAAATGGGTGTAAGCTAATAGGGACTATTTAGAGGAAACCATCTGAATAGGGTTCACTTGATTACAAGCTGATTAGCTTGTAATCAGAGATTAAAGTATGGTTGCTGGTAGTATCAGAGGACAGGGCACCTAAATAAATGAAATTCTAAATAAACATTAGGAACAAATACACTTGGAAAAAAGTGTCTCAGTCTCCTGTCTCATATGCATAACTCTGCTTGACTCTTGAATGACATGATTTAGTGGGCATGTTGGTGATGGGTTGATGGTTGCTTTTCCAACCAGGTGGCCCTTTCCAACTTCATTGATTCTACAATTCTATGATTCTATTCTGTTCCTGTGACAACTCATATTGGTTTAGAGGTACCAGAGACCGTTTGTTGGATTCTTTCTTAAAAATTTCACTCTATATATTTGAAGTAACATATCTGATTGTGTTAAGTACAGTAAAATAGCCAACTGGTAGGATCACACACCATAGTTCCCTTCAGGAAGGGGTGATTGCTCCCAATAATTCAGGATGGTGCCATCTCCCTAACATTTTACTTTGAAATGTTCACAGCTACTGAGAATTTTCAATCTGTTCTGCCACCAGCTGTTCTCAAACCAGCCTAGAGAAAACACAGCTCATACACAGCAGGCTTTAGGTTATACTAGGTTTGTTTCTTGGTGCAATAAAGAAGTGGTACTTACAGTAAGAGAGTCTAACATCTTTTTGTTCTTTGTATAATTTATTACTTTAAACATTCACCTTTCTTTCAAGACTGTCATATCTGAGACTTTTGTTCAGCAAAGTTATCTCTGTGTATTTTACAAACTTTCATATAATCTGATTAATTGGGATTTCAGTGCATTTTACCTGTACATTAGATTCCATGGATAATACTTAAAAGAAGGCCATTTATTTTATTTAACAATGCAATTACAAAGGTATCTTGTTTATTTCATTAGTGTCCACATCTACATCAGACTTGTCTTCAAGATATCATTTGTCTCATTTGGGACCTGTAACTTCATACCTCAATAATTCTGTACTATACATAAGTAACATTACCAGGATCTCTATTGCATAGGGACACCAGGTGACTTAAGGAAATTTAATACCCTGGCATTCTCAGCTGCAGAGCACTTGGTCCTTTTATTAATCAAGGTTCCAGAACCTTATCTGCCTCCTGATTAAAGATTTCAGCAAAAGGGAATAGTGCAAGTTTTAAGTACAGTATTTTTAATTAGAGGTGAATATGGGATATCACTTTGCATTTCTTCTTCAGTGGGTATAATTAAAGAGCTGATCTGTAAAGAGCTCACTTGAAAAAAATGCTATTTTTTTTAAATCCTAGCAGCCTGCTCTTAGAAAACGGACCAGCAGAAATGGGGCATAAAATCTACCCCTTAGAAATCTTCATGGGAAATGTCTGGTGGTCACTGTTGTCACCTGAAGGCTGAACATCTTTAAGAAAGACAGATTCAGTCACACCACACAGCATACAAAGGTGCACTCACATTGTCTTCATGTATGATAGAAATATTTGGAGAATCACTTCAGTTTAAGAAGGAGTTTATGAATTACTGTTAAGAACTGAAGGATTTGCTGTAGCTAACATTTATCAACTAGACATGATATATTTAGTTTAAATCAAGTTACCTAGGCAATAAATGAGGAGAGAAAGAGTCCAGTTAGGGATTAATCCCATTCTGAGGTAAGTGTTTGAGACTGCTTACTGATACAAATTATGCAATGCACCACACATGGCAGCTAGGCTCCCCAAAGGCATTTGAGGCGGCAGAGAAAGAAAGTCTATATAACCAAAAAGATTAAGTGACTGAATGCTTTAGAAGGTCAGTAAAGAAAGATGTTTCATCTCCAATCTGAAGCCTCTCTGTCTTGCATGTTTATTAATTTCTGCAGTTTTCTTTGGACTGGAGCTTCCCACACATATTTGTCCTGTTGCCATTCTTTGGTTTATTCCAGTCATGCTCTTCAAAGATGAAGTGTATTTATTTTGTATGGTGTCCACGTTGGTAAGGACATCATCATCATGCACAATCTGTGAAGAAAGGGTGTATGATACAGAACTCGGATGGAAAGTTTCTCAAATGTTTATAGATTTTAGCTGAGATAATTTATTTAAATATTATGAGTCCATTATCATGGGAAGCATCTGCTCCAAAATAATGTTATTTTGCTAATTTGCTTACTCTTCCTTCCTGAAAATTTATTTTCTGTTACCTGCATGGAGCCGACTGTCTTGATCTTGAGTTTTAGGAACCATCACAGGAGTTTTGACTCCTGCCCAGTATACAACTGCAGGAGTTTTCAATGGCTAGAAGAAATACTATTTCAGTGTAGTCTTGCAGTCAGATTAGAGCAGTTGAAAATGCTGTCACATCTCACCTTACAATTAACACTTTTAAGACGAAGATACTATAAATGAACATGTTGATGTTCCTACTCTTAGTTTGTTCCAGCACCAGGCATAGCACCAGAGGCAGCATTCTAGCTGAGGAAGCATCAGTAGGACCCAGGACACAGTAAAATCCCTGATTTCTGTGAGAAGAACACGTCAGATTACAGTACAGTTATTCCTTAATGGATGCTCATGGGATACCTGAGGTGTCGGAAGGCACAGACATGGAGAATATCAGAGCGACTCAGTTGGATACATTCTGGATGTAAGTCAATGAATAGCATTTAGATACTGTAAACCAGAGAAAGCTAGCTTGGGAATAAGCCACAGCTATCACTCTTTGCAGTGAGTATTAGAAGTAAAATGAATGCACGCAAGCTTCAAAGAAAGGTATTCTATTGCTTTAAGCAAAGCTCAAGCTGTGGTTCTGAAATTTGTGTTTTGAACTCTTAACACCATGTTTTAAGGCTGCTGTAATGCAATGCAGTATGCTGGTTGACTAAAGATACGTACTTGTTAAAAATTGGCTGGATGGACTTTGCTATGGCAGATTATATGACAGCTAGGTGTTGTCTCCCTGTCATTTTATCTTTATGTTGAAGCAGATATCAATAAGATAGCATGGACTCTGTTTTACAGAATCACTTGACAGAAATATGATGACATTCAGACTTGGTTGGTGATCCAGTAGTTCATAACTACTCTTGAGGTGTGTGAGATCTGACTTTTTTTTCTTCATCAATGCCAAAAAGGCGCTTACAGGAAAGCTAAAGGGTACACAAGGTTACTGCAGATATGAGTGGAAAACCAACCTCATTACGTCAATGCTGCTGGCAGTTGCTGAGTCTCAGGTACCAAATCTGTCTGGGAGAATTGCCCTACAGGTGTGAAAAATAATAATTTAAATCATATAATCTTTATTATGACTTTATTTTATTTTTCAATGGAAGTGGAAAATAATAATTTAAATCACATAATCTTTATTATGACTTTATTTTATTTTTCAGTGGAAACAGTTAAATGACTAAAACGAACCTCTATGAACCTCAGCAATCCAGCTAAGAAAGGTAAAGGAAAGAACATTTACCTCACCAGGAGAAGTGCCTCCATAGGCAATCATTTCCTTTCAATTTACTAAAATTATTTTAAGGGAAACAGAGTAACACCTGCAGGAAATAAAATGTGGATAAGAATGTACTGAGAAAGTACAGTACTGAATCAAGAAATCTGTCACATTTGGTTGATTTGTTTAGGGTTTCTGCTGCATAGGGTTTTTCTATTTATGGATTAGAAGACTTGATTTTCTTCATACAGTTTTAATGTTGGTAGAGCACAGTAACAGGGAAAGCATGTGATGATACATCCCTAATACCACTTCCTAGCACTTTATAGCTTAACCACTTAATAGCACTTCCTAGCTCAGTCACTTTCTTAAGCAAAGATATTATCTGTATGCTTAATGTTCTTGGATGGACATATATATGTTTTCCTCAATGATTTTGTGATTTTTCTTCTTGCATTTTCTATTCAGACATTTAGTATCTACTGTCTTCCACAATAATTATTGACACAATCCAATTTCAGGCAAAGAGAGGGAAAAGAAATATTTCCTTGTATTTAGACTTACCATGTGATACTTGCACATGATAGTCCACAGTTCTCGTATCAGTGATCAGCTACTCAGGGAAAAGCAAATAAACAAAATAAAAGCAACAACAAAATAAAATGAATACATGAATAAATTAAAGAAATACAAGAAAGTAACACTTTATGTAAAAGTAATGCATAAGGGAGCAAATTTGGAGGTATAGACAGTATTAAGGTGAGCTGGCCTTCGTCCCCCCTTGTGAAGCTGAGGCACCAGAGGAGGAATAGCAAAGGACTGCATACTGTATGTTTCTGTCTGTGGACCATTGATAAAGATGTTTCCTTAAGGCATAGTTTCCTGCCCCAAGGTGTATGTCTGAATTTTGCACTTGTACTTATTGGATAACATGTTCCATCTGGTTATCCCAGTGCTGTTGCATAAATGAGACTAGAGCCTAGGTGCTTCCAATGTTTGCTCATGATATAAAGGTAGGAGGCAATATCAGTGCAGGGAGGGAGGGAGAAAGAAATACGTGATCCTGAAGAAAGAAGGAAATGTAATATTTGATGTTAAGTAGTTGAGAATGAGTATTAAAGAAAACGATTCTACTATCATATAATTTAGCCCATATTATCAGAGACTGCAAGAGGGATATGAGCCAAGGATTAGGATGCCAAGGAGCTGAGTTCCAATCTTGGCTCTGCAAATGACTTGCTGTATGCCCTTAGGTAAATTCTCTACCTTCTCTCTTACAGCTTCTCTTTCTGTATTAACAGGATAATAATATTTAGATGAGCTTTGCATGGACTAATTAGTTAATGATTATAAAGCGCTTGAATATTTAAAGTGCAATGGAAGTGCTAAGGATTATGATCATCTTGGAAATAATGAAGAATGTTTATTAGTTAGTTATTGTGATTATTTCTTTTAAACCTCTTTATTGCTAAGTATCTAAGAGGCTGTCATCCATTAAGTAGGTTTTACAAAGGGATTTAAAAGGGAGAGGGTGGAGGCATTGCTTGGAGGCACAGATACAGTTTTAACATAAAGTTTTAAGAGTGCAATAGCACCGGTTTCTCACCTGAATGTGGCAGATGGGAGGGGGATATAGAGTGGAGAACAGGGAACTGCAGTATTTGTAGCCTCCAATCAGTGTCACGCCTCTTCTGGTCTGTGAGATCTTGCACTGCCCATTTGTTGGGTAAAGGTGCTCTGCAAGTGCTCATTGAGATCACATAGTGAGTAAAACCATTCTGTGATTCCATTATTCTAGTCTAACCATCTGCTCTAAGTAGGATCAGACAGATCATGTTGCTTTGTCCAGGTGGAGTTTGAGTATTTCAAGGTTGGAGACTCTACGACCTGTCTCAGTAACCAGTTCTCCTATTTGACTACCTTCACAAAACAGCAGCAACAACCAAAATGCTATTTCTTGTGTTTAAATGGAATTTCTTGCATTTCAATTTGTACCCTTTGCTTCTTGTCCTGGGCATTGTGTGCCACTGAGAAAAAAACCTGTCTCCATCTTCTTTTCCTACTTCCCTTAGGTATTTACACATACAGATAAAATTCCTCAGGGGCTTCTCTTCTCCATACTCAATTCTGTCAGCCTCTCATTATGTGAAACAGTCTACTCCCTTAATGAACTTAGTGGACCTATTCCAGTATGTTCGTGTCCACCTTGTCCTGGGGTGACCAGCACTGGACAAAGCACTTCAGATGTGTCTCATCAAGGCTCATTAAAGAGAAAGGATCACCTGCCTTGATCAGCTAGCAATGCTTATGTTCTTAGAATCATAGAATCATTAGAGTTGGAAGGGAGCCTTAACGGTCATCTACTCCAGTTCCCCTGCACTGAACAGGAATGGCAGCAGCTAGATCAGGTTGCTCAGAGCCTCATCCAGCCGGACATTGAATGTCTCCAGGAAAATGCCTCTTCTTAAAGCAGTCCAAGATGTTCTAGGACATCTTTTGTGCAAATCCATATTACTTGCTCACATGCAACTGCTGTCTAGCAGGATCCCCAAGTGCTTCTCTGCAAAACAGCTTTGCAGCCAGTCAGCTCCTAGACCATACTGGTGCATAGGGCTCTGCAAATGCAAGGCTGTAGACCAAATGCACATAAACATTGAACAGTAAATACAATGGTCTCTCTGTTCTCAATATTGTTTTGCTCCTAATTTGTATTTGGTAATCTTTTTTATTGCTGTTATCTTCCATGAGCCCATTAGCTGAAGGATGACATTGTGCAGGACTGACAATACTTGAGTGAGCTGGCAGCACTGCCTTGAGGTTTATTTCACCAGCTCAGAATGTCTGGAATGCCTCCCACAGCACAGCGAAGACATGTTCTACATTTTCTCTAACATCCTGATCCTTCTAGAGTGTTTTGCTATCAAAGCCCATAAAAGTATGTTAATACTTAACCTGTTAAAAGCTCTGCTTATCTTCCTGCCCTCCTACTGTCCCAAATAGGAAATTGCTGACAAGGCTCAGGATGAGATAAACCGGCTCATGAGGGTGAGAAGAAGGAAGAAGACTTAAGCTGACAGCCTTGATCTCCTCCTGCCATCCTTTTTCCTCCAGACAGCTCTTTAGAGCTCCAGTACAAGCTGCATGTGGAACAACTTAACGCGACAGTGTTTGCACTGCTATATCCCTCCCATGAGCTTCTTAAGGAGGCAACTGGATTTACTTCCATTTCTCTGAACTTCTCTCCTGGCACTGCAGCCCGGCCCTCTCTACACCCTGTCAAATGGTGATGGTATGATCTACAGATGGCTTCTGAGAGAGAGACTAAGCTTTTAAGTGCCTTAAAATTTCACATGGAAATGGATTTTCCATTGTAATAAGAGCTGACGGTACCTTTTTATAATCAAAATGCAAACTCCCTTCCACTGCTTACTGCTCAGGAGCACAATTGAGAGTGACAGAATTCATTACACAATGCAGACAGATGGAGGACTTTAAAAAGAACCATACATCAAGAGCAGAGGTCTGCAAGTATGTAGATAGTGGGCAAAAAAACTTAAAAACTTCAATCCCCTCCATACTGCTGAAAATTACCAATCTTCTTATCTTGGCAAAACCTTATTATGCAAATAGTTGTCAAGTGGAACACTCAAATTGGCAAAATTACTTTATTGTAGCACTTTTTACCCTCCTTCCAAGAAAAGTCTGTTTTGCTCCTATGATAAGTAAATGATTGATTACTCTTTCTGTTTCAGAATAGCAGAGAGTGGAAAATGATGTAGTAATACCATCAGTCAAACAGACTCCATTTAAAGAGAGGAATGTTACCATTTTTAGAAAGAAGCATGCCACTTTAAAATGGCCCAGTCAGTTAGACTTCCTTTGTCTTGCTTAACAGTTCTGGAGGCACAAAGGCACGTGAGTAGACTGAGATTTTTAAGATACAAAATTATTCCTTCCTTTTACTTGTATCTTTACTTGTTCTTTTGAAATAAAACATGGAACTCGATGGCACTTTCTCTGTTTAAAGTATCACAGAATCACAGAATCACTGAGGTTAGAAAAGACCTCTAAGATCATCAGCTCCAACCATCAATCCATCATCACCATGCCCACTGAATCATGTCCCTCAGTGCCACATCTGCATGCTTCTTGAACATCTCCAGGGAGAGTGAATTCACCACCTCCCTGGGCAGCCTGTTGCAAAGCCTCGTCACTCTTTCTGAGTAATTTTTTTCCTAATATCCAACCTGAAGTAATAAAGATTTCAGATTTTTCCATCTCTCAATATGTTTTCTGTTGCAGCATAGAATAGTTAAGTTTTTCTATTTTGTCTCAGTGATGAAATGTGTCAGTTACCTCCATGAGAAAAGTATTATTGCCTTTTCTTGACACGGCAAGAACTGGAAATGGCTATAGAAGCAGAACTTCATACTGCCTCCCTTCTAAGGTGTTCAATCTGCTCTCCAGCACCAGTTGAGACTGACTGTTGAACTGTGTGCAAAATACTGTCAGGTACAACATGGCCAGAGTTCTTGGCACTGGCTTAGTAATGAATAATAAATGGCACCAAACAGGAAACAGACGTAACATCTTCCCGGAATGGTTATCCCATTATTAAAATGGTCCTGTGAGCTTTTATTATGGGAAACAATGATGCAAATAGTCATGATATCACCACAGGTAGTCTTGCTGTGATCTGCAGCCGTTTACATGAGCAGATGGCATGAGTTGGTCATACAAACATGAACAGATTTCAATTGCCTTCCAGGGCTATAGGAATTCCTAGCTTCAGTGTTAGGAGTAATCTGGACTGTGGATCATTGGTGAATTTGCAGCCAGCAAACAGATGCCTTCTTCCCTCCAAGTGATTACTGAACAATGGAATAATAAATAAATATTTTTAGAGGCCTGTTCTTTATCCTTTGAGCTCCCTTGAATTGTTGTAGGTCATGCTGAAATGAGTGTGAAAGAAATCAGAGAGCACGGAATGTAACAGCAATGAAAAACATGGCCGTGGGCTGACATTCCAGCAACTTCTTGGAGGGCAAGCAATGACCATTCATCTCCTGATATTCTCTCAGGAAGAGAAATTCAGGTTTCTTGTTAGCTTCTCAAGTTTTTTGCAAGTTGCTTTTGACGATCTCCTCATCCATCTTTTTTTTTTTCTTTTTTCTTTTTCTTTTTCTTTTTCTTTTACAATGTGACAAAAGTAGAAGAGTATCTACATGCATTGTCTTGGCTGGACCAGTTTGGCCAGTAGGTGTACTAACAGTTGCAGGTGTTAGTCCTTAGGGGTTGTCCTGGGGTTTGTGTTAGTCAACTACATATGCTCATTGAAAAGCATAGCATTCTGCCTGATCTGCTGTTTGCTCGTCTAGTCCTAGTCCAGCAAACCTTATCAATAAGCTTTTGACTTAGTGACACAGGTTGTCTTTTTGCTGACTAATTCCCATTTTGGTAGAATGTGTCCTTGATGCTGTATGTGCATTCACTTTTCCATCTTTTATCAAGATCACTTTCCATCACCTTTGAAGGCAGTGAAGATCTTATAGCTGCATAGGTTATATCTACACTTTAGTGTCTGAGCAGTACTTCTAAGTATAGTGTGCTTGGCATTTGCACCATGTTCAGGTGTTTTTTAACTGTTCGTAGTGAAGAAATGTAGCAGGTTGGCTAGGCATCCCCCAGCTCAACAGGACAGGAGAGAAAGCAAGAAGAAAAAGCTCTTAGGTTGAGAGAAAGATGGGATTGCTTAACTATCACCACCACGGGCAAAACAGGCTCAATTTGAAGAAAATTCATGAAGCTTATTGCAAATTACAAGAAAGTTGGGTAGTGATAAAGACTAAAGTATCTCCTCAACCAATTCTTCCTGGCCACAGCATCACCACGTCACCTCCAGTGTCCTCTAACATTTTTGTTGCTCACTGACAATCCAGTGTATTTGTTAAAGTTAAATGAAATGAATCCGGTCTGAAACTCAGGCCTTCTGTTTCTTTCTGCCTGCCTGCAGAGCATTCCACACTATGCCATGAGGTCCTGATTTCTCCAGCCACTCGGACTCAAACTTTTCTTAAACATCCTGTAACTTTCATATGCAGTCATAATATTAAAGGCCTGCAGGACAATGAATACACAAACATTTCTGCCCTATTGTTGTGCGGGGATGTAGTGGGGTAGTGGAAGTATTGGAGAACATGGAAGTGCTCTAGAATTATGTATTTTAAACGTAAATACAGAGTATACCATTCAAGCCTCACAAACAGACCTTTCAGAACAGCCCCCTCTCCCCACCCTGCTTGCCCCTCATGGATCTCTTGAGACTGGAAAGAACTCTCTGTTAGCCCAACACAGAATCACAGAATTGTTTGAGTTGAAAAGGACTTTTGAAGGTCCAAATCCAAATCCAAATCGAGTCCAAATCCCCTGCAATGGACAGGGACATCTACAACTAGATCAAGTTGCTCAGTCATCCTTGTCCAGATTCCATGCCTGCCTTGCAGCACACACACTCACAGAAGAGAATGTGTATACACCGAGGTATAAGATTTAAGGAGAAAATAAAAGAAGATAAGACCGGCAGTGGTATTCTTTTGCAGAGATCAGCCAGACAAGACTGGCCCTATTTTACATGCAACTGTCTCTTTTAGTACTCTTCTCTACTTACATTCCCTCTTGTTTCTTCTTCTCCTCTTTTCCTTTGCACACCAACATGTATTTGCAGGGCTCTGCAGTTTCCTATTGTGGGGCCCCTTTGTTCACATCTGCAAGATTCCTCCTTCCTGGAAGCGTGGCCTGTGGTTGACTGAGAGATTTGTTTCTTGTGATTTTCTCCCACTGTTGAAGAACTGCATCAAATAATCTTTCCTATGCTGGTAGAAACTTTCCTATATTCTCACTTGTTCTTATAAATCAGTATAACTCACAAGACTTAGTTCCCATCATTGTCTCCTTTCTTACTATCCCTTGTTACCTTGAAAAAAATTACCTTTGTGGAGCAGACACGTTCCCAAATTCTACGTACCCTTAGAGGCTCTGCCTACAAAGAAAATAATGTAGCATTATCTTCCCCAACTGGAGAACTAATAAATGCTTTGTGTAACTCGAATTCCTCAATAAATTGTTTATTTACACATTGTCATTGTTTTATCATTTCTTTTCAGTGCAACTCTTCCTTTTTTTTTCCCCTTTTTTTTTAAATGATGGTGTTTGTAATCCACTTAGGAAATAATGTGTCATAGACAGTACCACTTAAGAAATAAATACACTTCACATAGATCTACCTAAATTGCGTGTTTCTGGAGTATTTTATCTGAAGTGCAGTCTAAATATAAATAAATAGTTTTATCTCAGATTCCGTATTTTACGAGTATATTTATGTAGAATACATTTATACAGTGTTGATAAGTCCCTTTGGACCCGTTGGCAGCTTATATTCAAGGCAAGTACAAAATCTAGACAATATGCTTTCCTTCTCTTTCTCACGGGCTTACATATCTGCTGCTCAAAATACCCCTGCTTTCCTGTTGCTGACTTCAAATGGTGAAGCATCACAGAATTTGTACGTAGCATGGATGTAGCATCAATTTTCATAAATAATTAGATGATCTGTCTGATCACTTATGTATCTGCCCAATTACTTGCCCATGGAGTCTCATAACTGTATTTTTAAAAGCATTATTCCATCAAGGTATCCAGACATAGCTAGCAAAGCAGGCCCAGAAATGATGCCATTTGTTCCAGTGGTTAATCAACCTTAAAAGCACTGCGCCTTGTTTCTAATTAGAAAGGAACTGATGTCTGCTTCTCAATGACACGCTCCTCAGAAGACTTTTCCACCAAGTTAAATTTGACTTTTTTTTTCTGTCCATGGCAATGACTGTATAGATTGAGCATACTCTGGTTATCTCTCTTACTCCTCTTGTCTTTCTTTGTACAAGTGTGCAACATCAATATTCATTTGGCATTTTGGAGCTTCCTCTGTATCTCAGCGTTTATTAGCATTTATTAAAACACCAGTGGGCCAGGTGTGTTTGATTGCCTCTTTTGGAACCCTTGGGAAACTTCTGTCCGGACTTGCAGATAAAAGAGCATAAAAGTTTGAAATCCTTCTATCTTCCTAAAACAGTCCACAAAGGCACATAAGCACAACATCCTTCATTACCAAAACACACAATAGAAGCATTTATTGAATGGCTTTATATTTTTATAATTTTAATAGCAGTGTTCTCTTTCCACTTCAATTGGACTGTGACAATGCTGTATTTCTTTTCTTTTTTTTTCCTCCAGCAAATCCCTTAAACTCAGTTCTTTAGCCTGCCTGGAATTGTTTCTACCAGTGTGTTCAGCTTCATTTCTGTTTATACTGTATTTACATATTTAAGCTTCATCTCTCAAATAATCGAGACATTATCTGTCTGTCAGCCTCTGCCATCTCTAAGGTTTGAGGATATTGCAGCCTCTGGTGGGTCTTGGGTATGCCTCATGGGGAGTCAGGACTACAGATACAGCATTGGTGCTAACTTTAGAAGAGCTGTTGTTATCAGTGTAGTCATAGTCTGCTGGATATAAAACTAGAACATTGCAGTGGGCATTCATCCTCCATTCACAGCATGACTCTTCACATTTTTAATTACTGGCTATACTTTATATATATATAATACTTTAAATTGTATATATGTATACTTTAGTCAGTGAATCAGGGTGATTTAGTTTTCACCAAAGGTCTTTATTTTTTCATTGCAAGATCAAGGCATGCTGACCAGCTAATAGTCTATTCTTTTAAGCTCTCCTAGTTTTCTTTCTGATTTGTCTATTTATACTTTCTGTTGTCAGTTTTGTGCAAAATTTTCTCATCTTTAGGAGATGCACCCATTTGAGGTACCAGTTATATATATAAGAAGTTACTAATTAAGAATTCATTCTGTTTTTCATATTGAATTATTGAATGTAATCAAATCATGAACATTTATTCCTAGGAAACTACATCTTTTCAAAAAGTAAGTAATTCACCTATATCCATCATAATCAGGCATAACAAAGTCACTTTATCTCAGATACACTAGCCTAATCTAAGAGGCAGTTACTACAATTTTTATGCCTTATTAGTGGCTCCTCACAAACTTCTGTGTTTCACAAACTGAAATTCCTCATAACTGCTTTCAATTTTTGTTGCCATTTCTGTTTTTAATTTTTTTATTGCTTATGGATTAGCTTCATTTTCTCTGATTTCTTTTGGTGGTTATAAGAAATTCCCATGACAGTGTCTGCTGCTGGACTTTATATCCTTTAAATCCTTCCAGTATTTAAAAGAGGATTATAAACAGGAGGGGAATCAACTTTTTACAAGGGTATATAGTGATAGGACAACCTCCTTCAAGGAGGGAAGGTTTAGATTAGATGTCAAGGGGAAGTTCTTGACAGAGAGAATGGTGAGGTGCAGGAGCAGGCTGCCCAGAGAGGCTGTGGATGCTCCATCCCTGGCATTGTTCAAGAACAGGCTGGATGGGGCCCTGGGCAACCTGTTCTAGTACTAGATCTGGAGGTTGGTGGCCCTGCTTGTGGCAGGGGGGTTGGAACTTTATGATCTTTGGGGTCCCTTCCAACTCAAGCCATTCTGTGGTTCTGTGATTCTACAATATGTCAGCACTGTATATTCAAAATTTGGAATTATTCTGCCTCACAATATTTGGAATTATTCTGCCTCACAATAAAAACTGTGAGGCTGAATACTGATTTGCTAGGAAAAGTAAAAGAAAAGATAAAGAACTCTATAAAAAAAGGAAAACCGTTTTTTTTTTTTTAAAACAAGCACTTTCTTCTTTTTCACTACCACATCCACATGTTCATGTATTGATTCACAGCAGTTCTAAGACGACAATTAAGAGACCTACACCCAAGCCCAGCTAATGAGATGAACAGAAGTCATTACAGAAAGAGTAATTCCTTCAGTATCATCACCTTGAGCACATCATCCTGATGTGTCTAAAAAGGCTACAGCTATAGCAGGGTTTACAGGCTAAGCATGTAGGGTGTGATTTTGAGTAGAGCTCCAAAGCTATTCCTGCTCACCTCAGAAAAAAAAAATGCAATATCCTACCCACCTCTCCTTCTTATGAGCTGTTGTTCCAGCAGAAGCATAGAAAGAACAGCCTGATTCTGTCTTTACAAGACAAAGTAACACCTAGTTACTAGCCATTCATAAATCTGATACATTCACATTTTCTTAAAGAATAAGCTGCATCAGGTAGTATTTCTACTAAGCATCCAAGGAGAGGCACCTTGATATTTTTCTGCTATTTTCTACATCAAGTATCTGAGGACTTTGTGATCTGTTATTAATGATAATGTGCTGTGAGGGATTAAGCTACAAGTGCAGACAATTATAAAAACAAATACTCCACTGTCATGCTGTTACCTGTGTGAAACAAACAAATAATGAAAAATCTCCCCCTCACACCCCAAACTGTTAATAAAATTTCAGCTCAATTAAACAGGTGGAGAAAATATATGTTTTTTGTTGTTGTTGTAGTTTTTTGTTCTAGGAAAAACCATCTGCGTTTCTTTCCAAGATGAAAAAGTAACAACATTCACCTGCCTGCCATATGGACCATATCTGAGCCTTATTTAAACAAAAAATGAAAACGGTTCCAAGCTCTTTGCACGAAAACAATGAGAGGAAATAAAACAAAATCTGGCAAGGAACAAGGTGTATGGATTATTGCCCAGAATGGCACTGGAGTTAGAGCTCAAACTTCATTAGATATTCCTTTTTTCTACTTCTTGGCTCCAATGAAAGTACCAAGGTGGCAACCCCTCCACTGACAAAGTCTTTAAGCTCCTTGAAGCATGGGAGACCAAATGTTAGAAGACAGCTGAAAGCCAAGAGTGGTCCAAAACTTTATGACCCATTGAGCATATTTTACATTCACCCACCATAAGCTTTGCTCTGGTATTGGTGGAAGAGAATCCTACAGTTCATGTGATATGTGCAATTTAACTAGCCTACTGGCTTAGTCTTTTCCTCATATTTTTAAATGTATTTACTAACTTAAGAGTTTCTGAAGGATGATGGATTGGGACCCTGGAGAAGTAAATCCTTAGTTGAAAAAGCCTGTAGTGCAGAAATTGTGGCCTGCAAAGCCAATTTTTGCTTCCATTTTCATTTTATTTCTTATTATCATTATTTATTACTTCTGGAGATGGGAGGGTAGTCCAATATTCATGGTCAGTTAAGCCTTTGGTCTCCTTACTGCTAAAATTGTGTAACAGCTTTGTCTAATAAACATCTGACTCGCACTGGGGTACTTCAGTTTTGGCTATTTTCCTTCTTTTCTGACCAAACCTTTTCGATAAAGTTTATGACACTTAGATTGTTTAGCATCACTTGCGTATGTTCTTTTGGTGTTCCAAACAGAAATCAATGGCACAGAACCAGTGACAATGAAAACATTTCACAATTTTGATCTAATGTCTTTTGTAGCTCTTTGTCTGCTTGATTAAGAAGCAAAAGACATGACTTAATTTTTCTGCTTTGTGACATATTTCCTGGTTACAGAATTTATCTTTGAATGGATCCAGAAGGGGATCTTTGTGTTATGAAACTTTGTATTATAGTGCCCACGCATAAAAGATTTTCATGCAGAAATTGTTTTATAGTATTGTATGAGGCAAAATCTTCTGAAAATTTCAGTATTAGCTGAATGGCACTGGAAATCTTCACAGTACTAAATCTTCATCAGCACCAAAAACAAACAAACAAGCAAACAAAAAATCCACACCAGAACTAAGACAACAGTTTTGCAGTGTCTCAAAGAGATATTACAAGAGCCATAAAGTCTCTGAAACTGTCATGCACTGTGATGCTGGAAATACTTTGGCCAGATATATATATCTTAACAGGAGAGTGAAAAATAAATTATTCTATCATGTCTCAGCCTACTACAGGCTCTTCCATAAAGCTGCAACCTACTGAGCCTTCTGGCGGGGCAGCAGTTTTCATGGGTAATAGGTTATTGCATTTCCCTGTAGCACAGAAGCATTCTCTGAGATCCTTGGACTGAAGTTATTCTGTGAGCAGGAGAATGAATAGCATCTTGCTTGATATCAGCTGTGCCACCCTTAATTTCTCTTTTCCTAACCTGGCTTCCCTTTGCTTATACTGGAAAAACACAGTTTCTAGAAGCCACGCTATTTGTGAACAGGTTTGCAGTTTTACCAGTTGACTGCTGCCAAACCAAATGAGTGGATGTCTTCTCTTCAAGGCATCAATAGGAACATGACTATGTTAGGGGCTTCTGTTCCTCTCTCAAATACAATTTAAATATGTGGAATTTTGGAACTCTTGGGAGCAAGGAAAGAAGCTGACAAACAAAAAACCCATTTTCTTGTAAATTACTAATTTACAAGAGCTAATGACAGGGCACATCAATCCTACTTTAAGAGGATCTGGTTTGAAGGGAAAAAAAAAGATTTAAAAAACATGCAGATTCAGATTCAATTTTTATCTGTCAGAAATAATCACAGAGAAGATCAGAAAAGCACAGGATGTCTTTAGTGTACATCTGTAGAGCAGTGTTTTGCCTATTTATTACAGGACTCCCTGGTTGTAGAACTCATCTGTGCCCTGAAATTAATAAAGCAACATTACAAAATGTAGCAGGATCATAGATCAAATAAAAAACAACAAAATCAATTTACTGACATTCTCAGTTACTTTTTAAATAACAGCCCCCTGCTACCTGTCTGGACTCAATTTGAATCAAAGCCACTGAACATAATAAAACTATTTGTTTACTTCTTTTTGTCTATCGCTCAGATTAGGTTGGATTCCAGCAAGGATTTCCCTACTTTCTAATAGACCGTGCTGTTCTGTATCTAAACCAAGAAGGGTGTTTGAAAAGTGAGAACTTCGCAAGTAAATTAGACTAAGGAGGTAACCAGGTCTTGGCTATAAGAAGATAAAAAGTTGAAGATCAAGAGCTTAACATGTGTTGCTCGTTTGTATCTACAATGCATTTCTTCTCATCCACTTGCAATAAAGGATGCTTCTGTCTATTCAGGTTTCTCTCTTACAGAAAAAAAA
Organism: Centrocercus urophasianus; assembly: GCF_019232065.1. Classification (NCBI taxonomy): domain Eukaryota; kingdom Metazoa; phylum Chordata; class Aves; order Galliformes; family Phasianidae; genus Centrocercus; species Centrocercus urophasianus. Next base: position 1,877,207 of record NW_024884253.1, read on the forward strand.
TATATGTCTTCAAATTGTGAATTTGTGTTCCTCTGAGTAATGAATATTCCAGTCTTCTTTTCAGCATTTTGCTGAAAAACAGGGAACAAAATCATCACCCATGGAGTTCAGTTTTCACTTGGAAATTTGCTTCTGTTCACTCCGTCCTTCTAGAGCTGGCAGTTAAGCAATCATCATATTGCTTAAAAAAAATTTTCTCCGTCTTGCTATCAAATTAGTGTTGCCATTTCTGATATAAATTTTTAGAACTCTGTAAAGAATATCCTAAAATTGTACTTTAATTTTAAATATCTATGTATATTTTCCCCCTAGGGAAATAATTATACAGTCTAATAGATCTTAATGTTAAGGCTTTTTCTTTACTCAAATTTAAATTGCTTTTTATTTTTTTTCAGAAGCATAATGTATTCCTGTTACTCCTTATGGAACACTCAAAATTATTTTCATCTTACACTTTAATTTTTTTTTTCTCCGCTTTCCCACAACAGTTTTAACTTCTTTTTTTTTTCAAGTTATTAATACATAAAACTTGCCTTCATAAGTTCCTTGACATTTTTGCTGATATTCTGGCAACAGATTGAATAAATTATATTATCAGATGTTAACCAAATGGCCTATTATGAATGAAGAAAAGCAAATAACACTGGATCAAGCTTGGCATTTCAGTTCTTGCAATATATGAACTGTTGTGTTATCAAATCTTTTGCCACTGTAGCAATAGCCAAACAATAATTGTGTGCCTGAAGGCTGCAGCTGAACATGCATCTCCCTCCGACCTTTTGTAGCATTATTTCAATAGGAATGGCAGCTTCATTCTGCAACCCACTCTTTTTCTCTCTGCACACATGCAAGAGTCAGTGAATATCACCGTCAACACTTCATAGTAGCAAATTTTGGGTCTCAAGATGCAGTGGGGGTAGAATAATCCCTGGGAAGGAAACCAGCCTTGCTGTTCAGCAGGCCTACAGCAATCACCAACTTTTTCAAGCGTCACCACACCATCAGCTGTCAGCACATGCCATCCAATAAAGTCATCCATGATTAATTATTCTTAAATGACAGCAGCATATTGAAACAAGCTGATAGCTGCTGACAGTGGAAATCCAATTAACCTGAATTACTATCTTGATTGTGGCTCAATTAATGTCAGCTGTGCCACATCAGAAGTGAAGGCTTGGCTAATATAATTGTTTAATTAATTTACTGCAGAGAATAGTTGATGTGGGATTGCTCTTATGCTGACTTCTTTTCTTGTTGTTTTTTTTTCCTTGGGTTTTTTTTTTTGTTGTTTGTTTATTTTTTGTTGCTTCTTCTACTGAATGAAACAGAAAGAGGAAGCAGATTGCTGTCTACAACTTTTTGCTAAAATGGATAAATGAAGTTCTGTCTTTAAATGAGGTTTGAAAGATCACAGAGGGAATAGCAGAGCAGTTAAACTTCTGTTAAGAATATGTTATTGCCCATTGCCTTAGTGAGTTTTCCTGTGCCCTACAGCTGAGAAGTAAGGAGGGTGGTGGGGACTTCTCTTTGATGCGTTCAAATTCTGAAACATGATGTTGTTATTATAAATGATTTTTCTGCCTTTTAAAGTGCGTGTGGCAAACAACAGGAAGTCTGATAATGAGAGAGGAATTTATTTATCTTCAGAAATAGAAAGTTGAGTCAGAAGTGACTGGAAGTTTTGTTGTTCATGGTGTAGTATCTGCCTGGTGTCTTGAGATTAGTTTGTACTCTCACAATGCTTGTGCAAAGGCAGACTTTAATGGCACATAATTAGAGCAAGAAGAAGAAATGCGCTATGAGCAATTTTAGAGAGAGCAATTTCACTAAAGAAAAGGGTCTACTGGTGGTTCTTCCAGTTGCAGCACATTACAGTGGCTGTTACAGTCTGCCATATCCATTTAAATTCATTTAGTTTTCTGTTGGTCAGCTTTCAACAACTATAACACATTGAAGAGAAACATCGTCCTTCCACTCATAAAGAGCGAAACAAGAAACAGAGAATTGCCACAAAACAATTGTAGGCCTAAGGATTACACTGAACCACTAACTAATATGTTGGAGTCTGTGAAGTAGATCAAGAGAAAACTTTCCTTCATCTGTGCCAGAAACTTAAAAATACTCTTAAAAAATAAGGCAGACTCAGACTGATCACCAAATAAGAGGATTACAGTGAAAAAAAGGAGCTCTAATGACTTAAAGGAGCTAGCATTAGAAAGTTGGACTCAATAAATTAATGTTAAGCATTCAGGCTTTGACATGCAGAAAGGGGAAATACACACGCAGCCATACCACATAGCTATATAAATATATATTTTTTATTTCCATGGGGAACTCAACTATTTAAGCTCCTGTCACAGATACAAGAAAGGAAAGGAGCAGAGAGTTAAAAGCTTTGATCAACAGTGTGGAAAAAAGAAAAAAGCTGGGGTGCTTAACAATTTCAGAGATTCCCTTCATATATCCAGCGTGTTCAAAAATATCTGGTTTCATAAGTGCCAACCTCAAAAAATTCCATAAGTGGGGACTTCTCTGGAGATTTCTGCCTTTGAATTGTTCTCCAAATGCCACCAGCACATAATCTCTCATGGAGGTTTCAGCTGAGGTGAAAGTTCTCAGAACTACTTTGGAAACTTTTTCAGAGCTTCAGACCACTCATTCAGTTCAGTTTTCGGGATTATGGTTTCTGAGGATTTACAGATAAGCCTTTCCCTGAAAACTGATTAATATCCTCATCTCCTCAGCAGCCTAGTACATCTGCCTGGAATAATACTGATAATAATATGTCACAATAAACTGAACTGAAAAAAAGTTTCGAACTTAACATGGTACAGTAGTTTATTAATTCTTGTCTTAAGATCAGAGAATCATATAGGCATAGAATGGCTTGGTTTGGAAGGGATTTTGAAGGTCATCTAGTTCCAACCCCCCCCCTCCGCAGGCAGGGCTGCCAACCACTAAATCGGGCGCTAGATCAGGTAGCCCAGGGCTGCATCCATCCTGGCCTTGAACCATTCATCCATTTCCAAGGACAGGGCATCCACAGCTTCTCTGGACAACCTGTTCTCTCTCATGGTGAAGGTATTTTTCCCTCACATCTAATCAAAATTGCCCCTGTTTTAGTTTTAAACCATTCCCCCTTGCCCCCCTATCTGCTCATGTAAAAAGTTGATGACCCTTCTGCTTACAACATGATATATTAATGAAGTTTCTTTGTCATGGCTAAAAATTAGTTACGTTTGTGTGACGTGTTCTCTCCCTGTTTCTACCATGCTAGAGAATCACATCTCTCTGTTATCTTGCTCAACAGATGAAGTGTTGCAGGTATTTTTTCTTTACACAGCATAAATGGCTTGAATAAATGCGCTTTCTACTGCAAATCTTGCAAATCAGCTCCTTATCCACACTATGACAGAAATTGTATGCGACTATACAAGGATATATGTATTTAATAAGTTTTGTTGCTTTCTGCACTCTTCCAATTTTGCAGTGAGATACAACTGAGAGACAAAAGTTATTTTCTCATTTGCCTGTAAAAACTCCTATTTTCATTTAATTCTTAATTTTGCAGATTGTCCTCTTGTTGCTGCTAGTAGTGGATGTGGTCTGTAGGAAGGACCATTGGGACCTCACTTTGTGCTGTTCACAGAGCTCCACTGTGTTGTCCATCACAGCTAAACTGTTAGCACATACTTTGTACAACCAGACCTCTGCGTTGGCAGTACTGATTGAGTCATGCTAGACGTGGGGTTCAGTCAGCAGGGCCTGTCTCCAAGGTGATTTATGAAGCAATGCTATTAATCAGATATTTGTAACATACTGATCTATTTTATTCAGGATCCCTTGCAAATTGTGAATATACTAGGATATTGACGTAAATGCAGGAAACACATAATTTTAGTGGCAGTAAATTTTGCAACATGCTCCTCAATACTAATTTCTTGGCAGAAACAGTAGAAGCTATGGTCCTGTAATCATTTCCAGCCTTCAAATCAGACACTGTTCAACTTAGTTTGCTAGCTTAGTTCTGAGTAGAATTCAGTTTAGAGTCATAGAATCATAGAATAGCTTGGGTTGGAAGGGACCTCAAGAATCATCAAGCTCCAACACTCCCACCACATGCAGGGCCACCAACGTCCACATTTAATACTAGACCAGACTGCCCAGGGCCCCATCCAACCTGGTCTTGAACACCTCCAGGTATGGGGCATCCACAGTCTCTCTGGGCAGCCTGTTCCAGGACCTCACCACTCTCATAGTGAAGAACTTTTCCCTGATATCGAACCCAAATCTTCCCTTCCTCAACTTAAAACCATTTCCCCTTGTCCTGCCATTGTCTACCCTTCCATGGAGTTGAAACAGTAGTAGTAGAACATCAGTTTAAGGGTGATCTCTAAACAGTTATTTTGGAGGTGAATGAAGGAGACTGTTTTTTTCCTGTACCATATGATCTCCAGTGCCATACTCATAGCTTTATTATGTGACTGTAATTAAAAAGAAGTACATCCGGGAAAATGATAAGGCTTCTAATCGTAGACGTGGCTGAACTTGTTTATCTGAAACAAAAACAGAAAAAAAACTCCATCTGGAAACAGGCTGGATATGAAAAATCAGTGATTGTGGATTAATGTTAGCAAAGAATGAGAGCCATTATTGCAGGTGTCGCTGAATGTGCTCTATGTATTTAATGAAATAATACCTTTAAATTTACAAAAGGAGCTAGGACATTAAATGTGTTAAGAAAGATCACCTAACAATTTAAAGAGAGGAGGCAGAGATAGTGCAGTTTTCTGCATTGTCTATTTTAAGATTTGTATTTTTTTTTTGTCTTGTTATTTGAATCCTGTCTTACGAGTCCTGAACTCTGACTTCGCCTGCATCTCCATCTATTAGGATGAAGATTAGAAAACCGCAGGAGAATCATTCCCACACATTTTCCTGGACTTTCTGATTACATTTAGAGACAGAAGTTTGGCATCAGCTCGAGCTGTTTTGTTGCATTTGTGCATTTAGTGCGGAAACAAAATGAAAGTTCATAGGCTTATGTGAAAATGACAAAAAAAAAAAAAAAAACCAAGAGGTAAAAAAATGTGATTTAGACCCTGAAGAGATTGTTTAGGTTTAAACAACAGTTTAAATCTTGAATTTTGACTACCTAAGGAATTATAAGGAATATCAATTAAAAGAGGGGATATTTAGTTCAGATGTTTTGAAGAAATTCTTTACTCAGAGGGTGGTGAGGTGCTGGCACATTTTGCACAGAGACATTGTGGATGCCCCATCCTTGGAGGTGTTCAAGGCTGGGTTGGATAGGAGCCTGGGCAGTCTGATCTGGTGGGTGGCAGTCCTGTGCATGGCAGGAGGGTTAGAACGAGATGATCTTAAGGTCCCTTCCCTTCCCCTCAAGCCATTCCTTGATCATTCAGCTTCACATTTAGTTCTGTCCTACCCAGTACATTAATATGGAAAAGCTATTATTCTTAGCTTCACTGGTGTTACACTAGATGTAATGCTCTCCTCTTATGTCAGAAATTAGTGGGAAGTAGAAATATCCTTCCATCCTTTAGTGATGTTCTTTTGGCAAGTTTTTAAGACTTTCTGCTTGTCTTGCAAGGATCTATTTTGAATAAATAAAGTGAATAAAATAAAGTGAATAAATAAAGTGAAGACCCATATATTGGTATTTACGGGGTTAAGAAGTTGTAAAATAGCTTTTAGTCTGCTTGTATGTACATATATATATATATATATATATATATATGCCACATTAGGCAAAATGTGGAGGTGTGCATTCCCTGAATTTGTAGCACACTGTTTATCACTTTCTCCAAGATTTTCATGCCTGATCTCAATTTGATTTACTCCCCACCACTTAGCACTTTGCTCTCACCTAGCCTCAATACTGCAGAGGAGCAGCAGTGACGTGGTTAATGCTTGTGAACTGGTGAAAAATAGCATTCCTGCAAAGAGAATCACAGAATTGCAGGGGCTGGAAGGGATCTCCAGAGCTCATAGAGTCCAACCGCCCTGCAAAGCAGGCCCCCTACAGCAGGTTGCACAGGTAGGCCTAGGTGAGAAATATCAGTCCTATGGTTTAATAGTCTTGGTTGCCAAACCTGGTGATTCTCCTCAAGTTTTTTTAAGGATAATTCTCTTGATCTTGTTATTGAAACATATTTTTTTCCAACTTTAGTACCAGAATCGATCTAGCTACCACGTTTAGATGTATATTTAAAGTTCAATGCAGCAGATGTCAGCTATGTTCTGCAAAACTCTAATTTAATGAGTGATAGTCTGTCTACACTTCCTGTCATGCTAATAGTGGTAAGAGTGATAGCAGTAGGATAGGAGTGATGCTAGCAATGGTCCAGAGATAGTGGTGAGATAAGTCTGTAAGATGCAATGTCCTGTCTTAGATAAACCAATACTGTAAGGAGAAAACAGATAGAAATTAGCAAGTAACAAGTCTTCTCTGCTTTTTGTTTTGTTTATTTTTCCATCATTTCAATTTGCCCAGTGAAAATACAAATATAGCATACTGCCTAATATAGTTCTGTGACATTTCCACTTGGGAGATTCATCAGCTCCTAGCACTGACTTTCTGAGGAGCTAATGGCGCTGTGCTTCCTGGAAGCTCCACAAATTGGTTTTACTTATGTTTCTTAGCACTGGAGGGAGCTTTTTCATAGATCACTCACAGTAATGTAGTGACTGCTGTTTGTATGTACAGAACCAGACCAGGTTCTTCTGTAAAGCCTAAACACTTACACTGAGGGTAATTTGTCTTAATTACATCTGAGACTTGAAGTCAAGTCTAAGCCCAGGAACATTGTGCTTTGAAATCAGAAAATCATTTATTTCAGTCCCAACATGAAAAAACACTCACTAGAATTATGTGTTCTGCTATTTTTCCCTTGCCCCCAAAAGTGCCTTTGTTTATTTTGTCTGACTCTTGAATTTGTTTGAGGCTAGTCTGAAGATCACTTCTGGCTGTTGCTCAACCCATAACTCTGCATTTTATTTTTATTAGACTTCTCAAATAAAATGTTTTCAATAGCAATATACAAGAAATTAATAATGTTCTTGAAGCAGAACCTCATAAGAATGTACTGAAATTCTTCCATTAACATCAATGAATGTGGAGCAGATTATAAACTATGTTTAGCTCTGGTGCTTACAAGTCAGTGCGAAGTTTGATCCAGATGTTATTGACATGTGGAGCTAACCTGGGGGACCTTGCATTGTTACATTGGAGAATAAACTGAATCTTTCCTCAGTTGGTTCAACAGTTGAACGCTGGCTGATATAACCCACTCACAGACACACTGATGACTTACAGACTAGAGTGGAAACAGGTTGAGCAACAGAGCTCCAGCAGCACTGTGACCCAAACACTGCCATTCCCAACCCTGCCAACCAGTCCTTTCACACGTTTCTAGGTCTGAATTGTTGGGGAAGTTCAGTTCTCTATGTCTGCCTGTGTGGAGCTGCTACGAATCTCAAGGAATTTTTTGCAAAACTTAAAGGGAATATTTTGTTTTGGGGATAAATGAGGGCTATCTGGTGTCATTACCTGATAGTGCACATGACAGTCATTACCTGCTTTCAACTGCTGGGTAGATTTGCTACGTAGAATTAAAACAAATGCCAATGGTAGATGGCTTCATTCCAGTACTGGAGAAAAAAAATATTAATCCTCTCTACAGTGAATTTGTAAATCACATTGGAGGCCTGCTGCCTTGAAAGACATGCTGGAAACATAAACCATTATCATGTGTTATTATAAATGATGTTTCAACCATTAAAAAAAAAAGCCAAAAAACATAAGTATATTAAGGGAATTTGAAGATTGATAATTCAAGTATTTAGAAGTTAGAAAATGCAGCACTTAATCATCAGTCTCACCACCAGCCCCTTTCTGCTTTTAGGCAGATCAGCACAGAAAATGGTGCTCTTATCCTTACAGGGAAGCATGGCAGATGGTGAAAATTGCCTCAGATTTTGAACTAGTTATGAATGCACATGAGCTAGGATCTCTGAGAAGCCTTACCTTTCCCAAGCAGAGCCAAATTTCTTCAGAACAACAAAAAGCGTGCCCTCACTGACTAGACAAACTTTATTTTCCATGTTCTTCCTTCTGCTCTCCATCCTGCTCTGAAGCATGGAGACACTAAAGAAGATGTTTGTTTTATCTTTGTCAGCATGGGATACTTTGACATTTTTCTGTAGTTTCCATCTTTGAATTGGCTGCATTTAAATGAAATGTGTATATCAGTTTGAGATTGATTTCAGGCATGGAAAATGTCATCCTGAATGATTATCACTGGCTAAATAGCAAAGTGGCAGAAAACACAATCTTGCCATAGGAGATGTGGAAGAATCATGCCTATAGATGGCAGGTGAAATAAAGGTAAATGAGTAAGAAGTGAATCACAAAGAAAGTTGGAATGGCAAGGCTATGCAGAATTAGTGCCAAATTTCAAATATGTAGACACTGAGTCACAAGGAGAAGTTTGAAATTGATCCAAATGATGTGGCAGTCAAGGCACAAGACCAATGTGACAAAGCAAAGTGATATTCTCTTGCTGGCATCAGCTCCCCTTTTCCTGTTGCTATCAAATCTTTTAGGTTTTATTCATATGCAACTTGACTACTTTGTACTCATTTAAATACACCAAAAGTGCTTAATAATAGTACTGGCCTTTTCTTGCCTGTCTGCGGAAGCAGTGATATTTAATAGCAAATTCATTGTTACTCTATAAGGAAGCTTTACCATAAAGGTCACCAAATCTGGTCAGTGCATTTTAATTTTTACACACATTAAAGGTCATACTCCTCACTTCTGTTGCAATAACACATTGTGTTTACTGTCTTATCAGAGATGATTGTGTATTACTTAGCTGAGGGATTTTGTCAACGTAAATAGAATATAAAAACAAAAATAATAATGATGAAGACAATATTGAGAGTGTATGAGGAATTTTTCCCTCTCTATGTTTGCATTATACTTTGAGGTAAACATACATCTCTGATCTCATTTTCTGCTGCATTACTCCAGTATTTCCTTTTACTCTCCCATGAGAGGTCCACAGCATTCAGCAGAGTTCCTGCTGGTGATATTGGAGTGACAGTAGTTTCAGATTTATAATATCATCTCTGTATAAATGTGCCCAAATGTTATTAAGGACCTGGGCTCCCAATCAACAGACCACAAATTGGCTTTCAAAATGTATATTAAGGGCACAGACAAATGCTTTAGTGCAATACGAAATGACCTTTGAGGGCAGGGTGAAAGAAATTGTATGAACCTCTTTAATGTCACAAAACTCTCTATGCAGAGATTTGCATGAGAAGTGTCCCATTTTATGTCAAACAGATTCGTTTATCTGAAAAGAAACAGTACTTGAAAATTAATCAAGGTGAATTTTCATTGCCTGATAGAGACCATTAAAAAGACCTAACCCAACAATTGAAGACTGTTATTATGCGGATCTTTTTTGTTTTATTTTTGAGGGGTTTTTGTTGTTGTTGTTTTGTCTGTTTGGTTGGTTGTTTTTTAATCCCTCCCGCCAAGATGAGCTTGCAGGAGATAGATCTCTGTAACAGACATATTTCATTGCATGATTCGTGGAATTGTACTTCCACAAGTTCTTGTCATCCTTGTTCTGTTAGAAGATGCTTCATTATTTGTGCACTATTTAAAAAGCATTCCTCAGGATAACCCTACTGAGTCCTTTTACACTGAGTACAGGATGGCTTTTTGGTCACTTACCATAATGACCTTAGAAATGAAGACTGAAAGATAGAACTTTCCCACAAATCAGATTCTTGCCCATGCAACCTAGCTGAAAAGCCTGGGGTGTGTCAGTACTTTCACTATTTTACATTGCTGGAGGGAGGAAGATGTGCTGTTGGGTCTTAGATTATATAATCACAGAATCACCAAGGTTGGAAAAGATCAAGATCATCCAGTCCAACCTGTGTGTATCACCACTAGTCCTCACTAAACCATGTGCCTCAACACAACATTTAAATGTCCCTTGAACATCTCCAGGATCGGTGACTCCACCACCTCCTTGGGCAGCACATTCCAGTGCCTGACCGCTCTTTCGGAATAGTATTTCCTAATGTCCATTCTGAATCTCCTCTGGCACAACTCGAGGCCATTCCTTCTCATCCTATCACTAGTTATACAAGAGAAGAGGCCAACACCCACCTCACTACAACTTCCCCTCATTATAGAGGGAGTTGCAGAATTATAGAGCAATGCTGAGCAATCTTGAGCATTGCTCTTTCTCTGCTGTCCTCATCCCTGTCCTCATCTAAAGCCAGTGAACAGAGGGGGACATAACAGGGAGGTGTGATATTTGCAAGATTAGTTTGGCTAATGACAGCAACCTGCCCAGGGCTTTTGTCCTGAAGATGACCTAGAAAATGCCACAACCATGAAGCTGTAGGAACAACCTCCTCTCAGTCTGCTCTGCTCTGTGCTGAACCTAGCAAGACCTTCCTCATATACCTTGCTCTCCACACCATTCCCCATCATGTCTATAAATATCTAAGGTGCAGGAGGCAAAGGGACCAGGCCAGACTCTTTTCAGCAGTGCGTGATGACAGGACAAGAGGAAATGGCCACAAACTGAAGCATAATACAAAGGTGTTTAAGAACTTCTTCACAGTAAGGGTGGCAGAGCACTGGGACAGGCTGTCCAGAGAGGTTGTGGAGTCTCCTTCTCTGGAGATATTTAAGACCTGCCAAGACACCTACTTGTGCAACCTAATCTAGGGAACCTGCTTTGGCAGGGCAGTTGGACTAGGTGACTGCTAGAGGTTCCTTTCAGCCCTACAATTCTGTGATTCTGTGATCCTCGTATCCCTGCTTTGGACACTCTATAATAGCTTTATGTCCTTCTTATATTTGTTTTCTTTACGAAGGCCAGCTGGGAATTCTCTGCCTCCCTGAATTGCAGTGTATGGTGGAAGCAATCCATAGATAGCAGAGGACCACAGTGCTGCTTTTCCATATCTGAATCATACAGGAAAAGCAGTTTTGGACCACTCTCCTCTTATTTATGCTTTGCTCTTGCCAGCATTTGATTCTCTAGCAAAGACTTTTTTTTTTTTTTTTTTCTCCTTGTAACTCTATTTACTTAGGAATTTCCAAAACGAATCTTCTTTTTTTGGGCCTAGGGCAGTATTGGGCTTTAATAGTTGTTAATGATTTAACTGTCTGTTGTGACATAATTAGAATGTCTCTTAACATTTCACCCCCAAGAAAGAAATACCTTCTAGGCTGTAGAACATGACCTACAGCTTCTTTTATGAAATGGTGATGGAAGGATTTCTTCCAGGCTCAGTCATATCCACTTCTCCTGTCAATGTAAAGCGCTCCTCAGCTGTGTCCCGAAATAGCCTTGCTCATTCCTTTTCTGCTCTTCGCTCCTCACTATTTCATATGTGTGCTTAAAGAGCTTTTGTCAAGACTAAAATATATCTTTACTAATAATGTGTTACTAAAAAGCCCTGAGAGCTTAGCAGAATAACTTGTAGAGAGCCATTACTTCTTACTTCAGGATTTGGGCTGCTCCTATTTTTGATGGTGGTTTTTTTTTTTGGACCCACAGTATATTCTTTTCATCTTGGACAAACGTTTACAAGGAAAATAGATTAGCTCAAATTTAATCAACAAGTTCCTTGTGTTATGGGAAATGGTCTTAAAACAGACTGGGACAGAGCTGTAATACCAGAGCAATGCAACAGCACATCATTTGGGGTTAAGGATAAACTAACATAATTAAAATAAAATCAGGTAAGACTGCTTATATTTTTTTGTCATACATCTTCTACCAGAAAATTATTCTTTCTAGTTGCTTTAAACTTGTCTAAAATTTGGCCTGAAATTTTGTGGGTCAGGTTTTCTGTATCTCTTATATTTAGAGATACAGATACATACTCTAATTAATAGTTAGAGGTAGTCAGTGTTTTCTAAAATGGAGTTTTGGGAAATATATTTCCGTAGGACAAACGTATTTTAGGAGGTTTTGTTATATTCTTGTGCAGCATATATGTGGACAGAGCTTTACAATTTAACAGAAAAGAAATGGATAAAGGAGACATGCCTTTTTTTTTCCATCTTTATGAGAATTTGGCAAAAAAAAACCTTAAAGTCTATGGAAAAAAAATTTTTTTTTAATGGTGTTCTCTCAATTTTCCTTAATACTTCTTGGAAACTGAGAGGGGGAGAAGCACTCTCAAGATTCAGTTTGTACCAAGAGTATACCTCAGCTGTCAGTACCTGTGCTGTGTTACTGTTCCTAGGCATGCCATTACTTCAGTATGTGTTCCTTGACAGTAGAAGAAGCTTGACAGAATTATCATACAGTCCTGCAGCTGTGGGAGAGAGTTGCACTGGGCTATGGGAACTGAGAGGAGGTCAAAGGCCTGTAAGGCTTCCTGTGCAGAGCCCAGAAAAGTCAAGGAAAATAAGCAGTAACATTAATGTGGACAGTGTAAAAGAAAGATCTCCAGTAGCTGAGGGGAGAAAGGGCTTGAAAAAGATGAGTGAAATCAGCTGAAGACTAGTTGGAGGCATGGGATATGTTATGAAAAAGCAAAGTTCCCTGAAGAATTATGTCCTAAAATAAATGAATCATTTTACAGAATCTTGCCCTTGGGAGAAATGATCCTGTTGCAGATTTGGAAATGGTTTATCATGTGGATTAACCCTGATTCAATAAACTACATCATGCTTTTATTATTATTATTTTTTACTATTTGGGGAATTTGAACATTCCTGAGATCAGCCAGGCTACCAGCTATGGTTTCTGTCTCCACTTCCTTACCTTAAAATGAACCCATAAGCACACTGATGTTTGGAATGGAAGATACTCTTTATTGTCTTGAAACTTCTGTAGAAATATTAGGACCTTGGTGTTAAGTGAAAGGTTTAAAGTTTTTTCTGGTCTTGTGTGAGAATGGCTTTGATGGATGTACTAAGAATATCTATAAGTAAAATATATGTAAATATAGTATGTGCATAGTGCAATAATTACCCATTTACTGAAAGAGATCCTGCTGGGGAAAAATATTTTTTCATTAACTGTACATGCATACCTGGGAAAACTAAATCATAGCATATGCAAGTTGTTTAGTCCTTAAATTTCTGATGGTGATGTGTTTTCAATGTGCCATGATGTCCTGGGGCTATTAAGAGTCACAGGACTGCATTATTTGTTTCCCAACTTCTCTCCACAATGACAAAACATTGTTTATAATCTCAGTTTAGCAGTCACTCTCTGTTAACCTCAACTGGGGATAATTACCAGAGTTTGCTGTGTTTACTATTATAATGTATGCTGTTTATTATTGCATATTCTTCAAGGTCCCTATACTATGGTCTGTAGATCCTATCTGGTGATGAGAACAATTTGCCCTACCTGCTGCGTGCTAATGTCTTTCTTCACTAATTAGGGCACTGAAAAGCTTGCAAGAGCTATGCAATCAATCTAAGGCTATAGACTCCCTAGTAGCTCCCAAAGGATACCTACAAGCAAGTGTTGCATCCATCACCTCACCAACATACAGGATTGTCCTCTTCATAAGACAGGGCTGGTTAAGTGCATGGGGGCTATAAAAAGGACAGTGTTACTGAATCTCATAAGAGATGTTAACAGAATAGGAATCATTATCCTGACTTGCCAGCCAGGGCAAGGTCATAAGATGTTAAACTAAATATCAGAATACAGGCTTGGCCCTTTCTCTCTTACCCTCCAATGAATCTGTCTATGGTTGAGTGTGATGGTTGCTTTACACTCTTTAAAAAAAAAAAAAAAAAAAAATCTATGTAGGGCAAAAATAACAGTGAATATAAATTTGCAGTGATAGATCAAAATAAAGGAACCTCTCTGCAAAGGGTCCGAAATAAAAGCCACCATACAGCCTTTGAAATTCTCATTAGGAATATTAGACCACTGCTAGATGCTAAATCGCTTAATGACCTATTAGCATCCTCTGCTGACAGAGGAAAGGCTCTGACATCGCTGAAGTGGACAAGGACATCTAGATGTTTTAAGATAGTCTTCAGTTTTAAGCAGAGATTTTCTAGTTTGCTTTGGAATTAACTGAGGTTAAAAGAAAAGAGGATTCTGTAGCAAAACTATTGTCTCATGCATTCAGCTTTCAGAATCCAGTTATCCTTCTAGAAATGAAGGCTGCAAGTGTATAAGAAACACTTAATGGGTGAAAAAATTCATTAAAGAAAGAGGCAGCCATGGTACAACCATGTACTTCCCCTAGGAGTCATTGTAAACTCATTTAAAGGTATGAGCAAAGGGTTGCCACTAAGCAGAGTTTTTGGGGAAGGGGAAGAATGATTTCCTGCCTTGCATACCTGACAAAAAGATCCTCTTACTGAAAGTGTCTAATTTTTTTCCAGACCCAAAGAAAACATTTTGGTGTGAATAACTGTAAAGCAAATGGAGAACTAAGTGGATGGAGGAGTTCCCTGGCACTTCCAGGCACTTGTGTAAGAGGCCAAAACTTCTATGGAACAAAATAGCTAGAGAAGTAGAACTCTATGGGTAATAGCAGTACAGAGAGGTGTAAACCATTTAACATAGAATTTCTAACCACTGTTCAGGCTCATTACACCACTTAGGGAAAGGTGTGAAAAGTAGGTAATATCAGTAATATCAACATAGTCTTCCAAATTAGATTGATGTTTCAGTTAGAAGATAGAGAACTCTGGACAGGTGCAATTGTTTTATCAGGAAGGTGATTATATTTAAGGAGATTTCCCTTGAAAAGGGAGAAAAGAGGTCGTTCAGAGTAATGGATCATTATGAACAAAGACGCAAGTTCTCCATGTTGTACCACGTTGTTTTGTTTCAGATAGTCTCATTGATGGAAAAATAGCGAAATTTATTCTTGAATATACTCTCCATCTTCCTATTCCAATGTCCATGCATTTATTTCTTTCTCTTCTTTCAGCTACGAGCCAGGAAGATGAAGTGCTGCCTCCTCTCTGCTGCTGTGGCCGTTCTGCTGTTCGTCGTCATAATCATTGCAGTCTCAGTCAAACGTTGATCTGATGACTGTTTCCACAGGTGAAACCCTTAAAAATCTTATACTCTGTGAGATGATGCGGAGACAATTCAGGAACCGGGAAGTGCTGAGAAAGATTTATCTTGGCTTGCAGGTTCGGGTCTGGCATAGGAAAATTATTTCCTTTAAGGAGTATTTGAGCTTGGAAATAGCATCCTTAGTGAATCCTTAAACATATACTGAGGTTCTGTTTCAAACTAAACAACTTTTTGTTGTTTTCTCTGCTGCCTTTGCTGTATTTCTTTTTTCATATGGACTTAGGAAATACTAATGAATGAATCTTAAATCCACTAAATTAGAAGTGCAGAAAGGGTATTGAAGACAATATAATGACAAGCAAAGTAGGAAGGGGGATCCAGCATCCTACTGAGATGTTCCAAAGTGCATGCATAGAGATGTTGGAACCAAACCCTCTTGAGGGGTATGATAGCCTGGATAGAGATAAAGCAGATAGAGATATATCCAGTATGATAGCCTGGATAGAGATAAAGCACAGACAAGAACAAAAAAGGGCTACTAATGGTTTTTGCTCTGGATCCACCCCTAAAAGTTGGTCTATGATAGAGAAAAGATGAAAGCTTTCCAAGACAGGTGATACATAAAGTCAACTTCATGCCATCTCTGAAATACATTTTGTGAAGAAATATGCTTTAAGAGCGTATTTTCCTTCTTCTTTTCCTCTTTCCTTTTTCAGTACCATAGGAAAATGACTCAGTTGTTTTACCCATAATCTCTATCTGATGAAAAGCATTTCCAGGTGCCTTTTAAGATTGGTTGGCCATTATTTGCAGTAGTTGTCATGTTCACAGAATCTCTGCCACCCAGAGGGCTCTGGTCATCCAGGTGTGTGTGTCTGCTACCACTAGCAGGGTTTCTAACAGCTGAACCCAGAACCCAAGAGTGGGACATTCCTGCTGACTGCAGTTAGGGCCTCTGAGGCAGAAAGCTATAAAGGTGAGGGCAACTTTTGGTTAAGCAACCTCCCGTGTCCCAGCCTCCGTCCTATCACCTTCATATACCTAGTAGATAGTGCATTATGCTGGGGCTCACTGCAATCATTTCTGGCAGTTTAAGCAGAGATTTTCTAATCTGAATGATCTTCTGGTAAAAACAATAAAGAAAGAAAAAAGAATTGATATATTTTGGTTATTGTTTCATTTTACAAGAGCTCCTCGCTATTGGTATGGCCATTCTTCCATCTCAGGATGAATTCATTGCTTTTTAATATGTCTTCTTTCTTAATTGTGCTATCAGATGAAATAGCAGGGATTGATTCAAAACAAATACTGAGACAGTTCTTCACACAAAGTGTACTTGGGCTGAGGAACTCCTTCCAGCATGACACTGTGGATGGAAAAACTTGAATCTGTCATGAGCTCTATACTATTGAATGCTAGGAGAAGTGTCCATTAAATGGTTTTCTGCTCTTGCATACATACTAGAGTGTTGGACCACTGCTTAAGTGAGGAAGATACCTTTTTATATAATATATGAAGGGGTCATTTTATATAATATGTATGCGCACATATTAATTCTATATATGCTTTTATACCTCCTTACATAAGAGACACTGCTTACAGATGCAGACAGTGATCTGTCCTGCTGATTTAAATCTATAGTAGCTACAATAATTTTATTTGCATTACTCTAGTTTTACTCTGCATAAGTCTGGTTTAAAATGTGATCCCTCATGGCAATTTGTAATATAATAAAATTTGGTTCATATGTGCTTAAATATTCTCAGCTACTAGAAGTCACAAATCTTATCAACAGTTGACTAAATCTAGACACATTTTAATTTAAATACTTTAAGTAGATAGTCAGAGACCCAAAATATTCTAACAATAAAATTCCATCAGGAAACTGGATTTAATCTTCTGTTAAGAGATCCATGTCTTGAGGGAAGTGAACCTACAGATCTTAATGAAAGCCCTAGGAAAAATATAACGCTGTACTTTTTCTCATTGGTTGGGAAACTAATTATTAAGTTTAAAGCATGAGTTACTCTCCAGAACTAGCGAAGTCTGCCTGAGTTATATGGGAGCAAGTTTACTTTACAATCATTATAAATTGTTCTTAATATGTATTGATCCCAAATATTGTGTAGCAGAATTCACATTTAGATTTAGAAAATTTAAGAAAACAGAGCATTTTCAGAATTTCCATGTCTATGATGAACATCTTTTCTATTCTGAGTTGCAGTGCAAATGGATTTTAAAATACAAGTAGATTTAAAGTTTCAGCTACCTCAACAAACTGTTTCATATAAAACTGTCTTGCATACTTTAGGGAGAGAGAGAACAGCTGGCTTTTAATGCATAACAGCTCTACATGACAGTTCAGAGAAAATAAAAGGAAGAAAAAGAGTTAGGGAAGTGGTTACAATATACTCTGAATTGGCAGAGGACACATAAATGAATAAAATCTCAAGTTTAGTAATGACTAGCCAGAACTTCCGTTTAACCAATCATCAAACTATTTTTTTTTCTGTGTTGAATCAGAAAGAAACCAAAAGAAGCACCACCAGTTACCCATTGGATGTGATTTAAGCCCAATTTCCACGATACCAGGATAGGCTTTTTTAACTTTATCAAGTGCAGCCACAATGAGAAATCTGAAGGTCACTATTCAATGAGCTAAAGGAATGAAATTATGCCTGCAGTATCTATGGTCACTAATGATCTTTATGATCACTGTCATTAAAATTTTCTTTTTTTCCCTATTTCGCATTAATGATGCTGAATCAATGGTTCTTCTCAGAAAGACTAAAAAGCGCTTGTGTTTTCAAAACAAATCAGACATGAATTTGGCCATTCCTTCCATAGGACAGATCAGTTTATGAATCTTGGAAAACAAAGAGCACTTTTCTCAATCACTTTCCCAAGCTGCGGTGACACCGTCAGCTGCTGTCTAAGTGCGTGCAGAGAGACCAGCTGTTCAGGAGAGCTCTGAGCCCTGACTTCTGCCTGATGAGCCCCTTGTTGTAAGTATGTCAATGGTCCCTTGGGGCGGTTTCGTCTGGCAGAGAGAGGGTAGAGCATCTATGGAAGACGTGAAGAAACTCCTGAGGCCTTATGTCTTTACGTTTGTTTGCTGACACCTCAGGAAAATAGCCCAGGAGATTTTGGGTCACGTTGCTCATATTGGAGCAACACTGCAGCTGCTCATTTTGCTGTTCTTTTGTTATTGTTTTTTGTTTTTTTTTATTTGTATCAGTAAACATCTGAAAAGCACAGTACCACAATAGCAAGCTAAAGGAGGTTCCTCCTTTAACAATATCTTTGTCCAGTGTCAGGATTTCTTAGCCTGTGTGGACTTTCCGTGTCATCTGTAGTTTGTGACTCATTTGGATGAGTGCACAATTACCTACAATGACAATTGAGACTGTTGGAATCCCAAGTCTAGGGCATTTTTAATAGGAAAAAAAAGAAAGATGCCAGATTTTTAGTAAGATGCTACATGCACATTTGGAAAAAATGCTTCTCAGTAGCAACTTGACCATGTATTTATCCAAAGAAAGATGACTTAACTATTTTGTGCGCTTTTCTTGGCGGAAGTCATTGCAGCAGAATGTGTCTCCTCTGCTTCTAAAACACATTTCAGCATTTCACATTTCATCCAGGAATCATAGAATCACAGAATGGTCTGGGTTGGAAGGGACCTCAAGGATTATCAAGCTCCAACTCCCCTGCCACATGTAGGGCCACCAACCTCCATATCTAACACTAGACCAGGCTGCCCAGGACCCCATCCACCCTGGCCTTGAACAACCTCTCTGGGCAGCCTGTTCCAGCATCTCACCACTCTCTCTGTAAAGAACTTCCCGGATATCCAACCTAAATCTTCCCTCCCTCAACATAAAACCATTTCCCCTTGTCCTGCCATTATCTACCCTTCCAAAAAGTTGACTCCCCTCCTGTTTGTAGGCTCCCTTTAGGTACTGAAGGCTGCCATGAAGTCACCCCGCAGCCTTCTCTTCTTGAGGCTGAACAAGCCCAGCTCCCTCAGCCTGTAGGTGAGGTGCTCCAGCCCTCAGGAAGTTCCTTGTCAACCACTAATGCATTCCTTTCTTGCTAATATAACCATTTTGAAACATTATAAACTTTTTAAAAGTATACTGAGGAAGGAGTTCCACTCTTAATGCAATCAGCATTTAGTCCTCAATGTGCAGTTAAAAAAAAACCAACATATTGGCCAACATGTCTACTGCATGACTGCAGTACATATGGAAAAGCAATAATCAGGCTCCAAATATCTATTTTCTAAATATGTAGATGTCTCTTTTTGAATTTAAATTGAATTAATCATTATAGAAAACTGGAAAATATTGTCTTAATTTGTTTATTTTTTCTCGTTTGCAATCACAATTTTCTTTGCCTAATTCATTTACTGGCTTATTATGTGGATAAATGTTTTCCTCATCCTGACCAATAAGAATGAGATTGAGGCAGCTGATTTTATACAGTCTGTCTTTAGTTTTTGTTTTTTCTTTACTTTTTTTCAGTATTCTGTTTACTACACCATCCCTGTAGGCCTATCTCTGCTTCTTTGCAGTGCAGTAGGAGTGATAAAATTTGCAGTTGCAGTCACTATGAGTGCTTGGAGGAGCAGAGGAATGCCCTTTAATGCCATCCATCCTAGGGATGTAAAGAGCATCTTCATCTCAAAGCTTTGTATCTTCAAGTTTGAGATCAGGACAGCAAAATGTATTTTTGTAAGATGGGTTTTTGCTGGATCAGCCTCAGAGCATCTCTTCTGATTTCATTTGTGTTGTATTTTCTCTCATGGCAGCAGGTATTGTTAGGCATAGAGTACCATGCTATGCCAAGAGGAAGCACTCCTAAGACAGGACACATCAGTAACACACCAATAAATGCAATCAGACCCCCTGTCTATTGGTATAATGAGGACTGTTTATGGCAGAGAGGGAAGTATTGAGAAGTAGTTTTGTGTTCAGTGTTAAAATTCAGCAGTTCAATCATTCCTGCCCATCAGGGAACAAGTCTGGGCACCCTTTTCAGACACATGCAATAGGAATTCTGACATTTGCCTGGTGCATCGCTGGCCTGATGATGTTAAGTCACAAGAATAGAGCACTTCCTACTCAGTGTTTATCAGAGCTGTAATTCAACCCTAATGAACTCTACCTAACTTAGGGCAAAAAAAAAAAAAAAGACAGCTTTAATTCATAGCATTGCTTTTGCTGTTTAACTTAGTATCATGGGGCTGGCTTTACTTACTGTCTCTGTCTTTACAAGTCTGTGTATGGCTTATTAATGACACAGGTGCTTCAGTTTTCAACCTTCCTTTAGCCTCTTGAGCTCTGTATGGTTATTAATATTTTTGACTGCTGTCATTCAAATTCTAAAATAATTCATCCACCTGCCTTGCCTGTGGCTTTCCTGCAATGCTTGCTCTACAACACCATCAGAAATCAATAACTTTACAATATTTTTTTTCCTTGTTTTCTATTATTTTGTGAAGTTTGCTACATTTACAGTCAAGTGTCAGCTCTTGTCAATTCAATTCTTGTCTTGTAGTCTATAATTAATTGCTCAGATCTTGGCATCCTCACTCAATTTTTGCTCTGGCAAGGAAAACTGAGGTGCATTCTGGTTCTGCACTAACTTTTGTGCTTTGAATATATACCAGTCAGAAACAAAATCTGAATTTTCACTAATTAATATTTAATGGGTCTGGTTTTAAGATTTGGCCCAATTTCTTAATTCAAGCTAACATTTATATTCTCCAAGCCTTTTCTGATTCCATTTCCAGAGGCCACATCTGCATTTCTTTTAACTAAATTAATTCCATGATAGTCAGTTGAAATCTATGGTACAAACATGTAGAATAGAGAAATAATCACTAGTAGAAAATGAGATTTTTAGGAGATAAAAGTTGGTCTTATGTGAAAAACCTTACAAAATAACAGAGCAAGAAGCGAACATGCCAGGAAATAGGTGAATTTATTCCTAAGTTCTCTGAGTTTTCATCAATTGTACAAACCTTGAATCAGATGAACATTTTGGTGGGATATCACATGATCAGCTTACTGTAGTTGAATGCATTTCAGATTGACCTTGATAGCTGTCCGTCTGCATGCATTTGGCCTTTACAAGCATCACATAATGCCAGGTGGTTAATTCTGCTGTGAAAAGAGCTAAAGGAGGATGTGTTACGTTGCTTTCACCTTAACCTGAAGCTCCTGCAGCTCAAGTAATGTATAGTAATATGAATTCATTGATTTGAATTCAGAGTCAGTAGGGACTCCTGAGCAATCAGCAGCTTTCTTTGTCATGTCTCAAGTTTCTGCAGTGGTTCTTTGTAATTGGTAGGAAAATGGAGTACTCCCAGTAAGTGACTGTGCACAGTGCTGATCCTTCAGATGGATGCAAAGTGTCTGAGCTTACAAAGGCACTGCAAGCACAAATTATTTGTGCTTTGCAAGGCCTTTAAACTTGAGCCATGATGACACACTTGCACAGATATGACAGAAGATGGTGGTCTTCAGTTCAGTGCATTTGGTTTCTACCAAGATAAAAAACAGAAGCGCTTGGTTTCTACTGAGATAAAAATAAAATTAAAAAATATATATTTATTTAAAAAAAAAAAAAAAAACAGAAAAATGGCCATACTGTTGTTTTTGAAAATGGTTCAGACCAATGATCTTTGGTTTAGACCAATAACCTTTCTGGATTCGTATTCTGTGTTATTTATTTTTGAAAAGAAAAATTAACATCTGCTGGAATTGTGGTCATCACTGGTCCTTCCATTAACTGCTTAATCATATATGACTTTATCTGCCTAAAATTGAAATTTCAACTTGGAAAAGATTGTCCTAAGTGAATGTCCAAAACCTTTGAATGAGTCAGAAGCAAATGTCCACTTCCCTATGGATGCTTTCAATTCCTCAGGAGGAGAGGTATCTGTTTGAGGAAACATGAATGTTTTCAGTATGATGAATAGCTTGGGAGAGTTCTCTCAGACATAAATCTCTAGAACCATGAGAAGGGAAGATTAGGCTTTTTACACAAGAGACACAGATTTATAAACTGCTCAGCATCATCCAACTCTGTTGAATGACACTTTCAGTTGACTGTGCTTGGGTTGTCAGTTTTATTTAACCCCTCCAAATCAGAGAGATCTTGGTGTTGTGGGAGGGACAAAAGTAGAAAAAAATTGTCCAGGGAAGTTCTTTGTTCATCCTGATCTTTCTTGGCTCTAAGTGGTAGAAGGACTATAAGTAACTACTGCATATGAAAGAGAGAGTTTGAAGAAGACTTTATTGCTGGTACTTGAATTGATAAATATTCACTTTCCCTACTCTTAATATTAATGTGCTATTCATGTTGGTTTTCTATTTTTTTTCTTCCTAAGTAACTCGTAAGTAAGTTCAGTCTTAACACTATAGCCTCTGAGCACTCTTTTTTCTATCAAAACAACACTGACAGTATTGAATCTCCAAAATCAACTGCAAATACTTCATCGGTAGGCTTTTTTCCCCTTCTGTGGACATGTACAAAGTAGAATTAAAAGGAAGCTCTGAGAATACCAGGTTTTGACACATTTAGGTATTCTACTTGTCTGTATTCTTAAGATGTAAATATGAAAAACTTCTCTTCAAAGACATACAAAACAGAATTTCTTTTGAGGGAACAGTGCAGCATATTGCTCACAGATGCCATTCACCATCTTGCTCTTTCCAAGCAACTATAATGCTCTGGGAGGTATTATTTAAACTGGAGAGTGAAATCAGATAAAAGTTAGATGGCTCATTCAAGACTATTTCCATGGGCTCCTTGTCTTCTGAGCCTTTGGGAAAAAGAAAAATTGAAAAAGTCCCACATGACTGTTGAGTTATTATTTAGTGGTTGCTGAGCCTCTAATAGCTACACACACATGTACCTTCTTGGATTACCTTACAAATATCCACATCTTGGTGGTATTATGTCTATTTAATGTATAAATAATGAAATTCTAATTGTCTTTCTCTCTGTGATGTAAATTTGCAAGCCATTTTTAAAACAGAAGTTATTATTCCACCATACTCAGTGGATTTTCTGAAATATTCTTTGTATTTTCATTAGGCTTTAATAGGAGTTTGGACTCTTGCACAACAACCTTTCACTTGCAGAGTATGTTTCTGCTCTCAAAATGACCTTTTCAGATGTTTCTGGAAACTTTTGACTTAAGTAATTGTTACAGAAAAAACTGTATTTACTAAGAAATCCTACAGAGATGGTTCTTTTGCTTCAGAGTTTGGTAAGGAAGTTGCTCAAGCTTTGACACATTATTAATTCCCTAATTAATAGCCATATTTTTACACTGAAATAGCTTTTACCATTACAGTGTCAAATGACTGTGCTGTATAGAGCATAAACCATTTTCATTTTTGCAGAACTAGGTCATTGGGAATTTCTATGCAGAGAGCCTTTCTCAAATGAATCTGATCATCCCAACAGAAGGCAAAGTTTCTTGTTACTGAAAAGATACACAAAGTAAACTAGAAGTAGAGATAGATCATATCAATTTTCACATTTGAGTGGTTGATTGAATTACCTCTCATTAGCTGAACCACTCTGGCTGTCCATGTACAGCCACAGAGAGCACAGAGAAAAATGCATTAGTTTTGATGTCATGTCATCAAAACATGCTAGAAATAACATCCCAACCTTTGCTGACTCTCTGCTAACAAGCAGTAACTCATTAAACAACAATAATTTGATCCTTTTTTATTGTCTGCCTAGTCTTTATATTAAAAAAAACACATTGGCTGTGGAACATTTCAAGGCATCTGCTTTTTCTTCTTAAAGTCTGAGTGCTAAAGAAGAAGAAGCACACAGCAGCATTATATTGAGCACCTTCTGTGCAAATTTAGATTGAAGAGATTTTTGAAAAGAAGCCCACCCAATGTAAGGCTCTGCTAATAACTGCCTGCATTGCACTTTTCTTCTTGTTTGGACACCTTCTTACCTGTATAGAAGCCAAACTTCTGAGGTGCCTGTACTTTACAGAATCACAGAATGGCTGAATTTGGCAGGATCCAACAGGGATCGTAGAATTGAATCATTAAGATTGGAAAAACCACTAAGATCATCTAGTCCAGCCATCACCCATGCCTGTTACCTCTCTAGACCATGTCATTCAGTGAGACATCTACCTTTTTCTTGAACACCTCCAGTGATGGTGACTTCACCATGTGACCAGCCTGTTCTAATACCTCATCAAATCATCTTGTCCAACCCCATTCCTCAATGCAAGGTCACCAAAGGAGATGCTTGAGGCTGAATCTGGCCAGGTTTTGAGCACATCCATGGATGGAAACTCCGCGACTTACCTGCAAATCATGCTTCTGTGTTTGACATCACCCACAGTCATTATTACTTGTGTATAAATGGAATTTCCTTCATTTTGTTTTGCGTAAGGATCGTTTTCCTGATGTCGATTTCTGTGTCTCGTTAAGGAGTTTGCTATATGAAGAGGCATTCTTGTCGATTATTTTGAGCAAAACTATTCCTGGCTTTACAGCTACCATTTGTATTATGTCTACAACATGCAATTAAGGATTCCTATTAAATGTTCTGTACAAGGCAGATCTTGTCAGATCTTTACATATTTTCCAGAACACAGTGTTAAAAAGAGTATAGAAGAGAAATTTAATGCTAGAGAGAAGCTGTAAAATCTACATTTCAGCTTGTATGAACATATTCGGATGTTTATTGGCCTAGAAAACTTTTTCCTTTGACTCTCAAATATTGTTGTGGTGTCATATATACACAAACTTCCTGGAATTCCTTTAATTTGTGACAACTTCTCTCTTACTGAGTTATACATTCAAAACATATCTTGTTAACGACCAGTATATAGCAAATACGCTTTCCAAGCTTATTAGTACAGAAATAATTGTAAGTGGCTGCTATAGTTCATTAAGGCTTATTTATTTTATAGATCATTAAAGCTAATTTTATAAGTATAAAATATATTTGAGCAGTTATTTTTGTTCCACTTTTTTTTAATGTTTCTCTGCCCCCTACTGCTAGCGATAGTTTCTGATTTTCTTCTTTGGTGCTGGATAATTTGCTACCATGATTACTGTGAAATACTTAGTGATGGCTTTTAAGCAACAGTTTCTCTGGGCAGCAGCAGATGCTTATCTTCAGCTCAACACATGTTCTGCTTTATATCCTTTTGGGAGGTCAAAAGGACCAGGCAGTTTGGAATTTGCTCTCTTGATCCAGCACACTGAAGGTTCTCCTTGCTTTATAGACAGAAATTTCTCTTTTTCTTTTGATAGAATGTTAGTAAAATCGTTTAAAATAAGTTTTATGAATGTGAATGTGTAGTACATTGTATAATGTGATCTGAACAATTCAGAGGGACCTCAACAAAGTCAAAAGCTGGGCTCATGTGAACCTAATGAGGTTCAACACATTAAAGAGCAATGTTTTGCACTTGAGTCAGAGTAATCTAGATACACATACAGACTGAGAGTAGAACTATTTGAGACTAGCTCTGCAGAGAAGGACCTGGGGGTCTTGGTAGATAAAAAACTGAATATGAACCAGCAGTATGCTCTTGCAGTTTGGAAAGCCAATGGTATCCTGGACTCCATCAGAAGAGGAGTGGCCAGCAGAGACAGGGAGGTGATTGTCCCCCCCTACTCTGCTTTCATGAGGCCCCGTGTAGAGTACTGCATCCAGACCTGGGGGCCCCAGTACAGGAAGGATGTGGAGCTGTTGGAGAGGAATGCTATGAAGATGATTAGAAGTCTGGAGCACCTCCCCTACAAAGACAGGCTGAGGGAGCTGGGCTTGTTTAGCCGAAGTGACCTCATTGCAGCTTTCCCATATTTAAAAGAGGATTATAAACTAGAGGGGAATCAACTTTTTACTTGAGTAGATAGTGATAGGACAATGGGGAAATGGTTTTAAACTCAAGGAGGGAAGATTTAGGTTTGATATCGGGGGAAGTTCTTTACTGTGAGAGTGGTGAGGCACTGGAACAGGCTGCTAAGAGAGGTTGTGGATGCCCTGTCCTTGAAGGTGTTCAAGGCCAGGTTGGATGGGGCCCTGGGCAACCTGGTCTGGTACCAGATCTGGAGGTTGGTAGCCTTGCATGTGGCAGGGGGGATGGAGCTTTATGATCCTTGAAGTCCCTTCCAGCAATTCTATGATTCTAAAGGTAGTGTTGTTTAATTTATAGCTAAACTTGGCACACTGAAGAGTCAGTTTTCCAGCCTGGATTTGAGCTATGTATTTTTTCATTGAGGTGTTATAACACTGAGTTTTTTCTTGCCCTTTGTTCCGTATCTTCCTGAGCCAGAGGGTATCTAGTTTATCCGTAGCAGATGCGTGCTTGATAGATAACGTGTTGCTGCAGATAGTCAGATTTTTCATGGTTGGCATTCAGGTTTTCTGACAAATCACAGGGGAATATTCTCCATCTCTAATACATTCCTGTTTTCTATTTGAAAAGAAACTCAACAGCAGCCTTCCCTTGAATCTAGTCGGGTTATCTCAGAGAGAAACTGATACACAACTTGGCAAAGGAACCATGCACATCAGTTGAGACACACGGGGGAGCTTGTCTTTTTTCTGATGTCTTTTCAACTTTCAATAAATACTTAAATATGTATTGATGAAAAGATCAGAATTGGATCACTCTGCCTCTCATACCCATGTCTTTGCTATCAAGTGCTGGAACTGTGCTTGTTAGCTGTCTGTCTCAGCAGTTTCTTTACATGTGAGGCAGTGGAGCAACTACAAGATGGACAAAACGGAGGCTCCTTCTGCATGTCCCCAACTCCTGACTTGTAGAGATCCCTGGTTTAGATTCTTATGCTGGATCTGGGGCAAGATCTCTCTTTGAATTCCCATCTAATTAAAGGCAGAAGTAGAATCATGGAATAGTTTTAGTTGGAAAGGATCTTTAAAGAAAGTTCAGTTTTCCTGCAAAGAACAGGGACATCTACAGGTAAAACAGGTTTCTCAGAGCCTGACCTTGAACGACTCCAGGGATGGAGGTCTGTGAGGAAAATTGTTTTCCTCCCTTGTTGTGGGGTTGGAGAAACTGATGTGGTAATATTCACAGCCTTTCAGGGATTTTCTGTAATTCATATCCACTAGCAGAATTTGATTTCATTCAATTGTTGACAAATACAGAAGAAGGGACATCTGCATTTTAAGATCATCTGATATCTTTCGCTTTTAATGCTGTGTTCCAAAAGTAACTTCGGTGTTCTATGATGAGAATTTAATTTTGGTGATATCATTACACTTATCCCTTGCTAAAGCATACATAATTGTGTGTGTGTGTACAAACATGCACCCCAAACCTGATGTTCTCAGCAGCATAAAAACAGTCTTCAGGGGGTGGAAAAGTTCACAACTATGATTACGGTGAGGATTAAAAGTACTGATTGCTTCACTTATGAATAGGAATGAACTAGCATGAAGTTCAGCAGTCAGCCTTCTGTTCCAGTTTCTTGGAGCTGAAGGACCAAGTAGTGGCAGATAGAGCTTAAAGCATTTTGTGCATACGTTTTTGTACGTTTATGTGTTTTTCTCTTCGTTTCTGCATCTACACAGCATCTGTGTTAAAAACAGATATTTTCACTATCTTACAGAGAGGGTAGCGTTGTTTTTAATTGCTTATTACAAAACAAAGAGCTTTAGGGTTATTTCCAGTTGTAATTAAGTCATGAATGCTCTCCCTCTGGGAACATACATGTAAACGAAAGAAATGGTCTTTCTTTCTATCTGCATTATTTATATAAGTGGTCAAGAGGACTGCTTTTCTCTAAACAACTAGGAAATTAGTGAGCTTATAATCTTGGGAATATGAACCTCACAATGAGGCCCCATAGTCTTTTTTCTGATAAGATCTTGGTGGAGAAAGATACAGTAGTGAAAAGCTCCTCAGTAGCCAGGACAGCAAATTTCCATCTTGCAGATCACTGCTCTACATTTCTTCTCTCATCCTGGGTGAAACTGAAATTCAAGCACCTATTTTGGTTGTGAAAGCACTTCCATGTATGACGCGGTTTATGAAATCTCCATAGAGCCAGTAGAGATCTGGGCAAGGAAGTCTGCACACCAGTTCATCTGCCCACTTCAGAAGGCTTATTGTGCTTATCAACACACGTTATATTGTCTTTTGAGATACTCAGAGCTATATCATCTGGACTCAGTTGTCAGTTCAGAAGACAATGAGTGCCACTTGTCTTAGCTCCTAGTCCAACACAGATGTCTTTTATATCCCAGGATGTTTGAAATGGCATGAGGTGGTTTATGACAGGCAACTGAATTGAGCACTAGAGGTTTGATGTGGAAAAGGTTGTTATGTGAACCTCACAGACTGTATTATCCGTCAGTCCTGTAACTGTAGATGTAGCTTGAATACTGCACATGGAGACAGTGACATGCCTATGCCTGAAATAGGTCCTTGAATTCTGAATCCTCAGTCATGGGCAGTACAATTTAATAAAATGAAAGTGATTTAAAACATAATCTGGAGATCCAGTGAAATGTCCAGATAATAGAATCACAGAATATCCTGAGTTGGAAGGGACCCACAAGGATCATTGAGTGCAACTCCTGGCTCCACATGGGTCCACCCAAAACCAAAATCCTATGTCTCAGAGCGCTGTCCAGATGTTCCTTGAACTCCAGCAGCTGAGGGCTGTGACCATTGCTTGTTCCATGCCCACCACCCTCTGGTGAAGAACCTTTTCCAGACATCCAGCATAACCCTCCCTTGACACAGCTCCATGCCATTTTCTCAGGTTCTGTCTCTGCCCCTCTGCTCCCTTTGAGTAGTAGGTCACCATGAGTTCTCCTCTCCATCTCCTAAGATGAGTGTTCCTAATCAAAAGAGGTTCTTCTGAGGTTCATTCTGTGACTGTGCATGGGCTGGACTGAACATGATTTACATATGCCAATTGCAAATTTTCCACAGAAAACTTGCTGCCTCGAGGCTCTAGAGTTTTAAACAGAGGAAGGGGCTGGAAACATTCCAGCTTATTTTAGCCAGAATGACAGATAAAAGGAATTGCAGGCTGGGGCTGCATCTAATATGACAGTAGCTCATCTGGCAGGTCCGATATTCATTTTTCTTGCTGCAGAAATCCAGAGTATATGGGTTTGTTGTTTTAGCAGGATATGACCAATCTTTTCATTCTTGAGAGCAGTATCATGTTCTGTATTTCTTTTTGCTTCCTACAAAGGAGCAGTCATGGCAAGGAAGATGCAAAGATAATGAGTCTAGTGACAGTGACAAGTAGTGGGAAAGGTGATGTTGACAGATTATTCCGCCTACTTTCTCTTGCTCTGGTTCCCAAATCTTCCATCCAAAGAAAGCCTCGGAATGCTTTCTACCTGGGCTGCTCAGTCTTTTCCAGCATCTCAGAAACTCCACTCTGTTTTCTCTCAATATACCTCTCAACTTTCCAGCTTCTATTTCAGGTAGATAAGAAATATTTTCATAGTCAAACAAGCTCATATAATGTGCCTGAAGTGGTAGAGAAGCAGCTCCAAATTTAGCAGTTATAAACAACTCCTGTAATAATGCAGGATATTTTATTTGCCTAGGTGGGTTAAGTGTAAATTCTTAACCTATTATGAGTTTAATTTAAGTACTGAGTTTTGGTGATCCACGTGGCTGTTTCCATGTTGATGAGCTATCCCATTAGATTACTTTGCTCAGGACATTACATGTTATGCTTATTCAGTGGGTATCCTGGCTTCTATCTGAGGCACATAAGGTATACAAGGAAATGGCTTATGATAGCTAATAACTGCTTTTGCCAAAGAACAGTGAAGCCATTGGGCTTCCTCATGGTTTCTCACTGCAAAGAATGTGAACACTGATACCAAATTTAGTGTCTAGTTACTATGAAACTTGACAGTACAATCTTTCCTTAGCTGAGCTATTCTGAAAACTATGTCAATCAAGTCATGGAGATCTTCTGTCAAAGTTAACCATGAGCACAAATTAACTCACTTCAGTCTGTCTAACACTCAGTTATGTTGGAGAACTTGCATTCTCATGGTGTTTCTCTCAGTGTAGAGGGACCACAGGTGAGTTCAGTGAGAGTAATCCTAGCTTTAGTATTCACAGAGCTGTTTATGTACCATAGGGCAACACATGCAGAGGTGGGCGTTATGACCCTCCCTCCTCACTACCTTTATTATAAACAGAGAAAATACCAGGGAAAAGTTCAAGCAGAGACTTGAGCACATGCTTAACAATGAGCACATGTAACCTTCCTGCCTTGTAGGAGCTGATGAAACTGTTCCTGAGTTTGGGGTGCCTGTTTCAATGGAAGGGCATGGGTGAATCAAAAGCATGAGTCCATGAGTTAATTAAAATAGAAGCCAGTGTTCTTGCTCTCTTATATCTGCACTTTCATGTAAGGACATATTTTGTTTTTATTTTTCAGGCTATCCAATTCATGACTTTTCTCCATCCTCACAATCTACTTGAAAGTACTTCACAAACAAAACAAAACCAGCCCAAGTTTTTGGCTTGAAACCACAACTCAGATAACCAAATCCTCTGCTGAAATGTGTCAGAAAAGTTTAGGCATGCCAGAATTATTTTGTCAGCCTCTCTCTGGCTTTTGAGTAATGGACAAGGTTTTGCTTTCTGTCAGATTTCTATTTTAATTTTTTAAATATCCTTTTGATGAGCTTCCTATTGGGTTTTTAGCTACTTATGGAAGAAGGTTAATTTTTTAATTGCTATTTCCAGTAAAAAAAGCATCACTTCAGAGATCATCTTTCTTTCATTTTTCCCTGCTGTTGCTTTACTCTTGACATTCAGCCTACTCAACAAGTCCTGATGTGACACTGTAAAATCTTTATCCTGTCAAAGCCCTGCTGTGAGCACTGCCCAGTGCTTACAGAATTTGCATTTAGCATCCATTCGTATTACTTAAATCGGCGGGGTTTTCTTATCATTGAGTAGCCCTCCAGCTTTATAAGAAAGGGCACAAAGTTAATGAAAGCAGCATTAAAACTCTATTAGCATTTAGTGAGATTATGAAGCCTTGTAACTTAATGTAAGTTTCTGTGTTCTCTCTTAACTTGCAACAACCAGAACCTGCTTCAGCAGGAACAACCCTATTGTTGAGCCCATTTACCTGGTGAGAATGTTATTTCTGAGGAATTGAGGGCTTTATTTTTAGAGAGATCATTTGGTGGTTTGGGTTTTGATATTTTTGTTTCATTTTATTTTGATGAAGGGGTCCTTTCTTCTTTTGAAAGAAGAGTCACTCTTTGGACTTCATGTTCATGTTTCTGTACCTCCTGGTTTGAATTCCTGAAGAAATGGATCCCAGAGGATAACCTCTGGGAAATGCCTCCCTTCAGCTTAGTTTTTTCATGTTTTTTTCAACCAACATGGCTTCACCAAAAGCAAGTCATGCCTGACGAATGCAGTGGCTTTTTGTGATGGAGTTACCATCTCAGTGGATTAAGGAAGAGCAATTGATCTATCTGGACTTGTGTGACATGATGAGACACAGGAATGGGTTGCCCACTAAGGTTGTGCATGCCCCCACCTTGGAAGCATTCAAGGCCAGACTGGATGGGGCTTTGAGCAACCTGGTCTAATGGGAGATATCCCTGCCTATAGCAGAGGCATTGAAACTAGATGATCTTAAAGGTCCCTTTCAACTCAAACCATGCTACTATTCTGTGATTCTTTGATTACTTTCCTTTAGGCACAAACACTGTGTGCTGTTGTTTTGTCGGGGGAAAAACAAAGAGCTAAAAACACAGTGTGGTTGTGATACTACAAGGAAATTGCCTGCTATGCCTGCGAAAAATCAGTTTGAAAAATGCTTGAATCTAGGCATCAATATGCTTTCCATCCAGAGCTCTGGCTCGAACTCAATTAGGACATTAAAGTATATTGCCTATTTAAAAAAATATCAAAGGATTATTTCTGTCTTCAGAGCCAAGTCACAAGTTTTGGTTCAAGTCTGTACTGCTTAAGTATTCCCTCCAATTCTGCAATGCAGAGTAGCATCTCATACCACTTTTTTTCTAGATCTTCTTATCCCCAAAGAGTCAGCAAGCTGATATGGACTGTCAAAAATCTTTCACATAGAGAATCATCAAGTTTTAGAATCATAGAATGCTTTGGATTGGAAGGGACCTTTAAGATCATCTTGTTCCAACCCCCGTGCTATAGACAGGAAACCTTCAGATAGTACACATCTGACATATCAGTCTTCTCTGATACAAGTGAGGGCAGCTAGTATTGCTCTCCTCTCCACAGGCTATTCCAGTGTGAGACACAGACATTCATAAGAGTAAGAAGAGTGGCCCCAGCTGAGGTACTAGATACCTACATTCTTTATCTATCTATAGAAAGAAATACAAAGAAATTATTAAGCTCTTATAAGCCAAAACGTACAAAACCTATGTTTATTTTCAGTTTTTATACAGAAGAAAGTATAGTTTGGTGACTGATAGGAAACTGATTGGAGAACTAATGGTCCCAGATTAATTCTTAGTCTTTTTCCTTAGGCAAATCTTCATTCCTTTTTTTCTTTTCTTTTTTTTTTTTTCAGTTCCTCTTCCACAAATTTGAATAATGGTGTTTTGGTCCAATCAGCCGTTTCACTTGCATGTTATTCGGTTCAATTCTTTTACTAAAAATGATGGAAATTTTCTGCAACCCAAACATGTGTTTTGAGGGCAGATTCGGAAAGGGATTCTGCCTCAGCAGATACTGTGGTGTAGCATGTAACATCTAGAAATCTCATATAAGGGCTTTCACTGATAACAGGACCTTCAGAGAAGAACTGTTCAGAATCATCTTCTGTCGTATGTTAAGTCTGCTAACGAAATTTCAAGTTACTTAGAATGTCCACAGGCATCAAAGCATAACAGAAGTTTTAGACAATGGAAAATAATTGAAATTACTTGGGACATAATGAGAAATACACTATCAGGTTTTATAAAGGCTTAGTCAAAGGGCTTGATTCTCAGCTCTAGACAGTAGAATTGCATGTAGTCAAGTGTAAAAAAAAATTAAAAATGGATTTATAAAAGGATATTATGGAGGTGGTATTAAGAGAACACAGCTTGTCAGTTCCAGTGCTCAACATGAACCCAGATACCATCCCTTGTTAGAATGAACTGAGATTGCAGCACTTAGTGCTAAACACTGTTCTATGCCTCAAATTCCTTTCATAATGGACTGTAAGACAGTATGCTGAACTGAAGATGTTACAATACAGATGTTAATAAAAAGCCTACATGCCTTTCATCCTGCAGATCTTAACATACCTCTCTGAGCACCCCTCTGAGGCATAGAGGTATTGGTGGTACTCTTGTTTTAAAGGCAGTGAAACTGGAATACAAAGAGGTTAAGTTACTTACTGGAGGCTGCTACAGAACTGTAGTTGTATCAGTTGCTCCCAAATTCTTGGCTTTCACACTTAGAATTTGTTTGCCCCTTGCTGTATTAAAATACAAAATATAGAACAGTGAATGGAAGATTTCTGTAATATATATCTAGCAATTTCAGTAGAATTACTTTGGGATTACTTTGATCTGCTAATTTCTTGATAAATACCAGAAATTAAGCTGTACATACTTAAAGCACATTGGATTCAATGATCATTGTGAGTCTCTTCCAACTTGAGATATTCTGTGATTCTTCC
This sequence comes from Centrocercus urophasianus, assembly GCF_019232065.1. Lineage (NCBI taxonomy): Eukaryota > Metazoa > Chordata > Aves > Galliformes > Phasianidae > Centrocercus > Centrocercus urophasianus. The sequence continues at coordinate 1,910,985 of NW_024884253.1, forward strand.
TTACCCAGTAGTCAGAAGCATGAGGTTGACTTGCTTCTCTTCCCAGAGCTGGACTCCATTTCCCCCAAAACAGTATCTGGAACCACTGCTGTAATGTGCACAGTTCTCTCAGCATGCAGAGATACCCCAAAATACTTCCCAAATAGAGCAAAACATAGCAAGAAGGACTATCAGCTACTTTATTGATAGTTGCAAAAGATTAATCATTTTCATTAGTCCTACTGTTATAGTCAGAATGATAGATAAATCGTAATTAATAATTATTTTAATCAGCACTTAAGTACCTGGAGCATGCTGGCGAGAAGATCAGGTTTGTGTTACACTTAATCTAAACTATACCAGTCCTTTTTACTCAGCTTTTTTAGCCTTGCTGAAGTATTTTTAAAGCATAGAAGAAATATACCAGCATACCTATTACACCATCTTCAACATATTTTAACTAAATAGCTAAATATTTTACATAATTCAGCAGCATATTCAGGGAGTCTACCTGAAAATAGGATTGCTGCCTTTTTATTGTTATATAATTCACAGCTACGAACAATCTATTCAGTGTAATGAATAGGAGTCCAGCCTACCAAGAGGCAAATAGCACTTTTGAAGGAAAGGACTTGCTTTTTCTTTGTTATATTAGAAAGATAAAAGTAAGGCAAATATCAGGAAGAAGTGTCTAAAAATAAATTCTTAGTTATGCTTTAGTCATCTTGTCTTTGAACCTTACTGTGAAAATGCAGCTCGAACAGCATCACATGTAACTTGTTTACATCTACAGGAAGATGAATATTGTGTATTCTGATAACTCTGTGTTTTTTTAATCATCTAAATTTTGAAATAATACTGATAGTCTTAAGAGACACCAGTTATGCTTTTTATTTTGTGTCTTTCAGAGTCCCAGAAATAGATTTCTGTTTTCATTTCTAAGTGAATTTGAATCTACAGGGAAGAAAACATTCGTATTTTCTTCTTTTCTTTTTCTTTTTTCCTTATATAATAGTAATAATCATCAAGAGTAACATCCTTTCTACCTCTGTATCAGAATTTATCACCTGGGGATCTCTAAATGCCCTTGGAAGTACATGCTATTATCTCTGCTTTAGTGACTGAAGGAACAGCAGACAGTAGTTCTAGTGATTTTCGCAGCATCACAGTAAAACTCCACACTAGAGCTAAGCATAGGACCACATCTCCTCCTGTGCTATTCCCAGGCGATTAGCTTTTCTGTAACCTCTGCACCACTTCCATCCTTTTTAGTTGAATTTCCTGCACCAGTCACACTTGGCTAGATGTGACTTAATGATGAATCCATCTTTTATTATTTACCATGATGGCAGGGGAGAATGAATCTTTTCTCCTTCAAATAGAATGTAGTTTTAGAATGCAGTTTGGCCGCTGGTGGGGAGTTGCTTGATTTTCAGAGTTGAGACTCAATTGAAGAAGTTGGGATTTTTTTATTATTTTTGGTTTTGTTCCTTTCTTCTGTTCATCACTGCAGTATCTCAGCACATGCAGTCACATAAGATAGTTGCTTGCTAGAAGGCAGATGAGTATTCGAAAGGCTTTAAATGACAAGAGGTCCTGACTCATGTAGGTCATTAAACTGCTTACAGTAATAAAGTACTAATAAAGGGTGCACTGCTCCTCAGTGAATGTATTACCCAACTCTCCCATTACTTTTATATAGGCCCAAATGCAGAGTGGGTCATGCTGAGTTGAGTATCTAATATTCAAACTGATGCACATGGCATATGGAAATTTTAGGGGAAGAAAAACTTCTGTTTTAAAGGGATATTGTGAAAGCTGCATCCTGGACAGGGAAATGCCTAATTATCAAATTAACCTGTACAGTTCGTTTCTAACAAATCCAGGGTAAGGGACCCACATAGAAATCCATCCATGAGCTTCCACAGTTTCCCAGTGTCGTAAGATTAAGTGGTTGGCTCCACCTTTCCTACTTTGTTTTTTAATTGATGGTTTATCTAATCATTTGGTTCACAAAACTACCACAGAAAGAAACCATGTGTTAATATCACTGGAAAACAGGCCTAAAGAATTAGCTGTAACACCAATGAAGAGGATTTTTTTTTTCTTCTAATTCTTGGTGGCCAGCCTTACAAATCCCTTATTATCCATTCATGGAAGTGTCACATTTAAAATGCAAATTCCCTCCTATCCTCCTCCCCCTTCTGAATCCATTTCCTTTGAAGTATCCCTGGAGCTCCTGAGGTGCCATCCACAGTGGATTCACTGTGATCAGCCAGCATACAAAGTGAGTGCCCTGCATCAGCTCAGGTGAATTCAGCTGAGCCCTGTTCAGGTGTCCCAACTTGCATCGGGACATTATGTTAGCTGAAGGAAAGGAGAAATGAAGGGTAGCAGATATACTACTCTCAATGCAAACACAACTATTTTTCTTCATTTGCCGTTAATAAAACTACTAAGACTAATAGTCTGACTAAGCCATACATCTTTCTTGACATACATCACAGATATGTATATACAATCAGCAGAATCTGATGTATGGCTTTGCAGCAAAGTCAGTAAATAAACGAGTCTCTTTTGTCTTGTACATATTCAAATGTTTATATCTTCCAGCATGGGAAGAACAAAGCCCTTCAATGGCATCCATGCTAGCAAATAATCATAAAATCGTAGCATCATCAAGGTTGGAATAGACCACTAAGTTTATCTAGTCCAACCATTAATCCTTCACCACCATGCCCACTAACCCATGTTGCTTATGTGACATCTGTCTTTCCCTTAAAGACTGCCAGGGATGGTGACTCCACCAGCTCCCTGTTCAGCCTGTTTCAATACCTCACAACTTCTTCTGGACAGATTTTTTTTCCTAATATCCAACCTGAACTGTCATAATCTCGTGACTTAATTAGCATGGTGCTTCTGTATGCACATGAGAAATGTTCCTTCACCCTTGCTCCTTGATAGCATCCAACCATAGCCACAACTTCTTCTGGCAATGCTATCTGGCCCAGGCTAGGAAAAATTCCACTGCTTGAGAAATTGTACTGTGTTCTACTGCAGTCTCAGTATCAACAGTCCCAGAGAGAACATACTAGAAGAAAAGATCTTGTTTTTAGGTAAAGTCTAGCTTGGTGGATGTAATGTCTATGATTTAAACATAAATACAGATAATAATGAACATAATAGCGTAGTAAATCACATTATCAAAGATTGCTAAATAGTTTAACAATCTTCATCAAATGACTGAATTCTTTATCCAGCAGCTAGACTTGCTGTCTCCTGTGTGCTAATGCAGCCAGTACTTAAAACAAGGAACAATTATAATACTGAGGATAGACCATACTATTTGAGTATGAAGTAAATTTTTATCAATTCATAGGGAAAGCTTATGCAAATTAGAAAATCCCTGAAACTCACAAAATGGTAGTTTTAAATTCATCAGAGTTTGATTGATATTAATGGGGTCATCAAGGGAGATTTAGATCAGATGTCAAGGGGAAGTTTTTTACTGAGAGAGCAGTGAGGTGCTGGCACAGGCTGCCCGGAGAGGTTGTGGATGCCCCATTTCTGGAGGTGTTCAAGGCCAGGTTGGATGGGGACCTAGGCATTCAATCTAACCTAGCATTTGATCTAGCGGCTGGCAGCCTTGCCTGTGGTAGGGAAGTTGGAACTAGATGATTCTTGAGGTCCCTTCCAACAGAAGCCATTCTAGGATACTATGATCTCAAACACAATGTTATTTCCCCCTGCGTGCACAAAGATACAGAATTTTTAGTCAGTTGTGTTTTCCTGAACATCCGAAGAAAATCTTCAGTATTCTGACGGTGGTTCAAAAGATCATGAACAGCAGGAAGTACTTCTGTAATGTGCTGGTGACAGAGCACTGGCACAGGTTGCCCAGTGGGGTCTCGTCCCAGGAGATATTAAAAAATCTGCCTGGATGTGGTAATGGGCACCCTGTTCTGGGTGTTTCTGCTTGAGCAAAGGTTGGACCAGATGGACCCAGAGATCCCTTTCAACCTCAACCTTCCTATCATTCCAGATCCAGACAATTAAAGAGACAAAATAGGATATATTTGTCATAGAAAAGCCAAATATCTTCAAACACCATGTTGGGATCAGGTTTGTAGCTTCTGCAAATTTCATCAGTGAGTAGGTAGCAAGTGTCATGAAATTCCTTTACCAAATTCCCTTAGCTGCCTTTGGCTTTTGTGCTTCTTGTTTGGCTCCATGTGTATCTGGGAAACCTACTGCTGCTTTTAAACATGATTTGTGGTTTTGTTAAATGGATTTTGGAGTTAATTGTGTTTGGATGGTTCTGCCTGCCAGCAGGAAACCAGGACAGCATTTTCAATACCCTTCAGTCTGCATAATCTAAATAAATTCATGAATGCACAAAAATGATTCTGCCTCTTAGCTTTTGCCCAGCAACATGTGTTGGCTCAAAGTGCTCAGATTTGCTGTAATCGCCTTTTCCTCACCAGTAACTCCTTCAAAGTCAGAAGTCATGGAAGTCGTAGAGTTATCTGAAAGGAGATGACTAATTGTCTCATATTTTGCTTGATATGAAGATTTGGAATTGGGATAGTTTGCATAACTTACAAGGGGAGAGGATACACTGCTCAGTTATGTATCTGTTGAAGCCAGAAATGCTTTTAAATAGTCATTAATTTTTAGTACTCTAAGAAATGAATCTCTTAAACAGAGTTATCAATGTAATAGGAATGTAGGCGTAGAAAACAAAACTCTAAAGAGATCAAATGTTGATTTCATAAGGGATAAGGACACTTTTCTGTTTTTCCAAAATGTTTAAATTTTTATTTTATTTTATTTTATTTTATTTCATTTTATTTTATTTTACTAAAAAATACATGTAACAGTGTGAACTGTAATACTTTTATAATCCTACAATCTGTTGTGTTCTACTTGTTATTTGTGCTGTACTAGATGTTACATTACTTACAAGCTATATTTGCACTACCTTGTTTTCAAAAAGCATCAGTGGTGAAAAAAACATCTGTTCCATTATCCACCTAAATTTAAGATTGTTCTTACTGCCTGTAAAAGCAAAGATAGTTTCACTGTTTCTGTTAAGAAATAATTCCTTGGTCTTGCGTCACTAAGTGTTTCACATTTGTCCACATACATTATCTGGTCCTTTCTTCTGCTTCCTGCCATTCTGTCAAGCACAGTTGTCAGCACAGGGCTGCTGTAACCTAAAGAAGAAGCTGTGGATTTTCCTGTTGGAACACTAAGCAGAAAGCTCTATTTTGATAACATTTGATTACCAGGATTTCTCCTTTTAACAGATGTACCAGCTATCACCATTTTTTTATAAGTACATTTTTAGCCAGAAAAACTCAGCAGCACTTCCTTTTTTTTTTTTTTTTTTTTTTTTTTTTTTTAAGATCTTAATAAATATTTCTAATACCATTGTGAAAAATAATTCCAATCTCTGATTTGCTTCAGATTTAGTGTGATCTCAGTTATCTTTCTTGGAATGCAAACACCACTGGGATCTCAAACAATTGTTTGTTTGTGTGGTGGTCACCTAAGAATAACAAAATAGTGATAACTGATTTTCATGCATTTTATATTGGCATTTATGTCCCCTACCTTTACAAACTGCATTCCTATCTTTCCCTTTTCACATAGAGAATGTTGCTCAGTCTCTCTCTCAGATCTGCTTTACTGTTTAAATGTAAAAGTGATTTACTTAAAACAGAGAAAATAAAAATATTCCTCTTAATTAAAATTTCACCAGGGCACCAAGATTCATAGGCATTTAGCATTTTTCCTTAGCACTGTAAGAGCAATTGCTTCTTCAGTAGGCTGTACTACAATGAGTTTAAAATCGTGTTGCAATAAAATCCAAAGATAGCAAATCTCCGTTGGAAAGAGAAAGGAAAATCACTCCTACGAAATGACATTTCTGCCTGTCAGCTGAAAGTGTTGTTATTCAATACAGACCAGATCATGCCTGATATATAATAGTCCTGCTATTTTTTTTTTTTTCTGAATCACATATCATTACTAATAATGCATTCTGTCACAGATACTCAGACAAAATATATAGTATATTGTATAGGAGGCAGAGTAGAATCCATCTTATTTTCCTTACAATTATACTTAAGAGGAACAAGGCTTACTTTTACAAGTAAAATGCAAACGCACTCAGAAATAATACTTTTTCTTACTTCTTCCGTTTTCATGCGACTCTGTTGACTGGGGATTTGTGTGAGGCATTGATGTGGTGTGCTTATTAAAATCTTATCAACTAATCAGTTTCTAGTTGTGATAAACAATAATGTCATTGCTCAGGTAATTGTATGATGTCCCATCCCTCTGGAATACAGTATGCACTTTTGGTTAAGACAAATTTGTTCAAGATATGAAGGTGGGATAGGGTAAAAACAAACTACTAAAGAGTTGAGACAATGGAAACTTCTTCCAAAAGAGAACTAATGGGATTCTTCCACCATGCATTGCGATCTCCAGAGGTATGCAAGTAATCTTGACCTGATCACAAACTTGCTGTATTACATTCCTGCAATACTTGACCCAATTTAGAGATAGTGAAGACCACTCTTTAAAGGGTTTACCGTTTCTGTCCATACTTCTCAGTGCAAAGAATTGTGACAAAAGTCACAAAACCCTTGTGCTGTTTTATTTTGCAGAGTGGATTCTTACAGTGGATACTACTCTGTATATCCATCAAGAAGATGGATTCCTTTCCACAGGAATTTCCAGGTGATAAGGATTTGCAGATTCAGGTCCTGTAGATGAATGAATGAATGCACTGGTCCAAATGCACATTTTCCTCTACATATCATTTCTTCTCCTTTCCCTTTCATGTGCTTGTAGAAAACTGTTAAACAATGCACAAATTAAGTTCTGTGTTCAAACAGACTATCTGTCATTTTCTTTCCAGTTTTTCAATCCTGTTCCCAAAACAGAGCTGAATGTGATTAGTTAGGGATTAAATCACCTTGCAGTGGGCAGATTGCAAAGGATTAAGTCTATAAATGTCAGGGAAAGAAAGAAAGAGTTTGCTGTGCAATCTTGACTGAGCATCATTTCATTCCTCGTTATTAATGCTGGTGAAACAGAGATTAGAAACTCTGCTATAAAGCTACATGGAGACTGCAGTTGGGAGATAAGTGAACCAGAATATCTGTTCAGGGCACGTTTGTTTAACTGCACTCGTTCAGAACCGTTCTGATAGAGAAACATACCTCTGAATACAAAATTCACAACTTACTCAGCTCTTTCATCACTTTCTAAACCATCCTCATGAGTGAAGATCCATTCATTGTCACGTGGAAAGCTTCAGAGGAAGGTTTGTTGGGTTCAAGCATTAGGAAATGCAATTGAGTTTATGCTGTGAAGTTGCTCAATGCTTTCTCTAATTAGAAGACTTTACTTTTGTTTCTTGCTCTTCTTGGGCAGAAGGACTTCAGGAGAGTGGATGCAGGAGTAATGTTTTTGATTGAGTGTATTGTCTTTTTCCTTCTGAAAACATTAACTGAATGTTCTCAAGAAATATAGCAGTGGGTTGCCAAACTTATTTTTTCCAGAAATTATCTAACCAGAATGAGGGCATATAATTACATTCTACTTATCTACGTTTATTTTCATTTGGTGCATATTTTTTTAATTTTCTTTTAACTTTCCTGATATGATCCAAGCCCTTGAGTAATGTAATATCAACTGATTCAAATCTGGCTTGATAAATTTAAAAGCATATGCATAAGTATGAAAGATATCTAAGACAACTGCTTTTATAAGGAGAAGGCTGAAGAGGAGAAAAAAATGTTATCACAGAGAAAATAAAACATTGTACTTTGTTTCTATAAATGCGTTCTCTGTTCCATAGAAGAGACTTGCATTTTAGCATAGTGACATTCCGTACAGATCATGTTGCTTGGGTGACAGTGATGATTAATTGATAGCATTCATTTTTAAAACACTGAGAACTTGAAGTATCAGCTTCTCTCCCATCCATCTCTGGTTTAGAATGTGTTATGCAGTGGCTTTGAAGTGGAAATGCTCTTTGCACAGAATCAAATACTATAATTTCAAAGAACAGGATAAGGGAACATTGATGTAATTTTGGTACTTTTCATTGTTGTTCTAGGCTGAATCAAGTTATTCTGGTGTTCTTGTGCATTTAAGTATAGCATGTGGGCACTGCTATATTAGAACCTTGAGTGTACCATTTTCAAGTGCAGTAAGCTGGGAAAACCTTCTAGGGGTTGCTGTAAAAGTGAACCAGCAAGCAACTGTTTTGAAGCCAGGGCTGTTGTGTTTCAAGGATGATTTCCAAAAAAAAAAAAGAAAGAAAATGTTTCTAGGCCTTAGGAAATGCAATTTGCTAATAGACTGTAGTGTAACGATTAAGAGGAAGCAATTGTAATTGTAAATTACCATGTGCCACGTGGAAGGCACTAATATGTTTAAAATACAGTAGCGCATACATCTATGACTAGTAATGAAGGTGATAATCACCTTATATTCACAAAGGAAGTTATGCTATAAATCCTATATAATGCAGTTTACAGGTTACCTTGGCAAGGGCATTTGAATCGACAAGCGAAGAACAGGCAGTCCAATAGCTGCAGTATAGATTATAATTAGGAGCATAAAATTCTAATGAAATGTTGTCCTAAGTAATATTGATTCCTGTTTGGTGGGGTAAGATGACGGAGCAGTGTATGATGATGTAATGACATTTAGCTAGGTTAGTTCATTTGGGAGTTAGAGAGCACCCAAACTACCCTTGATGAGAGCCTGTCAGGAAGACTTCCACTTCACTTCCTGGACACACTCAAGGTCAGCCTGGACCAGGCTCTGAGCAACTGATCTACCTGTAGATGTCCCTGTTCATCGCAGCAGAGTTGGGCTAGATGATCCTTAATGATCCATTGCAACTCAAACGATTCTATGATTCTGTTTCTCCCGTTAGTAAAACTTAGTACTTTCTGACTTCAAATAAAGAAAATGGGATGAAAAGATTCCTGCAAACACTCAATTGCAGCTGAAACATTTTTTCAACTTTAATTACCATAAATTTAACATCCTGTGAAAAAAAGACAGGGTTGAAAAGCGTACAAGCTGAACAAACCCTCCCCAAAGTGTTCTTAATTTCACATCTCACTTAGTGGTGGGTGGGCCGGAGATGTTTGGAAGGAGAGTTTCATTATAAAACAGTCTGAAAGTTGAGAGCAGGTTTTACCTGGTATGTGAAATGGTAGAATTGAATTAATGGAAGCTGTTAAATGATCAGGATGGATGCTGTGGTTGTCTCTGGCAGAAGAGCAGCAAGACACACTGCATTTATAACTGGCAGAAGAGCAGCAAGACACACTGCGTTTATAACTATACAGCAATTAAATGAGATTTACCGAGGTGCCACAGTAGCAGAATGATATCAAATGTAGACTAACTTTTGTTAGTACCACAGTTGCACATGAAAGATGCTTTCTAATTCTTTATTTAGACTTAAACCAAAAATATGAGCTTTTAGGCAACATAATTACTCCTATTCCTACTTCCAAATAAATTTTATATCCGTGTATTTTCATACTGGCTTTGTTTGATTACTGTTGATCCCAAAGTAAAAATGATATGATTTTCAAGTATTTGAATAATAACTGAATGCAGCTGCATATCTGACAAATTTGAAAGACAGAACATGTATTTTCCCATGTTGGCAACAGTGCCATAGAGCAAATAAAAATACTAGAATAGTAAAGAGTTAGAGGTGTAAGTAGTTAGCAAGTTCACAAGTCCTTTTCAAGTTTGTAGTCTTTCTTTTTATAGATGCCTTACACAAATAGTATAATAGAATCATAGAATCATTTGAGTTGGAAGGGACCTCTGAAGGTGTTAGTAGTCCAACTCCCAAATAGACTTGCATCCTGATAGGGCATAAAGAAAACCTCTAGTGAAAGCCTGATTCCTATGAAGATGATGTTTACCTCTGAAAATAATCATTACCTTTATGGCTAGTCAGACAAAATTTCAAATAATTGGAAATATGAAGGCACACAAAAGTATCTTTAGCTATGCACACAAAACAGACATTTAGAATTTCAAATATTCAGAAAGGTTACACATTTTTGTACTCTTTCTTTACAGTATCATATGTTCAGCAGCAGATATTAGGCCTGTTCTCATGAAAATTCAGGAGAAAACATTTGTGAAATGAAGGCATATGTTGTTAGGAATGAAAGAATGCAGATCTTAATTCTCAGTGACTTTCCCTTTAAAGAATGTGTTGTACATTGATTACCATGCTGCCCTAATGAAATTCTTGTTATATTATCATTTATAGCACTGAGGCAATGGGAATATCTCACTGACCCAGTCAATCCCAATAACTCAATCTGTTAGACTTCAGAAGAGGCTCCTGCCCAGCAAACAAATAAACTCAGCTTGATGTTATAAAAGCTGTCAGATGTTTTAAGGCAAGATTGGGATGAGCAAAACAATGCATTTTTTTTAGGTAGCTGTAACAGGATGGAAGTGTAAGCACAATGGCCTGCAGAACTGGAAGCTTTACTGAAGATGTATCATGGCTTATTTATGTTTGTATTTCAACACAGGTCAGCAATTCCATATGCTATTCATTATCTGAGGTTTTATCATCTCCTCTGCATTGCTCCTGTCCTCTGTTCCCCTTTTGTGAGTCTTTTTCAGCCTGGATGGTGTAATTTCAGTGTTACAAACTTCAAATGACAATCCAGCAGGATAACGTCTCAAAGGAATCCTCTGCAGTGCTGGATAAATGAAGTACAGAGGAGCATGGACCTTTCAGAGATTGAACAGAGGTTCAGAGCCAGAGAATAAGAGCCCAGAATACACATGACAGGGAGCTTTTATGGTATTTCTGGGTGGATTAGAAGTAGAGAGGAGCCTGGAACAAGTGAGAAATGCATCTAAGGGTGTAAAGTCATGAGAAATTTCTAAAAACTTGCATCCTAGAGTATTTTCGAAAAAGCCCCTCCCAACTCAAGACACTCTGTGATTCTATGGTTCTGTAGTTCTATGATTCTGTGATTAATACTTCAGCAGATGAATATATCACGTTACTGATCTACTGGTGCTTTTTCAAGGGCCAAAAGAAAACAGAGACAAAGACGAGCAGTCTGCACAGTATACTTTATTTTTTGTATCACAGTATAAAAAAGAAATGCTTTTGCACTCACATGGAAGAAGTCACAGGTTAATCAGCCCCCTAGTGATTAATAATGAGAAAGCGATCAGATACAAAATGAATCAGAAACAAGGTGATTAATTCTCACAGTGAAGGAAAGATGAAAGAAGTTATGGGTAGGGTCCCTAGGACTTGCCTAGAAGAAAAGTAGCGATCTATTAAAATTACTGCTGACAGAATTACTCAGATTATTTAGAATTATAGAATCATTAAGGTTGAAAAGACAGCTAAGATCATCTCATCCAACCATTGACCCATCCCCTCTATGCTCACTAAACCATGTCCCTCAATACCACAACTGCACATTTCTTGAACGCCTCCAAGGATGGTGACTCTACCACTTCCCCGGGCAGCCTGTGTCAATAACTCACCACTCTTTCAGAGAATAATTTTTTCTTAATATCCAAAATAAACCTCCTGTGGCACAACATAAGGCCATTATCTCTCATCCTACTACTGTCACATGGGAGAAGAGGCCAACCCCCCTTCACCACAGCCTCTTTCAGGTAGTTGTAGAGAGCAATGAGGCCTTCCCAGAGCCACTTCTTCTTCAGTCTTAACAATCCCAGTTCCCTCAGCCATTTCCCATAAGACTGGGGCTCCAGACCCTTCACAGCTTCGTTGCGTTTCCCTGGACACGTTCCAAGCTCTCAATGTCTTTCCTGTAGTGAGAGAGTCTTCAAAGGCTCACAAGGTAATTACTGCACACCCTCCCCCACCCCCCCAAAAATACATAAGATAGAATTAAATCCAGATGCATACAGAAAACCAGGTCTAACTGTGTGTACCGTTTATTGAATTCAAATTATCTGTTGCTGCTTAGGAAAAGGATTGTAGAGTCATGACCATAAAATGTCAGCTCAGTGCTCAGTGGCAGCCAAAAGGGCAGGTATAATGTTAGGAACTATTAGAATACAAACTAGAAAACACTATTAGAGAACAAACGAGAAAACATCATAATGCCCACAAGTAAATTCCCAATCCACATTCAGACACAACGCTGCATCCCAATCTCATTGCCTTGCCTTGCCTCTGAGGGTTATAGCAACATCAAACAAAGTATGAAGAAATGCAGCAATCCTTATCAAGATCAAGAATGATTCCCATGCATAACTTTTTATGATGAAGTTCCTGATTCAAATTCAGGCCTGGGCACACCAGCTCTTCATGCTGACCACCTGGTCTGCAGCTTGTACGTGTGTTCTGCAAAGACATCCAGGAAAAGGAGCGAGTGGAGTGAATGCAGTGGCATGTGGCTGAATGAAACAGAAGGGCTCCAAAGTAGAATTAACAGCAGGATTAATTGCTTTCTTGATTCCTTTTATTGCTGCACATTTTTATCCTTCGTCAATTGAAGCAGAAAGGGACAAAATAGAAATGTCCCTCTTAGTTCAGGAAAACTGCCAGTACTCAGCTCCTTGCTGGGAAAAATGCCAACACTCTACTCGTGCTGTATCTTTCTCACTTTAGCACACTCTTTAGGAATTTGAGGAGGAGTAAAAACCAATGCATGCCCAGCACAGGATAGCACGCTGTGCATCTTTTTTATGCATTGGCAGAAAAACAAATAAATAAATAACACATCAATTCTTGGAGTTTGCCAGGTAGGATCGTACAAGGGAACTGATTTCTCTAGGGTTTTATTTAGTGCAAGTGTTTTCTTCACATAACTTTTTTGCTCTCCATCACTGGTTATTACTGCTGCACTAACTGCAGAGCTGTCTTAAATTCAGGAGTACCTCAGACTGGGAACAGGTGGAATGGAAGGCTGGGAGGGTTTTGCAGCCTGAAAGGCTTTGTTCTTCAGGAAGGAGCACAGGTTTTTTTTTCCTTCTCATTTTGAAATTGATGCACTTACAGATGGTGTGTGATATATGCCGGTGGTCTCAAGACATCACTTGAAGTCCTCGTTATTTTGATAGATACACGAGCATGAATCTATCCATGTGGATTTCTGCTGAGCTTTAGGGCTTGTTTGGGTAAGATATCTGCACCGAGTGAGTCAGCAGGAAGATAATTGTTTTTATGGAGAAAGGAGAGCCTTTCGAACACCTCAGACAGGTGCAAGATGCTATATTCCCTTGCCTTCAGGGAAGAACTGCAGAGAAGCAGCATTGCTGTCTAGAAAAACCACAACCATATCTGCATGGATGATATGTTGTGAAGTCCATCAGCTAAACAACTTTGATGCATCCTACATGTTCTCACTTCTATCTGCAGACAGTATTTACTGAGATGAAATTTTGTCATCTACCCACTCATCTTAAGGCTACACAGCCTTTATTTTTAAATAAAATGTTTTCATTTACCAGGATAGATTATTCATCTCTTTCCTCTTTGTCACTTCAGAATAAAACAAAGCATAAGGAAATCTAAGCTGGGACATGAGAAGAGCAGGTGTGTTCAGAAACATATCTACATGCTTAATGTAACGCTGTAAGTCCTCATGCTAAATGAATGTAAGGAAGTTTCCCAGGCTTAATCAGAAAGGAAAATAAAAAAAGAAGAAGAATTTTTTTTTTTTTTTTTTTTTTTTTTTTGTCTGCGTTAATTTGACAAAAGCACCCTTATGACTGGAAAAGATGGATACTTTTGTGATTTATGCAGTGCCCATGTTTGTTCAATCAGCTACTGGCACAGTCACAGCATCACCCAGATTTACTTCCACCTTGTCCTTTCCAACAAATGAAATTAACTGTTTACACTTCATTTATTCCAAATCCTGTGTTATTTGACTGGGTGTGGTGGTGCTGGGTTGATGGTTGGACCATATGATCTCAGACGTCTTTTCCAACCGTAATGATTTTATGGTTTATTATTCATGATTAAGTATGTGTTTGCAAAATGCCCTGTGCTTTGGAGTATAAATGCAGTACTAAGTTTAATGGATAGCTGCAGTAAGATCTTATGCCCATTGTATGGGAGGAGCAGGGAGGAGCCTCATAATGCTTTTCTCTGCATCAGCATGTCCTGAAGGATCTGCTGTGGTGAACCCACTATTTGGCATCCCCCGTGAGTGCTCTTTAATCATTCTGCCAAAGGGAACCATGAAAATGTCCCTCTGCCCACTAGGAGCACCTAAGGTCATTCCAGTCTCCTGACCATCAGGGTTGAACTCAGTGATCCTTATGAGTTCCTTCCAATTCAGGATATTCTATGATTCCATGACCACTGAGACAGATTATGGTGAGGAGTGGCTTAGGAGAAGTGCTACATCGAGGGAAGGAAATGTGAGGAATGGGGTGGTAATGATTCTCCAAGGTTGAGAGAAAAATACTGCTGCAGATTCAAGGACTGAATGATGTATCTTTCAAGATGACTTTTCAACCTCGTCTACATCCTCTCACTTCACTCCATCTGCTAACATGGAAGACAGATAAAAATGCCCATGTATATGCATAGCAGTGCATGTATTTCCTCTGTGAGTAAGAAAGTATTATTGAAGCTCAAACAACTCATGAGGTGATTAAGTGTCTCTAAAGGTCATGGAAGATTCCATACTGCCTCACAGAGCCAGGCACTAAAGCTTGGATTTAATGTTTGGCTTCTCTCCAGAAAATTTTAGCAGCATGGCCAGTGAGATTGGCTTTAACTTTAAAGGCAACTGCCTCCTAGGACCTGCCATGAGACCACCTACTTGCTGCAAAGTGTCAATTGGACTTTCTTGTGTTACGGGCGATACTGTTTTCATCTCAGCCTCTGCAGCGAGGCTTCCATTGTGCACTGTTAGAAGTTCTGCTAAATTTTCACTCAGTTGCCTACCTGGCAGCAGGAAGCAGATAAAAGAATACTCTCTTTGGAGGGAGGCACTTTTGAAAGCTATTGTTAGCAAGTGGGCCTTCACTTCTGTGGCAGGAATCTTAGCTTATGTGCTCCCAACTTGTGCATTCTCATGCAGTTCATGCTTGGAATGAGTTGTTCTTTTTTCTGGAGCTGTAATGGGTCACAGAAAAGACTACACCTGCTGGCTTGCCGCTTACTGAACATCCCTTGAAGATGCTTCTAGAGAATGTGGGAGGCATATGGGCATGTTTGCTATAATGTTATTCTGTTCGAAAGGGTATATATGCCTATTACAGAAAGAAAAATTGGAAGGAATGGAAGGCAGGGAGGCAGGAGGCAAGGAAGGAAGGGAGGGAGGAAGGGAGGAAGGAAGAGGAAGGGAAAAGGGTAGGAAAGGTAAAAGGATCTGTTCTTGGCCTTAAAGACAAGTGATATAGAATGCTTGTGTTCCTGCAGCTAAGTTAATTTTTTTTCTCAAAACAAGTGGTCTCATCCATGCTGCCTGTTTATTACAGCTCTGAACATTGCACAGCCAAGCAGTTTGAGTTGGTGCCATGAGTGCAGCTGAGCCCTCTTGTAAGGGTGAGTGGTGCATGAACTCAGCTCAAGAGTATGTGTGAACCATGGCATACTCTCAAGCTTCCTTTTGCCCTAATTTTTGTGATGTAGGTTCTCCTGTTTTTCTGTGCAGATGGCACACTACTTTGTTGTTGGTTTTTTTTTTTTTCTTTCAGTTATTTCTTCTGTCCTTTTTCTCACGCACTGATGAAACGGTTAAACATGTAAAACTCCATAACCATCTCCTGTAGGACTCCATCTTTGCCACAGCTTCTCTCTCTTCACCTAGGGACTTGTTCTGTCCATTGACATACAATGGTAACTGTTATGACCAGCCTTGTTAGTACAGCATACGTAAAAAATGTCCTTTGCATCCCAGTCAGTGAGAAACTAATCCTTACAGTGCTCCTGTTGTACCTGCTCAGAAGCCAAGAGATGCAGAGGTCAGAGTGATGCCAAAGAAGCATCAAACCAATCAGTCTTAAATTAAGCAATCAGATTAAATGAGATATGAGTGGTGATACAGAAACCACAGGGAACTTACTGTGTAAGTCTAAACTTGCAACCAATATGAAAGATATCATAGATTCTCTACAGAAATAGAGGATTTGGTTTATTTTTAAAGCAGCCTTGATAAATCTAATATACTGTAATTGCTAACCTCCAATGGCAACTAATTCCACCAACATGAAGTGTAACATCCCCCCAAAGGCACATCCTATTGTGTTATATCTAACATACTGGGAGAAGCAATGAGCCTTCAGCAGTAGGCTGCAAAACAAGATGAGCCTCATAAAGGAAGAGCAGCCAGCTGTGTAGTTAGGTCTAATCCTTTTCCGAAGCTGAAATCTAACCAAAGAGGAGCTCCTCAGCATTTGGCTGTAAATTGGCTGTTCCCAATATGAGTGCTGTGTAAAAAAAAAAAAAGAATTTTTATGGCAGATTGAATCATTTCGCATTTGTCTTTTGACTGTAAATATAGTCTTGTGAACCTATAAAATGAAACAAAACCTGATATATAAAAGTTACCACTTATTTTCTTATATAGCCTAATTTTTATCTGTAATAATATTCTTCAGAATGAACCATCTGATTTACATGCAGGAATGTCTTATAAGAAATAGGTATAATGTATTCAAAGACTTTAATAGACATATAACAAATCAGTCAAGAGTTAAACACCAGAGGCTACTATTGGCTATGTAAATTACTTCAGCTTCCTTGTTGCTATATTGCTATGACGTCATCTGCAGCGATCTCAAATGCAGGACATAGTGTGCTGTATGGTGAGTGGTCATTTAATAATCCTTCTCACCTTTACCAAGGAGTGGTTACATGCTGTAGTAACTGCACATCAATCAAATCCTGCTCTAAATTTAAAATGAATCACTTGGAATCGTGGAATCATAGAATTGTAAAATGTCTGCTGTTGAAAGACACCTCAAAGATCATCTAGTTCCAACAACACTTCATTGTCAGCTTCTGTGTCTCACTTAGCCATAAGAAATTTGAATGTATCTCCCAACATCCCTTTCATACAGGAAGAACTTTTGCTTGGATTTTGTAAATGAGGACCTGAAGTGCAGAGAAGTTATAGTCAGAAGTAATTGCTAGTGTTTGGATGCCAAATTATGCATGCTTATGGCCTGATTTTTCATAGAGCTGAGCTGGGTTGTAGTCTGTGTGTTCAGTACAGATTTTAGTAGCAGATGTGCATACCCAGAAGCATTGGAGAAATCCCAGGGTTTGAATGCTTGTTTGCCCTCTGAGTGGAAAGCTAGGAAAGTGTGGAGGAGGCATTCCCTTTGCCTACATTTCCTGTGAATTTGTGTTTCATTCTTTGGAACTGGATGAATCATGTTTCAGGCAGGTGTTACTTCAAAAGGATTTCAAAGTTCTGCAGATTTTTTTTCATTTCAGAATTTAGAATTCTACGTGATAATGCTTAAAGTGAGTATAGGCAAACACAACCTTGTATCTTAGCCAAATACATTTTTCACATGAGTAAAAAAAGTCATAATCTTGATATGATGCCATTATCAGTTCCCTGTTTGAAAGATGGTTACACTGGAGTTTCTCAGCATAGCATTTAAAGAGTATTTTAATACTGGGGCGGGGGGGAGGGAGAAGTGAAGTTTCATCAGTTAACTGAGTTTGCATCTCAGTAAAATGGTCTACAGTAATCAACAAGCAAAGAATGACCCTCATTGAAAGCGAGATAAAGATACACATGATGTTTCAAGCATTTCTGGCAGCTAGTAGTTCTGGGTAAGCTCGTTCAAGTGGTTATATGCTCCCTTATGGTATCATCAATGAGGCTATTAAAACTAAGGTTATTTAGAACAAGGAATACACTAGCACATTACAAACTCAGGAGAAGAGCGGAGAGGGGGCAGAAACAGATTGTCAGCACAATCGAGAGAAAAAGAAGGGAAATAATGCCAAGATTTTAAAGAAGCCAATTCACCCCTCCTGTTATTGAGAGATAACCAGTGATCGAACGTCTACAACAAAGTGTAGCAATGAAGATACATACTTGGGGAACAGAACATTAAACTTGTATGTAAGCAACTTCAGCATGAAGGTGGGAATCCTATGCTGTCGAATTATAGAGAAATGTATGCAAATCAAATGGCACTAAAATAGACAAATCGTGTATCAACATCAACAGCTATTAAACAGAATTTTGAGCTTTGTATCATTCACTTCTGGAGTACAAAACTAATTCCATCATCTTCTTGCTGTGCAGCTCTTCAGGAACCATTTGAACTTCTCATGGTTTCATTTACTGTCTTCAAAAAGCCTGTTAGGATTCTTATATGTCTCTTACTTTAACCACCTGAAGGTGAAAACACAGCAAAATTCCCCTGGGATGAAAGCCTGGGTTTGTCATTCGCTAGCTCAAGGAAAGTTTTTATCAACATTTCATTGTTCCTTGGATTAACCACAGGGGTCTTTAGTTCTTAACCTCTTCGGCTCAAGTAAGACTGACAACACAAGAAACGAGCACCTCTGAGCTGTCATGCAGATATTTGGAAGAGAATGCAGGCTACTCTAAAGAAAATGATGAAAAATGCTTCCTCCATCATCCAAACCAAATTATGATTTCATACTAATCTATAAATCTCAAAGTTTGGTTCAAAAGAATTAACACTGAGGTGTAGTGTCCTTTCTAATTGTTGTTTTTTTTTTTTTCTGAATGCTTTGCATTAATGTGGGTCATGTTATTATCTACTGTAGCCAAATTTATCCCATTTAGGCTGGGATAGCATTACAGGGCTTTGGGTTTTGCAATCCAGATATGGGTGCAAGTGTGAGATTTGCCAGTCATTCTGAATGCATCTCTTCTGTTTAATCAATCATAATCATAATTCTGTGATTCTATGATCAAGTTTATTCTTACTCTTTGTTTTTATACAATTTGGAATCAACTCTAAGTTATAAATTAACTTCTGTAAAATGTAATCATTTTACATGCTTTTAGCACATTACCATGCCATTGAATCTGCATAGTATACCTTGTCCTTTTCTCTTGTTTGGAGAATATTTTCCTCTTAGCAGTCATTCTACCACCACCTGTCTGTTGATCTCAGTCTGTGCTGTACTCTAGATGATTGACCCTAATTTTACATTTGCCAGGTGTTTCATGCTCTTACCACATTCCAGAATCACTTGAACAAATTAGAGGCATAATGCTTTTCTTTCTTTCTTTCCCTTTTTTTTTTTTCTTTCCTTGTGAATCAGATCTTAACTCTTGTTTACGTGTTTATTGCTCTTGTTTCTGCATTTGGGGACATATTTTGTTGTAAAGAGAAAAAGTGATCTGAACTTTAAAAAGAGAACACGCATCATATGTTACTAAGTAAAATTGCTCTGTCTTCCATCTTCCTCACGCACAAATGTTGTTTTGAACTTTTATGGATGTACAGATGTCAAGTGGTCATGAAATTGTTATTTTTCTTTCCTAACTATAAACAAATGAAAAGCCTTTCTCCTGTATGCCATTATTTGTGCAGTTGAGCTTTAACAGCAATAACCAATGGCAGTGTTGCTTCCTTTTCTCTTAGTCTTTTCTTAGATCCAGTGCTTCAGGTAGCTAGGATCACAAGTTCAGCTGATTAGAAATGCTACACAGACATTTTGTGGCTATTTGTCATTTCTGGACAGCTTTTCAACTGTGAAGTAAAGTATTCAAAAGCAATTATGCAGCCTTCATATCTTCAGAAGTTTTCATGGATCCATATTTACTTCCTCAGGTACAGAAGTAAATTTGAAAATTTTATCCTAGCAGGTTTTCTACCAAAATTGATGCGTTGGCTGGGACGTGGCTTCATGGCTGAATGCTCATAGCATATCAAGGCAACATCAAGAGCCTTAGCTTTGAAAGAACCTGAATGCAATTAGATGAAGGGAATTTCATAGTTTTGCCATTAACACAACCTCTGTTTTTCTTAATGCATTTTTATTTTGCACAGTGAGTCACACAAATGCAGTAAGAAACAACAAGGAGGACGTCAGGTTCCATTAGCGTAGTAAGATGGTGGAAGACAAGGGCATCTGGTTGATAGAACAGCACAGAAAATTGTACTTTGAGTATCAATTAAGGGAACAAAATGGAAAAATGTCACTGTTCTATTTCTGTTTAACTTCAAAAAATGCTTATGATTTCTGCCTGGAGAAGTTCTGTAGGTGGCTGCCTGCCTTCAAGTGCTGCTTAAGCAACATTTTGTGTTCAGAGTGGAGGAGTAAACCAGGTGATGAAATATTCATCTAAATAAGTTCCTATCTTAAATTCACATCTTTTTCAGAATTTTCTGGGGAAAACAAAAAACAAAAACAAAAAAACTCCCATTGTTGACTGCTTTGAGCATGGGAGTAGAAGTAACCAGTCAGAATAGCACATAGGATAGGATACCACACTGTTTTTTAATGAACTTTGCAGCTAGTTTGTGCCAGATGGGTTGAATGATGCTGCAGACACAATAAACCTGTCTTTTTTTTTTAAAGAGCTGCAATGAGGAGCCAAATGCCTATGTTTTAAAAAAACATAAACCAAACCATAGATATTTATTCTTTACTCGGTTAAGTCTGATCAATGCAGCTACCAGAACAGAAACAAAAAGAAAACAAAACAAAAAAAGTGATTAGTTTTGCAACATAAAATTTTCCACATTTATGATTCAGTAGTCAAAGGAGAATTTGAACAAGAGATTCCATTTTAGTTTCAAGCTGTAATTAAAGTTTTATTATTTGCCATTTTCAAACACATTGCTTTTCAAACACAAACAAAATCCAGATATAGCCTGTTGTCAATGGGGTTTAATATTAAAAACCAACATTTTCATTTACGTTCACAAATGCTGTAGAATTCAAAGTAATTCTTGGCTACTCTATGCCAGAAAGTATGCTTGATAAAACTACACAAAGAAATAAAAGCAGCAGAATTGGGACACAAAACTACACAGACTTAACACTTCCCAGTACTTTCTCGAGTTTCTTATATTATTATAGAAATTTTCATTGTTATCACTTAATCAGTCTTAACGACTTTATTTGCAACAAGGCACTTAATGAAAGAGAAAATAAAATACTCTATTCTCCCTTTCTAATGTTTTATGTAAAGAAGACAAGACCATCCCACAATTTACAGTTATTTTAAAAACACGAAAATACTGTGGGAGACCCTGGGAGTGACAATATGACCTCCTCCAGCAGGACTGTAGTTTTTCAGACAAGAGAAAAGAACTTTCCATGCACTCGGAATCCTAATGGATTTTGGCTTTTAGGATCAATTTCAAAATCTTTAGGAAACTGTGATTCCAGCTCTTTGTTCTTATTTTTCAGCTGGAAATTTTGATTCCCAAATTGATTTGACATCACTGTCCTCAGCTCAGTATTTTCTCAAGGTTGGCTACAATTAGCTTTCAATTGAGATGCACTGCTTTCATCAAATCTGTTTTGCTGACCACAGCTCTTGACAGAACAGAACAAAAGCTTTTTAGTCATTGTAGTGTTCCGTATTGTAAAACACAGAAGTGAGACCTGAATTTTTGTCATTCCAGGGCCCATGTGATCCTTCTATATCTAATAATGCATTTGATAGCCCCCGTCATCCCTAAAACAGGAGTATCATAGAGGGATTTTTATTCCTCAGGGATAAGCCAGTAGCCAGACTTCCCTCTAAGACTTCTGAGTTTACATTTACATTCAGACACGGTCCATATAAATAGTAGAACATAGCATGTATTTCAAAAATACACAAGAGATGAAGACTTTGTGGCCTAGCATGAGCAGTGCAGAAAAGTGAATGAAAGTAGCAAAAAAAAAACACCCGCCTTTCAACTCTTAATGAACTGTCAGTTCCACAAAGCCACCTCTAGCATGTCACACCAGGGCCCATGACAGATGTTTCTCTTTCAAGCCATCTCTTCTGAGGTCTCTTCCTTAACTATGATATGAAGGCAATACAAAAGAAGGCTTTCAAATGCAAATATGAGGAGGGAAATGACATATGGCAGAAGGAGCTGGATATGCCAGTGAAGGAATATTTAGCTTTTCTTTTGCATAACATTTCATGAATATGTCAAAGTACGATGCTCTGGTGACATAGGTAAGAGTAGCCCATGTAACTGTGAATTATTCAAGGGATAATTTGCTTCATCAAGCTGTCTTTTTTTTTTTTTTTTTTACTTTTCTTTATGATAAGTTGTTTCTCGGGGCTTGAAAATCACTTCTTTTGGTTTAGAACCAGGTTCTACAAAGAAAACAGTTGTACTGTCAGCACATGTTAAAAATGAGAAAACGAATCAGACAAATCAGACAAAAGTACAGTAATACTCGGAATTTCTGTACTGCTCAACATGAAGTTGGAAAATTGAGAAGCCACCAACTTACGCAAACATGTAATGCATTCTCAGAGCTGATTAACACATACTGGTAGGGAGTGAATTTCACCTACCTCTAAACTGAAAATATAAGAATTGTCAGTCTTTGTGTTTCAAGGCATGAAGTGTTTGTTACCATCAGGAAAGAATTTCTGCTGTCTTTATCATAAATTTTATTTTTCCCCTCTTCAAGTCTCTTCCTCTAACATCTGCTTTATTTAAAAATAAATAAATAAATAAATAAATAAATAGTTAATTAAAAAACTGGATCATACTAAATATTTATGTTTGTGTGTGTGGTTCAAATTCTGTGAACAGTGAATCAGAATCGCTTGGGTTTCCAAAAGATCTATTTTCGTTTGATATAACTGCTTATATTAAAGATTTGATGTGGTTGTCTGCACTGCACTTTGGAGATCAGGCAGTATTTTCTACATAGTCTTTATTTTTGGGATTACTCTGTCCTTTTTTTCTACTGTATTGAAGTTGCCTTTAAACTAGAGTATGTAATTGTGTTGCTGGGCTGTGAACAGATTCCTCTGTGTCTTACCTACTGTAACATTCCAAGTAGTCTCAATTTATTCCATGATACAAAATTTTGCTTCAACGGGATTTTTTTAGGATATTATCACCAGCCTTAAGTTTCATTACACTTGAAAATGTCTTATAGGTTTATTGTTTTTATTATTACCATTGTTATTATTACTATTTTTAATTTGGTTTTGGCTATGTTAAAATGTTCATTTTCAGTGAGAAAACAGTCGAACAATCTCAGTATATTTTTATTAGTGGATTTCTTTCATGTTGCTGTCCAGTCTTACACAAGTATAGTGTGTATGCAAAATGTGGCTCTGAGAGTACCTGTTAGATCTGAGTATTTGATATAGTAACAGTAGAACTGATGAAATATTGATATTTTTCACAATTTTGTTTGGCTCCAATCAACTTTGGAAACAAAAGACCAAAAAACTACCATTGTAGTAAATAAAATCCTTAGCTAAGAAGAAACAATCAAATGAAATCAAATGAGGTACAAGTCTTAAGAAGATTACTATGGTTGAAGGTAAAGGAAATCTATTTCTGTTTTCCCCAAGCATTTTTTGTATGCAAGGCCAAATACTCTCTATCAGCATTTTGAAATGTGCACAATATAATATTTAATTAATATCATTCCTATCTTTGCTTAAATTTTACTCAGAAAATGAATATTGAATTATGGTCATGAAAACTTTTGCCTTTGAATAAGTTGTTGATTTGAAATATCTGTAAGACATGAATTTAAAGCAAATGCTGTATCAACATTTAAATTTAATTGGCCAAATTAATTGTTGTTTCAATTCTGTCAGGGCTTAGATTCTGTAATGACTGCCGCATTGTATTTCACTTGTGTTGATGGACAAGTAGATGGATGGATGGATGGATGGATGGATGGATGGATGGATGGATGGATGGATGGGAGACAGCACTTACAATTTCTCTGTACTGGCTTTTAAACATTACTATAAAACAGCACAAGTAATTTCAAGCACAACAGAAAGCAAGTATCAGAGTCTCTAGGCCTGATTCTAATTAACTTTAATGCCATTTTACACCAGCCTTGCAGTGCATTGGCGCTATAAACTGAGTTATGTTAAGCATAAAGTGCTTCTATTGTGAGAAGAAGAGACTCTGTATTTATAACGGCATTACAGTCAGCCATACAAAGTTGGTTCAATCTTTCCTGCATAGTGCTTGCTTTCCTGTTTCCATGAGAGGGTTCATCACGCGGCTGCTGACTGGGAAAAGTATTTCTGTCTTCTTTCTTTCGGGATGTACAGCTTAGAAAAGACCTGAAAAGATAATCCTGTGAGAGAGAGAAAAAGAAAGAAAAAAAGAAAGAAAGCAAATGCATTTGTGAGGCAAATACATTGCTGGTACTGGCTCTGTCAGCGCACGCTAGACTTGGGGACTTTCTAGTCCTATGTATGGTTGACCCACAACAATTTCTTCTCAACTAAAATTCTTAAGAGAGAAGATTACAAAGATGGTGTAGTGTCTGGAGGGCAAGATGTATGAGGAGCGGCTGCGGTCCTTTGGTTTGTTCAGCCCAGAGCAGAGCAGGCTGAGGGGAGGTCTCATGGCAACCTACAGCTCCTCACAAGGAGACGAGAGGCAGCGCTGAGCTCTGCTCTCTGGTGGAAGCAAGAGGAACTGAGGGAACAGCATGGAGAAGTGTCAGGGAAGAGTCATGTTGGATGCCCAGAAAATGTTCTTTACCATAGAGTGGTGGGCATGGTGGGCTCCTCATGGCAGTGGGCACAGCTCTGAGCTGCCAGAGTTCAAGGAGCATTTGGACAGTGCTCTCAGACATAGGGTTTGGATTTGGAGTGGTCTTGTGTGGAGCCAGGAGTTGAACTTAATGAACCTTGTGAGTCATTTCCAACTCAGGATATTCTGTGGTTCCATAGTTGAATTATTGAGTACAAACTAATCAAAACAAAACTGACCTAGGAGGCTATTCAGGGATATAGCTCTCTGCTGTTGCATTCCGTACAGGTGCATGGATCTTAAATTCCGTGTGTGGGATTGAAAGAAGAGAGTTTCTAATATCATTGTGCATTTGGAAAATTCTGAAAACAGTGAACAGCATTATTGTACTTCAGTATTTCCTTTTATCTGGAGAATGCAGTGAATTTTGCCAGTTATTATCAAAATCTAATCCTAGAAAAGGTAACTGAATAGAAAACAAACCTTTGCCTTTCTAAAGATGGTAACCTGAGACCAGCTCCAATAGCAGTAATTTGGTGGTTCACAGGAGTCTTGCTTTGTTTTTAGCTGAGGAGGTGCTGAAATTTCTCTTACCTGATACTACTCTGGACAGTTTGCCAAGATTCTCTCTATAACCACTGGAGGGAGACAGACACTTTAGGGTACTGTATTTCTTTTCCCAAAGTAGGCCCCTGAAATGAGTCAGTAGAATCATGCTCTGAAGTCATGCCTATTTCTCTTCGTTGACTACAAAGAGGGCTGAACCAGATCACCTGCTAGGATCAGGCTTGTAATACAACTTGTTGCATTTAAGTCCATGGTGAGCTGGCAGAAGGCAGAATATTGTAGTCAGATGATTCCTTACATATATATGGCAGCTCTTTCAATAAGTGATAATGCAAATATGAAGGAAAGATGCTAATGTCTGAGATTAGTCACTGTAGTATATAAATAAAACAAAAATAATAAAACAAATAAAATAATAAACAATAAAAATAAAAGCAATAAAGGAACTGAAAAAGTCATAACATTGAATTTTAATGTAAGAATTGAAGATGATTTAAGGATATAATTTGATAACGTGTCTAGTGTGACCTATAGGGCTCAATAGAAGATTTGCAAAGTGAGTCATGAGAAGTTCTAATTTGCTCTGGTGGGCATCAAAATCTTTACAGTTTGGGGGAAAAAAAAAGCTAAAGAAATGGAGACATTTTAAAACTTTTCTGTTTATTATTTTCAGGAGTGGAAATTGAATAGGTACCAGAATTAAAGTTATGCTTTGTTGGAAGCATCCAGCTTTGCCTTATAAAACACTGAGCTATTGCGGAGAATAATAAATAATAATGAAACAAAATCTCCGTTAATTATAATTTGCTTCATGAAGAATTCAGATGAAACATTAAAATAACAAGAAAGTTCCTTCATAAAGGAATTAATGCTCTAATAATACATTCATGAGACATTCTTTTTTATGGTAAAATAATGAACATTGGAATTTAGAACGAACAGTAAAAATCACTGAGTAGATAAATATTAAACACATCTTGTGGATTCATAGGTTTTATAGGAAAAGACTATTTTTTCATGAGCACATACCTTATATATTGTGTAATGCAAGGATACAGTAGATGTGTAACTGTGGGTAATACAGTCCAAAGTCAGTACAGTAATGTTTGCAGAGCAAATTATCGGAAGTGCCATCTTGGATAGTGAAGACACAGCACTGAAGATTCCAACTCTTCTTTGTTCATTGCATAATCCAGTGGGTCTGCTTGCTGTGTTTTCACATTCCCCTTGAATGTAGTCTCTATCAGTCACCAAAGAATAAAAGGTTGCCAGCAGGCTGCCATTATTTTTGAAAGAAATTATACTTACCATAGAAAATGGAAAACAAATACATACAATGAAAGGAATGCTGTTTGTTAGATGTACTGTAGCACAGGATGGTAAGGAGTGATGTGTCATGCATCATTCTGGCTCAGGCACCAGAGCTGTGAACACAGCTCTGACGTTCATTCCATTGAAGGAAATGGCAGATATTGGAACAAAATTTGAAAACTATTGCACTGTATGTCATAGAACCATAGGATCATTAGGGTTGGAAAAATCATCTAGATCATCTTGTCCATCTATCAACTCATCACCATCATGCTATTAAACCATGTCCCTCAGTGCCACGTCTCCATGTTTATTGAATGCCTCCAGGGACAATGACTTCCCTGGGAAGTCTGTTCCAATGTATTGCCTCTCTTTCTGAGAAGAATTTGTTCCTAACATCCAACCTGGAACTCCCCAGCACAATTTAAGGCCATTACCTCTTGTCCTGGGAGAAGAGGTTGACCTTGCAAAAACCATCTCTCAGGTAGTTGTAGAAAGTGATAAGGTCTCCCCTGAGCATTCTTTCTCCAGACTAAACAATCATCCCAGCTCCCTCCGCTGCTCTTCGTAAGACTTGTGCTCCAGGTCCTTAGCCAGTTTTGTTGCCCTTCTTCAGACACACTCCAGGGTTGTAGTGAGGGGTATCAACCATAATATAAATTGAAGCATATTGCTTTAAACCTATATTCCTTATGGCTACTAGTCTAATTTTGGGAATACAATGTCTGCTATTAAAAGTGCATTCTTTCTATATCGGGACCTGTCTTAAAGTTAGATGTCCCTATTGCTTATTTTGAAATAAACCTCTCTTTTCTGATTCCACGCGAAATCAATATTTACCAGGTTTCCTTTTCAACATGCTTCAGCACTGATTTTCTCCTCTGAGATCTTCTAACCATTTGTTGATACAGCCTTAAACTTACTGAGTTCAAAATACACAATGTGAGCATGGCCCCAGAGGGGAAAGTGCAGCAGAAGAAACACTTTAAAAACTTGAATCCTACTTCTAAACTCATGCAACTGTTACTTAGGCTGGAAGACATTGAAATCAGTAGTGGTATTTCTTCTGGAAAGCCCAATAAAGGACAACCCTTCACATAACAACTCTCCTGTGAAGAGGTTTGTTATCAGTCAGTCTGAGTCCAAGGGTCTGGAAAACAACAGAAGTTCATTCTGGGGAAGAAACAAAACCTCCAGCTGTTCTGAGCAGGAAAGGGAAGAGTTCAGTAAGAATTCATCCTTTGAACATTGTCTTTCTTTTTTGTTTCTCTTTCCTTGTATTTTCTTTCATTCTCATCCCCTTTCACTTTTCCAGTATCGAGTATGCACCCATCTATGAAAAAGTAAAAAGGGCTCCTTCTGCAGAGTACCATATGGCTGAGGTATAGCCTTAGGTGGTGAGCATCACAGTGCATCTCTGAGAAAACAGAGATTTCTGCATTTGAGGTTTAATTAGGTAAGTGCCGTATAAGTGGAATCAGTTTCTTTTTAAATACTATTCCCCCCTCCCCCCCCCCCCAAAAAAAAAAAAGGAGATGAAGCTTGTCTAAAAGACAGACTGACTTGTATCATTGAGTAACCCCATCATTCTCATAATGATTGACGTCTCCTTCATCTTTACTGTTGGGACTAGCAGGAAATATGGTCTCCTGAGTTTTCACCATCCCTCTCACCCCAGTCTGCCCAGCATTCCTACTTCATTACTGCTGCTACAGACGTGTCTGTAGTCTGGGTTACACAGCACCATCTGTTACAGAGGAGGAAGAAGTTGTTTATTTCAAGATGCAGCTGCAATATAGCTTTTGTTTGGGGGGGGGGAGGGGGCAGAAAATACAGAGGAGTTGTATGCTTTTAGATGCCACTTAAAATAACAGACTTGGGTGTCATGCTGCAGAAATCTACCTCCAAACAAGTAAGTGTGCAATACAGGGAAGGCAGGAAAAAAAAATGCAGTGAGACTTAAGAGCATAGCCAGGCTGGGGCTTGTTGTTTCATTAGTTCATTTTGTAGACTAGCTCCATGCAGATAAAGTAACTAACTGCATATGCTTGATAATCAATTGAAATGAAAAATTAAATGTGTTTAGTTGCATCACTGATGAAGCTAGAAATTTAGTATCAATTTAAGCAATGACCATGTTGCAAAATGCTCTAGCATCATTGCTATTTATTAGACTTCCCCTAATTAGTGTTCTACTAGCCTAAGATTTATGGAGAGTGAAGGGCTGTGTGTGCTGAGGGCTTAATTTCACAGTGGCTGAAGAAAACATGTGTTTCCATGGATTATACCCCAAAACTTACAAATCTTCAAAAGAAAGTGAGGCTTAGCTTTATCTTCGGGTGACTTCATATCACTACACAATAAGTATGAAGTAACACTGAGTGACTGTGACATATAAGAACCCTGGGGAGATAACTGCAGTAGGCAGCCAACCATAGCACTGGTGACACTCACGTATGACTGTCATACAATCACGAGTCACATCAGTCTCAACCTTTAGCCACAAAAGACTTCTAAATAGAGATTTGCAAAGTCTAATTTGAGATTATTCCGATGCTTCCAATTACTGTCAACTTCAGGTCAAGAGCAGAGCAGAGAACTGACTATAAATATTATGGATTTGTTATTTCTGTACTTGTTTACTTGTTTTGTTTTTCTTTTTTCCTTCAACACCACTGTCATTCTGGTCATGAGAATGAATTTTGATGTTGGAGAGAGGAACTCCTGCTTGGTTTGTGTGAGGGTTTGTAGGCTCACTGAATGTGCCAGCCAGTAACCAGGCTGAGAGCAGTGGCAGTATTCATTGCTAATCGTTGTTATCTAAGAAAATTTCAGTTGTGTCAGTTGGAGGAGGCTGCACATTAACAATCACAATTATTCTGCATTTCAGGTAACTGAAAAAGTAGATAAATTCAGAGCCGCTTTCCATTTCATGGATTCTTAGTAATTCCCTACAGTTTAGTCTCTTGTGTTTTTTCTGGACTATTTTTTCACTTCTGTATTGAGCATGTCAAAGACCTCTTGAATTGTGATATCCAAGATCTAAATGTGTACCCCTTTTTTTATTCCTTTACCTTTTATTTCTCAGGCTTTTATCTGTAAAAAGGCTTATTTCATAGCTTCTCTCTGTGCCTGTAGCACTCAGTGTGTTCACAAAAAAGCAAACAAACAAAAAAAGACACCTAAATGAACCAAACCAAAACCATAAAATCCACAAAGAAAGCTGACATACAAACAGAACTTTTTTCCAGAGCACGTTTTTATGAAGGTAGGCTTTTTTTCTTTTTACTAGTGGATGCAGCACTAGTGTAACTGGTCACTGATAAATTAATTAAAAAGAAAATATACAAGACAAATACTTAAAACCTTGTAGAAAGAGAGAGATAATAGAAAGGTATTTATTTTAGAAGGAAAGCATAAAAGAAGCAGGATTAAGATTAAATTCACTTAACTTTAAATAAGTTAACCTGAATCAGTTATCTCAGATTCCCTTTCAGGCTATTGTATTCTGTTGAACAGATCAAGTTAAAGGTGGGATGGAGACAGAATATTTCACCAACACAGAGAGAAACATGGTCAGAGAGGTCAAAGTGAATATCATCTCAATTTTTCTTGCTCTCATTTATGAATAGGCAACTGAGGACCAAATTCAAGCAGAATGACGAGACATCCAAAAGATATAGCAGTGTTATATGTAAATATCAAAATGAATCATAGAGTCACTATGAACTCACTAACATATCTGTGATTGTCCACCATAAGCCTTTTCCCTAATACAAACAGACAGATAGATTATTATATTATCCCCTCTTATCCCCCTCTTATCCCCAGTGTCTCCTAAAACATCTGCTTTCCGATGGACATTTTTGCATTAATTTGTACTTAGTGCATAAGTGAAGAAACCATGTGAAGTGCACTTCCATTCAGTGATTCAGCCCTGGTGCCATATTTATGAGTAATGCCAACATATGTGTGTAAAAACATCATCAACTGAGTTAGTAATAGCTTGTGTTCAAATGATAGCAAACTAGCAATATATTGACATACAGAGTTAATTATTCTGTTTTAAATCAGTCTTATGTACAGCAATTTATTTCCAGCTCCAATCTTTATGAGAACATAAATTGTTGCTTTAATTCCAGTACTAAGAATTTTGTCCATTCTGTCTGTCACCATTGCTAGAATCAATCTCTTTTGTTGCTGTTGTTGAAACACAAGAAAACAGGCAAATCCAAAGTAGGTATTATTGCACTGAAATATCCGTCAGTGTAAGGCAGTAGCAATGCTACACAATGTGCATAGTCCTATTATGTTTTTTCTGACAGAGGTCAGCTTTTCAACTCTCACTTTCTCTATCTCTGCCAAAACCAAGTTACGCATCCAGAAATTCCCTTTAAGAAAAGCACACAGCGTACAGTTCCAGATCCCTTAGCTGAAATAGTTGGAGTTTAATGCTAACCACCCTGTGCATCTTCTGTGGGCTTTTTAAGGATTATCAGCTCTACCTCCACTAACACGTGAGTGAGAAGTCAAGGGTTACCTTCACCTTTTACAGCTCTGATTTGCTTGTTTTATATTTAAAAGCTGCTACAAGGTGAAAGTCTGGTATTTCCCCATGGCTCTTGGCAGATTTTCAGGGATAGTGAAATAATAATGATACGCTGAATAGGTACTGAGTGATTTGCACACTAAGCAGTCTTGGCTACGTACTCAAGTGTTTAAGCATCTATCTCCTTGAAATTGTCTCTTCCCGCAACCAGACATATTTTAATCTGAGTCAGCATTTTTCTTTCTGGTAGTTAATCCAAGCTGAAAGTCAAATGTCTGTAATTCTGTGTGTTCCCAGAGGAACATAAGGTTTGCCAATTGATGCAAGCTCATCAGGTCTGCTGTGCAGTCTCTATTAGTCTCCAGCACACGACGTCTTATCTGGCCAGTGTTTTATGTCTCTCATTTCTGTGTTAGCCCAAGTGCTTCCAAGAATAATGCAACTTATTCATAAAGTTCATTATCACTCTCTTTCCTCCATACTGCAGGAGCTGCCAAATGTGTCTGGGAGCTCTGTCTTTCTAGGGAAAGATCAGCAGTGACTGCTCAGGCCAAAAGTTATGTGGCTTGTTTCAGGGCAAGTGAGACTCTAGCACTCTGAAGATGGTGTAAGAAAGAGAAAATCCCAATGTAACCAATGGTGCCTCTGTGTTTTTTATGTATAATGCCTCCACTACTGTAGAATTTTGATTTAAAAGATGCGTTGGGAGTGGTGTCCCTGCTTTTCTTTGATAGCAGATTTTGTCTTTGACTCACTTGCCAAAGAATGTACAAAATATTCACCTTTTTGTTCCTAGTGGCAATAGGAGGAGCCATCCTGTCCTGAAATGCCAGAAAATGTAATATATCTGTGCTATATTCTCTTTTTCTTAACTCCCATAAGTAACAGAATATCTCACTGTTAACCTAAAGCACCTCTACACACAGGGCTGCCAAAGCTGCTAAACAGCCCCAAATTGTCTTTCAAAAATAAAGAGATTAATGAAAGAAAAGGGCTGCATCTTGTAGTTCATCATAGCTAGCATAGCTTAAAGTGCAAAGAATGCTCATGGATGGAGAAAAAAACTATGCTATTTTCTTTGGTCATTCAGTGCCATCTGTTCAACATCACTTAGATTTAGATTATTCATTTCTGGCAACATTCAAGGAAACAAAATGAACTGATAACTCTTCTGCCACTGCTATCTCACTTTGAGCTTCACTAGTCTGCATTTCTGTCTTAGAATCATAGAATATCCCCAGTTCAAAGGGGCCCGCAAGTATCATAGAATCATGGAATGGTTTGGGTTGTAAGGGACCTTTAAGATTTCTAGTTCCAGCCCCCCTGCTGTAGGTAGGCATACTTCCTTCTAGACTAGGTTGCTCAAAGCCCCATCCAGCCTGGCCTTGAATGCCTTCATATTTGGGGCATCCACAATGTTTCTGGGCAGCCTCTTCCAGTGACTCACCACCCTCACAGTAAAGAATTTCTTCCTAATACCTAATCTAAATCCACCCTCTTCCAGTTAACAATTTCCCCTTGTCCTCAAGGATTATTGAATCCAGCTCCTGGCTCCTCACAGGACCACTGCCCTGGATAGAGTGTTGCAGAAGAAAATGGTTCCAGATAAGGTTGTTCAGTTTCTTATTGGATGGTCATGAAGGACACCCAAACTGAGAAGAATTTTCTTTTGGAAGTAGGAGGACAGTGATTCTACAAAAACGATAACATGGACTGAAAACAAGCAAGCATGTTTTGGAGGAAGGAAGCGCCTTTGAGTTGCGACCTTGAGAAGAAGCAAAACCTTACTTTCAACTCTTTTTTGATTCATTTTCTTTCCTGACTTGCTTTTCGATAGTCTTGAAGGAGTTCTTTCCTTAACCTCATTTTGACTGGAGAGAAAGATTGCTATTTCTGGATGTCAGCTTCATATATATCTTTATATGTCATACCTTTTATTTGTAATCTATAGAATTATAGATTCATTTGGTTTGGAAGGGATCCTTAAAGGTCATCTAGTCCAGCTCCCTTGCACTGAACCGGGATGTCTATAGCTGGGACAATTAGAGACAGTCTGAAAAAAGCCTGTTTTGGTAGACACATGGGATAGCTTATATAACATGGTGAAAAATTTGTAGTGAGGCCAGTGTTAATAGTCAGTGGTACAAAGCAGAAGGTATAGAAAAATTGTTGAAAGCAGTGAACCTCTATGGAGCAAAATAATGGCCAGAGAAAAGCAAGTAAAATGTCAGTGAGTCTTTGGTGAATAACATTAGTCGTACATTTGTGCTTCATTTAGATCCTGCGGGCTCTTGTCAGTATTTACTGGAAGTACTTGTCAGAATCCAATTTTTGTACCTCACACAGCTTCAAAAGAATTCATTCAGGGTTTGTGTCAACTCCACAACTCAAATAATAAGAATTTAGTGGAGGTTGAAAAGCAATTGCATTTTGGAGTAAATATTGTCATGTAATAGAACTCTGTAATGACTTTTCAATCATACAAAGAAGGGAAGAAGTGTGGTCAATTTATTCCAAAAAAGATTTTTCCCCTGTTTTCATCTGATATCATAATGCTCCTGAGATTTGCTACGTACTTGCTTTTGTCAAAGTAGAGCTTGTGATGTCATTATCTAATATTGCATTTATTCAACATCAGATAATTCAAAAATTCTTGAAGTTTAAGAATGACTCGCACATTCTTGCTACATCCTCTTGCTACATGCTACAAATAACAGTACTTGTTATTAAGATGTTGGGGAAAATTATTTCTCTTCCCCTCCTTCCTGTATCATATATTATGTGTCATGCCACAAACATAAAAATTCAGCTAGCACCATTGTGCTGCTTCAACTTTTATGTGCAGATTCTGACACTGCTACAGAATTCTTAATAGGTCTGCATGACCTTATTCGATTCCACATTTCAGTTCAGTGAAGTTGAATCAAAGAGGGTTGCTGGGCCACAATGATGCAGTTAAGAGAATGCATGGAAGAGATATATGGCTAAATGACTATGAAGCAATATACCATGAAGTATGTCATCACTTTCTACCTAGCTTTTTTTTCTGGAAAAAAAAAAAAAAGCTTCTGTGTTATTAGATCTGTCCTATTTTAAGAAGCTGTTGTTAAATTACAGTATAAGGAGAAATGACCAGTGTAAGTGAATAGAACAGCAGCTTTTTCTGCTGCGAGCATTGTGCGCTAGAAAAATGTCTAATATTTCTGTAACGAAAAGTGGGTATCATTTCCTTACAAAATTAGTGGGAAGGACTGTTTAAAAAGTGATGACTTTAGCTGATGAAAAAAGATTACTGAAGGCAAAATCTCATCATTTCACAGTACCTTTGCACAAAGGCCCAGGTAAAAGCATAAGCCTGAGAGATTCACAATGTCAGTAGTGCTGTTCCGAGACTCATCTGGTGTCTGATCAGTTTTAGATTGGAAGATGCAAGATGCACTGTGGTTTCTCTTAGAAGTCGTTTTGTAACTTCTGTCTTTTGTTTATACTTTTTTTTTCTATCCCAAAAAGGCGTAATTGATCATTAATGTGTATAGTAATATAATGATGTCAGGTGCAGATAGAGGAAGGTGATCAGAAGGGAAGATATAAGTCCTGAAGCACAATCAAGGAGGAAGAGACTTATTTTTATGGCATGAACTGCACACAATTGCAGAGGAATATTATCTGAAAGGGTTAAATTTGATATGTATGTCCAAAGCTTGTGATCTGTTGAATTCTGAGCAAAGCATATCAGCTATGTCTGGTAAATCTAAGAATTTTCTATAGCTCTTGGAATTAATATGCTCTATATACATGTCTTTATTCTCTGATATTACTGGAGACTAGAGGCAGAAAAAATGTAAACAAAGTTTTCTGCTCTTCTTTCAGCATTCTCTTGAGGGTTTTCAGAAGCAGAAAACTGAGATCCTCATGTCCAAATTGGTATGACCACTTTCAGCCTTGCAGATGAGTTTAGGTTCTTGATCACAAATGAGATGTTGTCTGTGGTCTACTGCTATTAACAATGGAGTTAATTTATCTGAACGAATGTTCTCAAACAGGGAAGTCCATTGAGGTTAATGTCTATGAAAAAGTCTTAATGGCTGTATAAATTTGAAAAAGCTAGGAGCTATACCATCAGAATTTATTTATGTAGTGTGATCTGTATAATCACATTTTATTAGAGCAAAGAAAGAGATGTCACTTATTTCAAAACAACAGAAGATAGGATCAAGTTGTTTTTTCATTGTGGAAGATTTATCTTCCCATGAGACTAGCTGTTTAATTCACAGGCAGAATGAGCTAGAGTAAGTAAATAAGCAAAGTCTATGCAGCAATCTGTAAAGGAGTAAAACATGTTTCTGAAGCCAAAGAGGGCTGTAGGATGGATCCATAGCTCAGGTCCCTACTGCAGCTTAAAGTCTCTTGGTGACAAAAGTAGCTCACCTGCCTGATAACTGTAGTTCCCAGTAAAATGATTGGTAAGCCTGCATGGTAGGATAATTTTATCAATTTGATGGCAGTGGAATCTTTTCTCATTTATCTTTAATTTTCTGCCTTCTTCTTTTATGCATGAGAAGAACCAGGTTAGATGTCCTTTCACTGGCTATGATCATCATAGCAGTGATTCACTGATGTGGACAGGCAAAGCCTGAAATCACTTAAGATTCTACTTGCAAAGTTTCCAAAGATCTGCCCCGCTGTTATTTTTAATATATATTCTTTTTTTTTTTTTTTTTTTCTGGAGCTTGTAATTTAGTTCAGCTGCACAGACTAACACAAGACTGCATGGTCCATGACTAGAACTCCTAGACTCAGCGTTACTTATTATTACTGTAGCAACTCATAAAGAAAACACTTCATTCAAAATATAAGCATGTAACAGAATTCAGAATCTTTTTCAATAAGTGAAAATAACTCATTTTTATCTTTGCTGAACCAGAAACATACATTAAGTTTGTTGGTTCATGGCCCAGCATATCTTGTAGCTAGTTTGTGTCTGGAGATCCTCTTGTTACACTCAAGAGCCAAGTCTGTAGTTTATCCGTTTCTAATTTAAATGTTTTTAGTGATGTTGAATATTTTCCCTGACTGCAAATCAAGATTCATAATTCCCAGTAGCTTCAGAGCCTGCCAAGAGTAATGGCTTGTGCTGGTAGTCAAGTTTGCTTTCATATCAAACATATGGTGCTCTTTATCTGAGTCTTCAGAGACAAAGCTTGTCCAAAGTCTGCAGGATTTGATTAGTCTGTGTTCTTTCTCTCCCATATACAAGAACGTTTATGCACACACATAAACTCACACTCCTCTATCCTTCCTGTACATTTATGTTTGTATTCACACCCATACATTCCTCATAAGGAGGAATGCCTTTGTGAGCAACTGACTTGAATCAGCCAATTACTTATTGATTGCCTGTACACCACACAGTTGTTGACTGCTTGGCTTGAATGACTGAGGACAGCACTAAGAAATCTGACTATTTGATATTTCTGTAATGGCAGCATGTGGCTAAGGGAGCTCATGGGCCTTCCCTCTACTCACAGAATCACAGAATCACAGAATCACAAGGTTGGAAACGACCTGCAAGATCATCCAGTCCAACCAGCCTCCCATTCCTATCAGTGCCACAAGCTACTAAACCATCTCTCGTAGCTCCTCATCCAGGCGCCTCTTGAACACTGCCAGGGACGGCGACTCCACCACCTCCCTGGGCAGCCATTCCAGTTCCTGACCACCCTTTGAGAGAAAAAGTTTCTCCTAATATCCAACCTAAACCTCCTCTGGTACAACTTCTGGCCATTTCCTCAGGTCCTACTATTTGCCTGGGAGAAGAGGCCAGACCCTTTTGCACCACAACCTCCCTTCAGGAAGTTGTAGAGTGCAATGAGGAGGAAGTTGTAGAGTGCAATGAGGAGGAAATTGTAGAGTGCAATAAGGAGTCTTTAACTCAAGAGTCTTTACCTCTACTCAGCACTGGCAAGAAACATCTGAAATGTGTCCAATGCTGTGCTCCCAAGACAAAAGAGACATGTGAACATACCTCTCCTCTCCTCTCCTCTCCTCTCCTCTCCTCTCCTCTCCTCTCCTCTCCTCTCCTCTCCTCTCCTCTCCTCTCCTCTCCTCTCCTCTCCTCTCCTCTCCTCTCCAT